>NC_060066.1:195492528-196117528 GCF_922984935.1 Meles meles
GAGGGGTGGCTATCTCATAAGCATCTCAATACAACATGTTCAAAATTATACTCTTGATTCTCTTTTTCTCCTATCCACAGTGAAGAGCTTAATCCTACCATTGAGTAGCTCAAACCAGAAAACGAAGCGCAGTCCTTGTGTCAGCCTTGTTCATTTCCCGTCCCAGTCCAATCCACCTGTTATTCTGTAGTCTACCTCCAAAATATATTTAGAATCGGTCCATTTTTCTCCTTCTATGCTGTTATCATGTGTGTGCAAGTTTCCTTCACTTCTCACCTGAATTACAGCCCCTTGAATGATCTCTATGACCTCATTTTGTTCCACTTTCCTCCTGTCCTCTATATTCTAGTCACACTAGCCAAGTGCTTTCCTGACTTAAGACATCTGTGCATGTAATTTCCTTAGACTGGAAGACACCCTCCCCCCTGCAAAATGCCCGGTGTCTTCACCAGACTTTAAGTTTAATTGAAGTTTCAGCTTGAATAATTCCTCTTCAAAACAACCTTCCTTGACTACTCTACAAAGTCTCCCTATAAGTCCCTTCTCCAATTCTCTACCCCAGAACCTACTTGTTTCCTTCACAGACTCTCTCAATGGATAAGAACATACTGGACATTTACTGTTTAATGTCTGTCTTCCCCACTCCACCACCACCAAACTAGACTGTAATACCAACGACAAGAGGGCTATTTTCTCTTCCATAGTATACCTAGTACCTAGCATAGACCTTGTGCTACCCAGCAGAGAACTTAACACTTAGCATAGAATTTGTGCTACCTAGGGGCGCCTGGGTGGCTCAGTGGGTTAAAGCCTCTGCCTTCAGCTCAGGTCATGATCCCAGGGTTCTGGGATTGAGCCCCGCATCGGGCTCTCTGCTCAGTGGGGACCCTGCTTCCCCCTCTCTCTCTGCCTGCCTCTCTGCCTACTTGTGATCTCTGTCTGTCAAATAAATAAACAAAATCTTTAAAAAAAAAAAAAAAAAAGAATTTGTGCTACCTAGCACAGAATACTGTAGCAGTCAACTTTTGTTCAATAAATGAATAAACATAAGGAAAAAGGAATAACTTAAGTTTAACCATGTATTATACATAAACAGGACAGAGGTTATCCAATTTGACAATAGTTCACAAGAGAAGGATGTTAAGGTCTTGACTGAACGTGCTCCAACAGAAAAAAAATCCTAAAATAGCTAATAATCTTCAGCTGCATTTCTAGATTTACAGTGACCAAAGTACTCATTTAACTCCTCAACATATATTTTTTGAAAACATTACCAGGTTCTGGGCAGTATGGTTAAGTTGTGGGGATACAACAGTGAGAGATACAAACATAGTCGCTGACATCCTGAGCTTCACTCTCCATGCAGAAGACGATGGAAGGTAACAATCCCTTATTTATCACTATTTATATTACATCTTTAATCTTACATTCAAATCTGGACAGTTTATTTTTTTAGAAACCAGAATCTGTGGAGAAAAGATAGAAGATAATGGTGGAATTTGAAACCATGTCATCAGGTAAATAATTGAAAGATAGTGGAATGGTTGGGAAGCCTGGCTGTCTCAGTCAGTAGAACATGTGACTCTTGATCTTGGAGTCGTAAGTTCAAGCCCCACACTGGACATAGAGTTTACTTAAAAACATATATATGTATTGGGATGCTTAACCTAGAAAAAGAGAATAGAAAGTAGGGAAGTGATTGTTGCTCTCATGAATTTCCAGAGCTGCCAAATTCTATGTGATTTCTAATAACAGAACACAGATTAATCTGTGGAAATTACAAAGTTTTCATCTCAATGAAGTAAAAGGGATAAATTTCTAATAATTAGAGTTATCAATCATTAAATGAGCTGCTTAGGAATAGTGAGCCTATTATCACTGAAAATATTCCATGAGAAGATGAATGACCATCTATTATGGATGCCAGAGAAAAGCTTCTTCCATAATGCAAGTCCTTACATTAACTGACCTCTACGGTTCCACCCAATGCTAAGATTTTACAGATAGGAAGGAAGGTATGGAAGAAAACAAAAGGGACATTAGAATAGAAATGTAACTGGGTTATTTTTTAAAGGCTACATTATAAAGTCAGAGTTACGATTTGGGTTAGAAGGGGAAAAAAACAAAAATAAAGGATAAAAGGCCCATTTGCATCTCTAATCAGACAGCAGAATCCAGCAGTAGTACTCTTGCCAAGTGAAAGAAAAAACTATTCAAGTATTGAAGTTTCAAAAAATATGCAGAAAATAGTTTCCCAATAAAAATCGGTCCATTCAAGACCACCAAGAAGTATCTTTCCTTGATAACTCATTTAAGTATACTAATTAGCACTTCTAGAGAAAGGAATAACTACCTATTTCGTTTTCAGATAAAAATGGCAATTTAAAATACACAAAGCAAGTTTCTTTGTGAATCTCCCTCCATCTTCCTGAAATTACTTTGACCTTAAACTACTCCTTATGTAGACTTTTTTTAAATTTTTTTTAAAGATTTTTATTTTATTTATTTGACAGACAGAGATCACAAGTAGGCAGAGAGGCAGGCAGAGAGGAGGAAGCAGGCTCCCTGCTGAGCAGAAAACCCCATGCGGGCCTCAATCCCAGGATCCTGAAATCATGACCTGAGCCAAAGGCAGAGACTTTAACCCACTGAGCCACCCAGGCGCCCCCTTATGTAGACTTTTAAAGAATACTTGCCATAATGAGTGAGTCAGAAATGTTACTCAGCAAGAACATGCTGTTTTCAACAACTTAATTTTTAATTTAAGACATTTCTGTGATGACTAACACCATTGAACCAACTCATTCAAAGACATTTTCAAATAAACAAATTTACTCATCTCCTTCTAAGAAGACCAAAGAAGTGCTCTTCACTTCTCCATAGAATTCAAACTCAGACGATGTCTAGACATATATTCCAAGTATACCACCTAGGCCCTCCCAAAAGGATACACCACTTCCATGATTACTGGGCATCACCGAGGAACTGGTTCTTTCCCAAAGAACTGAGTTTTACATCCTTTGGGTAATAAATGTGTCAGGTTAGCCATTCTGAATGGAAATCTTTATAAGGTGGATGTGCTTCCTTGTTTCATTTAAATAATCTACAGAACATAATTAAACCTTTACTGATTTAGTCATCGTCATGAACCTCAATTACTATGCAGTGTTAATGCCCTCAGTGTTAATGTCCTCAAGTCTGTGGGGATGGTGAGCTCTGCCACAAGAATACATGAGCATTGTGGGTTTTTATTTTTGAATCTGCCATTAATAGTTTTCCTATTCATTTATTTGCAGAATTAACCCAGATTTCCTGCAGATGTCCAGGTGGCCTGCCAACAAGTAGCTTCCAGCATCTCTTCTTCTAATCTGCTATTTGTTAATCTACCACTGACAAGGAAACTAAAGAGCCAAGTATATTAAATCGTGTCTAAAACAAGAATAAGTGTTAAGGAAGAATAAGACTAACGCTTCCTATTGCTGGAATAACTTCAGCACATGTATCTTAGGAAACATATTTTGGCCCTTCAAATACCACATAAGCCTACTATGAGGTTCCCATTGTACTGTGACTAGTAAGTAGAGGCTGTGAATAAACGATACCAATATAAAGACCACTCTCTTTTATATAAGTAGAGACCAAAAGTCTTTAATGTTGTTATTTATATAAGGTGTTGTATTCATATAAACTCTTCTAGAAAACAAAAAAAAAGTAATAGTTTAGCCTGAAAGTATAACAGAAAGGAAGAACTTCTTAAAAGCTCAAAAATCTCAAGGTAAATACACACAAAACCTGAAAACTTCTAGCTGCAAAGTGGTTTTACGTAAAACTTACGGAACGTTTCTTACATTTATTTTCATTTTATCTTAGAGCCAATCCAATCTAACGATACTTAACTAATTTTCTAAACTCAAGAAATTCTCTAAGATTTATTATGTGGGTAAAATTTCACTTTGACCCAAAGACTACAGTAAATTAACTGAACATCAAATATCATCTGATTAGTGCGTTAGTATGAATCAGAAACTTGCACTGGATCATGGCTTGTTTGGGCAAATGTTCTAAGACTGGAACAGATGCTATGGTTGACTCCCACCACTGATAATGTGAAAAATATACTAGAGACTACCAGAAGGTAAAATGCTTCCTTACAATTTTAACACTGGCACAGAGACAAGATTTCATAACAATGGAGTATTTCAGAGAGATGGGAGGAAGGATGGGTGAAATAGGTGATGGGATTTAAGGAGTGCACTTGTGATGAGCAGCAGGTGATGTATGAAAGTGTTGAATCACTGTATTGTACATCTGAAACTAATATTACATTGTTAACTAATCGGAATTTAAATAAAAACTTAATTTTTTTAAATATTTTATTTATTTGACAGAGAGAAATCACAACTAGGCAAAGAGGCAGGCAGTGAGAGAGGAGGAAGCAGGCTCCCCGCGGAGCAGAGAGCCCGATGCGGGGCTCAATCCCAGGACCCCGGGATCATGACCTGAGCCGAAGGCAGAGGCTTTAACCCACTGAGCCACCCAGGTGCCCCAAACTTAATTTTTAAATCAAAAAATTGAAAATAAATAAATATTCTACAGCTGTAAATCCACGGAGGTCATGCATGATTTGTTGTCCAATGAAGAATGAATGCCTTTTGTCTAAGCAACATACAGAAGTACATGTTTTCATAATAACAAAAGTCCAATAAACTCCTTCATCTCTAAAAGTAATAATAATAATAATAATAATAATAATAGTAGTAGAGTATTTAATAATAATGGTAGAGTATTTCAGATAACCCATTATTTGCTAAAAGAATTCAATGAAAGTATTGACTAAGCTTGATGACATTTCTCTCTCAAAAGAGAAGGGCCCTATTATAGTGTACTTAATTCTGAGCAATAAAGAATAATTTGTTGCTAATATGATCATATCAGGAAACTTGGCAGAAAATAGCAATTTCACAAAGGTTTTTTTGTCAAGATTTATTTATTTATTTATTTGAGAGAGAGAGAAAGTGAGAAAGAGAATGTGGGGGGCAGAGAAAGAGAGAATCTTAAGGCAATTCTGCACTGAGCATGTATCCTGTTGCAGGGCTCAATCTCATAACCCTGTGATCATGACCTGAGCCAAAACCAAGAGTTGGATGCTTAACTGACTGTGTTACCCAGGCACCCTTCACAAAGTTTTTATACTGAGAAAAGAGGTATGTCAGTCAAATGTGTAAGCTTACAAAAATATAGAACTTGTAAGGACAAGGCAATTCTAGAAAGTGAGGTTCATTCACTATAGTCACAGGTGTATATTAAGTGCCAAGTTCTTTTCCAGGCCCTAGGGATATGGCAATGAAATTATCTTTAAAGAATCAGAAATTTTTAGAAAAACAAGAAGAAAGTATTAAAGACAGAGCCATGAACAGCATGGAGATTATGGGGATATATGTACAATAATGAAGTTTTTAAAAATAGCATTGCAAAGGAATACTTATAAAAATAATGGCCAAAAGGTTAAGGCCACTAATGGACAGAGCTTAGGAGAGAAAGAAAGAAAGAAAGAAAGAAAGAAAGAAAGAAAGAAAGAAAGACCTTCTAAAAATGGCAAGAAAGAGCGGGAAGGAGGGAGAAAGAAAGAAAAGTCAAAGTCAAACTATAGCTTGAAAAAAAGAGAAACTGAATAGTGTTGACATGTGTCAGAGTCAGAATTATCTACGTTCATTTTTTTTTTTAACCTATGTTCTTTAAAACCAAACAACATAAGAGAAGAACTTGCAGTCAAACACAGTTTAGGCTAGTGTAAGTAACCTTATACAAATGTGTTTCAGTAGGGGCACCTGATTGGCTCAGCTGGTTAAGCGTCTGCCTTTGGCTCAGGTCATGACCCGAGGGTCCTAGGACAGAGCCCCACATCCGGCTCTCTGCTCTGAGGGGACCCTGCTTCTCCCTCTCCCTCTGCCTGCCACTCCCTCTGCTTATGTTGTGTCAAATAAATAAATAAATAAATAAATAAATAAATAAATATCTTTTTAGAAAGAAAAATGTGTTTTGTTCTCTAGTCCTAGAAAAGTTGTACTTCCAGTTTCAGAAGTAACTTGCAGGGTGACTGGGTGGCTCAGTTGGTTGAGCAGCTGCCTTAAGCTCAGGTCATGATCCTGGAGTTCCGGGATCAAGTCCTGTATGGGGCTCCCGGCTCAGCAGGAGGTCTGCTTCTCCCTCTGACTTTCCCCCCTGTAATGCTCACTCTCTCTCATTCTCTCTCTCTCTCTCAAATAAATAAATAAAATCTTTTTTAAAAAAAATGGAAGTAACTTGCAAATTTAATTTCAGATTGACTAATATACCATGGGTCCATACCCAATTCAAAACTATTTCAAGCTGGAAAGACCAAAACCAACAAGGTAGCATTTTAAAGAAATGTAAGGTTTCTGCATTGAGGTTTGAAACGTAATTACAAAGACAAAAAAGGTGGAAAAAAGTGTTCATCAATCAGCGAACAGATGAATAAATTAACTATGAATTAATAAGATGGAAACTATAGCAGCAAAAATGACCTAGAACTACACATATCAACATAGATGAATCTCACATGTGATGAAAAAAGCAGACTAAAGTATTACATATTTCATGTAATACTGTTCATACAAAATGAAAAACAAGCAATACAATTATATATATATATAAATTAGAAATAGGAATACTAACTAGACTTAGACTCTAATTAGACTTAGAAATACATATGTAATGAAAGTATAAAGAAATGCATAATCTCAAAATTTAGAATAGTGGTTACCTCCAAAGATAGGGAGGGAAATGAGATTGGAGAAGTACCAGAAGGACTCTCAGCTCTATCAGTTCAGTTTTGTAAATTGGGTAATGTTTATCTTTTTCTGTTCCTTAAATATTTTATAATTTTAAAGAACTACATAATTATATTATGAGGAAGACTTAACTTGGTAACATTATTTTTCAAAGATTCATGTGAGCCAAAACTGCAATGCGGTTTCTAAAAAGATAACATAATCTTAATAGAAAGTGTGGTATCCAGATGATAGGAAATAACTGAGCCACTGTATTCTTTCTAGTTAACCACAGAATAGTGTTTCATTCTGAGCACTACATTTTACGCAGGACGTTCACAAAACAGTATATTCAATGACTAGAATGATCTAGACTCTAGACTCCTGAAGTCTAGGAGTCTGGAGACCATGACCTCAGATAATCAAAAGTGGTTAGGATATGGAATGCCTGGGTGGCTCAGTGGGTTAAACCTCTGCCTTCAGCTCAGGTCATGATCTCAGGGTCCTGGGATCGAGCCCCAAATAGGGCTCTCTGCTCAGCAGGGAGCCTGCTTCCCCTTCTCTTTCTGCCTACGTGTGATCTCTGTCAGTCAAATAAATAAAAACTTTAAAAAACAAGACAAAACAACAAAAAAAAAAAGAAACAAGAAATGAGGATAATAAGGATAGTAAGTCTAAAGGGAGAAACTATAATTGTCTAAATATAAAAGCAAGAGTAAGATGAATGGATAAAATGTAGAGTAGATATGTGCAACGGAATATATTTAGCCTTAAAAAAGAATGAAATTCTGATACGTACTACGACATGGATGAATCTTAAAAACATTATGCTAAGTGAAGGCATTATGCTAAGGCAGACACCAAAGGACAGATATTGTATGATTCCACTTATGAGGTACCTAAAATAGTCAAATTCATACAGACAGCAAACAGAGTAACAGTAATTCATAGTGGTACAGGCGGCTGGAAGAAGGGAACAATAGGGAGTTACTGTTCATTGGGTAGAGTTTCAGTTTGGGGTGATAAAGTTCTGGAGATGGATAGTGGTAATGGTTACATAACAATGTGGATATACGTACTCACTGAACGGTACAGTTAAATGGTTAAGACAGTAAATTTTACATTGCACATATGTTACCACAATTTTTTTAAAGGAAAAAGTAAGTTTTCTCTGACTTCCCAAATCCTTGTTAAATATCCCTCCTGTGTACCTCTATAGCTCTAGTATTTTCATATTTATTACACTGTACTATATTGTAATTGCTTGCTTAAAATGTCCCACAAAGGCAGCAACTCTGTCTTGTTAATCTTCACATCTTTGCATTTATCACAATTGCTGACACTCAAGTATTTGAAGAATAAATAAAAACATTTTCTAGATACTTCAGGGGATACAAAAATGAGTAAGACATAAGTCCTACCTTCAATGAGCTTACAATTCAGTACAGAAATATATTTTTTGTCTTCTGACTGGTAACCTAGTGTTAAAAAGATATAAATCTACAACTGAAAAAGCCCTTAACTATCAACTATCTAATTTGTTCAAATATAAAGTCACTAAGAGAAAATGAATAAAGTTATTTACCTAAGATCACTCAGCTAATAGTGACCTTAATAACTAGTAACTTAAGAACTATTAATTTAGCTAATAACTAAGTCAGCATGGTAGGAACACGGGCATTATGACCCTCAGGCCATTGTTATTTCCATTACAACATCCTAAACCTTTATCTCTGCGGACCAAATCAGAATTCCACTAGAATGGGGTAACAGTGCACAAGACAGAGTTAAGGGAGATGAGTCTCCTTTTAGCTACAGTGATCTCAAGCTAATACCAGTGCCCAAAAAGATGCTTCTAATTAAAAAGAAACAGTCTATCCAAATGAAATGGGAAGTCCGAGCCATAGGTCGCACCCTTTTAAATGTCCCACTAATAGAATCCTCCAAGCACCATCCAATTAATTATTATAGCCATATTGGGCTGTCAAGTACCCCATATGTAACAATTGTCCTCTGCAACTTATTCTGCTGAACTGAAAGCTTTTAATATATAATTGTCTATATTTGAAAGGAAAATTGCGAGTGGGTGTACATATCTGTAATAAGATATTTATAACACTCTAGTCTAACATCCTGACAGTTGGCATCATGTAAGTCAGCTCTAATCCTAAGAACTTAGAATCCTGGAAACTTAAGCATTTTCCATGAAGCATGCATACATATGCATGTCTATAAACACACACAACCAGCCAACATTTCAACATGATCTCCAAACATCTTTCTTTCTCCCTTCCCAATGAGGCAGTACATGGAAACCTGGCAACACAAAAAAGCTGAAGATATAAAAATTCACTCCAGCAATGGGTACTCAAAATTACTGGAACTGTGGGTGCCTGGGTGGCTCAGCGGGTTGGTATCTGCATTCAGCTCAGGTCATGACTGGGATGGAGCCCCACATTGGGCTCCCTGCTCAGCTGGGAGCCTGCTTCTCCCTCTACCTTTGCCTGCAGCTCCTCCCACTTGTGCTCTCTCTCGTTCACTATCTCTTTCTCTCTGTCAGATATATAAAATCTTAAACAAATTTTTTTTTAAATTATTGGAACTTGCTTTCTTCCAAGCAACTTATAGGACTCCATAAGGATTCCCCATCATAGAGCTATAAGAACCATATATAATGACTTCCACAGAATCTTTATAGTTCTAAAATACAAGAGTGAAATAGAAAAAATCTACTCCGAGTTCTTTGAATTATATCCCTTAGTCATAAGGGGTTTCATTTGACATGGTTTTATCCTCCATTTATCAACTCTCGGTGTATTCATTGTATTGCCCAGACACAATTTTCCACACTGATGTCTCCAAATCAGTTTGTATAAATAGAAAGAGATGACTTAATCCTGTTCTAGAAATACATAATAAGTCCATACTTCCTATGTCATGGGATATGGGTGAAATCAAAATTATTGAGTTTATTTCTAAAGATGCAGATCTATCACCCTGAGTCCAACACTGAAACACAGCTAGGAAATAAAACATGACCCCACATTTCAGGATGTCTAAAAATATCTTGTTCCTTTCAGGGGAGGGGCAAAAAAACCTCTTTATTCCTTTTTTCTCTATATCCTTTAAATATAATTCTTCCTGCAGACACTGTTTTCTATCTAACACAGTATCAGGAAATTCCAGACCCAAACATAATGACCTAGTATTTATATAATAGCTATCATGAGGGAAAATACAAATTACAATGCTGCTTATATTAAAAAATATGAGAAAACATAATTTTCAAGTATAGAAATAAGAGCAGTGGGAAACAACAAATAATGTGCTATGAGGGGCAGCTGGGTGGCTCAGTCGTTCGGCTCGGGTCATGATCCCCAAATCCTGCATTGGTTCAGGCTCCCTGCTCAGCAGGAAGCCTGCTTCTCACTCTCCCACTCCCCCTGCTTGTGTTTCCTCTCTTGCTGTGTCTCTCTCTGTCATATAAATAAAATCTTCTAAAAAAAAAAAAAAAATGTGGTATGAGAAAGATACACTTGAAAACAAAGGACCTGAAATTGTCTGTAAATGTAATTCAAGCACCTGATAAGGAACTCATTACACAAAGATCACATACTATAAAAATCGGGTTCAAATCATTTTTAAATTGTTTACAAACAGAAACAAGGCAAACCATAAGAGACTATGGACTCAGAAAAACAACCTGAGGGTTTTGAAGGGGCGGGGGTGGGAGGTTGGGGGAACCAGGTGGTGGGTAATAGGGAGGGCACGTATTGCATGGAGCACTGGGTGTTGTGCAAAAACAATGAATACTGATATGCTGAAAAAAAAATAAATTAATTAAAAAATAAATAAATAAAATCTTTTAAAAAAATTGTTTACAAACAGAAACAAAAACATTTGTGTTTAAAATAACAATTTTCCTACAATACTTGGAACAGCTCCTTAAGAAAGTAGAAGAAATAGCTAAACAATTTTTATACCAAATATCCATTATATCTTCAATTTATCCCAAGATGGGGGAGGACCAACTCTCCAAAAAAATTACTCCTTAGTGAAGAAAAAAAAAAATCTTTTAGTTAAAAATCTCAATATTTTTCATGATCCCAAGTAAAAAGCTTTATTTTTGTTCATATTACATGAAGATTATAGACTCTTAACAGGGAAAGAATTTTAATAAATTACCTACTCTAACTTTTCTTTTGGTGCAAGAATCCCTTCTGACCTATTGTTAACCAGAGGCAAGTAATCTACCTCTCATTTAAACACATTTTATTTGTTTATTTGAGAGAAAGAGCATGAGCAGGGAGAGTGGAGAGGTAGTGGGAAAAACAGACTCCCCTCTGAGTGGGGAGCCCCACACAGGGCTCAATCTCAGGACCCGGGGATCAAGACCTGAGCCCAAGCCACGCAGGTGCCCCTCACCCCGCCCCTCATTTAAGCACTTCTGATGGCAGGGACGTTGAGTTTACAAACTCCATTGTTAGGTAATTCACTCTAGAAAGAGCTCTTACATTGAACCCAAATCTGCCTCTCTATAATTTGTACACATTTGTCCTAATTTGAGCCACTAAATCTTCCAAAATAAGCCTACTTCTGATTCCATCCAATTTTTCAAATTTTTGAAGACAGTATTAGTTTAAACTAGATGAAACTATCAATATTCAACTTATTTTACCTTAAAAAAAACACACAGCAATTTCTTATAGTTCAACTCAATATATTATTTTTTACCCCTCACACTACTCCCTTCTGCTTTGGTCTTCTCTTTCTAAGGCTAAATATCCCCAGACCCTTAAACTGTTCCTCATATCTATATCCAAGGATATTTAGTTCCTTATTATCCTGGCCAACTTCCTCCAAATAGTTTCCAGAGTATCAGTATCTTTCTTTCCAATGTGGTACTCAGAACTATACTTTTTTCTAATGACTGAAATCAGAAAAGTTCTAATACGAATCCTATTTTATAACCTGATGCTGAACTGAAAACTGAATAGCAAACTCTCAAAAAGAGCTAAAATGATCTTGCTAGAATTTATTTTTAAATTTTTTATATAATAAAATCTGTGGGCTTTTAAAAAAAAAAATGTATTAAGTAGGCTCCACATTGGGCCTGCAGCCTACTTAATAAAAATTGGGGAAAAAAAAAAACCTCACAACCCTGAAATCAAGAGTTCTTTACCAACTGAGCCACCCAGGCGCCCTCCTCCTCACTGTTCTTTAAACATGCTAAACACACTCTCTATCTGGGCATTCGTATCTGTGGCTTCCTCTGCCTGGAAAGCGTTTTCCAGATAGCCACAATGCTTACTCCCTTTGGTCTTTACTCAAATATCACTTTCTGTCTTTTTTCTTTTTTTTAAGATTTTATTTATTTATTTGTCAGAGAGAGCGTGAGCAAGCAGCACAAGCAGAGGGAGCAGCAGGCAGAGGGAGCAGCAGGCTCCCTGCTGAGCAGAGAGCCTGACATAGGACTTGATCCCAGGATCCCAGGATCATGACCTGAGCTGAAGGCAGCTGCATAACCAACTGAGCCACCCAGGCGCCCCTCAAATATTACTTTCTCAGTAAGGCTCTCCTCAGCCACCCTACCTAAAATTAGAGCCGCCACTGCACTTCTTTTCTTTTTCCTTTCCTGCTTTAGTTTTCTCTGCAGCACTTACTACTCTTTAGTGACATACTATATAGTTTTTTGCTTATTTTGTTTATTGTCTCTCTACCCCACTAGAATGTAAACTCCATTGGAATAAAAGGTATTACCTGTTTCAATCATTGCTGCAACCCTAGTACTTACAAATCTGTACCAATAAATATCGGTTGAACAAATAAATGAGCAAATAAATGAAAGAAACTTCTTGATATCCACAAAGGTCAAGAACTATTCCTCATGAAAAAGATGTACATGAGTTATTTGGTGAAGGGTAAAGAAATAAACAAACTCCAGATATATTCAAGAGGAATACAAAAGCTTATTTACATATCCAAGGTACTCAAATACCGCAGATGTAGAGAGGCTGACTCCTTATTTTAGAATAAATTGATGATAGGTTAAAATCAATATCAGAAACTGCGTATTACTCTTCTAAAATTTTTTTTTTAACTTACACAGTAAATACTATTTTTTAAAATTTATTTGTTTGAAACAGAGAGCAGCGGAGGGGAGGACAAAGAGGGAGAGAAAGAGAGAATCCTCAGACAGACTCCCAGCTGGGTGCAAAACCCAATATGGAGCTCGGTCTTATGACCCTGAGATCACGACCTGAGCCCAAACCAAGAGCCAACTTTTCATTGACTTTGTCACCCAAATAATAAATACTATTTTAAAGAAAACATTCACTCATAGAAGAATGCTTTTGCAATTTAACACAAAACAATTAGCTCAATTATTGTGTTGTCTACCGGGAAAGGAAATTAAAATGCCAAGACCTTGCAACTGCTCAAGTTTATTCCAAATATTTTCTTGTGTAGTCCAGAAGTCTCTAACAAAGGTAACACTAAAATGAAATCAGAGTAATGAGCATCAATGCAAGTGGCAATGACCCCGGATTCCCTAACGGTATATAGTTCTGGGTCAGCTCCCAGGAGTCTGAGTCCAGAGAGAAGCTGGCCTAGTCATTACTGCTAACCTCTAGGTCATTCATTTATATGCATTCTGGAAAAAATGAGGTTTTGTTTCAGTGCTGCCTAGAGGTATCCAGAAATGTCACTAACTCTTTCTGTATCTCTGCATCTGATTCATTCATTCTCTTTCTCTTTGATATGGGCTCCGACCAACTAACACCTATTCTCTTAAGTAACCGCTGCCCTATAAGAAACCCTAGCGGGAGCAACTTTCAAAAAATTCTTAAAAACTTATTATAAAATACTTTCCTGGATCATTTAGGTTCTATGGAAAATTTTAAACAATGTAATAAAATTCTCATTGAAGGCCAATGAGAATTACAATACCAAAAAAAAGTTTTTTTCATATTTAAGCAACTACATATTTTTCTTTTTTCTCCTTTGAGGAAAAATAAAATTAAGGTTTTAACATAATTACAAATAATATTTTATTTGGAAAATCACAAGTAGATCACAAATAGGCAGAGAGGCAGGCAGAGAGAGAGGAGGAAGCGGGCTCCCTACTGAGCAGAGAGCCCAATGTGGGGCTCGATCCCAGGACCCTGAGATGATGACCTGAGGGGAAGGCAGAGGCTTGACCCACTGAGCCACCCAGGTGCCCCTACAAATAATATTTTAAAAACTCACTAATTCAAGTAAACCTATGTACTCATTCAATAAATATTTAATGAGCATATCATAATATTCTAGACACCATGCTAAGAGCCAAGATGTGACTTCTATCCTCAAAGAGTATACAATCTATTAAAAGTACGGGCAAAAGCAAGCAATAATGTAGTAATATATGCAGAACGTAACCAGAGCGCAGAGAAAAAGCATTTAAACCAGCCATCAGGAAAGTCCTTTTAGAGATAACCTGAGCTAACTTATAAAGGATAAGTAGGAGTAAGTTTATTTTATTTTTTTTAATATAAGCTCTATGCCCAATGTGGGGCTTAAATTCACAACCCTGAGATCAAGAGTAGCATGCTCTATTGACTGAGCCAGCCAGGTGCCCCAGGAGTGAGTTCAGATGAAGAAAAGAGCATGATCACCTGGATGAGCAGTAAAAGAGTATGAACACTTGAACGGGAAACATCAGCAGTTCCCTATAGTTAGAGTATAAAATACAGGATGATAGAAAATAATAAAGGCTGAGACAGGCTTGGGACTAGGTAGAGGCAGATTCAGGAAGGCCTTCCTTTGCAACATTCAAGAATTTATACCTTACCCTCTGTAAAATAGGGAGCCATTAAAAGATTTTAAAATGGTATTGCCACAGTAAAATCTGCTTTTAGGAGGATTTTCTTTGGTGAGTGAGTGTAAGAGATGGGAGAATATGGAAACAAAGAGACTAGGAGCAAGTTCTCGTAACAGATGAAAGACCAATGGAGCCTCAACCAGAGTTGTTGAGACTGAAAAAAAGGATTGGATTAAAAAACTGAGGAGGGGCACCTGGATGGCTCAGTCAGTTGAGCGTCTGCCTTCAGCTCTGGTCATGATCCCAGAGTCCTGGAATTAAGCCCCATGTTGGGTTCCCTGCTCAAGAGGGAACCCAACAGGGAACCTCGCCTCCCTGTTTGTGCTCTCTCCTTCACTCTCTCTGTCTCTCTCTCTCTCAAATAAATAAATAAAATCTTAAAAAAAAAAAAAAAAAACTTCTGAGGAAAGACAGTGTAACAGAGTTAGATTATAATGCCAGCTTTAGGACAAGAAAAACCATTTACTAGATAGGACGTTTGGCAAGTTCCTTAACTTTCCTAAGCCTCAGTTTCTCCAAATGTAAAATCTTCCCTATTTCCCAAGGCTTTGAAGGATTAAATGAGAAAATGTAAATCACTTAGGTCAGTAATTGGCACTTGAGAAATACTCATTTTATGACAGCGGTTATTGTTCATAAGGTAAAGTGACCAGGCCCCAGTGACTGAATGTAAGTCATGAGAGAAAAGAAATTAGGATTGACATGCAGGTTTTTACTAAAGTGATAAATGGATAAGTGCAAATTTAAAAGAAGAAATAGGTTTAAAATGGAAGGTGATTATTCTGTTTTTTGACGTAGTAAGGTATCTACAGGATACCCAAAATAGTTAAAAGGTGTTAGAAATCATTCTGAGTCTTCAAAAACAATGTTGAGTGTAAACACAATAGGTTTACGTAACCCTGTACATGTAAACTCATCTAACCAGGGTTGTAATAAAACATCAGAGAATGTTAAACCTCAATCAGAACTCATAAGTCATCTAGTTGAGTGGTTCTTCATCTTTTGTTGTCATGAAGCATCCAAGAATCTGATGAAAGCTATAGACCTTCTCCTCAGAAATCTTCAAAAACAAAATTTTGCAACAATGGTTTGAAAACGCCCAATCCTTCCCCCCAAGAGGCACTAAGATATAATTAGGCTGAGTTACTGCTAATTAGAAGCAAAGCCAAAATCAAAAATCAAAACCCAGGCTTTCAATTCATGTTTTTTCTCCGTTATTACCAACAACTTGAAATGATTCTTTCAAATTTACATTTAGTCAGTCATGCAAGGTAAAAATCTCTCACACACACACACACACACAGGACTCAGACTACTGAGGGCAGTTCACAGCCCTCATCAGGCTTTCTTGATCCACTGGCATTTCCCAAAAGTCAATTGTGTCCCATTTATGCAAACAGAATTGGCATTCAAAATAAGTAGAGGGGCGCCTGGGTGGCTCAGTGGATTAAGCTGCTGCCTTCGGCTCAGGTCATGATCTCAGGGTCCATGGATCGAGCCCCGCATCGGGCTCTCTGCTCTGCAGGGAGCCTGCTTCCTCCTCTCTCTCTGCCTGCCCCTCTGCCTACTTGTGATCTCTCTCTCTGTCAAATAAATAAATAAAATCTTTAAAAAAAAAAAAAAAACAAACAAAAAAAAAAAAACAAAATAAGTAGAAGCATTGGTTGTAAGGTCTTCTCATTTCTTTGTTTTTGGTTTTTCTTTTTCTTTTTTCCAAAGGTTTTATTTATTTATTTGTCTCAAAGAAAGAGAGAGAGAGAAAGCTCACAAGCAGGGGAGTGGCAGGCAGAGGGAGAAGCAGGCACTCCACCAAGCAAGGAGCCCAACACAGGACTCAATCCCAGGACGCCAGGACCATGACCAAGCCAAAGGCAGATGCCCAACCAACTGAGCCACCCAGGTGTCCCAGTTTTTCTCTTTCTTAAAAGTAAAAATGTATTTTTAAAAAACTTTCCTTCCTAATGGGCACTGATTTCTTTAAGTACGAAGAACGCTATTACAATTTAATTCAATAAGTGCTACTGCAACCTACTACGTGACAAGGCCCTAAACATGCATATATATCTAAGAATCCCAAGGTCATCCATTAAAAGTAAAACAAATAAATGCCTAAAAGTTTAGGCAAAGGAATAGAGAACACCTTTGTGCCAACACTCGTTTAAAATGCCTAATTAGGGACAATCATTTTTTAAAAATGCATCAAATCCTAACACAGAAACTAAAACTATAAAACTCTTAGAAGAAAACATAGGTAAATATTGGATTAGGCAAGGGTTTCTTAGATAAGACACCTAAAGCACAAGCAACTAAGGATAAAATAGATACACAAGACTTCAAAACTTCTACTTTTGTGCTTCTGAGGCCACCCTCAAGAAAATGAAAAGATAATCCACAGAATGGGAGAAAATATTTGCAATTACATATCTGATAAGGGTCTAGTATACAGAATATATGAAGAACTCTTACAATTCAACAATTAAAAAACAACCTAATTTTAAAATGAGCATGGGCCTCCTGGATGGCTCAGTTGGTTAAGTTTCTGTGTTTGGCTCTGGTCATGATCTCAGGATCCTTGGATCCAGCCCTGTGTTCGGCTCCCTGCTCAGCCCTGCTTCTCCCTCTCCCTTTTGGCACTCCACCCCCTGCTCATGCTCTCTGTCTCAAATAAATAAATAAAATTTTTTAAAAATAAAAATAAAATAAAATGGGCAAAGGATTTGACATTTCTCCAAAGAAGATATACAAATGGCCAATAAACACATAAAAAGATGCTCAACATCATTTTTCATTAAAGAAATGAAAACTCAAAACCACAGTGAAATACTGAGACAGGGAAACTAAAGGGATGTCATGAAAAACTGCTTTTTTGCTTTTTCCTGCTTCTGTTCTTGCTAGGACCTATACCTCCCTCTTATAGATGCCTTATAGAACAGATAATGTAAAGATCAAGGATTTAATTATTTCTTTGGAGTCTTCCAGCACAACAAATAAGGAGTGACTGGGTGGGTTCACCATGAAGTTTTCGAGGACCACTGACCATCAAGATCTCTGGCCAGGGGGCGCCTGGGTGGCTCAGTGGGTTAAAGCCTCTGCCTTTGACTCAGGTCATGATCCCAGGGTCCCGGGATCGAGCCCCATGTCGGGCTCTCTCCTCAGCAGGGAGCCTGCTTCCTTCCTCTCTCTCTCTCTGCCTACTTGTGGTCTCTCTCTGTCAAATAAATAAATAAAAATCTTAAAAAAAAAAAAAAAAGATCTCTGGCCAGGTCATAAGTGACTTATGGAGAACAGCTAAACACTTTGTTCCTGGATTACTGAGAAGACAAGTGCACCAGACCACCAACCTCAATAAAAACCCCAGGCCCCAAGCAAAGTGGAGACTCACTCTTTCCCTTCAAAGTCTCCTGGGTACTCAGGCCATATCTACCCTCTCTGTGTATCTTTAATAAACTCTGTTCTCACTTCCTCTTAGCTTGTGTTTGATTTCTTTTTTTTTTTTTTTTTTTTAAGATTTATTTATTTGACAGATAGAGATTATAAGTAGGCAGAGAGGCAGGCAGAGAGAGAGAGAGAGAAGGAAGCAGGCTCCCAGCTAAGCAGAGAGCCCGATGCGGGGCTCGATCCCAGGACCCTGGGATCATGACCTGAGCTGAAGGCAGAGGCTTTAACCCACTTAGCCATCCAGGCGCCCCACTTGTGTTTGATTTCTATGCTGCACAAAGCCAAAGACCCTCTTGCCTGGTCCTGTAGGGTCTCCCCAACTCTGGGTCCTTGGACAGCCAGTCTGCATCAGTACCACTTCACACCTACTAGAATGGCTATAATATAAAAAAAAAAAAAAAAAAAAAATACAACAACAAAAACCCAGAAAATAACAAGTGTTGAGGATGTGGAAAAATGTACCCTCATAATTTGCTGGTAGGAATGTAAAATGGTTCAGCCATTCTTGGGGTGACGAAAACGGGCTGGAATTAGACAGCAGTAACAGTTCTACACCTTTTGAACATACTAAAAACCACAAATTATACCCTTTAGTATGTGATCAGTGTGTAATTTATGATTTGTGAATTATAGCTCAATTTAAAAAAAAAAAAACAAGCAGAAAACTCCCACTATTATCAACTAGAGAAATCTACTTAAGAGTAAAAGAAACACCAACTCAAAAATTATACGTAGATCCAGGAACTGCAACAACATGTATACTGAAATCACAAATGCCAAAAAAACTATAAACCCATGATGGGTTTTCCATATGGAAGTGGAACCTGTCTGCTCTCCTCCAAAAGAAGAGCAAACTGTTCTGAGTTTCTTCTAAAGATTTAAAATGCACTCTAATGCTGCATTGGACTCCTGGATCTGGATTTGGAAAGGGAAAATCAAACTGAGTTATAATAGTAAAATGCATTAAAATTGAATTTTTTAGTTTTCCTTTGTGAGTATGAGTCTTTTTTTTTTTTTAAGATTTTATTTATTTATTTAATAGAGAGACACAGCAAGAGAGGGAACACAAGCACAGGGAGTGAGAGAGGGAGAAACAGGCTTCCCGCTGAGCAGGGAGCCCCACATGGGGCTCCATCCCAGGACCCTGGGATCATGACCGGAGACAAAAGCAGACGCTTCATTCATGACTGAGCCACCCGGGCACCCCAGAGATTATGAGAGTCTTGAGGTAAGTGTTAATATACATATTCCTGAGAAATGTATTACAAGTTAATGCATACATGGAAGGACACAATTTGGTCAACAATGTTACCTCACTTTATCTCTGTGACATAGATAGAACTTAATCGAGGTCCTATTATTGTTGAGCTGCACTCTAAATTGGGTATTCTGACTCTCAGTCTAGTATATTTTCATTAAATTAAAGTTCTCTAGTTTTATTGTGCTATTTCCTCTTTCATTCAACAAGTCTGTCCCTCAAACACTTTAATACACTGTTTACAGGGAAAACAAACCAATCTCCAAGTTATAGTCTTATTAATTCTTTTTTTTTTTTTTTTTTTTTTTTTTAATTTTTATTTTTATTTTTTTTATTTATTTTTTTTCAGCATAACAGTATTCATTCTTTTTGCACAACACCCAGTGCTCCATGCAAAACGTGCCCTCCCCATCACCCACCACCTGTTCCCCCAACCTCCCACCCCTGACCCTTCAAAACCCTCAGGTTGTTTTTCAGAGTCCATAGTCTCTTATGGTTCGCCTCCCCTCCCCAATGTCCATAGCCCCCTCCCCCTCTCCCAATCCCACCTCCCCCCAGCAACCCCCAGTTTGTTTTGTGAGATTAAGAGTCATTTATGGTTTGTCTCCCTCCCAATCCCATCTTGTTTCATGTATTCTTCTCCTATCCCCCTACCCCCCCATGTTGCTTCTCCATATTACAGTATATAATACTTATAAACCAGGATACTCTGAAAATACAGAAAATAAGGCATACTTACTAGAAATAAAACATTCATCTAAGACCATTGATCTGAAAATTTTAAATGTCTCAGGAGTTCAAATAAACAGCACTAGAAGGGCGCCTGGGTGGCTCAGATGGTTGAGCATCCCACTCTTGGTTTCAGCTCAGGTCATGATCTCAGGTTAGTGGGGAGTCTGCTTGGGATTCTTGCTCTCCTTCTTCTCTCTGCCCCTCATGCTCATGCTCCCTCAAAATAAATAAATCTTTAAAAAAATAAATAACACTGTAAAACACACACTACATAGGAAAGCTCCTCTGGGTCATCACTCAGAGTCCATTTACCTTTGTTTTAAACCTAATTCTAATAAGCTTATTTGCTTAATTTGACAGATAAAAGTAGCAGCAGTTCTGATTCTACTAGTTATACACACGGAAAGTAACAGCATACAAGGAAGGAAACACAAAAATCCAAAGATATAGCAATCTTGACCACTTATTATAGGGGTAATAAATCCTACATCATTCAAGGTCTTTATTATTGTTCCTAATAATCCAGAATCACCAATAAAAGAATGACCCAATTCCACATACTTTATTAAAAAAGGCAGGGAAGAATGTAGCTCCTGTTTTCTCAAACTGGAACCCTGGATTCTTCTATTCCCCTTCTTGTTTCCAATTAATTAAATCCAATCAGTTGCCAAGTCCTACCGATTCAGTGTCCAACTATACATTACTTGTTTCCAATTTACTTTTCCTACTCTAATGCACTTTAGAACTCTACAAATAACCTGCCACTATTTCCGGTCCCTCCAACTACAAAAGTTAAATTCCTAAAATACAGATTTAGTTATGTCACTCTAATTCACTCAATTAAGAAGTATCTATTGAGGGGCGCCTGGGTGGCTCAGTGGGTTAAGCCACTGCCTTCTGCTCAGGTCATGATCTCAGAGTCCTAGGATCCAGTCCCGCATCGGGCTCTCTGCTCCGCGGGGAGCCTGCTTCCCCTTCTCTCTCTGCCTGCCTCTCTGCCTACTTGTGATCTGTCTGTCAAATAAATAAATAAAATCTTAAAAAAAAAAAAAAAGAAGTATCTATTGAAAGATCAACTTATAAAGGCTCTGTAATTGTTATGGTACAAAATCCAAACTCCTTTTCCACAGCACCTCAGCCTGGCTATGATTGGTCTCCCTACCATTCTAGTCTCTGTGGGGTATCCTGATTGGTGGGGGGTGCCAAATGTGGGGCACTCTGATAGGGTGGAGGCCAAGGGCATGGATGGTGGAAGAGTTCACCCAAAGCAGAACAAAAGAGACAGAAGTTTTCTGAATACCCCACAGGGGAGCAGCAGTCAGGACATCAAAGGAGAGACTTCGAGGAGCCAGGAAGCGAAAGTAGTATGAGAAGCCACAGCTATAGGGCAGAGTGAGGGAGTATAGATGGAGATGTATGGAATTTTCCCTTTGGTAACTGTGCCTGCTTGTAAGTAGACCATTGGTTAGTTAGGGCCTATGGCTATTTCTAGGGGGATCGCTTAGTAAATCTATTTGCATTCAGCTCAGTGGAGAGCTGTGGGCCTTTTTACCTTATCCTGCTTAACCTTGTTGCCTAAAAGCAGCCTCTACAGTCTCATTTCCCCCTGGTTCCACCTGAAACCACTTGCTGTTTCCTAAAACTGCCTGCACATCCGTGATCCTGCCTCTCTGCGTTCTGCAATACACTATGCCTGCATCCCCTACCTACTGAAATTCTAGCCTTCCTCCAAGGCCCAGTTCCAATACCATGTTTTCCAGAAAAACTTCTCTAATCCTTCCAGCCAGAATGAATCCCTCCACCTGAGCTTATTTATTTACCTAAGATATATTGGACATTTTTCCAAAAGTACCCTACTCATTATTTTTAATAGTTGTATAGTATTCCACTGTAAAAGGTGCCACAGGTTTTACTCGAAGGTATACAATTTTTTTTAAGATTTATTTATTTATTTATTTATTTGACAGAGAGAGAGAAAGAGACATACACACACATAGCGAGAGAGGGAACACAAGCAGGGGAAGTGGGAGAGAAAAAAGCAGTCTTCCTGCTGAGCAGGGACCCCGGTGTGGGACTCAATCCCAGGACCCTGGAATCATGACCTGAAGCGAAGGCAGATGCTTAAAGACTGAGCCACCCAGGCCCTCAAAAGTATACAATTTTTTAAAGCATTAATTTTTAGTGTAAAGAACATAAAAATAACCCTGTAATCCCACTGATCAGTTAACACCTGTTGACACTTTAAAAAATAAATAAATTAAAGTAATACATGCTCTGGGCACCTGGCTGGCTCAGTAAGAGGAATGTATGGCTCTTAATCTCGGGTTCATGAGTTTGAGCCCCACTTTGGGTATAGAGATTATTTACATGAACAAAGACATAAACTTAAAAAAAAAGGGGGGGAAAGGAAATGCATGCTCGTGGTTAGAAAATTTGAACAGTACAGAAAAGTGGCATCACCTAAGTAAAAGTTGAAGAGAATCAAATGAGAGGAGTATGAAGAGGGTCTGAGAATTAAGGGAGCAGTACAAGTTCAGCTAACTGTAAACACTCACTGAAATCGATTCTTATCTCCCCATTTTACAAAATGGGCCATTTGAAAGACCCATTCTTTAAAATAATGGCTGGAAGGGACACATGGGTGGCTCAGTTGGTGAAACAACTGCCTTTGGCTCAGGTCATGATCCTAGGGTCCTGGGATTGAATCCTGCATCAGGCTCCTTGTTCAGTGGGGAGCCTGCTTCTCCCTCTGCCTGCTTGTCCTCTCTCTCTCTCTGACAAATAAATAAAAATATTTTCAAATAAATAAATAAACAAAACAAACAACAGCTGGTTATAAAATGTTCTCAGACAGAATGAGCAATTTCTTCTTTCTTTCTCTTTCATTCTTTCTTTCTTGACAGTCTTTCCATATAGGGGAAGGAGATGGTTATCCAGAACCAGTCACTAACAAAATCAATGTACATATCCATGAAGAGGTCTAAAAACTATTTCAAATGTGTTCTAACTTCCCCAGCATAGCACCCCTCATAGAAAAGGCATCCATTGCATAGTGTGGTTCTATCCTGTCAAAACCAGATGATAGATGTGAGCCATATCTATAGGATACACTGCTTAGGGGCGCCTGGGTGGCTCAGTGGGTTGAGCCGCTGCCTTCGGCTCGGGTCATGATCTCAGGGTCCTGGGATCGAGTCCCGCATCGGGCTCTCTGCTCAGCAGTGAGCCTGCTTCCCTCTCTCTCTCTCTCTCTCTCTCTGCCTGCCTGCCTCTCTGTCTACTTGTGATTTCTCTCTGTCAAATAAATAAATAAAATCTTAAAAAAAAAAAAAAAAAAAAGGATACACTACTTACACCAACCCAAGCTTTAAAGCAAAAGCCTCTGAACAGGGCTGACTTACTCCAGATTCAACAGCATTCCTATCCATTCTTCATACTACATACAATTTAGTCTTATTAAGCAATGCTTTCTTCATGTCTTGCCTATAGAATTCTTGCTGCCATTTCAAGGTCAATCTCAAATTGCAGCCCTTCCAGGAAGCCTTCCCTAGTTCAAGCCCTTAATAATCTCTGGTCCCCTCCTTGGAATTTAGAGAGTCTGTTTACACATTATCCAGCATTTCATTAAATTCTACTTTGTCTTCTATTATTTCACATATACTACTTGACTGCGAGCTCCTTGAAGACAAGGCTTATATCCCAAATGCCCATATATCCTACAATACCTATTCAGAGGAACTGAATAGTAGGTGCTCAATAAATATTTTTAGATGATTCTTACTGTGAAGTATCTTACAGCAATATTAGTATTAAACCTTTAAACATAATTCTCTAATCACAGAATTCCTAGTTTATTTGTAGTTATGTGTTACATAAAGGCAATACTGGAATTACTGGCTGCAACATAACACAAAGATTAATTTTTCAATTTCAGTCCTCTAGTTTCAAGAAAAAGTTCTTGTTCTTAGAGACCTATATTGTAGATCTGCTGAAGGAACCAGCAGTTATTTACTTTCAATTCTTCAAAACTAATTTTTCATACAGCTGTGTTTACTCACACCATGTCTCATTTATGCAAGAGGTGTAAAATAGCGAAGCCCAGATCTCTCCCTCTCTCCTCTTTATATTTTCTCTTGCCTTTGTTATTTGCCTTTCTGCAGCTTGCCAGCCAAAGCTGTAATTAGTACCCCACGGGGATCTATACTTTTCTAATAAAGAACAGCCTACAGCACAATGACATGTATACACACACAGCCATGTGTATTCCTAACAAATTAGGGATATTTTACACATGCAAGCCTTCAACAGCTAAATGGGAGCATTTTATATGGCAGCTGAAACTGACTCAAACACTGACTGCAGATTGATTCATTCCTTTCTCTGACTGCATCTAATTTCAAGGGAAACAATCCAAGACTGAGTAAAATTATGACTACAAGTCCTAAACCTTAGCTTGTCAAGGCAATATTTTTTCTCAAATACTACAAAGGTTGTGGTGTTTGTTAGCTAACAGTTTACTGTGACTTTTCTGTACAGAAATTGAATAATTAATGCTTTAGAAAGTTAGACCACTTATATATTTAGGTTCTGGATCCTGTTCTTATTTCCTTCACCAAACAGTCTCCTCTGACTCCCAACCAGCATCATCTTGCACTCAATTTTCTTCACACCTTGTCATTAACCTTGTCAAGTTTCCACCCACCACCCATTCGGTAAAGGCAGGGTCAAGTAAAAGAATAAAACATCATACTGTAAAGATAAAACCAACAACTCATTTCTTAAATATTTAATTTACCAGTGTAATTCAAATATGAGGAAAAGATTTACCCCTTCCCCACTGTGGCAATATGAATGAAAATTACTTCATGTACTTGCATTAGCAAATGTTCTTACTAGGAACAAAAATAACCAACTTACTGCTCCATATCACTCGGCATCAGGGAAATACAAATCAAAACCACAATGAGATATCACCTCACACCAGTCAGAATGGCTAAAATGAACAAGTCAGGAAATGACAGATGCTGGCGAGGATGCGGAGAAAGGGGAACCCTCCTACACTGTTGGTGGGAATGCAAGCTGGTGCAACCACTCTGGAAAACAGCATGGAGGTTCCTCAAAATGTTGAAAATAGAACTACCCTATGACCCAGCAATTGCACTACTGGGTATTTACCTTAAAGATACAAACATAGTGATCCGAAGGGGCATGTGTACCCGAATGTTTATAGCAGCAATGTTTACAATAGCCAAACTATGGAAAGAACCTAGATGTCCATCAACAGATGAATGGATAAGAAGATGTGGTATATATACATAATGGAATACTATGCAGCCATCAAAAGAAATCTTGCCATTTGTGACGACATGGATGGAACTAGAGGGTATCATGCTTAGTGAAATAAGTCAATCAGAGAAAGACAACTATCATATGATCTCCCTGATATGAGGACGTGGAGATGCAACATGGGGCGTTAGGGGGATAGGATAAGAATAAATGAAACGAGATGGGATTGGGAGGGAGACAAACCATAAATGACTCTTAATCTCACAAAACAAACTGAGGGTTGCTGGGGGGAGGTGGGGTTGGGAGAGGGGGAGGGGGTTATGGACATTGGGGAGGGTATGTGTTATCGTGAGTGCTGTGAAGCGTGTAAACCTGGTGATTCACAGACCTGTACCCCTGGGGATAAAAATACATTATATGTTTATTAAAAAAAAAAAGAAAGGATGAATACCCAGTAACTTTTGTAGCAACATGGACAGGACTGGAAGTGATTATGCTGAGTGAAATAAGTCAAGCAGAGAGAGTCAAGTATCATATGGTTTCACTTATTTGTGGAGCATAACAAAAGACATGGAGGACATTGGGAGATGGAGAGGAGAAGGAAGTTGAGGGAAACTGGAAGGGGAGGCGAACCATAAGAGACTATGGACTCTGAAAAACAACCTGAGGGTTTTGAAGGGGTGGGGGTGGGAGGTTGGGGGAACCAGGTGGTGGGTAATAGGGAGGGCACGTATTGCATGGAGCACTGGGTGTTGTGCAAAAACAATGAATACTCTTACGCTGAAAAAATAAATTAATTAAAAAAAAAAAGCCAACTTACTTCACTGAAATTTAAGGCCATGGACCCTTAAGAGCTTTGGAATTTATAACAAGGGGTTCAAAAGTCGCATGCGCCAATATCGTTTATAGAGTAAATAATGGCTTTTGTATAGAAACATTTTTCAATATATAGATGCTGTTATGATTAATAAAATCAAAATATATTTAGAAGATTTACTGATTTATAAGTTTTGTCATGTACTTTGTTAATCAAGAATTATTAAAATTAGTTACTATTACATGAAAATCCACTAAAATGTTTTACCTAAAAAGTCTACGTAATTAATGGTTATTAACTGACGTCGAAAATGAAGGTTGAAAATCTTAACTTTTAAGGCTGAAAATCACTTCAAGAGGCTGGAATCCTTAAACTGTGTATAATTTAGTGTTGTTGCCAGTGACACACACAAGTTAATTAATACATGTGCTTAAACATGGGGACTCTGAATCACATTTCTACATTTTTTTCAAGTCAGTAAAAGATTTTTAAGCCCTAAAACTGGGAAATCTGTGAAACATAAAAATATTAACATATTGGGCACCTGGGTGTCTCAGTGGGTTAAGCCTCTGCCTTTGGCTCACAGGTCATGATCTCTGGGTCCTGGGATCAAGCCCCACATCAGCTCTCTGCTCAATGTGGAGCCTGCTTCCCCCTCTCTCTCTGCCTGCCTCTCTGCCTACTTGTGATCTCTCTCTCTGTGTCAAATAAATAAATAAAACCTTTTAAAAAATTCATATGTTGCATAAAGTATTAAATTTTCCTTAGAAAAATGTCACTTGGGGTGCCTGGGTGGCTCAGTGGGTTAAAGCCTCTGCCTTCGGCTCAGGTCATGATCCCAGGGTTCTGGGATCGAGCCCCGCATCGGGCTCTCTGCTCAGTGGGGAACCTGCTTCCTCCTCTCTCTCTCTCTCTCTCTCTGCCTGCCTCTCTGCCTACTTGTGATCTCCGTCTGTAAAATAAATAAATAAAATCTTAAAAAAAAAAAAAAAAGAAAAATGTCACTCAAGAGCTAATAATTTCTTACAACCCTAACTGGCACATCTAATCTGTAAGATTTTACTGTAAATGTGGTTGAAATGTCATCACTCATCATTGGTCCGTTCACACAACACATTGGTTAATGAAAAGTTCAGGATCTAATGTTAAACAAAGGGGTTCCATGCTTTAAAGTCCCTCAGGCCAAACTATTTTCAATCTCCCTTTGGGAAATATTAATAATCTTGAAATAGGACAGATATGCTCTGCAGCAAGCAAGAACATTAATATTGATTTACTGAGGACAGGTGCCAACAGCTCTTTGTTGGTTAGCACTTTGCCTTCTAGATAATAAATAGCATAGTATGAAACATTCACCTCATTCACCTCATATCAAAAGTTTGTAGCACTTTAAAATGTAAAATGAGGGACGCCTGGGTGGCTCAGTTGGTTGGGCAGCTGCCTTCAGCTTAGGTCATCGTCCCGGCGGCCTGGGATTGAGTCGCACATCGGGCTCCTTGCTTGGCAGGGAGCCTGCTTCTCCCTCTGCCTCTGCCTGCCTCTCTGTCTGCCTGTGCTCACTCTCTCTGACAAATAAATAAATAAATAAAATGTAAAATGTAAAATGAATGTACATTTCTTGGAAAACAGTTGAAAATATGGGTATAAACCATAAATAATTACAGCAGCCATTCTCAATCTCCAGTGCACATCAGAATTGTTGTGAAATGTTAAAAAATACAGATGCCCAGATTCCAGCCTAGCATCTTCAAGAGTGTCTTGTTTGTTTGCTTATAAGCTTGTCTGTTTTTAAAGCTCCAGAGGTAGTTCTAATGCAGAGCCTTGGTTAAACGTAAGTACCTAAGAGGTTCTCAAAGTGTGGTTCCCCTGACCAGTAGCATCAACGTCACTTAGTAACTTGTTAGAAATGCAGTTCTCACACTCCACCCTGACATACTAAATCAGAAACTCTGGGGATGATCCCCAGCAATCTGTTTTCACAACACCCCCCAAGTGATTGTGATGCATGTTAAAGTTTGAGAACCTTTCCTTTAGACTATGATGTCCATCCATTCTTACTCTTTTAAGATGAAAATGAGATTTAATTAATACAAATATACTTAAGGCATTCTTTTCTAATTGAAAAACATTATTTTAGTTTTGTCTTAACAGATTATTAAATTAACACTATTGTGACCTATGTTGAAAAAGGTTCAATTCATCGAGTTCTTGGACCAGGCTTCCTTTTTAAACACAAATGCGCCCAGCATTAGACCAGAGATCCAAAGTTACCCATGCCATTTGGCCTATTCATCCAGTCCCTGGGCAGCAGGAGTCTCTCAAGTCAGCTGATTAATTGCAACACTTGAGTGGGGGGAGGAACAGATCCTACATGGCTCTTCCTACTTGATTTTAAAAGTAATTGATGTCTAGGGGCGCCTGGGTGGCTCAGTGGGTTAAAGCCTCTGCCTTCGGCTCAGGTCATGATCCCAGTGTCCTGGGATCGAGCCCCACATCAGGCTCTCTGCTCTGCGGGGAGCCTGTTTCCTCCTCTCTCTCTGCCTGCCTCTCTGCCTACTTGTGATCTCTGTCTGTCAAATAAATAAATAAAATCTTTAAAAAAAAAAAAAAAGTAATTGATGTCTAGATTTAACTATCAATTTTAAGAAATACAAAGAACAAAGAAACCTGTTAAGCCATACCATGGAATTGCAATTGTCAAAATCTAGACTGAGAAGAAATTCTACAGGATTTTAAAAAAAGAAAGAAAGAAATTCTACAAGATAAATCACCTAATTTCTTAAACACACACACACACACATACATACACACTATAAGAGAAAGAGAGAGAGAGAGAAGGAAGAACTACAGAATAAATAAACTTAAGAGACATATCAATTCCCTGCAATGGATTCTAACTCAAACAAATTACAAAAAAATTATATTCAGACAATGGGAAATTTGTACACTAAGTGAATACTTGGTATTAAATAATTATTGCTCATTTTTTAGATATAATTATAGGATGGTTATTTTACTTATCTTTAAAGAAATACCAAATAATCACAGATAAAATCGTATGTCTTGGATTTGCTTCAGAACACACAGAAGGAAAAAACACAGGGAGATGCTAGAGATGAAACAAGGGCCACCATCCATTGATAACTGAAGATGAGTGATGGTTACCTGGGTTCATTACAGTATACTGTCAACTATTCTATTATATATGTTTAAAACTGTCCAACATTTTTCAGTTTTAAACTAAATGAAGTTAAAAAAGATTGGCAAAGCTATGACAGCAGCATTTGTCCTATGTATTACCTGAAATACTGACATCAGGAAAAGATTCAAAATAAGTCTATTTAGGATTTCTAGGCCTTAAATACACAAATCTAAACACTGTACTTTGCAATTTAAGGAAAGAGACTCCTAAAGTACCTTCTTGTGTGCTACTCAGCTTTCCTAAATTTTTTTAATTCTCTAGGAAAACAACTATATGACCAGTACTTTACCACCCCAGTGTCTAGGTCCATAGGGATAATTATGTTGACGACCTCAGCTGCCCAAGGCGCTATTAAATGGCTATAGTGTATATACATATGCTCATTCTTCCCTTGGGCCATTCTATCAACTTCTTCCTAAATGGGGTAATGGTGAAATCACAGCTGAGGTCCTTCCTACATGAAATCTGTCACAGTTTACAGAAAAGACAAGTTAAATCTTTATCTTCATCCTAATTCACACAAGAAATTTGCAAAAAAAAAAAATTAAAATTTTTTTTTAAATGGGCAAAGAAGAGAAAAACTTCTAGATAGCAGCCTTAGGCTAGAAATATTTATCTTCCATAATTTATACAATATACATAATTGATAATCTAACATCATCATTATGGATACAGCATGTCTAAAAATATACTACTGAAGAAATATATAAAAGATAACTGTGGTCATCTTCCTGTGGAGGGTTGTATTCCTTTCCCCTTTTCTGTATTTTCCAGATTTACTACAATGAGCACATATCACTTGAATAACTTAAAAAAAAAAAGTGTCCCTCTACTCCAGGGACAGAAGAAAATTTATTTTGCCACATTATGTGGTAAATTATAAGTCCCATTACACAATTCAGTTTGGCCCAATTTAACACAAGCTATATATTTTTTTCATAGCACTACCCTTGCTGGTATCCCCAGTATGAAGTAGACATCTTTTTTCAGTCCTCTTCAGGAGTGAGGAGACAAGGTCATTTCCATTTGTTTCTCCATAGGTTGACTTCAAAGGGTAGATAACACTGACCAAGCCACTTTCTAGTTTCTTAAGTATGATAGCCTCTCGATCTCCTGATTTTAAGAAATATTCATTCATAAACTAGTGTCTTTTTCCTAGACAACTTCTGTCTGCCTCAGCCAAATTCCCTTAGTAGCTATCCCCTTTTTTCAAGTCTTTTCTAACTAATTTTTTGTGCTCCATTATTGTACTCCTTTCAGTCTTCTGCTTCATTTCCCAACATAAATCAAATCACTTCATTTTTTTGATATCTTTTTTCTCAATCCCTGCCCTATTGCCAAGCACCAACACATTGAGATAATGTAAAAATAAAGTAAAATTACATGTGGTTCAACCTAATGTTCAACCTGATTATCAATCCCATTTCAAGGTAGATTTTCCTGAATACATTTTCTCAGTAATTGAAGACCAACAACTATAATACCATCCATAGTAAATTGAAGAGAGTTGTATTTCCTCACTTGGCCTTGATATACATGTCAGAAACTGCTAGGTGCCTGTCCAAGATTGCTTTCTTTTTCCTAGTAAGAAAAATCCCATATAATTAAGGGCAGAATGTGCCCAACTAAAAGGCTACATTTCCCAGCTTTTCTTACAGATAGAGACAACCAGTAACATATAAATGGAAGTCATTGCCCTTTTGCCTTCTACCCTTCCCCCTACTCAGCCTTCTTGCCTAGATCACAGATGGCTGAATGGGTTATAGGCAGCCATCTCATGACCTTCAGAAGAAAAGCCATATGTTAAGGTTGACTAAGCATAAATTTAGGAGACTAGGTCTCAATTTCATGGGACCAAGAAAGTTTTTGTTTAATAATATAATCATAGATTTTATTCTCTAAAATACAGCTTAACTTAAACATTCACACTAAAAAGCAGTTACACTGTATCTAAAACCTGGTTAGAAACACTTACCAGAGAGCAGCAAAACACTTTACTGATAAAGAGTCTGTTTCAAAAGTTAGATAAACATGGGTCTGAACTTGTTCAGCTACTTGCTACCTATGTGGCTTCTCATACACCTCTAAACCAGTTTCTTTATTAAGCCGTTGATAACTGTGAGTTGTTCTGATTATTAAGTACTAATGCTTAGTTCTGTGCCTGGTAGTCTCCTATAAAGCTGAACATGCAAAACACTCTATGAACCAGCAATCCTCTCCTAAGTATCCACCCTAGAAAAACTCTGAGGTCTACACATCAAATACACACATGCATACAAGTAGACATGTACAAGAACATTCGCTGCAGCATCACAGAGTTTATCACCAGGAAGATGGACAAATTAATCCTGGAATAATCACTCCATGGAATACTGTACCCCAGTAAAAGTAAATCAACTGCTACTACATTAAGTAACAAATCAATTTCTTAAAAATACAGGATGGAAAAAGCAAATGGGAAAACTCAAAATACACCATGTTCAGAAAGCTCAAAAATAATCAAGAGTACATACTACATTTTTAAGGATTTACACACACACACACATATATATATATAGATTTTTTTTTTAAGATTTTATTTTTACATAATCTCTACACCCAACATGGGGCTCGAACTCATGACCCCCAAATCAAGAGTCACATGCTCTTCCCACTGAGCCAACCAGGTGCCCCCAAATATATAATGCATAGCAGCAATTATCTCTGAGGGAAGGCGGGGAAAGGACAGGAGAGGGGAACACTGATAGATTTAATACTACTGGTAATGTTCTAGTTTTTAAGGATAGTAGGTTTATAGATATTCTTTTTATTATTACCTAATGTTATATTTTATGTTTCATATATTCTTTTAATATATCAAATGCCACATAAGTATATAAAATAGCGTGAAAGGATACCAAGTGTTGGTTTAAATCATTCAAAAACATTCCATTCTTGCTGCACTTAAACAGTTGTGGCTTCCGGAGTTGCAATAACCAGTCTCACCACTTAGCGCAAATAACTATAGCACTGTCCTTAGCAGTTTTCCAAGAACTGCTGACTTGCTTTGTTTTTTCTCAGAGTAAGTAAAATTTCTCTTGAAGAAACAAAATTTCCACATCATTTGAGATATATAAAATAAAATAAAATTTCTACAGCATGAAAAGTATAAAGGCTAAGATGTGGTCATTTCCATAAGCATTTTTTATAACAAATGAAAAGGATGTTTTAAGAAAACATGAAAAATCACATATGTAATCACTAAATAACTTTAATTTGTAGCAAATCAAACTGCATTCTAATCAGTGGCCTAAAATAATTGAAACAATTGAGCTAATTAAAATTAATATGAAATACCCTAAAATTAAATACTAATATGTCCAACCTATTCTGTGGCATATCTAAAATAACTATATCTTTAATGGCATCTAAACACTGGAAGAGTCCCTAGCTGCATCTAACAAAAAGAAATCCATTCATCCTTGAGGGATTAAGAGGCCTATTTAAGATTCATAATTAAGCAAACAATTTAAAGTTACACCTACTCATTAATCTGGCGTTCCCATTTACACATACCTGCAGCTGCTCCATTCCTATTCCTGAATAATTATGCACTCTCCCTTGCCTCACATTTTGTTATCCTACCATACTCTGCATATTCTCTCCATATACAGGATCTTTCCTTTCATCCTCTCCTTTTGTATGAGTTTGGTAATTATTCCACATTAAAAACATAAAATACTTGAAGTAGTTACTACACTGTCTGCCCTTGTAAAAGTCTTTAACACATCAAAGAGCATGAAGTAGTCTGCAAACCTAGGACAGCCCTTTTAAGCCAGCTAGCCATCTTCTTCATTACTTGATTTTTATTGGTCAAAGTTATGAATATTGGAGAGAGGAGGGAGTAAAGGCATGAAACAAAATGCAGTTGCTACCTTAATAAAAAGAAAAATGGAGTCACTACTGCAAGTAAAATTCTAATGAAGTATTTATTAATCAAGTTGCAATTATTTACACATTACACAAATCCCAAAATTTCCCCTAGTGGATGAAACAAACCAAATAAAAGTGGGTTCTAAAATATCAAATACTGGGGTGCCTCAGTGGTTCAGTCAGAAGCGCCTGCCTTCGGCTCAGGTCATGATCCCAGGATTCTGGAATAGAGCCCTGCATTGGGCTCCCCCTACCAAGCAGGGACCCTACTTCTCCTTCTCCCTCTGCCACTCCCCCTACTTTGCTCTCACTCTGCCAAATAAATAAATAAAATCTAGAAAGAAGGAAAGAAAGGAGGAAGGAAGGAAGGAAGGCAGGCAGGCAGGCAGGCTATCAAATACCCAAAATTTTCACATCATGCCTAGTTATCCTGAATTGGTTATGGCCACATTTTGCCAAGTTCCACGCCAACTGGCAATGAATAAGTGAGACGGTAGAGGAGATTTCTGTTTTGAATAAGAATTTGAAACAGATAAATTTTAAGATTCTTTTCTATCACGACAGTATTATATCCATTAGTAAAAAGCAAACATTTACCAGGGAATAAAATATTATCCATTATAAACTACCCAAATCTGTGTCAGTGCCATATTTATTCTTTTTTTTTTTAAGATTTTATTTATTTATTTGACAGAGCGAGACACAGGGAGAAAGGGAACACAAGCATGGGGAGTGGGAGAGGGAGAAGCAGTCTTCCCACCAAGCAGGGAGCCTGATGTGAAGCTTGATCCCAGGACTCTGGAATCATGAAATGAGCCAAAGGCAGATGCTTAAGGAAGGCAGACGCTTAACAACTGAGCCACTCAGGCACCCTGTGCCATATTTACTCTTACATTCATTCACAGTATCTATCTGAAAGACATAAATTCATCTTCTTTAAAAATAGATTTTCTAAAGTGTGTGTTTATTAAGCATTTGATTTTCTGTGTCCTTAAGTAGTGCCTAAAGATAAAGAAAATTTTAAACTAGCAATTTCTAAAAAGAACTATTTTAGCTCTTAAGAATCTAGTAGATTTGGGGGCACCTGGGTGGCTCAGTGGGTTAAAGCCTCTGCCTTCGGCTCAGGTCTTGATCCCAGGACACTGGGATCAAGCCCCGCATCGGGCTCTCTGCTCAGCAAGGAGCCTGCTTCCCCCCCACCCCCCTCTGCCAGCCTCTCTGCCTACTTGTGATCTCTGTCTGTCAAATAAATAAATAAAATCTTTAAAAAAAAAAAAAAAGAATCCAGTAGATTTTGTTAGATTAGGGAGGCCTTACAGATTGACTTGACTATGATAGAGAACATGACACTCCCTGTCAGTGTGGTGTGGGCTTTCTTTGCTTAAATACCTTCATTTGTACAGTATGTCTCACTTGAAATTGCTTTGTATATATTCTGTAAAAATATTTATAAAATTTTTTTTTAAATAGTTTTCCATACACTATACAATGTCCATTCTCCTGTCATAGGACATTTGAGTTATTCACATGCATAACAGCAGCCTGAGGCTATCTTGCAAAATTAGATTACATTAAGTAGCACTACTATATTTCTGGCAAATCTTGACTAATTTTACTTGTCAATCTAATTCAGCCTACCCAACAAGATTTGTATCATTGAAAGTAAATTTATTTTCTGGGGCGCCTGGGTGGCTCAGTGGATTAAGCCGCTGCCTTCGGCTCAGGTCATGATCTCAGGGTCCTGGGATCGAGCCCCGCATCAGGCTCTCTGCTCCACGGGGAGCCTGCTTCCTCCTCTCTCTCTGCCTGCCTCTCTGCCTACTTGTGATCTCTCTCTCTGTCAAATAAATAAATAAAATCTTAAAAAAAAAATTTATTTTCTAATGTTGTTGCCAAATCTACTTAAGGAACCCCACTAAAAGAGACAATTAATAAAATGGGTGATATTCTGCTGTTAACATATACTATTCTCATGACAACCTCATAATGCACATCAAGCCAATAGCTTCAGCTCGTTTTCATTTTCTAACTTAAAGAAAAATAAAAGAAAAAAGAAACACTAAATACATATACTTAGGGCGCCTGGGTGGCTCAGTGGGTTAAGCCTCTGCCTTTGACTCAGGTCATGATCTCAGGGTCCTGGGATCGAGCCCCGCATTGGGCTCTCTGCTCAGCAGGGAGCCTGCTTCCCTTCATCTCTCTCTGCCTGCCTCTCTGCCTACTTGTGATCTATCAAATAAATAAATAAAATCTTTTAAAAAAATACATATACTTAATACATTCTACTTGTCCACAATATCTTTCTTCTTTCAGAGTTATGAAAGTTTTTTCTTCCCTTAGAATGATGGTATGTCACAGTGTAAACGATACCTTCTTAGGGGTGCCTGGGTGGCTCAGTGGGTTAAAGCCTCTGCCTTCAGCTCAGGTCACGATCCCAGCATTCTGGGATCAAGCCCCGCATCGGGTTCTCTGCTTGGCAGGGAGCCTGCTTCTCTGCCTGTTTCTCTGCCTACTTGTGATCTCCCTCTCTCTGTCAAATAAATAAATACAATCTTTGGGGAAAAAAAAAGATACCTTCTTAGATCTACTCTCATTAACAATATTTTGGGTTGGAGTTATAGCCCTTTTAAAAATCATCAGTTTAGGGGCACCTGGGCGGCTCAGTTGGTAAAGCGTCTGCCTTTGGTTCAGGTCATGATCCTGGGGTCCTGGGATGGAGTGTAGCGGCTCCCTGCTCAGTGGAGAGTCTGCTTCTCCCTCTCCCTCTGCCCTCCCTCTCCATCCCAACCCTGCCCCTGGCCCGCTCATGCTTCTTTCTCTTTCTCAAACGAATAAATAAAAAATCTTTAAATTTAAAAAAAAAATCAGTTTAAAAATTCTAAATGTCAAACACCAAGTAATCATTATCATACACAAACATTAACTGAATGCTTATCATGTGACAGGAACATCCACAGAGACATACACTCCATTTTTACCAATATTATTTTAAAATAAATTTTAAATTTAAAAAAGATATCTTATGTCCCAGGTGTAGTTCTCTTCAGGCACATATATTATCCAAGAATTGTCTGAATGTGATTATCACAAGATGACTAAACAAGTAACTAGAGAGACAGAGTGGTCTTTTAAGTCAATTAGAGCATAATCAGACCCAATGTAATTCATATCATCACTATTTTCTATTCATATCATCACTATTTTTAATTCATATCATCACTATTTTTATTATATCCAAATTTACAGACTTATAAATAAAACCATATTCTGGTTTTTCATATTAGTTTTGAAATCTTTCCTTAGACTCATAGAAACTTATTATTGAAAGCTTTTGCCAAACTAACATCAGATTTCATTTGTTTGTTTGTTCCAATGACCAGAGTTAAAACCCATACTCCTAGTATATAAGTAGAAGAGGAACTTTTTCTTTTCTCTTTTCTTCCAATAAACTGAGTTTCCTGTTGTCTAGTTCCTAGGAGAACAAGAAGAACAAGGTGAGATTTCCCAATAAAACCAGAGGGAGGGGTTGGAGCTATGAAATCCATAAAGCTTCACATTACTCCATCAAATGAAAAACATAAAAGGTCAGAGAGAAATACTACCAAAATGTTTATAGTATTATCAGTATTTAATAAGATTATGGGTAATTTTTAGTGTTGTCTTTATACTTCTCCAAATTTTCTAAAACTCCACAATTATTACTTCTAAAATAAGGAGGAAAAGGTATTTTAAGTCATTTATTTCTATGGATCCTCTTTGCAGAAAAACTCTGCTGATAAATTAATACCACAGCTTATGTAATCTCTATAGACCCATTAAAAAAAGTTCCTCCAAAGAACACTCATCTAATAAAACCTGACTACAACCACCTACAACTCATTCTTCCTCATTATTTGACTCTACATTAAATGTTATGATAATCTGGTCAAATACTGCAAAACACATTCTGAAGGCCAAAATCACCACCACCTAGTGATTTTCTAGGTGCTTTTCATAACCCATATCCTAGGGTAATGGGTAACTGATTAAAACCTGCAGACATGAGAAGTCCCCAGTAAGAAAAGTAAAAGTCATGCTTTCATTTTCTTATCAAGCAACACATTTAATACCCTAATGTGTATTTCCTGGCATTACACATGCCAGACAGTTGTAAACATTTTCTTTGGTTACAAAACATGCAGTCAATCTCTGGATATTTTGGTTTCCCAACTTAAGACTAGAAAACCTCATCTCAAAACCAGACATAATTGTAACCACATTAGAACAGTTTCCCCCATTTTCAAAAAAAAAAAAAAAATCTTTTTTTTCCCCAAAGATTTTATTTATTTATTTGTCAGAGAGAGAGAGGAAGAGAGAGCATAAACAGGGGGAGCAGCAGGCAAAGGGAGAAGCAAGCTCCCCGCTGAGCAAATTAAATTAGCCCAATGCAGAACTTGATTCCAGGACCTGGGGTCATAACCTGACCTGAAGGCAGACACTTTACCAACTGAGCCACACAGGCATCCCAAAAATCACTAATCTTTGAACCAACCAAGCATAATATCAAAACTTGTTATTTCAGTCAATTCCCAGATGATATTTTAATATCAGTTGCCTAAGTTTCATCAGGGTGCTTCCAATAATTATTCTGAAAGTAATCTCCAAAACAGAAAATGGCAGTTTTCTGGGCAGTTTTAGGGGCACCTGGGTGGCTCAGTGGGTTAAAGCCTTTGCCTTCAGCTCAAGTCGTGATCCCAGGGTCCTGGGACCAAGCCCCGCATCAGGCTCTCTGCTCAGCAGGGAGGCTGCTTCCTCCTCTCTCTCTGCCTGCTTCTCTGCCTACTTGTGATCTCTGTCTGTCAAATAAATAAATAAAATCTTTTAAAAAATAAATAAAGTTCTATTTAAAAAAAAAGAAAATGGCAGTTTAAATTCAAGATTAAAGTTCTCTACCTAATTTAACATTAGTTTAATAGCTATGATAATTGGGCTACAAAGACAGCCACTAACAATTCCTCCTATAAAATGTTAAAATCACAAAAGGAGGCCCAGTCTTCCCAGCCAGCCTCTGAATTATTCAACTATCCCAGTTGTACCACCAGACATGAAATTATGGCCATCGTCATCCTCCAGCTCCAGCCCACCCACAATAACTTACACCACAAGAAGTAGTGAAAAACTTCACACGCCCATACCATTTAGAGGAGAAACAAGCCATTGTCACAGAGTCTTGTCAAAATTCCTGGCCCACAGAATCATGAACAGTAAAATAGTTATGACTTTAAGTCACTAAGTTTTGAGGCAATTAATTGTGCAACAATAGGTAACTGGTATGAGGTCTTTTGATTCAAAAATATAAGAAAAATACTAAGGTCTTAAAAAGCATTTACAGCACAATCCCTGAAAAAAAGAACAGATAAGCCAGATTTCATTAAAATTAAAATTTTCTGCTCTATGAAAAACACAAGTAAGCAAATGAAAAGACAAGCCACAGGTTGAGAGAAAATATTTGCAAAAGACCTATCTGATAAAGGAATGCCATCCAAAATACAGAAAGAACTCTTAAAACTCAACAATAAGAAAACAAATAATTCAATTAAAACATAAGCAGAAGAAGGCACCCGTGTGGCACTTGATCTCCAGGTAGTGATTTCAAGTCCCACACTGGGCATAGAGCGTACTTTAAAAATAAATAAATAAATAAATAAATAAATAAGCAGAAGACCCTAATACATAACCTAGTCAAAGAAGATACACAGATGGCAAATAAGCAAATGAAAAGATGGTCCACATCATGTCACCAGGGAAATACAAATTAAAACAATAATGAGATGCTACTACCTACCTATTAAAACAGCCAAAATCCAGTACTAAATGCTGGGGATAATGTGAAACAAAAGGAAGTTTCAGCTCGAGTCACAATCTCAGTTTCCTAAGATCGAGCCCCACATCAGGCTCCACACTCAGCAAGGAGACTGCTTCTCTCCCTCTCCCTTTGTCCCTCCCCATGCTCATGTTCTTTCTCTCTCTCTCTCTAAAATAAATAAGTAAATCTTAAAAAAAAAAAAAAAAATCGGGCACCTGGGTGGCTCAGTCATTAAGCATCTGCCTTCTGCTCAGGTCATGATCCCAGGGTCCTGGGACCGAGTCCCACATCGGGCTCCCTGCTCAGCAAGCCTGCTTCTCCCTCTCCCTCTGCCTACTGTCCCCCCTTCTGTGCTCTCTCCCTCTCTCTGTCAAATAAATAAATAAAATCTTTAAAAAAAAAATCAGTTGTATTGGGGGCCTGACTGGCTCAGTCAGTAGAGTATGATACTCTTGATCACAGAGTCATGAATTCAAGTCCCACGTTGGGTGTAGAGCTTAATTTTAAAAATTCAATTGTATTTCTACACATCATCCATAAACAATCTGAAAATTAAATTCGGAAAGTAATTCCGAATAACATCAAATAGAATAAAATCAAATAACATCAAAAAGAATAAAATACTAAGTAATAAATTTAACAAAAAAAAGTATAAGACTTGTACTAAAAACTACAACATATCAATGAAAGAATTAGAGACCTAAATAAATGGAAAGACATCCCATGTTCATGAATTACAAAACTTAATAAAAATAAACAGTATTAAGATGGCAATAGTCCCTAAAATGATCTACAGGTTCAGTGCAGGTGCTATCAAAATTCCAACTTTCTTTTTTGCAGAATGGAAAGGCTGATCCTAAAATTCATATGGAAATGCAAGGGACAGCAAAACAATCTTGAAAAGTAAGGGACTCATAGCTTACTACAAAGTTACAGTAATCAAGACACTGTGGTACTGGCATAAGGACACACTTCTAGGTTAATGGAATAAAATGGAGAGTCTGTATATAAACCTATACATCTATGCCAAACTCATTTTCAACAAGGGTGCCAACACAATTCAGTGAAGGAAAGGAAAGTGTTTTCAACAAATGATGCTGGGACAATTGGATAGCTACACGCAAAAGAATGAATTTGGACCCCTGCCTCACATCATATAAAATATTAACTCAAAATGGATGAAAGATATGAATATTAGAACTAAAACAATAAAACTCTTAGAAGAAATAAGAATAAATATTCATAACTGTGGATAAAGCAACCATTTCTTAGTTTTGTCACCAAAAGCAGAAGCAACTTAAAAATTTTTTGATAAATTTAACTTAAACAAAATTAAAAACTTTTGTGCTTCCAAGGACACCATCAAGTAAGTGAAAAGACAACTTACAGAATGGGAATAAATATTTGCAAACCATATCTGATAATGGTGTGTTCTACTGAATACATAAAGGACTCTTACAACTCACTAATAAAAAGACAATCCAATTAAAAAACAGGCAAAAGACTTGAAAAGACATTCAACAGAGAAGATGTTCAAATAGCTAGTAAGTACACTAGAAGATGTTTGACATCACTAGTCATTAGAAAAATGCAAATCAAAACCACAATGATAGGCCATTTTACACCCACTAGGATAGCTTTAATTTTTTTTAAAAGGAAAATAACAACTCTTGTTGTAAAGAAACTGGTAACCTCCTATGTTGCTGGTAGAAATGTAAAGTGGTGCAGCCACTGTGGAAAAGAGTATAGCTATTCTTCAAAAAGTTAAACACAGAATCACCATATGACACAGCAATTTCACTCCTTCGTATATAACAAAGAGAAATGAAAACAGGTTTTCAAACAAAAACCTGTACATCAATGTTCACAGCAGCATTATTTGTAATAGTCAGAAAGTAAAAGCAAGACAATATCCATCAATGAATGGATAAACAAAATGTCATATGCCCATTTGGTGGACTATTACTCAGCAATAAAAAGGAATGAAGTACTGATACAAATACCGCATGGATGAACCTTGAAAACATTATGCGAAGTAAAAGAAACCAGACACAAAAGCCACTTAAATGATTCCATTTATACAAGGAAGGTATCCAGAATATGCAAATCCAAAGAGATAGAAAGTAAAATAATGGTTGCCAAAGACTGGGGGTTGAGAGGAAATAGGGAGTAACAATGTATAAGAGTTTTCTTGTTGGGGTAATGAAAATGTTTTGGAATTAAATAATAAGGATATGAATAGTAAAATGTATTAAATTATACATTTTTGAGTTACACATTTTTAAATGATAAATTTTATGGTATGTAAATTATATCTCAATTTTTTAAAACAGGACACAGAAATGAGAGAAGCCGTTGCACATGGCAAAAAGAATACTGTACAAAGTGAGAAAAGGCCAAGGATCAGGTTCTATCTCTGCCATGAAGTGCTCAAGTCGCTCCAGGTTTGGGGGTCACACTTTCCTTATCTCTAAATGAAGAGATGGGCCAAGTGATGTCTGGAGCCTCTTCTGGAGATTTGACTTCTAATTTTGACCATTAACTACCAAATATGATAAACAACCAAGTCTAACCATTCATAAACCTAAAGAATCCAAAGATAAGACTAAGGAAAGTGGGAACTAGACTTGGAGTGTTAGAAAAGAAAAGCAAATCATGCCAAGGTAGAACAGCATAAGAAGTAAGTGAGAGATAAACAATTTAACAATGAGATAAATTAGGTAAGGCCACAAAAGATAAAGTAAGGATATCTGATCAGATAAGCAGTACTGAGCTACAGTAACTCTTAAGGAGAGAAATTACTTATGCCATGAAGCTCTTATATTAAAGCAAGATGAATATGGCAGGACAAGTTGGAGAGGGAAAAGACTAAGGCAAGAAGATCAACTAAACAGTTCATGTACAGATCTTGGTTCTAATACTACTCTCCAATTAAAGGAACCAGGGCTCCTTGGAGAAATGATTAATTCTAAAACTAGGGCAGGAAATATGCAAGATAAACATGGAAGACCCTATAATGCCACAAGGATGTGTTAAAAGTTGCTCGCTCTCTCCCTCTCTCTCTCACTCACACATATCCAAGAGTCTGTCAAAGAAACCTAGGGGCTAAGTGGAAGAACTCTCAATGGCCAAAGCTGGAATAATTTAAGCAACAAAATAAAGTAGTTTTGAATTATAACCCAAAATATAAAATAAATACCCACATCAGTATGAATATGTTTGCACAATACAAATAAATGGTTGAATAGATATCTGGAGGAGAACAGAGAGATTGCTGATGCAGAATCTCAAGAAAATGAGGTAGAAACGTGCCTCCAAGTGGGAAGAGCATAACTTTTCACTCCCTACGTTAGGCTGTGCATAGTGACTTTCTTTCAAACACTGCAGTACGGAAAGGAAGAGGAAAGAAAGAGAAATTTTACAGAGGAGAAACCTGACAAACTACCTCAAGTCAAAATCAAGTTGAACATCAACAGAGAAAAGTCATGGGAGAGTATGTATCCCTGTTAGAATGCAATGAGAAGGTACCTTACCTCTGTGATTTTTTCTGAAAACCACATTATCCAAGTCCAATTATGAGAAAAACATAGACAAATCCCAACAGAGGTACTTTCTGCAAAATATCTGACCGGTAATCCTCAGAACTGTCAAGGCATCAAAAATAAGGAAAGTCTGAGAAATTGTCACAGCCAAGAGGAGGAGCCTAAGGAGACATAGGTGCCTGCTAAACACAATGAGGTATCTTGGGTGGGATCCTGAACACAAAGAGGGACATTCAGAAAAAACTGGAGAAATCTGAATAAAGTCTGGACTTCAGTTAATAATAATGTATCAGGGCACCTGGGTGATTTAGTGGGTTAAATGGTGACTCTTGATTTCAGCTCAGTCATGATCTCAGGCTCATGACATCAAGCCCCACGGTCAGTTCCACACTCAGCGCAGTCTACTTCAGATTCTCTCTTCTTCTCCCTCTGCCCCTCTGCCCCACATGCGCATGCTCTCTTTCTAACATAATAAATAAAGCAATCTTTTTTTTTAAGATTTTATTTATTTATTTGACAGAGAGAGACCACAAGTAGGCCCAGCAGCAAGCAGAAGGAAAGGGAGAAGCAGGCTCTCCACTGAGCAGGGAGCCAAATGCAGGACTCGATCCCAGGACCCTGGGATCACTACCTGAGCCAAAGGCAGCCACTTAACTGACTGAACCACCTAGATGCCCCTAAAGCAATCTTTAAAAAAAAAAAAAAAAATGGGAGCACCTGGGTGGCTCAGTTGGTTAAACAACCAACTCTTGCCTTCAGCTCAGGTCATGATCTCAGGGTTGTGAGATGGAGCCCCCAGTTGGGCTCTGCCCTCAGCACAGAGTCTGCTTGAGATTCTTTCCCCTTCCTTTCCCTACCCCTCTGTCCCTGCCTACACTCATGCTCTCTCTCTGTAAATAAAATCTTTAAAATAATAATAATAATAATGTATCAATATTGGTTTAATAATCTTAACGAATGTACCATACTAAGATATTAATAAATCAAAGTAGGTATGGGGTATACAGGAACACTATACAATCTTCACAATAATCCTATAAATCTAAAACTGTTCTAAAATAAAAGTTTAGGGCGCCTGGGTGGCTCAGTGGGTTAAGCCGCTGCCTTCGGCTCAGGTCATGATCTCAGGGTCCTGGGATCGAGTCCCGCATCGGGCTCTCCGCTTGGCGGGGAGCCTGCTTCCCTCTCTCTCTCTCTCTGCCTGCCTCTCTGCCTACTTGTGATCTCTCTCTCTCGCTGTCAAATAAATAAATAAAATCTTTAAAAAAAATTTTAAATAAAAGTTTATATGTAAAAAGAAGTTAAGTTAGTGCTCTGACAGCAAGAATGAAAATGAAAGGACAAACCCAAAACATATTAAAATGAAAGATACAACAAAACTTGATGACAAAAGAGAGTGTGATGGATGAAGGATATAAAAAAGTAAAATATTAAGCCTAGGAAAGGGAAGAATATCATTACCATTATAAAAACTAGTGAAACAGGAAAGACAGGACTGGAAAAGTGAGGCTGGCCTTAGAATGCCTACTGAATATCTCCCCTTAATCCTCCCCTCCTTGTTTTCCAAAAAGGAATACTTTTTTGGTAAGAATCAATTCTCCCCTATATTTATCTTTTTTTTTTAATTTGGATTTTCATAAGCAGAGTTTTCCCAAATAGATTCAGTATGTTTATAATGTAATTACATAAAAATCAGAATAGTGTTGCTTCTAAAGGTTGAATAGGCAAGAATTAATTGGGAAAAGATGTGAGGAAACTCCATGAGATTAAAATAATGTTCTAATCAGTGGTTTGCAAATCCCCAGACCAGCATCATTGGAATCACTGGGGACTTGTTAGAAATGCAAATTTTCAGGCGCTACTTAAGATCTACTAAATTAGTAACTCTGGAGATAAGGCCCAGTAATTGGTTTTGTTTTGTTTGTATGTATGTTTTAAGATTTATTTACTTATTTGAGAGAGAAGGAGAGAGAGCACTTACAAGACGGGGAAGGGCTAAGGGAGAGGGAGAAAAGAATCCCAAGCCTACTTCATGCTGAGCACAAAGCCCCATGTGGGGCTCAATCCCAGGACCCCGAAATCATGACCTGAGCCAAAACTAAGCATCAGATACATAACTGACTGAGCTACTCAGCAGCTCCCCAATAATTGGTTTTAAGAAGTCCTCCAAAAATAGAAAATCATCATTAGAACACCACAGTAATAACTAATTCAGACAAGATCCCTGACAAAGATAAAAATCAATCTGTGGAAACTATATGGAGAAACATGAAATGTGCATAGCTTCAAAGTATTTCCTCCAAAATATTTATTAATTACTGTGGTGGTTTTAATAATATCCATAAATTTTTGCATAGTCTCTCCTCCAGGAGATGGGGTTTAAGTCCCTCCACCTTGAATGTAGGCTGGACTTAGTGACTTGCTTCTTGGAATATGGAAAGCAAAAAAAATAGTAACTTTACAGTGGAGAAACCTGGCAGATATCACTTTACCCAGTAATAATTTATATAACTAATAATAATAATTACTTATATCATATATCCCCTGACATATGATGAGGACACATCATGGGACTGCTATAAGAATACTAAATGAAGCGGTGCCTGGGTGGCTCAGTTGATTAAGAGTCCACCTTCCACTCAGGTCATGATCCCAGGGTCCTGGGATCAAGCTCATGGGACTGCTATAAGAATACTAAGTGAAGGGGTGCTTGGGTGGCTCAGTGGGTAAAAGCCTCTGCCTTCCGCTCAGGTCATGATCCCAGGGTCCTGGGATCGAGCCCTGCATCGGGCTCTCTGCTCGGCAGGGAGCCTGCTGCCACCTCTCTCTCTCTGCCTGCCTCCTGTCTACTTGTGATCCCTGCCTCTCAAATAAATAAATAAAATCTTTAAAAAAAAAAAAAAAAAAGAATACTTAGTGAAGGGGTGCCTGGGTGGCTCAGTTGGTAAGGGTCTACCTTCCATTCAGGTCATGATCCCAGGGTCCTAGGATCAAGTCCCTCATGGAGCAGGGAGTCTGCTTCTCCCACTCCCTACCCCCCCAACCCGTGCTCTCTCTCACTCATTCACTCCCTCAAATAAATAAAATCTTAAAAAAAAAAAAAAAGGAAGACTACTAAGTGAAGTACTTAGCACAAGAATACCCAATTAATCTTATTTCTTTCCTTCCTCCCTCCTTTCTGCTTTTTGAAAAGAAGATAGACTCAAAGACAAATGTTGCCATCTATTCAACATCAAAATACAATGAATACGGCAAATATGTTTTGATCCCAAACACTTTCCTGATGTCACTTTTATTAATTCAAGCTCAAATGCAAAAATATCTATGAAAGACAAAATTCAAATATCATTATCAGGCACTTTTCAATGTGATTTGGAAATCATTTTCTTTTCTGAAATATTAAACTGGATGTTTAAAATACGGTACATTATGCAAGATAATGCACTAGGAAGTAAGCTACCAGGCCTATAATTAAATTTGGATTAGAAGATGTACTGGTGCTTCAAAACTTAAATAAATAAATATACAACTATATACAAACTAAATATACAAAATATTCTCAGCTCAAAATCTAACTGTAAGCTAAGCGAAATAAGTCAGAGAAAGACAAATGCCATAGGATTTCACTCATATGTGGAATTTAAGAAATGAAACAGATGAACATAGGGGAAAGGGGAAAAAAGAGAGGGAGGCAAACCTTAAGAGACTCTTAACTATACAGAACAAACAGGGTTGCTGGAAGGGAGGTGGCCAGAGAATGGACTAAATGGGTGATAGGTATTAAGGAGTACACTTGTAATGAGCACTGGGTTTTACATGTAAGTGATAAATCACTAAATTCTATTCCCGAAACCAATATTACACTATATGTTAACTAACTAGAATTTAAATAAAAACTTTTTAAAATAAAAACTAACCGTATTATGCTCTCGATATTTATTTTTTATTGAATTATAATTGACACACAATATCCTATTAGTTGTCAGGTGTGCAACCCAATGATTTGATATTTTTACACATTATAAAATGATCCTTACAATAAGTCTAGTTAACATCTAGCACCATACAAAGTTATTATTATTGACCATATACCTTATGTGCTTTCCATATTTAAATTATCAACTGAGATATTAAAAATCAAACAAAATATTTAAACATATAAAACAAGAGTACGTGCCTTGGGAAAAAAGCATCAGTTCTTCTACTGTACTAACTTTTCATACTTGTCTGTACTATCTGTAAACCACTGACCTCCAGAAGGTCACTCCAAAAACCTAAATGGCCAGTAATATTAATGATAATAAGGTTATACTGTCATAGAGCAAGTTTACTTCTAAGAGACTTGCTGAGTATAGAGTCTTTTAATACTGTACTTGATCTGCACTAAAACCAAAAGAAAAGATAAACAGGATTAAAGTTGACATAAAGAGTAAAGGTACTGAGGGCCTGAAAAAATAGACTATTTAGTCTGAAATTGAACGAAGAGACATCTCAGGCTTAAAATTAGATGGCTATATCAAACTCAGGCGTAGCTTGTTTTTTTATCTCCACACTAATACTAACAAACTTTTTGGGAAAGAAAGATACCTGCATTTGGGATGGGGGAGGTGTTTAAAAAAAAAAAAAGCCCTTGCAATCAAAGATGACTAATTAGTACTGCACACTCCTGATAGATATAGAAATGTACACCAAAAAATGTATAATTGAACATTAAATCCAAAAAATAATGATTCACAAGAAGTAATTTATAATAATTGCAATCAATGACTAGAACACAGAAAAGGCATATTTCAACTTTTTGGTTAATACCTTAAGATTACTTACTATGCAGATCAAGATTTACTGTAAAACTAAAGAAGCTTAAGCTTCAGAGCCCTCATTTAAACTGGTTCCTGCCAAGGCCAAGGGATATTTTCAAGCCACAACATGAAAATCTCAGAAGGGGCGCCTGGATGGCTCAGTGGGTTAAGCATCTGCCTTCGGCTCAGGTCATGATCCCAGAGTCCTGGGATGGAGCCCGGCATCAGGCTCTCTGCTCAGCGGGGAGCCTGCTTCCGCCCACTCTCTCTGCCTGCCTCTCTGCCTGTTTGTGCTCTCTCTCTCTGTGTCAAATAAATAAATAAGTATCTTTTTAAAAAAAATCTCTAGAGGAGTATGAAGCCAAAAAAAAAATAGGAAAAAAAAACAAAAAATGTTATGCTATTTTTCTGAATTTTATGATATTTGTGCTATTTTTCAACTTTTAAAAATATGTACTTTGCTGTGATTTATTTTCTCACTCTATTTGTCTTCACCTCTAATTTTGTACTCATAATTTCATATTCTTTTTCTTTAAAAAGCCCCTGTTGTGGGGCACCTCGGTGGTTCAGTCAGTTAGGTGTCTGCCTTCAGCTCAGGTCATGATCCCAGCATCCTATGTTGGACTCTCTGCTCAGCAGGGGGATCTGCTTCTCTCTTTTCCTCTCCCTCTGCCCCTGCTCATGTGCTGTCTCTCTCACTCACTCTCTCTCTCAAATAAATAAATTAATAATAATAACAGTAAAAGCTCCTGTTGTTAAGCATTTCAAGTACCAATGGAATAGCTTACCCTGCCTCATCACTGTATTAAAGACCTGGTTGACAAGCTCTCCTCTTATTACAGATTTTGAGTTTTCATCACCAGGTATAAAATACCAAGGCATGGATCAAATTTCAATGGAATTTTATTTAGAACTTTCATTTTTTTAAGATTTTTATTTATTTATTTATTTGATAGAGAGAGATAAAATGAGAGATGGAACACAAGCAGGGGGAGTGGGGGAGGGAGAAGCAGGCTTCCTGCTGAGCAAGGAGCCTGATGTGGGTCTTGATCCCAGGACGTGGGATCATAACCTAAGCCAAAGGCAGACGCTTAACTAAGCCACCAATGTGCCCCTAGAACTTTTATTCTTAAAACCATTTTCAGCCAGAGAGAAATAAGAGGTTATTTAAAAAAAAAAAAAAAAAAAAAAAATGACGAAATGGAAAAGAACATATGGATAGGTGATATATGTATAGAAAAACAGATTCATTTGCAATGATATTATCTCTTTAAGCAAAATGGGATACAGCTAAACAGTAAAAATGTAATCAAAAATAGTTCAGCAAGCTACTGGTAACCAACAGTGAGGAAGGCTGACAGAAAACAGGAGACCATGAAATCAAACGGAAAAGAGTGGTTAGAAAACAACCAAGGTAGGGGTGCCTGGGTGGCTCAGTGGGTTAAAGCCTCTGCCTTTGGCTCAGGTCATCAAGTCCCGCATCGGGCTCTCTGCTCAGCAGGAAGTTTGCTTCCTCCTCTCTCTGCCTGCCTCTCTGCCTACTTGTGATCTCTGTCTATCAAATAAATAAATAAAATCCTTAAAAAAAGAAAATACCATATGACCAGCAATTTCACTCCTAGGTCAATACCCAGGAAAAATGATAGACAGATGTTGATCAGCTGATGAATGAATAAATAAAATGGGGTGGTAGTAAAATACATAAAGATTAAGAGTAAGAGGCACAAACTTCCAGTTATAAAATAAGTCATGGAGAGGAAAAATACAGCATAAGGAATCAATAATATTTTAATAGATAACACTGTATGATGACAAAAGGTCATTCCACTTAGCATGGTGAACACCGAGTATTGTAGAGAATTGTTGAATAAATATGTTGTACACCTGAAACTAATATAACATGGTATGTTAACCATATTTTAATTTTTAAAAAGTGAATAAAAATAAAAAATAAAATGTGGCATATCCATACAATATAATATTCAGCAAAAAAAGGAATGAGCTATTGATACATGCTACCATGTGGATAAATCCTGAAAATTCTAAGTGAAAGAAGCCAATCACAAAAGGCCACATATTGTATGATTCTATTTATATAAAATGTCCAGAATAGGCCAATCAATAGAAACATAGTGGTTGCCTAGTGCTGGGGTTGCAGAGTAGGGAATGGGGACTGACTGCTAATGGGTTTGGGGTTTCTTTTTGGGGACGCAAGAGTGTTCTAAAATTATACTGATGGCTCCAAAACCCTATGAACATACTAGAAAACACTGGATTATACTAGAAATGCATGGTTTATACATTTATATCATAAATTTTTTGGTATGTAAATTATACCTCAATAAAAACCTGTCAAAATAATAAATAAAAGCCAAGGTCAGAACATACATGTCAAAGTACAAGCTGGATTTTAAAGGGATGTCATTTAAAATAGTAATAGTAATAATAATTCATTTCTACTTGTTAAGTGCCCACTATGTGCTAGGTACTATGTTAAGCATATTACATTTTACAGTTGACTCTTAAACAACATGGGTTTGAACTACACAGGTCCACTTATATGTGGATTTTTTTTTAATGAATACAGTACTGTAACAGTATCTTCCCTTATGGTTTTTTTATAGCATAGCATTTTCTTTTCTCTAGTTTACTTTATTATAAGAATTCATATATAATACATATAACATATAAAATATGTGTTACTTGACTATGTATCGGTAAGGCTTTTGGCCAACAGTAGGCTATTAGTAGTTGAGTTTTGGAGAGCCAAAAGTTATACATGGATTTTTGATCCTGCAGGGATCTGGTGTCCCTAACCCCCAATTTGTTCAAGGGTCAACCATTTCTAAACTTTTCAGTAGTTCTAAAAAGTAGGTTTATAATGTTAAATGTTGTATAAATTTAACAGATAAAGAAACTGAGAAACAGGAAGGATAACTTGCCCAATCATACACAGCTAATCGGTATCAGAGCCAGGATTCTAAACCAGGTCTGTGACTCTAAATGTCTTTGACCCTAATACTCTTTGACTACCTTAGAAATAAGCTCAGGAACCTTGTATCGATATCCTCTTCCAGAATTAACAGGCCGTGAAACAAAGGCCACCTCCTTTAACATTTAAACTCAGACTGCTCAGGGCGCCAGCTGCTGCATCCTGATCACACCACGCTATGTTTATCACCCTTGTTCTCAACCAGACTTTGAACCTGACTAAGTACCAGAATCTCCTCAAGCAAAACTCTGAGATAAAATTACAACAAATGAAAAGGTAGCTCCTCAGGTATCGTGTGATATTAAGAATTAAAGAAGGGGAAGGGAGTATTTATTGAGAGCTATTTTGTGCCAAATTACTGAACTATGATCAGAGATTATACAATCTGAGGTAAATGATTAAAATGAAACCCCCTCCCACCTTTACCCCCAAATCCCTCTACTGTTTGTGTTTTTCTTTGGTGATTGGTAATTAGATATTCTATGGGTAACTGTGGTCTCCCCTAAGGGCTGTATAGACCTGGTGTTGATCACAAGCAATAAATGGGTCTTCTCTCAGATATAACCATAGACTGGCAAGATAGAGAATCCCTTTGTGCTCTGAGCCTTCTCCTGGGGGTTTAGAGCTATCTGGATATGCTGCTGGTGGCACTCCCAGGGAGAAGAGTTAGAGATGGCTTCTGCCACTAGAAGACAGGTATATGTGTTAGAGTCAAGAAGGGAGGTAACCCAATAAAAGATACAAATTGAAAAGGAATTTTATCTTGTAAGCCAGATTATATCAAAGCATACTAGTAACTTGTATTTATTTCCCTTTTGTATCTCCTAGCGTTTAGTAAAGTACTAAATATTCCAGCTGGTCTCAGCTGTGTACTTCAGGAGTATTAAGAGAGGACTCACCTTTGGGACAGAAAATTAAAGACAAAGCAATACTCCCTGAGGTCAGCAAGGCATTCCTGGGAAGGTGACTCTTTGGAAACTAAAGTCCTTGCTGTGAGCTCGAATTATTACCCACCCCCATGTGCAAAATCTCCTTCTAAAGCCAACTTTGGAGGTTCCTGGTTTTCATTTACTAAAATAGCAGTTTTTTCCCTATCAAAAACAACCTTACTGTAAACCCAGGTCTATCTGACTCCAAAACTCCTCTCTTTATTGGCTGCTACATCACACTGCCTCTGAAATACTATTAATAGAAAACTGTTCAGCAAGAAGAGTATGGGAGAGAATCATTTAAGAAAGGAGGAGGAAGGAAGAAAGGGCGAGTAGAAGAGGGAAGGAGAAAAAGGGAAAGAGGAAGGGATTTCACCAAAGCAATAAAACTCATTGTGAATTGAATGTCAAAGATGGAAATATTTACATTTAATATATACACTTAGTCAGCATATATGGACAGTAGTACCTGATCTATAGCTAGCATCTGATATGTGTTAACTCCCTTCCTTAGGAACAAAGACAAGAGCTAACTAGAAAAATGCTGTTTTAAGTATTGGCTTTTGAAGAAGTTCAAAGTAATGATATTAGAACAGACAAACAAAAAACTCTATATTTCCTTACTGAAAAATTATTCCATAGGTAAAAAGAATGCAGAATTGGGGTGACTATAACGTTATACATCTCAGTTTGCTATTCAAACAAAAAAAGGGGAACACACTCTTTCACTTCTCCAATATGTTTAAATGCAGAAATATATGCAAATTCATGAATGCGTTTAACTGCACAATCATTTGTTTTTTTTATTACGTTATGACAATAAAGTATTTCTTTTTGTATCTGATAAAAGTCACGATTCAAGGCACTTCAGATTTCAGGTGGCTGGTGCACACGCTCCCCTGCAAAAAACCCTGCAACGAACATCAGCCAAACCCCTTCCTGTTTTCAACCTCTTGTGTTTACTTTCACATCTGCTGCAAAAGATAAAAGCAACAATGGGGACATCAACCACATGATTGTGCCCTATCAACCCGGAAACGAAGCTATGAAACCAGAGTGGCTGTGAAATGGGACTTTAGAAAACTCACACACAGGCTTAAAAATGTTATAGTATAAGTCTGAATCAAATCCAAAGATCACCACTAGTTATTTCTATATAGCTATATTGTATTTATTTACACATAACAATCACATAGACACATAAATACACAATTTAAGTAGAAAGAAGATAAGGGTCAAGATGCAAAAACTATTCTTCTTGGGGCTCTTGTGTGGCTCAGTGGGTTAAAGCCTCTGCCTTCGGCTCAGGTCATGATCCCAGAGTCCTAGGATCGAGCCCCACATCAGGCTCTCTGCTCAGCAGGGAGCCTGCTTCCCTTCCTCTCTCTGCCTGCTTCTCTGCGTACTTGTGATCTCTCTCTGTGTCAAATAAATTAAAAAAATTTTAAAAACATTTTTAAAAACCTATTCTTAACCACAGATTATTTCCCATCTCCATGAAGCCATATTTTATCAAGGGGAAAAGGGACCTAACACTTACTGAGTATCTGCAGGTAACAGGCACACAGTAAAGCTTGTTTTTCTTTGTCATTATTATGTATTCTGTGTAATATAGGTATGATCCTCATTTTACAGAAGAGGAAACCAAGGCATGGAAAAGTACTTTCACAAGAGCACAACCATTAAGAAATCCTTAGTTTTTTTTTTTTGTTTTTTTTTGTTTTTTGTGTTTTTTTTTTTGTTAAAGATTTTTTTTTTTATTTGACAGAGAGAGAGATCACAAGTAGGCAGAGAGGCAGGCAGAGAGAGGAGGAAGCAGGCTCCCTGCGGAGCAGAGAGCCCGATGCGGGTCTCGATCCCAGGACCCTGAGATCATGACCTGAGCCGAAGGCAGCGGCTTAATCCACTGAGCCACCCAGGTGCCCCAAGAAATCCTTAGTTTTAACAGACGGCTTATATCCAGATCTCTCCTTCCCCACTTGCTTATGGGCATACTGAGTAAGCAAAGGTGCAGCCATAAAGAATGTGGCTTTGAAGACAATTTTCACTTGTTAGCTGTGCAACTCTGTACAAGCTACTTAACTTTTTAACCTGCTACTTGAAATGTAAAATGGGATTAATCACACCTGCAGCAGAGGGGTTCTGATGAGGTTTAAATGCAAAAATAATGGCTAACATTTGTCCAGTGCCAGTATTCTAACTACTTTACATATATTAGCTCATTTAATCATTATAACAACCTTAAAAGGTATAAATATGTTTATCATCTCCATGTTATATAATAAACATTGGGGTATAGAAATTAAATAATTTGCCCAAGGTCACCAGCTAAAGAGTGACACAACTAGAATTTAAAACCAGGCATTCTCGCCCTAGAGCTCATACTCTTTAACACCTATGTCATATCTAGAAAGCACAGAGCTAAGCTCATAATAGGTCATCAATAAATACTAGCACTATTATTTTATCTCCCATATAATACCACCCAGTGAATAGTCACTGAAATGCATTAAACCAAGTAGAAGAGCCAGAATTTTAATCTAGGTTTTGCTCTGTGCTTTCCCCCATAACTACATGTCTTTCCACAACACACTGGCTCTACTCTTAAATTTTTTGTGCATGCCGTCATTTCTACTAATACTAGATCATTACACTTCCTTAGGACAGAGGTCATGTCTTCTACGTTTTGTGATCATATAATACCCACAAGGTCCTGCTCATTGTGCATAATCAATTAATATGCAAGAAATAAATGAACATGCCATTCCTCTGCTCAAAATCCTCCCAAGAATTCTTGTCTCAGAAAAAAAAATGCTAAGTCTATAGCATAACCAACAAGGCCCTACAAGAAATGCTCCTTCTCCTACCTCAACTTTTCTGAACTCAACTCCTACCATTTTCCCCCAGATTATTTATCATTTTGAACCCACCACACTGGCTTACTTAATGTTTCTCAAACACACCAAACATGCTTAACATTTGTGCTGATTGTTCTTCTGCCTAGAATGCTCTTCTCTAGTTAGTATTCAGGACTCTGCTCAAAAGTCACCTAACCAGACAGGTCGTCTCTGACCACTCTATCTACTATCTAAAGTATCCACCCTACCTCCCTCTTTGCCCCCTTACTCTGCTTTCCCTGATCCTCACAAAAATCTTTTACTCTATCCCTGATTTGTATATATGTTTATTATCCGTTCTCTCCAACTAAAATGTAAGCTCCAGAAGAAGACACTTCTATTCTACTTTATTCACTGTGTGTCCCAATGCAATTAGGACAGTGCTTGGTAAATAGATGATCAGGGTGTCTGGGTGGCTCAGTCGGTTAGGTGACTGACTCTAGATTTCAGCTCAGGTCATGATCTCAGGGTCTTGGGATTGAGCCTCACGTCAGGCTCTGCACGCAGCAGGGAATCTGCTTGAGGATGCTCTCTCCCTCTGTCCCTCCCCCCTCCCTAAAATAAATAAATCTTTTAAAAAATAGCAGATGAGGGGCACCTGGGTGGCTCAGTGGGTTAAAGCCTCTGCCTTCGGCTCGGGTCATGAACCCAGGGTCCTGGGATCAAGCCCCAAATTGGGCTCTCTGCTCAGCAGGGAGCCTGCTTCCTCCTCTCTCTCTCTGCCTACCAAATAAATAAATAAATAAATAAATAAAATCTTTTTTAAAAAAATAAAAAAGATGAATGTTGTGATGAGCACTGGGTGTTATATGCAACTACTACATCAAAAACTAATGATGTACTACATGTTGGCAAATTGAACATAATAATAAAAAAATTTTAAAACAGGTGATTAATATTCATTAAATTAGTAATGGTAGATGTATTAGCTATCTATTCTTATACAACAAATTATCCCCAAAACAGGGCACCTGGTTGGCTCAGTCGGTGAAACACGTGGCTCTTGATCTTGGGGTTATATAAGTTCAAGCCCCACGTTGGGTGTAGAGATTACTTAACAATATTAGAAAGAAAAAAAAAATTACCCCCAAAACTTGGTGGCTTAAAACAATACACATTTATTATTTCAATTTCTACAGATCAAGAATTCAAGCATGACTTAGCTGGGTGCCTTTGGCTCCGGGTCTCTCGTGATATTATAGTCAAGTGTCAACCATGTTTGCATTCAACTCAAGGCTCAACTCTGCCTGAAGAATCTACTTCCGAGCTTACTCACATGGCTGCTATCATGCCTCAGAGATCTGCTTCCAAGCTCACTTACACTGCCGCTGACAGACTTGGTTTCTCACCATGTAGGCCTCTACACAGGCTGCCTGTACATTCTTAGGCTCTGGCAGCTGAAAATCCAAGGGACAGAATGAGAGCCAAAGATGAGAGGGACCAAGACAAAAGCCAGGGCCTTTTGTAACCTAATCTTGGAAGTAACATCCCACCACGTGTGCTGTATTCTATTCATTAGAAGTTAAGTCCAGGCCACACTCGAGGGGAAGAGATTACACAAGGGCATGAATACCAGGAGGCAGGAATCACTGGGGACCACCTTAAAGGGCGCCTGCTACAATAGGCATAATAAAAGTCTAAAACCAAACGAAACAGAAATACCTTGCCCTTTGGCCACCTGATATATTCTTTAGTACATTTATTTATAAATGATGCTATGATCACTACGCAATCATTCACCCCAGTGCTGGTTTTTTTGGTCCTACAAACACGAGTGTTCATTAATGGTCATATTAGAGACAGACAACTAGCAAGAATAAGGCAACAAAAATAGCACCTGAAAAGAATTATTGGATGAATCTTGCTGAGCAGATGACAATAATCTTTTAAAATAGAGATTGGATATTGGGGTGCCTGGGTGGCCTAGTCAGTTGAGTGCCCAACACGTGATCTCAGCTCAGGTCTGGATCTCAAGGTTGTGAGTTCAAGCCCTACATTGGGCTCCATGCCATATACACACATACATACATACACATTATCAACCAATATATATTTTATATATATATATATATAGAAAATTACATATCAATATATATAATATCAACCAATATCCAATCCATATATATGGTTGCTATTATGGAAATATTGTTAATTTTCTTAGGTATAATAATGGTATTGTAGTTATATATGATAATGTCTTTGTAGGATATGCATAACAAAGCATTTTAGGAGTAAAGTGTCATGATATCTGTGACTTACTTTCCAAAAAAATAGGACACACACATATACACAGAGAGGCAATCAGAAGCAGTCAGCATTACAACCCAGATCGGAAATCTTAATTATCCCAGGACATCATATTCTCACTATACATCTATATGTCTAGTGTGTCCCTATTTTATGTATCTAGCTATTGTGTTATACAATATCTGTGTTTGGGGGATAAGGATGAAATGAAAGACATGATATTGACCTTCTGCCCCCAGAAGCTGGCAATCTCATTGGGGAATAGCAGTTTCATACACAATATAAAACAACACACAACAGGGCACCTGGGTGGCTCAATCCGTTAAGCATCTGCCTTCAGCTCAGGTCATGATCCCAAGGTCCTGCCTGGGATCAAGGTCTGCATCATGCTCCCTGCTCCACAGGGAGTCTGCTTCTCCCTCTGCCCCTCCTCCCATTCATTCTCTCAATCTCTCTCTCTCTCTCTCTCAAATAAATAAAATCTTTTTTTTTTATTTTTTAAAAACACACACACAACAAATCTGATATATTACAAATAAATGCTCCAAGAGTTCAGAAAAGGATACCAATAAACCTTCAGAGAATAAATATCTTTGAAACCTCTTTCCTCTAACAGGTTTCTTATTGTTGGCATCCTTTCCCTTAAGTACGTCTCCTTTACTTTATCTACTTGGCAACAACCGACTGATTATTTCCTACCTTTTAACAAAATTATCTGGAGACCATCTAAAAATAAAATACATGTGTTGCCTGTTTAGAACACAGGATATGATTTTTAAAATAAAATACTATTTACATTTTCACTGGAAAAAAAACATTAAATATACTATGTGGATTTTTTGGCCTTCAAAAGTAACTATGTTATTTCAAGAATTGAGGATGCCAGAAAGCTTGAAGATTTAAAAATAACCACACAAAGAGCTCATTTCCAACACCAGATGGAAAGAAATTACTCTAAAGACACATGTGTGGGAGGACATATATACAACATCATATGACACCATGCAAAAGGTTTATATAATTACATAATACCATCAAAATTAGCAGGACTCACAGGTAGTAAGTTAGCAACAGTGTCAATTCTCTGAATCATTAAAAAAGATAAAAGGGCAAGAAACAGCAAGTGGGTGGTAGCAAAAAAAAAAAAAGCCTCTTTTAGCATCCCTTCCATGAGTCCCTATTACATACCGAAATGGTTGACAGGTAAAATTTGAGAGCCTAGGGTATCTGGCTGGCTCAGTTGGTGGAGCATGCTTCTCTTGATTTCAGGGGCTGTGGTTTCGAGCCCCATGTTGGATGTAGAGATTACTTAAAAATAAAATCTCTTACAAATAAATAAAAAACAAAAATTAAAAATAAATAAAATTTGAGGGCTTAAATCCTTGGAGCTCTTGACAGTTCTGCCTATGTCTATATGGTCAAAACTAGACAGAAACATTTATTTCAATAACCTGTCCCAAATGTATCATCGAAGCGAAACACTTTTCACTTGAATATATGTACAACTTCGAACTGGTAAATGAAAATACTTGACATATAGGGTTGCGTCCGTGGCTCAGTCATTACGCATCTGCCTTCAGCTCAGGTCATGATCCCAGGGTCCTGGGACTGAGCTCAGCATCAGGCTCCCTGTTTGGCGAGGAGCCGGCTTCTCCCCCCCCCCCCCCGCCTGCTGTTCCCCCATTTGTGTTCTCTCTCTCTGTCAAATAAATAAGTAAAATCTTAAAAAAAAAAAACAAAAACAAAAACAAAAAAACCTTGACATATAAATTAAAATGGCAATTCTTTATACGATGATGTATTCAAAGATATACTGTTAAGATCTTATTGTATTAAAATGATTTTAATGGGATTATTTAATTTATATAAGCTTTAAGTAATAGCTGAATAGCAATCACAGCTCAACCTTGACATAGTACTATATGAATATATAGTACTATATGAATATAAATTACCAAGAGCATACATTTCTACTTCACTTGTGGGTCACAGGCTTAAATTTAATGAACACAAAATAAACCTATGCTTTAATGTTTTTAAATCACTGAGAAATCTTCAAAACTCTTATAACTTTTTTATGACTTAATGCAGATATTATCAAAAGACAATATAGAAGTTTTCTAGATGAATATTAATGTTGAAAATATTTAAACCTCAGTCTATGTTATATCCCGTGCTACAATTCAGACATCTAGAGTGCCTACCAAAAGTTGGTTTGGATTAAGATACTTTTTGTAGAGGGTGGAAGGCACAAGAAGCAGGTAAGCTGCATTTATAAATCAAAATTAACTTCAGGAGTAAATATTGAATCTTATTTTATCTTATATTTCCAAAAAAATTTGAGGTGTTCCTGTTCCTATTATCAGATAACAGAATTATACATACACATTGAATATATAGAAAAAGAAATAGATAATATTAATGGAGCATCTACTGCTTCTTCCAAATTTATTTATCAATATAAATATTTAGTCACAGTTCCAACCTATTCCATCAGACAATTTTGCCTCTTCCTACTTCCTAAAGTAATCTTCCAAGATTACTTTAACCCTACTCAAGGCTCCACTACACAAAGCTAAGAAACAATTTTAATTTCTACAAAGATTTTCTTGAGCGTTGAATGATAGAAGGCCTAGATTAATTCGGTGTCAGTGACACAAAGAAATTCTTTTCTGCCAAGAAAGGGAGACAGCAATAACTAATCACAGTTTAATCCATATGGCTTTATCCTGGAGATAATTAAGAGATAACGGCAATAGGAGAACTGGTCTTAATAAGTGCAATAACAAAATAACAAAATAGACTGATGCCAGGATGGCTCTGGAATTTCATATACAAGAGACTTTTAAGGGTAGCATATTTATTTAGGGTGACTTTGGAGGAAGCTGATAAAGATTGGGGGATGGGTATTTTAAAGTCTCAGGTCATTCCTTGTATTGTATTGACCACACCCAATATTGGTATTTTGCTTTTCTTTAAAGTCCAAACAGCTAGCCAATTTATTTTCAAATACTTCAAGGTGGATACAATCCCGTTTAAATAAAAAATAATTAACAAAAATAAGTATAAGTAGACTTTCATCATAATCAGATGCTCTCACTAAACTTTCCTGAAACCAACACGTGAAGCAGTGTCAGTGAGGCAGTTAATTGTAAATAAGATCAGCACTCAAAATAAAATATCAAAGTTCTCCTTTCTAAAGCCTTCAGTTTCTGAATACTGTCCATTGCCATAGCTCCATTAATCTTTCTCACTGTGCATTCATTAATTAACAGCAGAGTAAATCAAAATACTAATTTAACTCAGTGTGTACACCAGAGTATTTGTTACACTTATTTTACTGAACATCCCATGAATCTACTCATAAAACAACACACAGTAAGCCACCAATGGCATAACAACAAACTTAAATTAAAAAGCAAAAATTAACTCATATATTTAGAATCTGGCTCTTCTCACCTAAAAGCTATTATAAATGAAATGAATTGATTACCTTCCAAAAATTCTAGATTCTCTATATAAATAAGGCCCATAACTGATAAATTCAGATGCTTCTTTTAAAAGTTTTTAAGTTTCATCATTGGGGGTATTAGAGAAAAAAGCAAAGTTGTTCATAAGAATAAAGTCCTTAAGATTATTATTGCTTAGCTCACAAATAAAATAAGGTGCTTCCACTCTCAAGCGAGAGAGAAAAAAAACAAGTTCTTTGGAGGTAGGGATGAATCTGCACCTGAACATGCCATGTGACCAATCACGAATTTGATAAGACTCTTGGAAAAATACACTGGCAGCACTTGAGCTGGCCAGCTCCTTAGATAACAGGGAAACAGACTGTGGTCGAAACATGTGGTCCTCTTGATTTCAGAACCAAATTCAGCAACCTCTCATAGCCACTGGGATACTAAAGTTATAAAATCAGATCACCCGTATTAAATTGGATTGGACATTCAGAAAACAACATATGTAAGCCCCATCACTCACATCACAAATTACAGACCATATAGTTTTAAATCACAATCTGTGGATGTGCATATCAAAATACCTGCAGAGAATTCAAGAATCCTGTGACTTTTAGCCACCACTTCTGACAGACTTAACTCTGAAGCTTTCTTAGCAAAAGTAGGAAGGAAACCAAATAACACAGTCTTTGGTGTTTGGTGGGAGAGCACACCATCTCCCATAATATGAATTTGTTTAAAATTAAGACCATAAAAGAATGAGATGGAAGGCTAGCTCTGCAATTTCAAAAAATGCTAAACTCAAGCTGCACCAAGAAAAGCATCACACTGGTGAACTTTAAATGTAGGGCACAAACCTGACAAAAAAGAATAACAGGAAAAAATATACAGGTCATACCTCAACAAATGCCACAACCATTGTTTTTTCAGAGGAGACAGTTATCATTTAAAATCATTTGTTAATTTCGGGGTGACCTTGGTGGCTCAGTTGGTTAAGTATCCGGTTCCTAATTTCTGCTCAGGTCATGACATCAAGGTTGTGAGATCAAGGGCCTGCATGGGGCTCTGCGTTCAGTGCAGAGTGGGCTGAAGATTCTCTCTCTATCTGCCCCTACTGTCTCTCTCTCTAAAGTAAATAAAATCTTCCCCAAAAATTAAAATAATAAAAAATAAAATCATGTGTTAATTTAGATATTAGCTTTAAAGTGTTGTTTTGTTGTTGTTGTTTTGGTCAGAGGGAGAGAGAAAGCGAGAGAGCATGCGCACATGGGAGCACGCAAGCAGGGAAAATCACAGGCAGAGGGAGAAGCAGGTCCCTGCTGAGCAATGAGCCCAATGAGGGACTGATCCCAGAATCCTGGGATCATGACCTGAGCCAAAGGCAGACATTTAACCCACTGAGCCACCTAGGTGTCCCACCTTAGCAGTGTTTTGTAAGGAAAAAAGAAAGGGGATAAGATGAAAGCACTTTTAAATAAGCAAAGAGGAAAATGTGTGTATTACTTTGCTAATACATAAATTATATCATGTTATTTTATATTTTATGAGGATAAGCCTAGTTTAAAAACAGGTTTGTTCAACATATCTACTCCTTGAAAACAACAAATATGATTTGAATGTTCAATGGACATTAAGGAAATGTTGACCCTTAGACCAACCACCAAGAAAGAGAGGAGATGCATAAAGTAAACAGAGACTGACCTAAAAGATGGGTCTATTGGCTTAGTCTATTTCTTTTTCTTTTTCTTTTTTTAGAGAGAGAGAGAGACAACACAAGCATACAAGCAGGGGGAGTGCCCGCTGAGTAAGGAGTGCAATGAGGGGCTCAATCCCGGGACCCTGAGATTACTACCCAAACTGAAGCCACATGCTTAACCAACTGAGCTACCCAGATGCCCCGAGCTTTGTCTATTTCTGTTAGCTTAGTCTATCTGCTGACAGCCAGAATTTCCCAGCATTAAACTCATTGACCGGTAGAGCTCTTAGCTCTGAGTAGAATGGAAGCCCTAAGTAGTTTTCTTAATCCACCATCAGCCATCATCTACAACTAAGGGCTCCACATATCAATGGGACACTGAGCACCTAAGTCCTTTAACAAACACCAGCTAAAGAAAACTGAACTAGCTGGCCTTTCCAATGAGTCTCTAAAGAAAATTCAAAACAAAACAAAAAAGCCCATCAAGTTCCTTCCACATATGGAACTTTTCCCCATACTTCAAATTACTAGTATACGTCACATTTTTAAGGTAAAAGACCTGAAAACAGTCCAGAAGAACATGTATGGAACTGCATGGCCAAAGAGATACAAATGGGAAAGCAGGAGTTATTACTGAACAGTTCTTGGTTGAAAAATACAAGTAATAAGGAGAATAAAGGTAGAAAGGTAGATTGGGGACTTATCTATAAGATATTTGGTATATTGGGATGCCTGGGTGGCTCAGTTGGTTAAGCCGCTGCCTTCGGCTCAGGTCATGATCCCAGGGTCCTGGGATCAAGTCCCACATCCAGCTCCTTGCTCAGCGGGAGGTCTCCTTCTCCCTCTACCTCTGCCTGTCACTCTGCCTGCTTGTGCTCTCTCTCTCTCTCTCTTTCTCTCGGACAAATAAATAAAAATCTTCTAAAAAATATTTGGTATATTTGTAATAAAACACTAGTATAAATGTTGGGAGAATTTAGGCAAGGCCTAAAAATTAAAAACATTTCTTTCCAAGCCTGAATCCAACTGTATAAGAAAAAAGGTGTAGTTTCGTTACTAGACGAAAGAGAAATCAGAAGGTTAGCAGACTGAGCTTGGGTTTGCCAGTGAGTTCACTTTTAATAGTGGCAAAGATAACCCTACTTCAGTTTCCCCCAGAGATATGAATAACTCCCGTGTTTACCTTAATTATAACCTTCGTGGAGAAAGCACTCTGAATTAGCACCTTGATTCCAAGGCAATCTGATGTTCGGTTATCACCATTTTTTTATGTCATTTATTGAGTGCTGTGTGCCAGATATCCTGTGACCTACTCTACATGGATTATATTAATAACACCCCAAAAAACTATTCACAAAACCAACAATTATACAGCTGGCAAAGAATTTCTGATGTTTCCAACTTAAGGAAATGAAGAGTACATCAAGTTTCCATGAAAAGTAAGGGGGAATATGTATATCAACTGCTTGATCAAAAACATAAACCAGGGACTCCTGGGTGGCTCAGACCCTTAAGCGTCTGTCTTCAGCTCAGGTCATGATCCCAAGGTCCTGGGACCATCCAGTCCCACATAGGGCTCCCTGCTCAGCGGGGAGCCTGTTTCTCCCCCTGCCTGCTCTCCCCCTGGTTGTGTGCTCTCTCGCTCTCTCTCTCGCTCTCTCTCTCTCTCAAATAAATCAATAAAATCTTTAAAAAATAAATAAATAAAAGCATAAACGAACTAAAATCTTTGCCAGGACTGAGAATACAGAAAACAGCACTGAGCAACAGCATATACAGTGCATCCTCAAGAGAGCATAAATACACTGTAATAATATCCGAGACACAAGACATAACCATTTCTTGCAATTTTCCCCTAAAAACAGAAAGAACAAAATAGCAGCTGTAAAATCACCCAGACTACTAAAAACAGGGCTCGGCACCTCTTAAAACAAAACAAAACAAAACACCTATCTCCTAATCAGCAGGACGTGCCAAAAAACGCCAAGTCCCCACAGACGAGGCATTCATGATAGGGCACAGAGGCACAACAGGATGACAGTGACTATCATGTGGCCAGAAACCAATCCGTCAGCAATTTGTCTGTTGCACGTGAGATCACTTTCTCTCCGGAGAACGCGCGTTCCTGGGGCGGACGGACCAGGTGTGGCAAGCCCCCGCCCGGAACAATCGCCGGGTGGTGCCTCTCCGAGCGTGAGCCCACATCCAGCCTCCCCACAGGTAGAAGCAGCCCAGCAAGCAGGAGGAAATATTTCCAAGCCGACAGATGCAGGAACTGAAAAAGGAGGTCACGATGCTGAGAGAACAGATTTAACCCTTTGGTCCCTGGGAACCGCGAAGACTAGAGGGGAGCGCGGCAGAGCCCTCGGGGTCGGGGGATTCTCTCAGCCGGGCAGCCGTTTGGGGCGGGAAGGCCTCCCCGTCCTTCCAGGGTTCCCTCCAGCCCTCAGATGGTGCCAGACTTCTGCAGACAGCCCAGCCACCTCGTCACGAAGAAACTGCTCTGCGGCTGCCCCCAACACCTTCGCCGCCCGGAACCCGCAATCCTCCTCCATTCGGTTTCCTTCCAAGGTTCCTGCCCGTGGACAGTGACGGGCGGACCTCGTCAAAAACAGACCCCAAGCCCAACTTTGCAACGCTCCCCCGCCGCAGCCCCCGCCTCCTTCTGCTCAGGCCGGCCGCGTCCCGGCTGCAGCCCCTCAGCCTCCGGCGCGCAGAGGCCCGGGAGCCCGCGCCCCCGGCCCGGGGCCTGCGGGGGGCTGCAGACAAAGAGGCTGCGGCGCCGCCGCGGCCGCCAGGACCGTCCCCTCGGGGACAGCTCCGCACCACCACCACCCCCAACCCCGCTGGCGCGCCGCAGCCGCCTGATCTCACCGGTGGCCCCCGGGGCCCGGGCTCCTGAGCCCGCCGCTGCAGCCGCCCGACGAACAATAGCAGGAGAAGGCGCCGGCGCCGAGATTCGGGCCCTCTGTGGCTCGCGGGCCCGCGGGCGGCTGGTGGACTGACTGACTGACTGACTAACCCACCGGCGGAGGGAGGGAGGGAGGGAGAGAGCGAGCGAGCAGGCGGCCCCGGCGCGCGCCCTCCCGCCTTCGCTCTGCGAGGCGAGGCCGCCCGGCCCGCAGCCAGCCAGCCCGCGCGCGCCCCTCCCCCTCCGTTCGCCACAACATTGTAGTAAATTTCTATTGGACGGCGCCTGAGGGAGGGAGGGGGCCGGGCTCGCGGCACGCCAGCCCATTGGCTGAGGACAAGTTCTGGGCTTCTCTAGTTTCCCCCTCCTCTAGGCGGGTAAGGGCCGGGAAGGAGAAGGAAAAAGAGGGGAAAAGGCAAGGGGCTGGCCGCATATGCGCAAGCGCAAGTCGAACTTGCTCGGGAGTCCGGGTGTTCCCGGCCCCTGCAGTACCCACGTGGGGAATGAGGCAGCTAGTGCCCGGGACCGAGGTGAGGCCCTTTCCACCCGGAGGACGCCCAGGTAGGAGGCTGAGATTTGAAAGCCTCAAGGCAAGCCGAGGCTTCTGCCAGCTGACTGCCCACTAATGCACTTCGTGACCTTGGTAAGCCACTCAGCTTCTCCGGCCTCAGTTTCCCCATCTACTAACTTGATGGTCTCTAGGTACCATTCACACCCTGACATTCGTGGAGGCCTTACCTCTCCTGGCAATTGTGTAAGGCCCGAAAGCTGAATGTTGTGGCCACGCCAAGATTTCACCTGTCTTTTGCATTTAAGTTCCACCTTGGCACCCTCAAAATCATAAAGGCCTAGCTTCCGAGGTCTGCGCCCCAGCTCAATTTAGGGTCGCTCTGACAGTTGCCTGATGTGCCTTTATTTCCTTTCAGAAGTTTCAGAGGCCCCCTGACCCTTCTCACTCCCTGCCAGGCTGGACTCTGAAAAGACTGGGACCCCACACAGCAGAATGAAGGCTCATGTTTTAAGCACGGTCCCTATAAGGTAAGAAAGGTTCTGATATTCCCATTCTAGAGATGAAGACACTGAGGCACAGAGGTTTAGACCTGTCAGGATAAGAAGTCAGGCCATCTGACATCAGAACCTGCCTATGCCAGCTTCACTGTCTCCTGGTATCTGATCACAGCCCCCTCCCATCCACAGCTCAGCCTCTAGAAACAGACACCTGGGTTTCAGTTCCCAGCCTCCAGCCCTCCCTCACTGTTTGGACTACTCTGTGTCTTGTTTCTAACCCCATAAAAGGGAATAATGATAGTTCTACCTCCTAAGAGTTATTGTAAAAATTAAATCAGTTAAGATATGTAAAAGGTTTTAGAACAGTGCCTAGTTCATAGCGAGAGCTACATAAGTGTTCATTATTACTGCTATTCAGAGACTAAAATATGGACTGAGAGGTGTGGAGTAGGCTGACCTAATAATATGTTTGTTAAGCTCTCAATTGTTGTCAGCACTGAGCTGAGCACATTGCATAAATTATCTGTTTGAAACATCCTAAGCGAACCACTTGAGGACTACCCGACTACCCTGTCTAAAACAGCCTCCGCCCACCTAACCTTGCCCTGCCTTTTTTTTTTGTTTTAAGATTTTATTGTTAAGTAATCTCTACACCCAACGTGGGGCTTGAACTCACAACCTCAAGACCAAGAGTCACATGCTCTACCAACTTAGCCAGCCAAGCACCAACCCCCTTTTATTTTGAGATTTTATTTTTACCTTGACCTGCTTTAATTTGCTTCATAGCCCTCACTTCTACCTGACTTTGTATATATTTAATTATTTATTGCTCCTCTCAATACATTGTTGCAGTTTAGATCCACTAAATGACAAGGTCCGAGAGGACAGGGATTTTGCCCCTCTTATTCATCTTCCAGAACAGCGCAGTGTTTATGGTATAGTGGTGAGCATAGCTGCCTTCCATCTTCCAGAACAGTGCATACTCAATAAATGTTTGTGGGGCAAGTGAACAAATTATCCCCATTTTACATATAAGGAAGCTGAAGCTTAGTAAGATCAGGTCAGGGTTATTCTGTATACTTGACATGAAGCACCTACTCTTGAATATTCTGGTTCCTTGCCTCAGGTTTTCCGATTAAGCCATACATTTGATTCACGGAGCTCCATCCTACCGTGTCTGTGTCTCACAGGCTTCCTCCATATCAGACCTGGAAATCTGGTACCATGAAGGATAAATCCTGAAGATCAGTCACCCTCCTGACCACTTTGTTATCTAGCAAATTTAGATTAATAAAAACCAATAGTCTCTATCCCATGAAGTGCAGCCAATGACACATCATATTTAAAAAGCCTTGCTTGTGGGGCACCTGGGTGGCTCAGTGGGTTGGGCCTCTGCCTTCGGCTCAGGTCATGATCTCAGGGTCTTGGGATCGGGCCCCCCATCGGGCTCTCTGCTCAGCAGGGAGCCTGCTTCTCCTCTCTCTCTGCCTACTTATGATCACCCTCTCTCTGTCAAATAAATAAATAAAATCTTTTTAAAAAAATTAAAAAAAAATTAAAAGCCTTGTTTGCATGAATGGAGTTCGTAGTACTCAGCAATCATCACCCTAAAAAAAAGTCGTGGTCTCAGGCTAAGAAAAAAATAGCTCAACTAAGGCAGGTATAAACCACCCCTAATCAGAGTGCTCTGCAACACCACACCAAAAACTGTTGGCCCCGGGCTTTTACAATCACAAAGACCTGAATTCCAGTCTTCGCTTTCAGTTCTTAGCCTGGAGATGAAAGGGCTTAGTAAACTCTAAAGTACTATGCACATATGACTGGTTTTGTTATTAAGTTACACACTATCACCTGTTAGGCAAAGTGCTCTACCCCTGAGTGTAGCTGGGCCCACCACATAGTAGGGAGTGGGGGATAAGTAATGCCCAGTCTGAAGGCAGAGATACTTCCCAAACTGCCCGTAGTCATGTGCCCAGCTGCCCTCTCAGAAGAGGCCTCTGCATTCAGACATCCAGTTCTAGTTCCCGTTGCAGAGGCAGCCCCTGGGTCCCAAGGGTAAAGGTCCCAAGCACCATCCCTGAGGCTAATTTTCTAGGCAGAAACTCAGCTCCCTGCCTGCCTGCTTCATGCTCACATCTGGGTGGCGGTTGTGCCATACAAGCCCCAGGTTGGGGTCTCCAGGGGCCATCCTTATCCCGCCTGCCAGCTGAGCCCACCACTGCCTCCTCCAAGACCCCTCCTGTTCCTTCCTAGGGAATACAGGCCCTGTTAGCTGCCTGTCAGCCCCTGGAGCGGTCAAGGGCACTAAGAAAAAAAAAAGAAGAAGAAGAAAGAAAAGAAAAAAGATGACTTGAAAGGGTCCTAATCCTTTCCTATTACAAACTGAGCTCAAACACCAGCTGCACAGAAGAGGGTGAAATTAGGTGATGACCAGGGGGGAAGGCCAGGGATGGTAGCTGGGGCCTCCGATGACCTGGAAGAGATGAGGTTGGGAGACAGCGGGGATAGAGAGGGGGAAACAGTTGGAGTCTGAACCATTCCCAAATCTGGGACATTGGCGGATTAGGGACACAGCTGGCCTCACGCCCCAGTGATGGGGCTCATGGAAAACATTTGTCTGTTGTGCAGGGTGGCAAGAGATGAAGAGGGTTTTGAAAAGCTGGGCCCGCCAGCAAAGTATTCTGAACAGTAAAAACCAATCTTTGTAACAGAAGTACATGAAGATTAGAATTGTCTTTCCAACCTGCCCATGGTCATGAAGCTGCAGCCATTTTAGACCTTTTAAACACAAATGATAAATAAGCTATGATAAGAAAAACTACTATTCATACAATGGTATGTCCTTCTAGGCAATTATTTTTAGTAGTAGTATTTGAATTGTTCATAGAAAATATAGTTAAATAAGGGCCGCCTGGCTGGCTCAGTCAATGGAGCGTGCGACTCTTGGTCTCAGGGTTGTGAGTTTGAGCCCCTGTTGGGTGTAGCAATTACTTAACAATAAAAAAGAAAGAAAATATAGTTAAATAAGAAGAAAAAGATTTAACTCATCCTAAAATCATCAATCAGAAATAACTACCACCAATATTTTGGAGGCGGACTTCCCTTCTAACACCTTCTCTTATACGTACACTTTTTTTATGTATATTAAATTTAGTCATACAAAATTGCTGATTGTATAAGTTAAAAATGGTCAAGCAACAGACACTGTGTATATAGTTCAACCTAATGCTTTTTTCAAACTTAAATCATACTGTTTTGGAACTGAGTTTTTCTACCTAGTAATATATTGTGACATTTGCATCACCATGTTTAGTAGTGCCCTCAAGTGGATATACCATAATTTAGTTAACCTAGATGTCTAACATTTAAGTTTACTGTCCATCTTTATCTTGTTTACTCAACAAACATCCTTTTATCTAAGCATACCTATGATTACTTTTTTTAGGATGCACTGACTGCAGCGTTGTTGGTTTTCTTTCAATTATTGCACACAAGGCTGCCTGTTCTGGTCATTTCTGAGATAAAGGCCAAAGAAATCAGCATATGCAGTGATTTTATACAATACCTTGTCTTTGTATTTGAAAACACAGAGCATGCTTTGACCTCTGTGACACAATGCACTTTGCTTGCAAAAATGGCATTGAGCTAGGTCCTAAAGCACACTGAGACCAAAAAATGTGACTGAAATACATACTTTGGATTCGGCAAATGACGTCCTTTCTGCTGTGAGGACACTCCAAGAAACAAGGAGCAGAAGGGAAGGAAGTTGAAACTATAAGAGGACTGCATAGACGGTAGCTAAGACACTCCTCTAGGCCTATAGATTCATAAAATGTTAGAGCTGGATAGGCCCTTGGAGATCATCAAACCCAAGCTGCAAACTTTTAAAAAGATTGGGAAATGGGTGCAGAAACCGGAAGGGACTTGTGCAAGGTCACATAGCAGAGAGCGGCAGAGCCCAAACTTGAACGCAAGTCTTCTGAACCAGACTACTGGAGGCGTCTGTTCCCCACCTTCCCTGTGAGCCCACCTACATCTCCCTTTCAAAGCTGCAGGCTAACCTAAATTCTACAGCCAGAAAAACCTAGAAATGTCTAGGCTGGAAGAGCCGGTTATTAGAGATAACTTAAGGGCCAAGTTATTAGAGATAACTTGTTAATAAGAATAATGACAATGGTATTTATTCGGTATTTACTAAATGCAGGGTACACACTAAATACTTTCTATGCATTTATTGCATTAAGCCTCATAAAGATCCTACAAAGTAATATTACCTTCAACTGCAGTTGAAAAACCAGAGCCCAGAAATGTGGTTTGCCCAACATCACACAGCTTAAGCCAGGTCTGTCCGATACCACTGTCCTCTGCTGCTTTCACATCACTCTCAGAAAAGCAGTTTAGAAATGATCTGAATGAGCAACCCCAACGTCTGTCCCAAGACCCCAGGGAAAGGCTGTTGTGGCTGCTTCTGACTATAGCCCTAGGACATTCAAAGAGGGGACACAAGGATCTGGCCTGCCGTGACCCTCCCCAAGCCCCGTCTCTCGCCAGCTGGAGTGAGCCTAATGACTCTGATCGAGCAAAGCCTCCAGCTCACTCAAGCTTAACCCATTAATTCTCTCTCCTCAGGTATCCTCTAGGTCTATAGGGTTTCCCAAGAAACATGGGGAGAGTCTCAGGGCCACCAGCTAGCTGAGCCCTTTCTAAAACTGGTAAAGTCAGCCTGGCCCTACCCTCACCGAGGAGAGGCGGAGGAGGAGCCACAGGGAAGCAGGCAGGAGGACTAAGCTCTTCCTCCATAGAAGAGGCACTGGGGGTCTTGAATGAACGAGATGAGTCCTCAACAATAAGCCATTGGTAATGGTAATGGTAATGAACCGTTACCATCATCCCAATAAATGGCTGATGGCAAGAAGAGGTAAAAGGAATGTGGGCTTTTGAGGCAGGCAGACCTGGGCTCAAATCAAAGTTCCACCACTGAGATGCTGTGTGAGTCTACGCCAAGTCCCTTCTCCTCTCTTCCTTGTCTATACTATGTGGAAACCATGTGCCAAACACTGTGTACCAGGGACTTTTTATATACAGCACATCAGGGAACCTTCACAATAGTTCCTTGAGGAAGGCATGACTATAATTCCCATTTTACAGATGAGGAAGCAAAACACTTACCCAGGATCACCCAGCTAGTAAGTGTCCAAGTTCAGATGCAAATCCATATCTGCCAGGCTTTACTGCTAGCACTCTTCTTACGGTTTACAGATTGCCTGCATTTCCACAGTGGTCATTGTACTCATACCAGCAAAGATGTACAGTGTACTTGCTAGGTGCCTCGGTACCTCACTTGTCTTCTCTTATTTAATTTTCACAACAACCCCGTGGAGTGGTACTATTTTAACCCCATTTTACAGCTTTGGGGCTGAAGTCAGAGAGATGAGGCAGTTTACCCAGGGTCACGTAGCTAGGGAGGGGTATAGTTGAGAAGCCAAGCTTGTCTGACTCCAGAACCCTCTCCTTTGCCCACTACACTAACCCGCCTCTCTTTCCAAGGAGGCCAAGTAGGTGTCTCTATCTCTGAAAGAGGAGAGAGCCAAGGACTAGCAAGAGGTCGTGAGTTGTCCATGGCGACCCAACAATTGAGCAGCTAAGCAGGGACTGAAACCCTTAAGGCCCTTGTGTCTTAAAGCCGGGGTTACTTCCCCCACCCATGCTACTGAATCCTGTGCATCAGAAAATGTCCCTGTCAACTGAATATTTGGAAACCTTATACCTAGCTCCCCCAGGGGGACTGGGGAACCCCTCCCACACCACGCCAGGCAGAGAGTGCTGAGGGTGTGGAGGAGAAACTTGGCAGGATACTACCTGGGGAAGACAGTGGTTGAGCAGGTTACCCAGATGCCTGGAGCTTTGGAAACCTCTACCTTGGTCTGCCTAAGCCATGCACCCCTAGCTGGGAAGGGGGTAGTTACAGAGGAAGCTGCACACGAGGCCTGGGCTTCCCCGGCTGGCACAGCTCTCTGCTGTGATTTCTGCTGAAAAACAAAAAGTTCAATCCTCTGGGCCTACTTGCTAATTACCAGTAATGACATAATAACCATTGTGGGCCCAACGGCCAAACAGCCCCAACTAGAAATTCTGCATAGCTCAGGCTCAGGAACAAAAGATTTGGGCACTCCAACTGAAACTGATGCCCTGGCAGAAAATATCAGAAGCAAAAGGGCTTTCGGGTTGACCCAGCCAAAGTATTATCTGGCCAATGGAAAGGATGATGGTTACTCATACAATTACTTATTGAGAATTATTTATCTGCATAGTGTAATGCCAGACCCAGAGAGAAGAGGCTTCATTTTTTCATTAAGTCACTCCACAAATATTTATTTAGCACCTATTATGAGCCAAACACTCTTCTAGGTACAGGGGATGTAACACTGAACAAGACAGACAAAAATCACTGTCACCACTGAGCTTACCATTCCAATGGTGGGGGATAAATGATAAATAAATGTTCACTAAAATACAGTATGTCAAAGAATGATAAGTGCTATGGAGAGAGAGAAAAAAAATTGGCCTGGAGGGAAGATGGGGACTGGTCATATTGTGGCAGGAAAGGGTGTTACCATTTTAAATTAGGTAGGAAGGGCCTTACTGAGAAGGTGGACATTTAAACAAAAAAAAAATTAAGGACATGAGAGAGTAAGTCATGAAAGTATTTGGAGGCAGAGAGTTCCAAGCTGAGTGAACAGCAAGTGCAAGAGCCCTGGGGTGGAGGTATGCCTGGTGTATTCAAGGACTCGCCTGAGATCACAGACCCAGTCATTAACAGAGCTGGGAGAGGAAAGAAATCATGCAATCAGACTGATCACCCACTGTGTACTTGAACTCTCTTATGCCTTAGGACAACTCGGGAGGTAAACATTATGCTCACCATCTCACCATTTCCCAGGTGAGGGGGTGAGACCCAAAGAAGAGAAGTAACTGATCCACATCCCACAGCTGGAATGGGCAGCCTGCTGGGGCCTCCCCGCTTCTCTTCTCTGTGTCCTCCCCACGCAAATCCTAAGTATCTGTTGAGTGAATAAATGAATGAACGAATGAATTTCTCAAGCCCTGCCCTCTCAATGAACTGTTTGCAGGCCCGCCTTCTAGTCTCTACTAATCATAGAATAATAACCACCACAATAACTCCAATGTGCCAGCTGTGGACTGAGGATTTTACCCAAATTACCTAACTTAGCCCCCCTCAGGTAATCGTAAGAGAAGGTGCTAATATTTTTCCCATTTTATCAGTGAGAAAACTAACGCTCACAGAGGTAGAACTCCCTAGAGCTACTACAGTTGGTAAATGGTGAAGCTGGGATTTAAACTGAGGTCTGTCGGCTCCCAAATCCCTTCTTTTAATCCTGTAATATTAGTAGAAACCTCTGACATCAGTCCATCGCCTTCCTTTTATAAACCAGAAAACAGAGGCTCAGCTAGAGCAGACGAAGAGCTGGGGGCGGGGTGTGGCCCTCCAGGCCCCAGTCTGGCATCCCTGCTACTCCACCCCAGGGGGGCCGTGGACCAGGTTTTCTCTTCTAGGCCCACCTATTTCAGCACCTCCGCAGAAGTCTTTGGGTGTCGCCCCAGCTCCCAGAGGAGAGTTCCAGGGAGCTCAGCCTCCACCTCCGCCCCCTCTGCCTAGGCCTGGGTAATGCAAGACTCTTTCCACTCTGCCTTCCCAAAGCACTTGCAAGCGGCATGAACCAGAGGCGGGCGGAAGAGAAACTCTGTCCTCCTCCTGTGGTTCCTGGAAGAGAGACGATGCAGGCTAGGTGCCAGGAGCGTAGGTTGGGCTGGGGGCAGGGGCCAAAACCAGGCCAAGGGTGAGGCTAGGGTGTCCCAGCCAACCAGAGAGGGGAGCAGGGGAGGAGGGTAAAAGATGAAACCAGTTCACTAGGTGTCGTTTGTTCAACAAGAAACTGTATCAAGTCCCTAGACTGGGAAGACGCAGGAAGCAGAAGGTTCTTAGAGGCAGCATTTATAATAGCATTAACGATACGGACCAACCACTAAGCCCCATAGTGCTCAACACTGGACTAAGTGCTCTAACTACATCATTGCCAATCCTCAGCAATATCAGCCCCATTTTACAGCAGAGGAAACCGAGGCTTGGAAAAGTGAAGGGACAGCCAAGGTCCCTGCATCATACCCATTTGTAGGGTAGTGCCAAAAGGGTCTGGAGACCTGGGTCCCTGCTGTGTGACCTTGCGCCATGAGCCACCCACTCTGATTTGAGGCTCCTGCATCTGTACCACAAGGGACTTGGTCAGCAGTCCCTACTATAAACTCCAGGAGGCTCAGAGATCCAGTTCTGCCCAGACTATGGGGCCTCCCACAGATATGGGACATCACACTTACTCTTCTCCCTGTCACCCAGAAAAAAAAAAGGCCCAGCTATCTGCTTGCAGGGGAAAAAAATAAAGTCACAGATTTTCAAAATATTTGTCCCTGTTTCAAGGCTGCTGCTGGCTTTGGCCTCCAGCCAGGAAGGGGCCCCTGGGGTGGGGGAGTTGGGGGGAGCCCAGGCCTTAAGACTGAGAGTCCTTGGGCCCGAGGCCAAGGGGGGCAAGGGGCAGATGGGGGCGAGCTGGGCAGTGGGCCAGGACCCCTCTGGAGATTTGGGCTTGTTTCTTAATCCTTTCCTCCCTTTGTTGACCAGAGCGGGCTGTCAGGAGAGGCGGGGGAAGCAAGCCGGTGGGACCAAAGAGACTATGGAATCCAAATACTAAAGACTGAACTGGAGCCCCTTTTTATGGTTGTCCATTACATGGAGACACTGGACAAGGCCACTGGGGGGATTATCCCATTGAAACCACCACCCCTGCCCAGGTGGAGAGCCTGCTGTCCCCATTTTACTGAGGTGAAAAGTGGTGCAGAGAAGGCAGGTGACGAGAGCCAGGCACACAGCTCATAAGTGGTAGACCTGGCAGGGAGCCCAGGTTGTTGACTCCCCAGCGAGGCAGCCACTGGGACTGACTAGAGATGGGGAGTAGGGTGGATAGGGCCCTAGCAGTCCTAGGAGAGCAGGCAGTTATGAGGGTGATCACCTCCAACATGACCATCCCCAAAGCCCTGAAAGATCTGGGCCCTGCTCCCCTGCCCAGCCTTCTCTCCCGTCACGGCCTCACCAGCTGTACCAAACCACAGTACATATGGACAAGCCCTGAGCACATTATGGGCATTTAAGCCTTCACACATACTGCTCAATATGCTTATGAAGTTGTTCCCTCTACTGCCCACCTAGAGAGCTCTTATTCATCCTTCAAATCCCAGCTCAAATATCCGATGCCCAGAAAGAGTTAACCACCCGCTCATCTGGGCTTGCGCAGAAGTGCTTCATGCTTCCTGAGAGGCGGAACCCCCTCAGAACCCAGCACAAAGTCAGTGCTCAATACATATTTGTTGTCCCTAGACATTGCATTTTTTATCACTGAATCTGTGAGGCAAGCAAAACAGGTTTTCTCGTCCTCTCTCTTGAGGCGCAGAAGAGGAGGGCAAGAGAGAGGGAGTGACTTCCCAAAGTCACGCATTCGGTGTCACTGGTGGAGCTAGAAGCCAGGCCTTCTCGGCCCCACAAGCCCCTGCCTGACCCCTGGCCCCAAAGAGCTCTCTCATCCCTGCTGCACCAGCCAGGGTCACCACAAGTGACCCCCAAGGCAGGAGTGGGGGGCATGGGCCCTGGTGGCCTGAGGTCTTACCCCAGTATCCAGCTCAGACATTACTGCTGCCTGGGGAAACTGAGGCAGAAGGTGACAAAGACTGATAAGTGGCTTTAACCCCCAATCCAGCTCCAGCTCTCCTGGACATGTGCCTCAGCCAGAGACCCCAGCGGGCCCCAGAACCCCACAGACCCTAAGACCTCAGTCTCACCGCTTGCATCTCCTGCCTGCCCTCTGCAGTCCAGGATCACATCCTGCTGGCTCAGGTCCTAAACCTCACATCCACCCAGTGCTCCCCATCTCGTGGCTCCGTCCAGGCTGCCTCTCAGTGTCGCTCACCTGCAGAGTTGCCCCTGCCTCTCCCCTCCCACTCATCCACCACACCAAACCATCCTCCCAAAATGTACGCCTGACCACATCGTTCCCCTGTTTGGGGGAACCCAGGGGAAGCCCCTGATGGCTCCCCACGGGCTCTGGGACGAGGCCCCCTAGCTCTCCTGAGCCTGTCACTCTAGCTGCATCCCGAACGTGGGTCATGACTCTGTGCCTTGGCAAAACAGCTCCTGCCTGTCCCCAGCAGGGCCCTCCCAGACCCGGTCTCCATTGTCCTGAGAGGGTTATCTGTGTAATCCTAAAAGAACACTCAACACTGTGATAATAACAATAATTACTATCATCGGTACCCATCAGGCACCTCACTAAATTGTTTAATCCTCATAAGAACTCCAAGGGTACACAGGTTCTTTTATTATGCCCGTTTTATCGATAAGGAAGCTAAGACTCCAACAGGTTAAATGTTTTGCCCAGGGCCACAGAACTAGTAAGCAATAGATTAAGAATTCAAAGCCAGGTCTGATTCTTAACAAATATGCAATGGGGCCTTCTCCTGCTTCCTTTTGTTCCCTCTCTTTGAGACTTTTTGAGCACCAGCCTGTGGGGAGGGGTGGTGGTGGTAAACGGGGTGTGTGTGTGTGTGTGTGTGTGTGTACGCACAGGAAACAGTCCTATAGCCCCCACCTGCCCTTTGCTGAGCCCTGGAGATAGAGCAGACTCAGGCACCGTCTCTGCCCCCTTGGGGGAGGTAAGAGAGTTTTACAATAAGAATTAGGGCCCTGGTTGGGTCTGAGCTCCAGGTCTACCCCTAAATAACTGTGTGACTCTGGGTAACTTACCTGATTGACTCAGTACCAGTTCCCATGCCGGGAAAGCGAGGACCATAATGCCTGGACTGCCAGGAGGACTAGATGAGATAATGCAGCTAAAAGAGTATATAGGGGCACCTGGGTGGCTCAGTGGGTTAAAGCCTCCGCCTTTGGCTCAGGTCCTGATCGCAGAGTCCTGGGATAGAGCCCTGCAATGGGGCTCTCTGCTCAGCCGGGAGCCCGCTTCCCCCCCACCCCGCCCCACCCCCGCTGCCTCTCTCTATGCCTACTTGTGATCTCTCTTTCTCACTGTCTGTCAAATAAATAAATAAAATCTTTAAAAAAAAAATCACACATCTCCAAAACTTTAAAAAAAGAAACTAATAAAAGAGCATGTAACAACCCAGCCAGCACACAAGAAACATCCGAGGACAATAACACATACGGTGAATAGGGACTCCCGGGATCCCGAGGCCAAGAATCTCCAGGTCCCTCCCTTGGAGCCTTCTCAGCCAGACCCAAAAGTAATAGTGATAATAGTGCCTGATCCACCCATTTGCTCATTCAATAAACCTTCAAGGGAAGTGTCCTTCAGTCACCGTACGTTGGAGGTGAGGCAACCGAGGCCCAGAGAAGGTAGGTTACTGAATCAAGTCCGCCAGCAAAAGACTGAGACTTCCACCTCCACTGAGCTGCGGCCGCACTGGGCAGAGCCCAGTCCTTAGCCCAGAGCCCGGGCCAGGCTGCTGGAGAGTCTGGGGCTCCTGACTCCCAGATTCTAGTCCCAACTGGGTGGGAAGTTAAAATAGGAGAAAGGAGCCAAAAAAAGGGACACTTAACTTGGCCCCCTCCCAGAATAAGCTCAGGACTTGGAGGAAACCAACAATTACCAAGCGGGGCCCTGCACCGGGCACTCCGCACTGGCTCCTTCCCACAGCCTGTGGGAGAGATGTTATGATAGGCATGTTGCAGACAAGGTCTCCAAGACAAAGAAGTCAATGGCTTGTCGGAGGTCACACAGTGAGGAAAGTGGCAGTACTGGGAGGCAGAGTCCCTCCTCACCCCTCCCACCTTCAGCCCCAGACCTCCCCAGCTGCCCTTCTCTCCTGGGGAAACCTAGAGGCTCCCACGCTCCCTCCCCATTTCTAAGCAGAGGCCCTGAGTCGCTGGTTGGATGGGTGTGGTACTGGGCCCCACCCTCTGTTCGTTTGGAAGACCCAGAGCTCACAGAACAGAGCCCTCCCCCTGAGGAACTCACAGTCTAGTGAGCAAAGAAGAGAACGCCTGTTCTCTGAGCCCCTCTGATGGTGGTCACTTTGGGTCAGTGATCCCTTTAAGCCAACACAAAGCACGGTGATGGGGCATAGGGACAGGGAATGAATCAATACGTTCGCTCCTTCAGAAATGTTCACTGAGTTGCTACTACACGCCCCTGTATCCTAGGTGCTGGAGATACAGCAGAGAACAGACACACAAAATCCCTGACCTCCTGGGGCTTACGTGAAGAAAAGAACAAACACCCTGTGTCAGGCAGATGCTGAGATTCCCTTGTTATAGAGGCGAAACCGACCTGTGAAGAACCCCCCAGCTACAAGGCGCAGAATACGGATTCCTGACCAACTGGCCCCAGAGACTTTTGCATTGGTCCCCTGTCTCGAAAATCACCACCCAGTGTGCTAAGGATGTGGGGAGAAGTCAGCTGGTTGTGGTAGGATCCAAACGTCACAGAATGCCCTCCCTCAGTTCTACCCACCCCCACCCCCACCCACCGCTAGGCTCCCTGGACACTTCCCAGTGACCTCAGCGATGCAGGACAGGCATTCAAATCAAGGTCAAGGCCATGAGGCAGTCATTTAGGCAAACCAGTACTCACCCAACAGCAGCCAGTGGGGTCATCCAGCCCGTCGTTGGGGAGAAGCCGGGGAGCCATCATCGCAGGGACACATGGAAGCAAAGGACAGCAGTGAGACTCGAGCATAACCAACAAGGACACTCTTTAAGGGCCCCTCTTCATCCCGGGTAGGGGGGAAACATCCTGCCCAGCCCCTGCCTCCCGGGCTTGGCTAGGGCAGACGCTCCCTTAGCGGGCAATCTGATCACGTGATGGCATACCCAGAGCTCCTCCCAGACCCAGCCCCCAGGAGGCCGGGGGACCCCTGCAGACAAATATTCACTGAGTGCCTACTGTGTGCCAGGTGTTGGGTCTTCTGTCTGTTCACGTCTGTCTTCTTCAGACGGTGTCCCCTGCCCACAAGGAGCACACAGAGCAGGGAGGGGGCAGGCGTGTGACTCCTGCATGAGTTACAACTGTGATGAGTGCTTCAATGAGGAAGCTTACAAACCTGGGTTCAAACCCTGGCTCTCACTCACTAGCTTTGTGACCTAGGGCCCGTCTTCCTAACGTCTCTGTGCCTCAAATTAGTCACCTGTAAAATGGGAATATTTTAGTGCCCACCTCCAGGGTTGTCAGGAGGATTAAATGAAATAATATGTAGAAAACATTTTGCACAATGCTTGGCACAGGGTAAACTGTGCCTATAAACTGGTCATAACTGGCAGCTGCGGTCATTACAAGGAGCTGTAGGCCTGGGTTCTGGAGGGACCTGGGGTCGGTCAGGCCACCACCTACCTGACAAGGTAGGGATTAAAAGAGACAATAGAGGTAAAGCTCTGGGCCCGGTGCCTGGCCTGTGGTCACCTGTCGGTAAATGGTGGTGGTACTCTTCGGGCGGTTCTCCAGCTCATCCCCGGGGTACAGCCTCTCAGCCGAAGGGCTGTTAGAAGTGCCCTCTCCCCACAAACACGCACCCAGAATTGCAACTTTGGACTGAAAAATAACCAGCATTCCCACCTGATGCTACAACTATCTCACCTCCTTTGACCTTCACAATGACCCAGGAAGTGGACAAAGGCAAAATTCTTACTACTCCCATTTTACAGATGAGGACAGTGAGGTGAAAGGACTCCTCTCTGTGTGCACTTGGCTGTGTCCCTTCAGATCTCCAAGCCGAGTTCAGTGGAGCAGCCAGGATTCCAACAGACATCTGCCTGGATTTTGTTCTCCGTGCCTTCCCTTGGTTTCCCCCCTACCTCCCAGTGCCTGTACTACTAGCAGACAGCCCCAGAAAAGACTCTGAACCTCTCCAGCACCAGTCCTTTCATCTGAAATACTTATCTAATGGTCAGCCCAGGATCCGAGCGGTTTCTGATCCAAATTCTTCTTCCACGGGCTCAGCCGCTCCTACCCTGACCCTCCCTCTAACCTTTTACCTCATTACCAACTTCAGCCACAAATCCATGGACCAAGGAATGTCTGCACTCAACTACTAAAACCCGCGTTTTATGGATGGAAAAACTGAGGTCCAAAGGTGAGCCATACATCCAAGGTCCCCTTTCAGTACCCAGATCATTTCCTTGGGCAGTCAGGTGGGGTTGACTGAGGAAACCCCAAGTAAGGCCCTGACCTTCTCTTCCTCCCCCACATACCCAGGCCTGTGGGCGCCTGCACAGTCTGTCCCCCAGCTCCCCAGAATAACAACTATCCCAGAGCTCCGAGCTCACCCAGTAAGGGCCAGGCAGGTTCCAGAGGTAAAGTGGGAGCCCTAGGACCTACCAGGGTTACTTCCCCTTTTGGCTGAGTCTGGGCTTTGGGGTCAGACAGAGCTTGATTCAAATCCCAGCCTAGCCATTTCCCAGCTGTGTCACTCTGGCCAAGTAGATTCACTTCCCTGAATTCCTGAGAAACAGGAATAATACCTAGTCCCTCAAGGGATTATAAGGATATTAGTTAATGCTGCATATTAAAGGCTTAGCATAGAGCACAGTGCATAGTAAATGTGGCTCTAATTATAATTAGAGAACACAGGCCAAGAACAGGACATGAGGGCCCAGCACACTCCACCTTGCCCTTGCCCCATTCTTCCCCCTTCCCTTCATGGCAGGTAAACCAGGTCCTGGAGGCTCTAATAATGGGTGCTGAAAGATCTTTCGAGGCTCTAGGCTCATCTGACCTTCTCATTTCACAGAAAGAGAAACTGAGGCCCGGGAGAAAAGTGATGGGCCCACAGACTATAAGGGAGTAGAACACTGCCCCCTTTACTAAATAAACATCAGAATTCCAGGCCCCAGGAAAAACCTGCCTGCCCCACCCCCACCAGGGGACTATCATAAAAATGCATTCTGCAAGCCTCCAACCAATATCAGGCCTCCATGACCTTTACGGGGAGCCCTTTGTGGGTACCCCTGTTGAGCTCTGCGGCTAGCAGACCTATACATGGTGTTCAGGAAGGGCTTAGCGACAAACCCAGGCAGTTCCTCTTCAGCTCCAAGAACAGCTCTGCCTAGGCTCCCACTGACCCCGCCGCAGGTGGCTCCTTGCATCTCCCTTCCCCACTGCTACCCTGGCCTCTGTCTCACCCCGCAGTCTGGGTCCCCTCAGCTGGACACAACCGCAGCCAGCAGAGCCGTGGGCCTCCGGAGGCCTGCACAGCGTCAGCATCTTCCCAGCCAGGCTGGGATAGTCCTGCCCAGCACAGCCAGCCAGGCACCTGGCCAGGGTCCACTCTGCAGAGTGGGTGCTGGCCCTGCCCTTCCTAGGGGCCCCACCCCCACCGGTTTAGCGGGTGCAGCGGCCTGGGCGTCCTGGGAGCTTCTACAGGCACCTGCAACCTACAGAAGGGAGGCCAGCCTGGTCTAGGCTGTGCAGGGATGGGCTGATTGGGAGACAGACGGTGTGCCACCGCTTCTCCTCACTATCACCACCCCCATGCAGGTGTTCCAGCTGCCCCTCACATTGCTGAGTCCTGGCAGGCTCTGCCCAGCTCCTAATACACAGAGGAAATCTCCAGGCATTCTCACCCCGTTCCCTTCTTAAAACACTCCCACTGGCCTGCTTCCAGGCCAGTTATCATTCTGGTCACTGCACACTTAGTACCTCATCTGATTCTGCTAATGCCTGTGAGGTCTGGATTATGGACTAAGGAAGAGCTGGAGACTCAGAGAGGGGAAGTGACTCATGCAAGGTCACACAGCAAAGTGCCAGGGCCAAGATTTAAACCCAGTTCTGCTGCAGGCAAAGCCTGCAGGGCACCCAAAGTTCCCTTTCCTTCCCCCTCTCTGTTCCCTAAAACTTCTGGATCCCCTTCCTCCCAAACCTTCCACCTTTCTCTGCCAAGTCTCTCCTTCCACAGTCCCAGCCAGAATTAATCTTTCCCACCTCGTGGCTGCTGTTAACTGCTTGTTCACCCACTCCCAGCAGCAGCAGGGCACAGGGGTTATCTCTGAGGTGTCTGTCTCATTGGCACTCAGAGGGGCCTTGAAGGCAGGGGGCGACCCCAGTACATGCTCCTCAGACCTCACAGTCTGTCCCCTCTATCTCCACCCTCCCTCTGCCCCCACACAAATGTCCTCTGACCTCCTCCTGTTGATCCCCTCCCCATCCCCAGCCTCCTGCCCAGGCCTGTAACTGGGGTGAAGGTAGGGAGCCTGCTGAAACCTCAGGGGCTAGGTGCCAATGCTCTGGCCCCTCCCGTTCCCCTTCAGTCGCTGAGGATCTGACCCAGACCTGACACCAGGCAGCTCTCACAGGGACTCCCAGCTGCCCTAAGCACCAGGCCTGGCCAGGCATTCCCCAAGCCTCCTTCTTCTGGAGAAAAGGATTCCAGAAGCAGAGAAGGGGTTGCCTTCAGCCCTAGTCCGTGAACTTGAGGGGTCACATTGAGCCACTCCCACCCCGGGGAAGCTGTGGGCCTTGAAATAACACCCCCTCCTCATCAATCCTACAGGAATAGTCCTACCCTCCCGCCTTCTAGGGCAAGCTTGGGCTGGGGTCTCTTTGGACAAGTCCCTGCCTCCAGTTTGCTAAAGGGGAGAGCTCAGGTTCTACCAAAAAGAGCTGAGGTCGTCTGGAAAGTGTAGGTTAGGACGAGAAAACTCCCGAGGAAAGACTGAGGATGAGAGAGACAAGACCGCAGAGAGAGGAGAGATGAGGGATACGGGGAATCCGGGAATGAGAGCAAGCAGGAATCTGAGACCGAGATAGACTGGGGAGACCAGAGACAGAGGAAAGTCCCCCGAGACCAAGCCTGGAAGGGAGCGTGCGGGGCTGGGGCGGCGACAGGAGGGCCATACTGGCTGGCACAGCTGGCACCCCAGCTCACGGGTCCCTCAGTTCCGAAACTCAAAGTCAGTTACGTAAGGGCCGGGAGCGGGGTTCCAGGCCCGGGGGCCACCCTCCCGCTGCGCGCCGCCCGCCCTCCCGCTCCCGCCAGCGCTGCGGCGGGCAGAGCAGGAGCCTGCGGGCCGGACAGGGCGGGGCTGGTGGGGGGGGCACCTGGGGCCGCAGCACTCTGCAGAGACCCGCCTGCGGAGACCGAACCCAGGACCCCCGCCCCAGACAGGCCGGGACTGCCAGCCGCGGACCCGAGTTCCCGAACCCCTTTCCTCTCGCCCGCGCCCCTCCCCGCACCCTGAACTTCCAGACGTCCAGGCCCCTGTGGACCCCAGTTCGGACCTTGGAAACCGGGACCCTTAAAGCCCCCCTCCCCTGACCCTTAGATCCTGGTCTCGCCCCTGCCGGGACCGCACAGGCCCTTAGGAGTAGGTCCATCTGTCCCTCACCCCGTTCCTCCCGGAGCCCCGGGATCGCCCCCAGACAGTCCAGGCTCACCTGGGCCAGACGGGGCGGGGACCTGGCCGGGCCGGGCCGGGCCGCGTCCTCGCTCTGCGCCGCTCTCGCCCTTTAAGAGGTTCCGGCCACTTTGCCCCGCCGGGGGCCTCCACCTGCACTGACAGGGCAACTCTGGAGTGAGGCCCCGCCCCCGACCCGCGAGGCTTCCTGATTGGCACAGGCAACTGCCAATCGGCGGGGCGGGGAAGAGGACTGTGCCGAGAAGTGGGAGCGTCGCAACCGGGAAAGGGCTGGGGCTGCAGGTGCGGTCTCCCAGCTCTGAGCCGCCCCGTGTTGACCCGAGGGTCAGGGGAGGATTGGGCAGGGAGCTCGTGGATTGGGTGGTGTGGTGTCTGACGTCATACGGTAAAAGTATGATGCAACTTGCCACGTGGTGCTGCCCCAACCTAAGGGCTGGAAGGGTGGTACGAAAGGAGTTGGTTCTAGGGACCCATGGTGAGACCCACCTGCATCACCTGCCCCTCCCCACTTAGTCCTGTGTGACCTTGAGCAAGTCACTTTGCTGAATCTGAGTTTCCTCAACTATAAATCTTAAAACAGTTTCCTGAGAATTAGTGATATATGTTAAGTCCCAGGCACAGGTTTGGTACACAATAGGTGCTGTTCAGTAAATATGGTTCTTGTTCCTCCCATCCCCATCTTGCCACTCTTGTCAGAGACTTTCCCTCTTCTATGGTCCATCCCACCAGCACTGGAAGGGGCTTACATCGTCACTGGTCCAAGCCCCCTCCACTCACTACCTAATTTGGGGGCAAATGGGGCGGGGGGAGGAACTGAGGTCCAGTAAAGGCAAGTGACTTCCTGGGAGTTCAGTGATCTTCCCTATTAGATGGGTCCTGGAGTCAAACTACCTGGGTCTCAATCCCCAGCATTGCCTTTGATTTGAACAAGCTACTAACCCTCTCCAAGCCAGTTTCCTCTGCTGTAAAATGGAGTCAATAAAAGTGCTTTACTCGTGGCACCTGGGTGGTTCAGTTGGTTCAGCGTTTGAGTCTTGGTTGCTCTCAGGGTCGTGGGTTTGAGGCCGGCGTGAAGCCCCAGCGTCGGGCTCCCGGCTCCAGGAGAGTGTGCTTGAAATTCTGTCCCTTGTCCTCTGTCCCTCCCCCCTGCTGGCGCTGGCTCACCAGGTGCTCTCTCTCTCAAATAAATAAACAGATCTTTAAGAAAAAAAATTTTTTTCCTCAAGGATTGTTGTGAGAATTAAATGAAATGATCCATGTAAAGTATTAAGAACAGTGTCAGTCTCAAAAGCCTCCAAAAAGTGTTAGGACTTATTATGATTATTGATGTTAATATTATATCAAGGTCATAAATTAATGTATTGCCCCCACCAAATTCACTGCAACCTCCAAGTCAGGTCTTGTTTTAGGTTCAGGACCCGGGTACCTTCCCTCAGGAAGCTCACAGTCTAGCAGAGGGTCTGACTGAGCCCCTAAATCTAGGGGATGCTTCCTGATACAGGTCGGGAGGGGGGGCGCTTCACAGCACCAGAGAAGCTTTAGTTCCTTTAACCAGAAATCTAGACACTTGAGACCCCTCGGTCCCTAACCCTGTAGACTACATGGGGAAAGCGGTCACACACATGCAGTCTCCCAAGCATACAGACACACCTTTCACCTGCTTCCAGTTTCACCTGCCCACCAGGTAATAATGGCCAGGGTCTAAGCGCTCAGGCTTTGGAAGCAGTTGAGTCTGGGCTCTGCGTTTTACAGCACTTTGCGCCTTTGGGCAAGTCACTTTCCCTCTGGGGTAAAATGGGATTAATAATGGCCCAAACTTCATACAGATCCGTTGCGAAAATTAAATGAGAGAATGAAAATACATATGCAAATACCCAGTAATACATCCAGTGTTATTTTTTAATTGCTCCCGCATGTATTCAGGCAACCCAGGAGAGAGCAGGCTGTGAATGCCTAGACTCTGACTGCAAAGGGGTTTCCTCTCTCGCTCCCGGCGCTCTGACGCTCCGCCCCACTTAAGGGGGCGGGGCGAGGAGAAACCCAGCGGAGTCACTGGAGGCTCCTGCGAAGCCGGGCCGTAGGCCCCGCCCCTCCCCGATCGGGGCGGGCTCGCGGCTCCAGCTTCCAGGGCCGAGCTGCAGTGCGGGTGACTCAGCAGCGCCCGCGCCTGCCCCGGCCTGATAAGTGTGTGCGTGTGTGTGTTTGTGTGTCGGTGAATGTGTGTTGGGGTGGCCGGGGAGGGCTCCGCGTTTCTGAGTTTGTGCATGCGGAGTACCTGTGGTGTTGTGTTTGTGATCTTGATTTTGTGTGTGACTCTTCTCTGTATGTTTGCATGGGGGGGGGGGGGGGTCGGGGCGTGCATCTGTGTCATGGTGTGCTCCTGTTGGTGAGTTTGCATAAAGGGCGTGACTCTGTGTGACCCTCTCTCTTTGTGTCTTATATACATGTTTCCCCTTCTCTGCCCACACCCCCACCCCAATCCCCAGGCCCTGGGGATCTAGAGAGCTCTGTCCTGCTCCAGGGGCCTCTCTGCTTAGGCAGTCTCTGTGTTTCTTGTTGAGGTGACTTCTGCACTTGTGTGGGTGAACCTGGCCTTGTCGGTCACTGGCCTGGGGGGTGGGCAGTGGGGAGAAGAGAGTTGGGTGCTGTCACTGCCTGGACTTCAGGACCACCAACACCCACCCCCCCACCGCCCCAGTACCTCTGCCTCTGAAGCTGTCACCTCCCTTCCCAGACTGTAGGGAGTAGTTTGTTACCTGAGCAGCTACCTGTGGGGGAGACCTCTAGAAGGGATGACTCGCATTTGGTGATTGCTGTTATTTTATTCTCTCATTTGATCTTGCTGAATCCTTACGGCCAAGAGTGTTCTAAAGAGGGTCTGAGACCTAAGAGAATGGAAGTGACAACCCAAGGTCATGCAGCAGAAGAGCAAAGGAAGCCGTGAAGGTGACAGGCAGAGGACAGATCTCCTCCCGAAGCTGAGCACCCCATTTGCCTGGAGCCTGTGGGACGCTGATAAGCTTCTGGGATAGGGGAAGGAACCTGTTTATGTGCCCCCTCCTCCTCTGGGTTTCCTGGGCCTCCAGCCAACTCCTTATCCTGCCAGGCCCTGAACAGAGCCACCAGCTTGGATTGGGTGATTGGGTCTTGAGTTGGGTGATAAAGAGGCAGGGGGATGGGCTGGGGGCTAGGGCGAGAGGCCAGGGCCAATGTGGGAGCATCTGTTACTTCAAAACTTTACTGAGCACCTTCTTAGAAACAGGCCAATACACTGCTCTAAAAGGGGAAGAGAGTCACAAGACCAGGCCTCCTGGAATGGTGGAGACGCAAGCTCAGGCTTGAACCAGGGGGTGGCTGGGATCTGTTGCGGGTTTCAGTAGTGACTCCACCACGTAAGGCAGGGCGTGGGACCTGGCCAGTCCTATTTCTCTCCTAGCCTGTCTCCGTGTCAGTCAAACGAGGTAATGGCGCAACCCTGCCTGCCTTTCCTGACTCCAAGACACGGAAAGGGAAAGCCATTTGTAAACAGAGTTGTTCTCCAAACATAATGGACGGTTGGTCGGGGTGTGATCCGTGGCCTCCAATGAGAAAGGCCTTAAAGAAACAGTATACCCTGAGCCCAGAGAGGAGAAAGGGTCCCAACTGGGGCATTAGAGAAGGCTGCCTGGAGGAGGTGGCCTACCAGCTAGACTTTTAAGGGTGAGTTTACTAGGTGGAAATGGAAGAAGGTTTTCCAGGAACAGCCTGCATCAGGGCCTGGATGGTGAAGTTGTGCCGTGGGAACAAAAGCTGGTTTGGTATATTCGGCCCAGAGTGAATGCCACGTTTAGATGGGGGCAGATGCGGGGGGTGGTGGCAGACTTGGGGATAGCCAGGAGGTCTTTGAGGTAAAGACAGCCATGTCCTGGCTGAGTGTGGCAATCCTTTGGTGGGGGGAAGGCTGAGAGGGGAGGGAGAATTGGTAGTCCTTGGCTCAAGGACCCCCACTCCTACCCCAGGACAATTCATCTGAAGCCTGGGTCAGAGGCAGAGCCCCAGGGTGACATCGAGGTGGACACGAGGCTGCAGAGTTCCCCTTCCAAGAGAAGGATGGAGGAATAGCCAAGTCAGATGCCCTGGTCCAGGGAGGGACCCAGGCATGGACACAGAGGGTGCCCACCAATGAACATGTAAGGGCTCTGGAAGGCCCTGCTGCCTTTGAGTTCCTCTGGGTTTGCTCAAGTGTGGGGAGGGGGCCACTCCCGCCAGAAGAGAAGGCTCCATCTCCAGAAGCCCCCATTAAACCAGCTGTGGTTGCTAACAATTCGCTTATTATATATCTGCAAGGAGCTTTACTAACCTGTACCCACGAGATATCCCTATTATATGGTTGAGTCAAAGGAAGCTTGGAGAGGCAAAGTGTTCGCTCATGAGTATATAGCCAATAGGCGGCGAGGCCAGAACTGCCTGTTTCCTGAGAAAAGAGCTAAAGGAGGTGTTTGGGACCCACTGAGATTCTGGCTCTGCGAGGCCGGGAGCTGTGGCGAACAGGGCCCCGGGGAAAAGGAAGCACGGTGTCTGCTGCCATCTCGTGGTCCTAGAGCCACTGGGGCAGAGGCACAGAGTCCAGCTCTCTGGGCTTCCTGAGGGGCAACTGCTCTGGGCATCACGGGGTCAGCGGGGAGTTAGTGAAAGGGGGGGGGCTGGGCACTCAGGTGGGACCGTCCTGGATCCTGACACCCTAGGCAAGTCTCTCCTCCTTGCTTCTCAATTCTCAGTCCCTTCAGGACTCAGGGAGGTCATTTTTACTCCTATGAAGACCTTCCACAGCCTTTATCTACCTTTGAAACTGAGAAAACGGAGGATCCTGGTAGATTCAGGCTTGCGGGGCCTAAAGCTTATCTGGGGGCCTCTTTAACAAAAAGAGTGAAAGGGCACCTGGCTGGCTCGGTCAGTAGAGCATGCAACTCTTGATCTCAGGGTTGTGAGTTCAAGGCCCATGTTGGGCATGGAGCTTACTTAGGGGGGAAAAAAAGAAGAAGAATGAAAGGTTAAGAATAGAAAATGCCTGTAGCCATTCAAAGCTGTAAGATAGAGTGGGGAAGAAAGGAAGCCAGAGAGGGAAGATCTCAGCCAATGCAAGTTAATATATTTTACATTTGCAAATTTTACAGAAATATATGACCCTGTGAACCCAAAGTCAGGATCCTTCTAGGGCCTATGGTAGTGTGAAGTCTTGACGGATGTCTAAGCCTCCCAGTGAGTCTGGTATGAGGTTCCCTATGGGAGATTTGGGGATTCAGAAGCCGGTGCAGGATCCGGGTTCATGTCTCCCTCCCACCCCTACACCGCCCCAGGCAGCCTTCCCTGCCGGCCCTTACCTTCCCCAGCAATGCCAGCACTGTGTGTGGTCAGTACCAAGCTGTTGGCTGAGTCCCTGCTGTGCCGTCAGTCTGATGTTACCCACATGTGGTCACCAGGTGGACACATCCCGAGCCCCTCCTCTTTTTTTTTTTTTTTTTTTTTTTTTTTTTTTTTAAATTTTTTATTTCTTTGACAGAGAGAAATCACAACTAGGCAGAGAGGCACGCAGAGAGAGAGGAGGAAGCAGGCTCCCTGCCAAGCAGAGAGCCCGATGCGGGGCTCGATCCCAGGACCCTGGGACCATGACCTGAGCTGAAGGCAGAGGCTTTAACCCACTGAGCCACCCAGGCGCCCCACCGAGCCCCTCCTCTTGTAGCCGGGCCTGCGAGATGGGGGTGGGGAGACAGTGAGAGGACTCGGACCCAGTCCCAGCCATCCTCTATAGCTCATCATCTGGGGATCAAGTAAGATCCGGACCGAGTCTTAAAACTTTTAGGTCTGGGGCGCCTGGGTGGCTCAGTGGGTTAAGCCTCTGCCTTCGGCTCAGGTCATGATCTCGGGGTCCTGGGGTCAAGCCCCGCATCAGGCTCTCTGCTTTGTGGGGAGCCTGCTTCCCCCTCTCTCTCTCTGCCTATTTGTGATCTATCTCTCTGTCTGTCAAATAAATAAAATCTTTACCCAAAAAAAAAAAAAACAACCTTTTAGGCCTAACAATAACTTAGAAATCAACTAGTCCAAGTGATTGTCGGACTCACTTAACCACAGAAGCCCAAAGAGGGAAACAGAGGGAAGCAGCGCTCTTCTGAGTAAAGCACTGGGCATGAGGGGATGTGCGGGGTGCCTTCTGCTTGGCCTCACCCCAGCCTTCTCCTGTTTGGCCTCCATCAGCCCTTCTAAGGAACCATGAGTTGGAGAAACTGTTGATGTTCAAGCTCTTTGCTTTAACCGAGGCCCAAGAGTAAGAGATTTGACTGAGGTCACAAAACCAGTTCATGACCGATTCAGATGTAGGTCTGCGAGACTGTAGGTTCAAGGTTGCTCCATCTCAATCCTGGACAGTTAGGGTGGGAATCATCCTTTCCCACCCCGACTCACATCCCCTGCTGTCACTCTGGATCCCCATCCACTCAGCACAGCTGGCAAAGAGAAGTTCAGAGGGGTCCCCGAGCCCCGGGAGTAGGAGAGCAAGGAAGGGCCCTTTTGGAGCTGCAACATTGGAATGAGGGCAGAAACTAGACTTTACTCTGCTTGTGCACTGCTCGTCCTCAGTTTGAGCCCAGAGCCTGCCACACTGTGAATAAATACTAGCTGAAGGGATGAATTTGAAGCCATAGTTCAGGGTAGGGGAACCTTCCTGAGCAGAGAAACCATCCCTCCAGGTAGACTTCATCCACCTCTGGGCGTTTCTCCTGGTCCCCTAGGGATGAGATCTGAGCTGAACCTCTCCAGCTTAGTAAAGATTTTCAGCTTTGCTGTATCTTCCTTTTCTTTCTCTTCAGAGCAACAGAGGAAGCTATCATGTGACTTTGGGCAAGTCATTTGCCCTGCGCCTCCATCTCCTGATTTGTTAAAAAAATACCTTACATTAGGGGCACCTGGATGGCTCAGTGGGTTAAGCCTCTGCCTTCAGCTGGGGTCATGATCTCAGGATCCTGGGATCGAGCCCCTCATTGGGCTCTCTGCTCAGCAGCGAGCCTGCTTCCCCCTCTCTCTCTGCCTGCCTCTCTGTCAAATAAATAAATAAAATGTTTAAAAAAAAGAAAAAGAAAAAGAAAAAACACCTTACATTAAACAACCTCCCCTGGTGGGGTTGGGGGGGGGTACCAAAACCTTCGTGTCTTGAATTATTCACTTGTAATAGTTGTTATGACTTTGCATGTGCCAGGTGCTGCATAAAGCACGTGGGATTGAGAAAAGAGGTGACAGTGGTAAAGGACAGCAGAGCCTGACACATAATGGGCGGTCACTGATCGTTCCCCTCCCAGCCCACACTCACCCAGTGTCTTCCAACAGAATGCCTCCCTCTTTCAAGGGCGTCTTCCAGTCCACAGCTTCCGGGGAGATGGAGGGGGCCGGACTGGTGGATGAACCTTGCCCCCAACCCCCCCCCCCCCCCCCCCCCCCCCGCCCCGCAGTCCAGGAAAAGTGAACTACATAAGGGTGCTGGTGCAAAGCAGGGCCAGTAGGTGGCAGCAGCGTCTGCGAAATGAGCCTGTCCTGCCCCTTTTCCAAGGTTTCTCCCGGGACGAGCTGTTTGGCTGTCTCACGGATGAGAACATAGGTGTATAAATGAGTGTGTGCCTCGGTAGGAGGTGTGTGTATAAGGAAGTGTGTGCAGTCTGGTGTGTATGTGTGGCCTCCAGGTCTGTGGGTCTATTTGCATGTGACTGTGTTGTATGCATGGACCCCCCACTCAAGGAAACCTCTCTTAACTTTTCGGTCCTGGATTCCTGGAACAGCCGGTGTGCGCACCGTGACACACAGTGCATACGCCATTTCAGAGAGCTCTGGGGTCACCTGTGCCGCCCCCCCCCCAGGGCTTCCCCTGGGTGAGGAAGAACACTCACAAGTCAATAGAATGGGGAACCATGGGTGATGTTTTTACCTGTTCTTTCCAAACTTACCAGGTTTCTCAGTTTTTATAATGAGCATTCTGTAATAACTGTAGACATTATTGGAGGAAACATCTGTGTTCTTTTTTTTTTTTAAGATTTTATTTATTTGACAGACAGAAATCACAAGTAGGCAGAGAGGCAGAGCACAGAGAGAGGAGAGGCAGGCACAGAGAGAGGGGAGGCAGGCTCCCAGCCTAGCAGAGACCCCCCCCCCATGCGGGGCTCGATCCCAGGACCGTGGGATCATGACCTGAGCCGAAGGCAGAGGCTTTAACCCACTGAGCCACCCAGGCGCCCCACCTGTGTTCCTTTTAAGGGGCCTTTCCTCTCCCCTTGGGGAGTGACAGGGTTCCCGTGTGTCTGACAAGGCTGTGGGGGCCCAGCAGCCTGTTTGTGGGTGCCCAGATAGCAGTTGTGGGAGGTCTAAACAGGGCAAAGGGTCAGAACAGAGCAATCAGAGAAGGCTTCCTGGAGGCAGAGGGAACGGAGCTGACCTGGAAGTGTGACAAAGTTGGCACAGGACTGTCTGTCCTGCCTGCGGCACTTCTCTGAGAACTGCCCATTCTTGGGCGGGGCCTCAGCAGTCCCCTTCCTGAAGTGCAGGCTTGTCTCCCTCTGAGGGAATTTGGAGGTTGCAGGCAGACAAGATTGAACTTAGATTCCTAGAATCCCCCACTGGGAAAGAGCATGAGAGGTGCTCTGGATTTTTCAAGCAACTGGGAGCTATCGAAGGGTAAAGGCAGACTGTGTTTCCCCATCACTAATTCTGTGTCCTGCTTACCATGTACAGCTGTTGCCTCACGGGGTCCTCAGAAGAGTCCTGGTAAGTGAGCTACAATAATCACATGATTTTACAGAAGAGAAAGTGGTGCCACAGTGGTCAAGCAGATATGCTTTTCTTCAAGGCAGACACAAAGGTGAATGAGAATCTCCACCGTGCACACTAACATGAACACCGAGGTGCTCTCACCATGCTGTGCAAACACACACACCCCACTCCACCCCCCCTTCAGAGCTGTTCTTCCCCGCCTCAGGGGGAGGAAGCTCTGGGCGGAGCTGCCAGAGCTCCCGGAAGTCTTCACCTGAGCCCCTCCCTGTGAGGAAGGTGAGGCCAGGTGGTCAAGCCCCCTCCCCACCCTGGGCAGTCAGGCCCCCTGCCCCAACCCCACCCAATCAGTCTGCAGCTGAGTGGGGCTGGGATCCCAGTCCAGGTGAGGGCAGCCCACCCGCGCTGGTGCTCAGTACCTGCCCACAGCAGGCCCCAGGATGGGCAGCTGCAGCGGCAGGAAGAGGCTAAGGCTCTCTGAAGGGAGGTTGTTTCAGAAGGGGAGGAGCGGCGCCAGGCTCTGGAGCTCTTTTAAAGACCGGGTCACATCTGCTGGGAAGGCAGATCCTGGGTCAGGAACTTTCCTTCCAGAGAATTACTTATGAATCATGAGGACCAGCAACCACTGAGGAGGGACGCACAGAGGGGGGTGGAGGTCTCTTGGGACATCCATCCCCATACTCAGGGCTTCCCTGAATGTTCCCAGAGAAGGTTTAGGGCTTCTGTCGCCAAAAGAAGGGTCACTGCAGGTCAGGAACATGGAACAGAGATGGGAGTAAGGTGGAAGGGAAAAGGAGGGGGAGTCAGTGGGAGCCCAAACAGGTACATGGGGTGGGCAGGGTTCTGGAGGACAAGGGACTGATATTGGGCGTGGCCCACAGAGAAGGAGGAGCCAATTTGGAGGGTTGGGGGAGTAGGGGCTTCTAGAAGCCAGCTTTGGTTTGGGGCATGCTCTAGGAAGTGGCTACAACTGCCTTGAGTATGTCTCCCATCATATGGGTTTGTTTTTTAAGATTTTATTTTTTAAGTAATCTCTACACCCAATGTGGGCCTCAAATTTAAGCCCTAAGATCAAGAATTGCAGGCTCTACAGACTGAGCCAGCCAGGAACCCCAGACTGGTTTCTTAAGGACAGTGTTACCTCTCCCTCTGAGACAGTCCCAAAGGTAGGGCTAGTCTACCCACCCGGTGAGAGCAGGCAGGTCTGTATCATGCCCCAGAATAGCCCCCCACCATGAGGAGACCACAGAAGATAGCAAAAGAAACAGCCAGAGATGTGGACACTAAGAATAGCGTTTTTCTTTATTGGGAAAACAGAAGGTTGGTCCTTGGTACCAAGATGGGACCTGGGATAAGAGAAAATCAGGTGTTTGAATCAAGCTTTGTTTTGACATGCTTGCCTCCCTCATCCCAAAAGTAGGGCAGCTCCAATTACAAATTCCAGACCCCGAGGCACCCTTTCCTCTGCCTCTGGGCAAATGCCCAGTGCGTCTTACCGGAGATGTCTGTTGCTGGGATCAAGGAACATGAGGGAAAGATCTCTGTTCTCTCCCAGGATGGCAAAGCCCTTGGAACCCATCAACTCCTACCTCTGTCCCTCCATTGGGCAGCAGCCCAGAGAGGGACAGAGACGTGCCCAAAGTCACACAGCAACGAAATGAAGGAGAGATTCAAGCCCATATTCCATCTCCTGGCTTGGGATTTATTACAAGAGGAGATTCTGGAAGGTGAGCTCCAGCAGGTGGATGTTACCTGCATCACCACCTACCAAGGGACTCCACCCCCATGACCCAAAGGTTCTGGCCAGAAGGCCCAGGCCCGTGCCACCCAGGGATCTTCCTTTCCTCCCAGACTGTGCCCCACTCTTGGGTGCCAGGAAGGGCAGGCTTGGTGAGGACAAAAGGGGACAGCTATGTATAAAGTACTTGGAGAGAAGATGTGCTCCTGAAAATTCCTTCTCCAGGGTACACTGTCCCATCTTCTGAAACTCAAGGAGATGGTTATGAAACAAGTCCTTGCTCCTGACCCACCTACAGTATTAAGAGATGTGGGTCAGAGCGGGTATAACCTAAAGTGCTCAATCGCATTAAAAGCTCCACATTTCAGCCATTTACTGGTTCAGCCATTTACTGGTGAAGGCACCAGGCACTTCATCATCCGCTCGGTTGAATGGCAACTGTGGGCCAGCCGCAGTACCATTTGCTGGGAACACTTGTGACACCAAAACAGACAAGCCTTTTTGTAAATCTTCACAACTTCTTGTGAGTGTTGTCCTCCACGACGGAGAAAGGGGGCTCCCAGAGTGAAGTGACTGGCCCAAGGTCATACAGCACAGTCCTAGCAGGCAGATGAAAAATTATAGAACAAGAAAGGCTTCCAAGGGAGGGAGGGCGTGGATGGGGGAGAGGGCCCCGCTAAGGCCACAACCAACGATTCCTTGGGAGGCGTCTGCCGCCAAGGTGATGAGGCACAGAACCCAGCACTGGGAAGGCTCAGTCTCGGACTATGAGCTGGACACAGGAGTCTCCCTGGTGCCCTCTGTGTCATCAGTTTCCTCGTGGGAGGCAGGAGGAGAAGAGGAGAGGAAGTGGACTTGACAGATCTAAGATGTGATCCTAGCTGGCCCAGCCATGGACATGCTCTGTGGTCTTGGATAGGCCATTCCCCTGAGCTTCGTGTTCCTCATCCATAAAGTAGGGGTAATAATTATTATAGTGCCTGCCTCAGAGTCATGCTGCAAAGATTAAGTAAATTACCATGTAAAGTGCTTAGAACAAAGGGGGGTGCTGTATATCACATACTAGTATTACCACAGTGGGGCTTATGGCCAGCGCCAGGGATGGGGCTAGAACCTGGGCAACCCCCAGCTCTAGCGCTTGACCAGGTCAGGATAAGTGATTCCTCTCCCCAGCCCCTCAGGGCCCCATTCTGAACTCCCCAGCCACCTGCCACCAGATCCTCACCCCAGTCTCCTCTGGTGTCCCAGCATCTGTAAGCTCGGAGCTGGGCTCCCTCCCTGGAGCTGTCCGCACTATGTGCTCAGTGCCCAGGAAGAAAGTGAAGGAGTACATAATTATAAATACATAAATGAGAAGAGAAAGTTATATATAGTGTTTCACGTGTGAGTGCCAGGACCATGACCTTGGGGGTGTGGGGAGCATCACTTCCTAGGGGCTCTGAAGCCTCTGAGCTGGTTCCCAGCCTGGATCTGTAGTAGCTCCAGTGGGGGAAGGCAGCCAGAGGCCAGCTGAGGCTCTGCCATTGAAAACAGATGGGCTGGCCTTCAGGCAGAGGTTTAGTGGAGGACTAGCCTGGACTGTGGCCCCTCCAAGTTCTCTCCAGATGGTAGTGGCTTTCTCCACCTTGAGGAACATTTCAAATTCCAAGCTAAGCAGGTCTCCTTAGACACCTGCCTCTGGCTCCCCACTACTGTCACAGAATAATTCTGTATTCACTGGCCTACTAGGTGCCAGGCACTTTGGTAGGAACCTCAATCACCATATCTCTAGCCTTCAGATGGGACTCTCGGAGGTGAAGTGACCTGCCTGAGCTCCCACTGCTAGCAAGTGGCCAAGAACCCAGCAAAATCAGGACACTTATCAGAGACGAAACCTCAGAGACTGACCCATTCCCTTGTCTTAGATCCAAGAGAAAAGCAAAGCTCAGAGAGGGCAACTCCCTTGCCTAGGTCACACAGCTGGTTAGCTTCAGTGCTGAGATTTGAATCCAGATTTGGGGCTTCCCAAGCCATGTAGGAAACTGAACTTGAAGGCTCTGCTTTATTCTCATCACCCTCCTGCCCTCCCCACCACCAACCTCTCTTATATGACACTTGACATTATCCATCACTCCCTCCCCGTTGGGAACGCCCTCCTCCTCCAGTTTCTATGGCAGCACATCCTCCCCATCCTCCTCCTGCTTCTCCAGCAGCGTCTCACTCTCCATGCTGTGACTCCTGAGCCTAGAAAGCAGAGGGATCTTCAGGCTGGGTCCCCAGGCTCTTCTCTCTGTATTGCTGTCCCTGAAAGTTCATCTGCTTTTCCCTGTGGGTCTCCAGTTCTGACCTCATGCTGCAGCAGATCTCCTAATGACAGCTATTTACCATGCGCTGAGAGCTGATCCATGATCTGGACCCTGTCTGTAAATGAACTCATTAAGTCCTCACAGCAAGCCCATGAAGGAGGTCCGTTCTACAGATGAGGAAACTGAGGCACAGTGAGGGAAACCAAAATCTGACTCCAGCTTTCGCCGCTACTTCTGTCACCACAAGAAAAGACAGGAAATTGTAGGACATTTTGAAACTGGAGGCAAAAGCTTGCCTCCACCTCCTGAAGCGAGAGGAGTGGAAACCTGCAGGGCGGGGGGGGGGGGGTGAGGGGGGGCTGGGTGTGGAATCAGAACCTACTTCACGGTTCTGAGAGCCCTGTGATGATCTAGAATTACACTGTCAATTTGGAGCTTTAAAATGCATCACACACAGTACGTTTTGAAATGTGAAGGTTTGGAGAGCTTCAGGAGGAACAAAAGTTCATGGAAAATTGCCTTTTTCCTTCAGATTTTTCCATCTGGTTTTAAGTCTTCAAAAATCCTCATTCCAGAGTTCCAGCAACTAAGGCTCTTCTGTATCAGTGATCCCTGGAATTCACCAGAAATTCGACCCTGAAGTCCTACTAACCTGAGTTCTGCTGCCACCACAGGCTCTGTGACTTAGGGGCGAGTGGCTTGCTCTCGAGCCTGTGGTCTAAAATAAGGGTAACAGTACCTCCCCTGGGCTGTCACGAGGCTCGGATGGGACAATGTGCATGAAGGGCTTAGCGCAGAGCCTGACACTCGAAATTGCTCTCAGTTAAGCCCCAAACTCCAGATGTGCACAGCTTTTTTCAGGTTTGCCAAGCACCTCAACATTTCCATGCTCTTGCACACGCTGTTCCCTCTTCTTGGTGGCCAACCCCTACACATCCTTTAAGCCCCTCTCTTTTCCACCTCTTCTAGAATTTCTACAAATGTGTCTTAGTAAAAAGCTAGAAAACACACTTCCCCAAGACACCCTTCCTGGGGCTTTCTGTCGTTGCACACATCACATGCAGATGATGCTCTGTTGACACCTTGTCTCCCAGCCCGGGCATGAACTTTCTGAGGGCCGGGCTGTATCTGACTTATTTCCGAGTCCCAGTCCCTGGGGCACACAGCCTGGCATCAAGTTGATTTCGGTACAAATTCGCTTTACCTTAAATGTGCGTGGTTTGGACCCAGCCTCTGCGGACCCCGGGACACATTTATGTATAAGAAGTAGTAAAAACCAGCCAGATTTGTTATAGCCATGGGAGATGGCAGGGCGCAGATCCAGAATAGCCTTGAGGGAGAGTTGAAGGGGACAGAGTCCTTGTGGAGAGAATCAACAGGCCTGGATCCAATGTCACCCTCTTCAGAAGTCTTCCCCAGTCCCTAAATTGTCCCCAATCTCTGACATCTCCCCAAGGCAGGGAGTCCCACATGAACAGGAGTGCCCAGGAGGGTCCCTCCCCCCTTGCTGATACACCCCCCTCCCAGACACAGAAGTCTCCAGCGGCACTGGGCACCGCCCTACATCTTCCAAAGTGCTACTGAAGCCATCGCCTGGAGGAAGCAAATTCCCAGGTCTGGGGTTTTCTGGGGTCCACACCCCAAGAAGGGAGCTGTGCTTTTTCTACTAAGGGTATCCCTACCCCTAATGTGCCCAACGCCCATCCTGGTGCCTAAGCCGTCAAGCTCCTGAATGCTAGTTCACCCCCTGCTGGAGTGACAGTCTCCCAGACAAGAGAAAGGCTTTTGTTCCAAGGAAATGACTGTCAAAGGGAGAAGAGGTATTTTTTTTTTTTTTGTTTGAGACAAAGACGTCAGTTTCTCTCCATCTGTCCCAAAAAGGGAAGAAAATTAATTTGTTTCTACAAGAATGTCAGCTCACTGCTTCAATAGGGAGTCAGGGGTGTGGGACTGAGGCAGTGTCTGTGGTGGGGAGGGGGCGGGGAGAGGAGGTGAAGCACGGGGGAGGCACAGGGAACAAGGACAGACCCTGGTAGGAAAGCAAAGATCTGGGAATGCCTGAATAAAATGCCAAACACATGAAGAGAAAAACTCCTATCAGTTAGGAAAGCCTTCTTCCTTCCTTCAGAGACAGGCTCCTGTGTGGGCAGTTCCAGCTGCCTGTAAACACTGGACACATTGGACACGGCCAGATGTCGGGAGAAGGAGGAGGATCTCCTGGAGGTTCTTCTTAGAGACCCAAGATGGGCAGAAGAAAAGTCCACACTGGTCCTTCAGATGCCCCCACCCAGCTGCCAGTTGCCACTTACCATGCATGGGGCTCATGCTAGCATTATCTTCTGTCCTCCAGTACCTGAGCAGAGAAGTCAGGCCCCTACGGACCCCCAAAAGCGTCTGCCCTCCAACTTGAGGACCTACTGTCTAGACAGAAGTTCCCCAGCCTTTCCTCTGACCATCCCCCAACACCCTTGGCACAGAGGCCGCCTGGCAGCTCTGGGTTTGGAGCTACCAGACCTCCCTCCTCCTTCTGAGCCCCATAGAACCCGGGGCTGGGGACCCTACCCCAGCTGAGGGCCTGTCCAGCTATCCTAGCCTGAAGGTGCTGGCCCTGCTCCACTGTCCTGTCCCAAGCCCCCCTGGCACAAAGTGCGGGGGACACGAGGTCCATACTGAGGCCATTCCAAGAAAAGGACTGTCAAGGACAGAAAAGGCGTATTGTTTCTCTCTCCCTCTCGATTTTATTTTCTATTTATGACGACGGTCCAGTTGGACCTGGACCTCAGCAACCCCGCCTCTGGCTACAACTCGGGGCTGGGACCCTACCCCAGGGTTGAGGCCACCATCTCCTGCACTCTGCCTATCTCGTGGCCCAGTCTTGAGCTGTCGCCGCTTGGCTGACCTGTCCCTCCCTCTCGCCCCCCAAAGAGGCCCCCCACCACCAGAGAGAGACCCAGTCTTACAGCCCTGTTCTCAAGCCTCGGTCTCCACCAAGGCCCCTGGGTCCTGGGTCCTTGGCTTTTTCAGGTCCCAGGCCAGCAAGGCCGGCTCTGGCTAGAACCCGAGGCTGTCCCAGGGTTGAGACTGGCCCGCCGCAGAGGTTCCGTCTAGCGGTCCGGTTCCAGAGCCACAGCCCCCGCTGCCCCAGAGTCGCTAGCTCCCGGAACCCGACCCAAAACCTTCGACCGCGCCGGCCGCCCAAAGGCCCCGCCCTCTCGCCCCGCCCCAGCCCGGAGGCCCACCCCACCGCAGGGGCCCCGCCTCTCGGACCCTGCCACGCTCCCGCTGGACCCCCTTCTCCAAAATAGGGACGCCCTTCGGCCCCACTTCTTGTCGCGGCCCCGCCCCCTGCGAGCCCCGGGTTGCCTGCCAGGTCACCCCGGAGGGGCGCTAGGCGGGCCGGGCCGGCGCGGTTTAGGCGGCGGCGCCCCCGCCTGGACCGTCGGACGGGGTGCAGGCGGTGACCCGTTCGCGGGCGGTGGTCTCGCGGGCGCGGCTGAAGCTGCCGGGCTCCGGGCGGCCGCAGGGCGTGCGGCAGAGCTGGCGGAAGCAGCGCTTGAAGTTCTCGTCGAGGAAGGCGTAGAGCACGGGGTTGAGGCTGCTGTTGGCGTAGCCAAGCGCGATGCACAGGTGCAGCGCGGCCACCACCAGCGGGTCGCGGCGGTCGATGTCCACCAGAGTCCAGACAATGACGAAGATATGGATGGGCGCCCAGCACACCACGAAGGCGCCCACCACCACCAGCACCATGCGCGTGATGCGCCGCAGGCTGCGGTCCTTCTCCTTGGAGCCCGACAGCAGGCGCACACTGCGCAGGCGCAGCAGCATCAGGCCGTAGCACACGGTGATGATGAGGATGGGCACGACGAACGCAAAGAGGAACACGCAGATCTTGGTCACGGTATCCCAGTACCAGCTGGGGCTGGGGAACTGGAGCATGCACACCACGGCCCCATCTGCCGGGGAAACAAGCAAAGACAGCAGGTGAGGGGCGCAGTGGCCGAAGCGACCTCGCCTGCTCGCCACCCTTCTTGGCTTGGTCGAGTCCCACACCTCCTCCTGGCCTTTGTTCAGGGTTATTCTTCTGCCCGGAATGTCCTCCTACACTTCCGTACTTGGTGAACTCCTACTCATCCTTAAAGACCCCAGTGGGATTGGCTGTAATCTAGGAGGTCTCCTTTCTATATTCTCTTCTGGTCCCTTTAGCAGCCTCTACATCCATGGACAGCAGTAATGACATAATTTAGCCCAAACCCACCAAATGCCAGTTATTGTGAGGCCTCAAAACACCCTACTCATTTCCAGACTAGCTCCAATGAGGACAACACTGCTCAGACAGATCTAGAGAGTATGATGACTTAAGGGCAGAACTTGGGCCCTACCAACTGTGTGGTGTGACCCTGGGCAAACTGTTCAGCCTCCAGGAGAACTTCCATAAAGTGGACTAATAAGAGTATCTAAACCTCAAAGGGTTGTGAGGATTCCATGGGTTCAGGCATGTGAAACATTTAGCACAGCGGCGGGGGGGGGGGGGGGGTGTCAAACTCTTGGTGCACTCACAGGAAAGGGGGGCAGATACATTTAGGAATCCAGAAGTCAGGTCTAGGGTCAGGGAGACAAAGCCCAGCTTAATGGCAAGAAGAACTTTCTGACTGCGGAATTTGTCCAGAGGTGCACCCAGGATGGAATGAGCTCCCTGTTCCTGGAGTGTGGGTGTGGGCTGGACGAGCACCTTAGGGATGTTTCTGGATTCAGACACAGGCCTGAAACTGACCTGGGGAACTCCCAAGGTCTCTTGGAACTTTGGGTTTTGAGGAGCCAGCAGTGAACTTGGACCCTGAGAGCTGTAGGAAACATACTGGGGATCCAAACAGTGGGTCCTCCGGACAGCAGGATGCCAGGACCCCCAGGGCTGAGTCCAAGGACTTCCTTGAGCAGGTGGCAGAACAAGGTTCAGAGAGGAACAGCATTTGTGCAAGGTCACATAGCAAGTTACATACAGAACCAACAAGTGCTGAGTGGGAGAGCATGTGCGGGGATGGAGCGTACAGTGAGGAGGCCCATCTGGTCTGGCCCCCAGCAGGGCTGCAGTTAATGGCCCATAAACTGAAGGCTGACAGTGAGGAATGGGGCCCAGCTACTGAGTCAAGACCAACTGCACAGCAGCTGTGTGAGGTCACCTGGGGCTCTGCCTCTGCGGGGGTTAGGGGTGGTCAAAACGCCTCCCCCCAGGCCTACTCCCCTTCCATCCACAGCACCGACCCTCTGCAAACCTCCACCTCAGCGGCCAACAGGAGTAAGAGTCATAAGGGCAGCAGGTCAAATTTGAGGATTGTAGGTCAAATTCCACCAAATGTCTGCTTGTGACCCTAAGTAAACCACCTGACCTCTCTGATTCTGGATGTTCTTACGGTCAAATAAAGGTAGGAGTCCCTGCCTTGTCCTAAGTATTTTACACATATAGTCTCCTTTAAACTTCTCAACACCCCATGAAACTGTGGGGCTCAGAGAGGTCAATGGCCTGTGTCACTGGCACCCTGCTATATAACCCGTCCTCCTTCCTTATGTCAAGCTGGGACCATGTAACCAGCCATCACTAGGAAGAGATGGGCCATAACATTTCAAGGCTGGCCATGCCCTCTCATCACTCCTTCTCTGTACTCATCTACTGGCCAAATGCCAGCAGGGGAGGATTCCAAAGCCACCAGTGGCACCGGTTCCCTGAAGAACTGTGGAATCGAGCTCCTCCTCCAGCTCACGTTCGATGGTGATGTGAGGAATAAACCTCTGTACTGTTCAGCACTAAACTCCGGAGATGGCTTGTTATAGCTGCTGCCCCGACTGACAGGTGCAGCTACTGTGTTAGTGACCATTCTCACTCTGAGGACATGCACCTGTCACTCTCTGCAGGCTATTCTCTAGGCCTTGCCTTGATCAGCTGGGCCAGTGGTTTTCACATTGGGGTGGAAGGGCATTTGGGCTGAGATCGCAGATCTTATGGCCTCCACGGCTCACTCGTCAGGGACACTCTCGCCCTAGTGGCCTCTGTCTATCTCCCTTTAAGTCAGTCATCCCCACACACTCCTGGCCAGGGGCTGCACGCCCACAGCCCGCCTCTCCACAACCCCATTCATACATTTCCTTTGACCAGCAACCCATGTGCCCGCTGCTGAATCACTCATCCTCACAACAACTGTTCACACTCATTGACTGACTCCCCACACTCTCACTGGCCAGCCGGCCATACTTTCCACTGGTCGGGAATGCATACCTCCCGCAGGGGCCCCCCCATGCTGAACCCGGGGGGGTCAGTGGCCTGTGCCACAGCTTCCGCACTCACTCACCCCGGGGGCGGGTCACAGCCATGACCATGATGGGGACACCCACACCCGAAGCCAGCACCCAGATGCAGATGTTGATCAGCTTGGCCTTGGCGGGCGTGCGGAAGTCCAGGGCCTTGACAGGGTGGCAGACGGCAATGTAGCGGTCGACGCTCATCATGGTGAGGGTGAAGATGCTGGTGAACATGTTGTAGTAGTCGATGGAGAGCACAGCCTTACAGAGCAGCTCCCCAAAGGGCCATGTCTCCATCAGGTACTTAGCGCTCTGGAAGGGCAACGTGCTGGTGGCCAGTGCATCCGCCAAGGCCAGGTTGAAGATGTAGATGTTGGTAGCTGTCTTCATCTTAGTGTACCTTCAAAACAAGCGTGTGTGTAATTGTTTCCATTTCACAGATTTCAGTTTCACTTAAGACTCAGGGAATGGGGGGCACCTGGGTGGCTCAGTGGGTTAAAGTCTCTGCCTTCGGCTCAGGTCATGATCCCAGGGTCCTGGGATCGAGCCCCGCATCGGGCTCTCTGCTCAGCAGGGAGCCTGCTTCCTCCTCTCTCTCTGCCTGCCTCTCTGCCTACTTGTGATCTCTGTCAAATAAATAAATAAAATCTTTTTAAAAAGAAAAAATAAAATAAAAATTAAAAAAAAATACTCAGGGAGAAGAAATGATTTGTCCAAGGTCATGCTAAAGGTGAGGGGCAGAGGTGGGACTAGAACCCGGAACCACCTGACTCCACATCACCCCCTTTTCACTATAACAGATGCAAAAGGATTTCTCTGGCTGTGGCTGACTTTGGCAGAAGGTATTTTAGGAAAAGCCCTTCCTCTTCTGAGGGGTAATAAGCAACATGGTTAAAAAAAATCCTGGGCTCCAGAGGAAAACAGGTCTAGGTTCTAACCCCGCTTCTACTAGTTATTAACTGAGGGACTAGGGGCCAGTAATGTGAACTCTCTAAGCATTGGTATCTGTAACTGTAAAAAAAAAAGATGGGGGTGATGTGAAATATAATGGGATGATCTGGTACTTAGCCCTGAGCCCAAAGCCCTGGCAAGTGCTCAGTATATGACAGTTACTATTCTTCATCTATGAAGGATGAAGCTGGGGACTAGACCAGAGTGACCTGAGCCTCTGGCTTCTGCCACTGATCTTTGGGAAATACGACTGGCCAGCTCTGAGGAAGGGACTCTGCCTAGCAGACTGGGTGAGACCTCAGACCTCCAGGGGTGCCCTCTGTGAAGGGCCGGGACTCCCAGTCCTTCCTGTGGTCCCATCCAGACCTTCTTATCCCCAGGCACCTGGACTCACCCACACATCCAACCCAGGGCATGAGCCCAGGTATCCAAGCCAGATGTGTGCAACTGAGCCCCTCTCCACCTGAAACACCCCTCCATGCCCGACTCTGCTTTGCGGCCTCCTGCACCACACTGACCCCTTGCTGGGCCATCATGTCTGTCGTGGTCCCCCTCTGTACCAGGCTTGCGCTGAGCAGTGGACAGCCTGGAGGAGGCTCCATACACAGAGACACACTGTCCCGGTGCAGCGTGATCACCGCAGGAACACACAGGTGTATCAAGGCAGGGACAAGGGCTGCTTTCATACCCCTAGAGTGATGTGAGAAACCCAGAGAAGGGCTGCATGAGTGACTCCTCAAATTTCCGAGCAGGAGCAGCCCTGAGAGTTCGAGGGAAAATGATTTTATGGAAGTGTGGTCCAAGGACTCCCTCCAGAATTCCTGGAATAGGAGACTTGTAGACCCCACCCCAGACCTACTAAATCTTACCAACACGGGGCTTGAACTCATGACCCGGAGATCAAGAGTCACATGCTCCACCGACAGAGCCATCCAGGCGCCCTGGAAATCTTCATCTTTAGCAAGCACCACCCCCAAATGACTCTGATAGGCTCTATAGTTTGAGAAGCACTGTGTGGCCTAAAGCCCATAGAGAAAAGACAAGAAAACTGAAGCCCACGGAGGTGACATGACTCACCCAAGGTCACACGGTAGCAGAGCCAAGGCAAGAACTGAGACCTCCTGACTCCTGGACCAGTGCTGTCTCCCCACTCTACCCCCAGGGTGGAACCACACCGCATGCCTCCACCGCCCTGGAAACTCCCTGCTACCATGCCCAGCCCTGGGTCCCCATGCGAGCTGATGAATGTACACCGACTGCCCTGTATATGTTCTGAATGACGGAACGAATCCACACCAGCTAGGGCTGCTACTTCATGAAGGGACTTTTTTTTTTTTTTTAATCTGATTCACGCATTGTCCTCCAGGGCCAGCATCTGTCCCACTCCCTCCCCAAATAGCTGTCATTTGTCCTGGGGCTGGAGAAGCAAAAAGTTTTGCTCGGCGACAGCAGAATTTCAAGTCTCGGGAAGTCTGTCTTCCGCGGGGTGCGGGATCACAGCTGTGTGGGAGGCGGTCTCAAGCCCACAGCTGACTCGTCTAATTTCGCTTCTTTTACGCAGAACAATTAGAGGCTGTTCTTTGCCTGCTATTTTGATTTGTGAGGATCCTTCAATTCCCAGAGGGGGCTGGGATGCTGGGAAGCGGGTGATGAAGCTCCTGTCGCTGGTCCAGGCGGCCTGAGAGGCACCGCACTGACGGCTGGGCAGAGCCCCAGAGGCTCCCCTCCTAACAAGCCTGCCCCCCACCCCCACCCCCAGCTAAAGGGCTGCCAAGCCTGGCCCTACTGGCCTCCTCAGACAAATCAGGCCGCTCTCCTGCTCTCAACCCACCAGTGGCTCCCTGAGGTTCTCTCCTTATTCCATGAATTGGTCCCAGAACTTTCCCCTTGATGGACGGGCCCCGACCCTGTGCCCCCACCATGGACTTCTTTGCTGTGCCTTGGCATATCAAACCTATTCCCACCTCAGGTCCTCCAGGCCGCTGTTCCTTCTGCCTGGAGCCCCACATATGGCATGGCTTGTTCCTTCCCTTAAGTCAGGGCTCTATTCAAATGTCACCTCCTCAGGAAGCCCAGAGCTGGCCAACCTGTGTAGAGTATCCCTCCCCCCACCATTTCTGTCTCCTTAAGTTGATGCATTTTTCTTTATAGCACGAGCCACCACCTGACTTTTACTTTTTTTCCTCCACGTTTGCCTCTCTCGCCCATGTATGCTCCCTGAAGGGGCGGGGATCGGTCCCTCTTGTTCCTTGCTATATGGCTGGGCGTACCAATAGCGCCTGGAAAACGGCAGGCCCTTGACAGACACTCATTAGGACCAGGTCTTAGTCCGGGCCTCATCAGCTCTCATGGAGACCACGCAGCCCCCTCTCTCCCCAACAATTCATCATCCAGGTAAGTCAGGAGGCCCATTACCAAAGTACATTTGTTCAGGATACTCTACTGCTTCCAATTCTTCCACGGCTCCCCACTGCCATCTGGATGAAAATCAGACTCCTCAGACTGGCAATCCATCCAGGTGGCCTTCTTTCCCACAGGGCCTTCCATGCCCAGCCACATCCGTAGTTCCTCAGAGGTCCAGTCTAGCATGCCCTCCCTGCTATGGACAGCCACTGTAATGGTTTGGTGGGAATACTTTCAACACACACACACACACACACACACACACACACACACACAGGTTTTTATAAAGTGTTATTTCTGCCAATGTAATACAATTACATTGTGTAAAAAAAAAAAGTCATATAGTGTTATAATGAATACAGGTTACTCACTCCTCTTTCCTGCTCCCCAGAGGCCACTATTTTTAATATTTTTATTCTTCTGGTGATCATCTCCATAATTCTAAATAACATGTTTCTATGGCTATTTCCTAATTTTCCTAATTTATCAGTTTCACACAGTACGTGTTGAAGTTTGCATCAGGTAAGCCAGGCTACATGCCCGTAACAAATTAGCCCAAAATCTCAGTGGCTTCACACTATAAAGGTTTATTTCTCATCCTTGCAGAGTCCATGCAGCATCTCTGGAACTATATCCCATGAGGCAATGCCAGCCCCGTTTCAATCTTGTGGTTCTGCCATCTTAACCCAAGGCCTCCTTGATCACCACAGGGAGAGAAGAGACAGCTGCAGGATATCTCAGCTTCGTTCTAGCAGCAATACAGCATTTCCACCTAAAGCTGAGGGACCGGACTGGCCATGGTGCCGCTCCCAACTACAAGGGGTTAAGAAGTACAGTCTTCTATGTGCCCCAAAGCAAGAAGGACCAGGTATCAGTGAACACTAGTAATGTCTTCCACAACCCCCGCAATACAGTAGATGAGTATTAACTCTTGTACTACCCAGCTCCTCTTCCTTTCACCATCCTTTCATATAGTTTAATCGCAACTGCTAAATTCTTAAATTAAATTTGGGGGTTAGGGGCACCTGGATCGCTCAGTGGGTTAAAGACTCTGTCTTCGGGGGCGCCTGGGTGGCTCAGTGGGTTAAAGCCTCTGCCTTCAGCTCAGGTCATGATCCCAGGATCCTGGGATCAAGCCCCACATTGGACTCTCTGCTCAGCGGGGAGCCTGCTTCTCCCTCTCTCTCTGCCTGCCTCTCTGCCTACTTGTGATCTCTGTCTATCAAATAAATAAACAAAATCTTTTAATTAATAAATAAATAAATTTGGGGATTATACAGTCTTTCTTTTAGGGTTTACCTTCTTATGACTTTATAGATATTGTCCATTGCCGAACCAAATCGTATACTATCATTACATTTATTTTCTGTACATATTTTTGTTTTTCCTGGAGTTAATAGTTGCCTTTTTTCCTCATTTGCTTAGTTCTATGTACATATTGCTAAATCTCTTCAAACTTTCTAGCAGATCTGTAAAATGCTTTTCCACATAGTCACAGAAGCTATCAGCTCCCTTTGTTTTCCTAGTGCTTCACCTCCTGGAGCCTTCCTCCTCCCTTTCAATTTGGGACTGGTTGCTTTCTAGGCCACCTGCATACCTGTCCTACTATGTTGAAGAAGAATCTGCTTCCGGGTTTTGCAAGTCTTTTCTCTCTTGGTCTATGCCCTCATTTGGGTGAAACACATCCTCTAGTCACTTCCTAAGGAAGGGCACGTAGGAAGTAAAATTTTTATATCTTTGCATGTCTGAGAATGTCTTTATTCTATGCTCACTTCTAATTTCCTTGACTATATATGGAATAGTAAGTTGGAAATGATTTTCCACCAGAATTTTGAAGGCATGGTTCCCTCATCTTCTAGCTTTCAGTGCTGCCACTGAGCTATCTGAAACCATTCTGATTCCTGATGATGTATATATAACCCGTTCTCCCTACCTCCAAAACTTTTAGGATCTTCTCTTTATCCCTGGTATTCTGGCATTTTCTGATGATATGCCTCAGGATGGTTCTTTTTCATTTGTACTGGGCCCTCTCATTCTGAAGATTCATGTCCTTCAGTGTGAAATATCCTCACTTCATTTCTTTGATAATTAACTCCCCTCTGCTTTCTCTGGAATCCCTAGAAAATTGTCAGTCAGATATTGGGCTTCTTGATTGATCCTTTAATTTTCTTATATTTTCCATCTCTATGTCTTTTTGGTACATCCTCTGGGAAATTTCCTTTTCATTACCTCTCAACCTTTCTATTGACTTTTTTATTTTATATTGGCTCTCACATTTTATTTTCCCAGTGTCATTTCTTTTTATTATTTCTTTTTTATATAGCATTTATTGCATCTTGTTTCATGAATACAATATCTTCTCTTGTTTCTCTAAGGATACTAATAATTTTTGCTTTATATTTTCTTCTGCTTTCTGTATTATCTATTTGCTTCAAACATTTCTGTTTGCCTGCCCCCCCCCTTATCCTAGAGACTTCCTTCAAACATCTAGTGATACGCAACTAAACGTTGATTTAAAAAAATATATATATATTTATTTATTTGAGAGAGAGAGCATGAGAAGGGGGAGGGCCAGAGGGAGAAGCACACTCCCCGCTGAGCAGGGAGCCTGATGCAGGGCTCCATCCCAGCCCAATCCCTGAGCTGAAGGCAGACGCGTAACTGACTGAGGCACCCAGGTGCCCCTTAAAGGTTGATCTTTGAGTAAAGCACTAAATAAATAAATGGCAACCGTGTGTGTGTGTGTGTGTGTGTGTGTGTGTCCGTGCACATGTGCACACATCAGTATGGGGGTCCTGTCAACTGGTGGGCCTCACTGTAGGGGAACTGGGCCAAAACTAAGCTTTTATACAGGGGAACATCTAAATATCAGTGCCAGCATGTTTTCTCTGGGGCCTTGAGAAAGAATCCTCCAACCTCCTGCTTAGGGAGCACACTTCCAGCTGTCAGGATTATGGTAGCAGAGCTGGAGGAGGGGTCTATGGACACCCCCAACCCCACTTTCTATTTGGTATCTCCCTCTGACCCTTTCTGTGTCTGCTGCTCAGGGTTCTTCCAGGTTAACTTCTCGAGGGAAAAAACCCTTAACCTCTTGCAGAGTAGAGGGTTAGTCACCTGATTGTGCAGCATAACAAGGGCGGGAGGGGGGGCGGCTAAGGGTCTCAATGCTCCCTCTATAGATGATCCATCTTCTGCCCCTGTTTTCAGTTCCACCCCTCACCCCTGCTCAGCCTGTTACTCTCCTTCAAATTGCTTTTCATCATCCAAATATGTGTTGACATCTCTTAAGGAACATAACCTGAGGCACAAGAGAGGGAAGTAATTTGCCCAAGGTCACATGACCAGTAAGTAGCGGAGCTGGTATTTAGTTCAGGCTGTCTAGTGCCAACATGTGGTAATGACTTTGCTGTACTGCCCCTCAGTGCATGTTACCTCCCTTCCTGTCCCCACCCCATCCCATAGTTAGTGAAAAAGTGAAGGAATGTGAATTATTTGTTCACTCTTCCAACAGGTATTAATCAAGTATCTGGTATGTGCCGGGTGTGAGTAAGGAATATAGGTGTGAAGATGACAGTCTAGTTTCTGGAAATTTATGGTCTCAGGGAGGGATCAGACTTTGAACAAACTGCTACACTAATTAATATAGAGTCACCCACTATTACTGCTCTACCATAAAGAAAAGAGCAGGGTAAAGTGATGGACACTACCCAGCAAGAGTGGGAGGGAGGCTTGTGGAAGGAATCCGGCTTATATTGGAAGGTCAACGATGGTTTTTCTGAGGATGTGTGCTATGAACTGAATTATAAGAAGAGACATCCAGGAACTTGTTCCTCTCTCCCTCCCCCCTCTCTCTTCTTGCCAAGTGAGGACAGAGCAAGAAAGTGGCAATCTAGAAACCAGAAAGAGAGCTCTCATCAGAAATTGACTATGCTGGCACTTGATCTTCTATATTTAGCCTCCAGAAATGTGAGAAAATGAATTTCTGTTGTTTAAGCCACTCAGTATATGATATTTTATTATGGTGGTTTGAGCTAAGACAAGGTGACATTTCTACCAGGTTGGAAAGAATGAGGAAGAGCCAGCCATGTGAAGTTACGGAGGGAGGGTGTTTCAGGCAGAAAGAACAGCATGTGCAAAGACCCTGTGACAGCAAAGAGCTTAATGAGTGGCAGGGATGGTCAGACATTAAGTGTGACTAAGTGGCAGTAAGTCTGAGAAGCAGCAACAGAAGATGCAGCAGGGAGAAGTCAGCAAGGGTCAAATCATGCACAGCAAGAAGTCTGGATTTTATTCAGAGTGCAGCAGGAGGCCACTGGAGATTTTAAGCAAGGGAGTGATGTGGTTTGATTTATGTGTGTTTCCTAAAAGATCACTATGACTACTGTGTAGAAGCTAGATGAAGGGAAGAATGAGGTTGGGTGAGAGACTGAACTTTCTGGAAAGATACATCATTTACTGCCCCACCCCTCAAAACCCTACTGTTGGTCTCTAATTTTTTTTTTCTATTTCAAAAAGTTGTAGATATGACCTTAGACCCTTGCCTTACACCATATAAAAAATTAACTCAAAATGGATGAAAGACCTAAATGTAAGAGGTAAGACTATAAGGCTCATAAAGAAAACATTGGAGGAAAAGCTACATGACATTGGATTTGGCAACGATTTCTTGGATATGACACCAAAAGCACAGGCAAACAAAAGAAAAACAGATAAACAACTGGACTATGTCAAAATTAAACAATTTGGTCGGCTGCCTGGGCAGCTCAGTTGGGTTGATTGAGCGGCTGACTCTTGATTTCAGCTTGGGTCATGATCTGGAGATTCTGGAATTGAGCCCTGTGTTGGGCTCCAGGCTCAGTAGGGAGACTGCTTCAGGATTCCCTCTCTCCCTCTGCTCCTGACCATAAAATAAATAAAAATATCTTTTAAATTTTTATTTATTTATTTATTTATTTATTTATTTGACAGAGAGAGAGCGAGCGAGAGCACACAAGCAGGGGGAGTAGCAGAGGGAAAAGGAGAAGCAGACTCCTCGCTGAGCAAAGAGCCCAATATGGGGCTCGATCCCAGGACCCTGGGATCATGACCTGAGCCAGAGGCAGACGCTTAACTCACTGAGCCACCCAGGCATCCCAATAAATCTTTTTTAAAAAATTAAACAATTTGGTGCATCAGAGGACACCGTCAACGGAGTAAAAAGATCACACAGAATGGGAGAAAATATTTGCAAATCACATATCTAATAAGGGATTAATATGCAGCATATATAAAGAACTTCTAAGGGTGCCTGGGTGGCTCAGTCGGTAAGTCTCTGACTTTGGCTCAGGTCAGGATCCCAGGGTCCTGGGACTGAGCCCCACATCACACTCCCAGCCCAGCAGGAAGCCTGCTTCTTCCTCTCCTGCTCCCCCTGCTTGTGTTCCCTGTCTCATGTGTCTCTCTGTCAAATAAATAAATAAAATCTTCAAAAAGAAAAAAAAAAAGAGAACTTCTACAACTCAGTACTAAAGAAAGCAAACAACTGGATTTAAAAATGGGCAAAGGACTGGGGCGCCTGGGTGGCTCAGTGGGTTAAAGCCTCTGCCTTCGGCTCAGGTCATGATCTCAGGGTCCTGGGATCGAGCCCCGCATCAGGCTCCCTGCTCAGCAGGGAGCCTGCTTCCTCCTCTCTCTCTGCCTGCCTCTCTGCCTACTTGTGATCTCTATCTGTCAAATAAATAAATAAAATCTTTAAAAAAAAATGGGCAAAGGACTTAAATAGACATCTCTCTGAAGATATAAAAATGGCCAATAAGCACATGAAAAGAAGCCCAACATTTTAGTCATCAAGAAAATCAAAGCCACAATGAGATACCACCTGACTCCTATTAGGATGACTATCAAAAAAAACCAAAAACCAAAAAAAAACAGGGGCGCCTGGGTGGCTCAGTGGGTTAAAGCCTCTGCCTTCGGCTCAGGTCATGATCTCAGGTCATGATCTCAGGGTCCTGGGATCGAGCCCCACATAGGGCTCTCTGCTCAGCAGGGAGTCTGCTTCCTCCTCTCTCCCTGCCTGCCTCTTTGTCTACTCATAATCTCTATCAAAAGAATAAATAAAATCTTTAAAAAAACAACAACAACAAACCAGGGGCACCTGATATCTCAGTCAGTGAAGCATCTGACTCTTGACTTTGGCTCAGGTACATGATCTCAGGGTGGAGGGATCAAGTCCTGCATCAGGCTCCACATTCAGTGGGGAGTCTGCTTGGGATTCTCTCTCTCCTTTTCCCTCTGACCCACGCCAAGGCTCTCATGGTAGTGCATGTGCTCTCTCTAAGAAATAAATAAATCTTTAAAAACAAAACAAAACAGAAAATAACAAGTGTTGACAAGGATATGGAGAAATTGGTACACTGTTGGTGGGAATATGAAATGGTGCAGCCACTGTGGAAAACAGCATAGCAATTCCTCAAAAAACTGAAAACAGAATGCCATAAGGTCCAGGTTTGTACCCCACTGCTGGGTACACACCCAGAAGCACAAAGAGCAGGGTCTCCAAGAGGTGTCTGCAGACATTCAAACCAGCACTTTTCATAAGAGCCGAAAGGTGGGAGCCACTCAAGTGTCTACTGACAAATGAATGGATAAACAAGATGTGGCCTAGGCATACAACAGAACATTAACTCGGCCTTGAAAAGGAAGGAAATTCTGACACTTGCTACAATAGGCGTGAACCTCAAGGACACAGGACCACATGAAGTAAGCCGGTGACGAAAGACCAAAAACCTGTGTGACCCCACTTATAAAGAGGTACATAGAGCAGTCTGATTCACAGAGGCAGAAAGTAGAATGGGGGTTTATCAGGAGCTGGGGGAAGGGAGAATGGGGAACTGTTATTTAGTGGGGACAGAGTTTCAGCTGGGGAAGATGAAGTAAGTTCTAGAGAGGGATGCTGGTGACAGCTGCACAACAGTGTGAATGTGCTTGATGTGCTTAAAAATGGTGAAAATGGTAAATTCTGTTGTGTGTATTTTACCACGGGGGGGGGGGGGGGGAAAGACGTGACTAACGTGCCATCACTGTGTGTGTTCCCTAAATTGAAGAGTGTGGTGTGGGAATCCTTTAGGGCCCTCTAGATCTTGGCTCCACAACATACTGGACTGTGTGATCTTGGGTAAATGAATTCACCTCTCTGAACTTGCTTCCTCATTGGCAATTTCAGTGTAATTGGCTTTTTAGGAACAACACGTGTGAAAGTGTCTAGCTTACTGGCTGGCATGTAGACAAGAACAGGCAGCCCTTTTGGGCTTTTATCCCCTGATATCGTTCTGGTTTTCTCTCCGAGGATTCCCACTGGATCCATTCCTGGGGGTGAGGACAGCAAGCCTGGTGAACCTCTACTGACTCTGAGAGGCCTTGGGAAATCCTTTCCTTTTTTTTCTAAGTCAGAATCCTCCATTAGGTCATCTTGAATTCCACAGCTGCGAGGGAACCTGCTCCCAGCCACGTGTCTCAGCCCTCAGGGAGGCTTCTTGCAGAAGCAACACCAAGTGGCTGGCCCTGTTCATATCACAGCTTTAAGTCCATCCCCTCATCTGTGAGACAAGCCCCACTGGCAAGGGGGAGCATCCCCACTTCACTCTGACTGAGATGGGGTGTGCTCTGTGTCTGAAGCACGTCACATCCCGGGAGCACTCCAGGGCCTCCAGAGCTGCGTTTCTCCACTAACAAGTAAGGCCCTAATAGAATTTTCTCCTCCCAGCAAAGCCAGGGCTCTCGGTTAGAGCAGCGGTGAGTGGCGGGTGCTGGGAAGGTTAAATCATTCCCTCCCTGGCGCAAGGCCTGCCTGGGGCAGGTCTGATGGCTTAGGGTGAGTTGTTTGTGTGTTCTTTAAGCGATATTCTCTGAGCAGTGTTTCCTCCATCGGCCAGGCACTGTGCCGGAAACCGTGACCACATGAATGCATTTCATCCCCGTGGCAAGCCTGCGTGCTACCCGAGTCCCCACCACACAGCAGAGCTGGGGATAGCTGGTGCACCCAGAGACATGCGGCTGGGGAGTGCCGGTGATGGGACGCCAACTCAGATCAAGTCCCCAGAGCCCACGGCCCCCTGCTGCCTGCACTAGGTCAGCAAACCGTGGTCCTGGGGCGGGACCAGGTCTGGAGGCCAAGGCCAAGTGGAGGGAACATCTGGACCAGCACATCTGGACAGGGGTGGGCTCCCCGGCCTTCTTGTTTCTCACATGTTCCTCCACCCTGCTATGGTTCGGGGGTTTGCAGACAATCTGCTCACAGTCCAGGTGGGGCTGGGGAGAGACAGGCCTACAAACATCAGAAAAATGTCACAGGCACTGTGACGAGGCATGAGGAAAAGAGGTCAATTCAGAACAAAACATACACCTCTGGTCACAATGGGGTGGCAACCGGTGTTCATGGACAACTCCATGTGGGGTCTTTCCCAGGCATGAGTTCATGTACTCCTTATGCCTAAGGTGTGCCCAGTGCAGGGAAAACATTTTTCCTTCATTTCCTCCACCCAGGACCCACACAGGGTAGAGAGAATTTATGATTCCCCAGTAAGAAGGAGCAGTAAAGGGACTTGCCCGAGGTTGCGGAGTCAGAAAGAGGCTGAGTGGAAAATCAAACTGAGTGCTTTCCCCCAGAGCCCCGGCGCCTTCCTCTTGACTTCCATTTCAGCTTCTCCCCTGTGGACCCGAAATGCTCTGTGCACCCGTCACATAGTCTCTTTGACAGTTAAGACATAAGCTCCCAGGGTGCCTGGGTGGCTCAGTGGGTTAAAGCCTCTGCCTTCAGCTCAGGTCATGATTTCAGGGTCCTGGGATTGAGCCCTGCATTGGGCTCTGCTCAGCAGGGAGCCTGCTTCCCCCCCGCCCCCCCCCCCCCCGCCTACTTGTGATCTCTGTCTGTCAAATAAATAAATAAAATCTTAAAAAAAAAAAAAAGATATAAGCTCCCCGAAGGCATGGTGCGTCTTGCTCCCCACTAGGTACCTAGAACCTACAGCAGTCCCTCGCACAAATAATAATGTCCTCAACACCCTCGGTAAATGATTAAATGTCACAAGCACCCTCCACACTGGACTGGGACATCCTTCGGGCAGGAACCGTGTCCCCTCCGTGTTGAATCCCAGGATCAGCACAGGGCCAAGTCAGAGGAGACACGGTTTACTGGAGGACATCCAGTGGGACAGAGGAGTCCAGGGGTCTGATCCTGGAAAGTAACCAGCCCCAGACTGAAGACCTCAGACTGGGACGATTCTTCCTACCCCCCTCCCCCTTCCCTCCTCAACCCAGAAAAACACAGGTCCCCAGAAGGACGCCTGAGCCTGACCCCACTTGGCCTGAGTCGGAAGAGACTCAGTTCTGCCGTGGCCAAAGGAAATGTCAAATCATTTATCCAAAGTAGCTCATCTGTCTCTAATGAAGCTGAGGGTATGTTTTCCACTCAGACACCACAACCCATGAGGATCAAAGTAGGGGCAAGAGACCTGAAGACAAAACCAAGAACAGCAACAAGGTAAGAGCACCAACCCTCAACCTGACTGACCTTGTGGCACCTCAGGGACAAAGCGAACAAAATGGATTTGGCCTCAATCAAAACTCGTTTGGTTCCAAACAGCATGGATTGCTGGCGTATTTCAAATTCACTTGGTTCCAAACCCTTTTTGAGATCTCAAAAATAATAGCTGCTCACTATAAAATATTCAAATAGGGGTACCTAGGTGGCTCAGTGAGTTAAGCCTCTGCCTTCGGCTCAGGTCATGATCTCAGGGTCCTGGGATCGAGCCCCACATCAGGCTCTCTGCCTCAGCGGGGAGCCTGTTTCCTCCTCTCTCTCTGCCTGTTTCTCTGCCTACTTCTGATCTCTGTGTGTCAAATAAATGAATAAAGTCTCTTTTAAAAAAAAAAGTTCAAACAACATAAAAATCATTTAATAAAGAAAAATTAAAATCACTGTTAAAATTCCAGACCATGGGGCACCTGGGTGGCTCAGTGGGTTAAAGCCTCTGCCTTCAGCTCAGGTCATGATCCTGGGATCGAGCCCTGCATTGGGCTCTCTGCTCAGCAGGGAACCTGCTTCCCCTTCTCTCTCTCTTCCGCCTCTCTGCCTACTTGTGATTTCTGTCAAATAAACAAATAAAATCTTTAAAAAATAATAAAATAAATTAAAATTCCAGACCACTGTTACAGATAAGATGCACACACTCATACCGTTTTACATAAACGGGACCTTGCTTTAATACTGTTCTATAACCTGCTTCTCTCTCTCAAAAGTATGGTGTGACCATCTCTCTATGTCCGTAGATACAAGTTAATATAATTTTTGGTGCCTGCCTGTGATTCTAATCCAGAGGTCAACAGAGGTTTTCTGTAAAAGGCCAAATGGTAAATATGTTAGGCTTCCAGGCCACAGAGGATCTCTCCGGCACTGTCTCGCTTTCTCCTTTACAACCCTTTCAAAGTACAAAAACTATTTATAGCTCAAGGACCACACAACAGATTGCGGGCCGGATCTAGCCTCACTTGTGGACACTGAAGCTCCTACATGAAATTACTTAATAAATCCCCCGTTGAAAGATATGTAGGTTGTTTCCACGTCTTCACTATTACAACAAACCCTGTGATAAACACCCTTGTGCACACAGATACCTGTGCATCTCCTAGGGGAAAGTTCCTGGAAGCCCAGAGCTAGAAAGCAACTTCACAGTGAAGGCATTCCCTCTAAGTCCCTCCAGACAAATGGCTATGCAGTTTCTGCTTGAGTATTTCCAGAGACGGGAGACTCACCCCCTGCAGGCACAATCCACCGTGTTGTTAGGACCACACACAAAGGAAGCAAGTTTTCTCTCTTTTTGAGCCAAGGGCTGCCTCTTTCTCACCTGGCATGATTCTCCCTGGTTCTGCTCACAGAATCACAGCGTCTAACCCTATTTCCTTCCACGCAGGTATTAAAGTCCACACCTCATGCAGCTGTGGCGAGGCCAGAGTGAACACAAGGAAGTGCTCAGGCCACGTTGGCCGTTATGGCTGCTTGGTTAGCTGCCTGCTCAGGGCCATGTGGCCATTCCTTGGCGCCCTCATCTTGGGTTGTTCTGGCACATTCCTGAGTGTGATCATCTGAGGACAGAGGGTATCACCCTCTTGGGTTAACAGAGGGCCAAAGACGATGCAGGTCAACCATGCGGTGGGTACACAGACGGTGCTCAGGCCTGGCCTTCTCCCATCTCTCCAGGCAAGTAAGTGAGGCCAAATCCATCTTCTGTGGGATCTAGAACCTCGAATCTGTTCACATGGACCAATACCCCAGGCAGCAGGGCCGGCATCCGTGGACAGGTGTCCAGGTTTGTGGCCGTATCCAGATGCGGTCTGCAGTGTTTCCGAGCTCATCGCTCACTGCTGATGCAAATACCAGCTTAAACTGCACCCCCGTGTCACACATGTCCCCGAGCTGGCCTCCTCAGCTCACAACTGTGCTCATCTTCTTCTCCTTCTAAACCGCTCCAGAAATTCTCCATCCCCTGCATGTCCACACTGTGGACTAGGGATTCGGCAGATACTGTCACCACCATGCCTTCAATAACCATGATCAGTTGGATGGTGGCCCCGAGAAGGACAAGTTCACATCCCAACCCCTAGTGCCTGTGAATATACTGACTTTACTTGGAAAAAGGGTCTTTGCAGATGTGTTTAAGTTAAGGATCTTGGGATGAGACCATCCTGGATTGTCTGGGTGGACTCTAACACTGGGGACCAGTGTCCTTGTAAAAGACAAACAGGCAGAAGGGGAGACAAGGAGGTGGCCAGGTGACGACAGAGGTACAGATCGGAGGGGCACAGCCACACAGCATGACAGGCGAGGAGCCGCTAGAAGCTGGAGGAGGCAAGGAAGGCCTCTTCCCATGTTCCTGCGGAGGGAGCGTGACCCTGCAGACACTCTGTGGACTCCTGGTCTCTAGAACTGTGACAGGATACATCTCTGTTATTTTAAGCTCATGCTAGTGTGTGAGGGCAGCCCTAGGAAACTAGTACAGGAAAGGTGTGGCCCAGGGCCACAGCCTCTAACACCAGATACATCTCGACTGAAGCCCCAGCTCTGTCTCTAATTAACTGTATGAACTTGAGCATGTTTTAACTTTTCCCAAGCCTCAGTCTACTCCTCTGTGAACCGGGTATAATGATCCTACCACATGAAGGTTTGGCGAGAACGTCATTTGTTCCTGCCTACGATTTCCCTAACCCGCTGCTCATATCATAGTGGTTTCTCTTGTCCAGAGGAGGAAAAAGGGGTATGACATGCCTTGAGCTATCCTGGGAGGCCCGGGCTCCCTCCTGACTCCTGTGCTGGCCTTTGGTAACCTGCCACCACTGCGGTGGGACCCAGAGCCCTGTGCTGGAACTTGAGCCCTGGTCTGTAATATTGAGGTCCAACCTGCTCTCCCACTTTACAGATTGGGAAACGGAGGCCCGGAAAGGGAAGGATAGTTGCATGAGGTGACACAGGGTGTCAGTTCCCTGACTCCTGAGAGGCCAAGTTCTTTCTTCTCTACCAAGCTGTCCTTCTAGAAGCTAACTCTCAGATAAGGACTCAAGGCAGCTGGGGCCAAAGGGAAAAGGAGAGCTCCTGTCCAAGGCTTTAGAATTCCTGATGAGGGCCTAGGCTCTTCGTAGATGCCTACATCCTAGGTCCCTGCATCCAGAGATTAACCAGTGTGGGGCAGGTCCACGATGGGACCGTCCCCATCACCATCATCACCTTCGCCATCTCTATCATGGAAGCTATGGCAACGCGATGCTTACACGGGCCTGACGTCTTCTACTGAATTCTACCATAGCATTCATGTAGATTAGGTCATTTAATTATTCCAACAACCCTATGAAATCACTACTATTATTATTATCCTTATACAGAAGAGGGAGTGTACGGAGACTTGGGAAGTGCCCTGGGTTGAATATGTGTCCCTCAAATTCACAAAATTCACGTCAACCTGGAACCTCCGATGTGACCTTATCTGGAAACAGGGTCTCTGCAGACATAATTAAGATGGGGTCATACTAGATCCAGGTAGGCCCTAACTCCACGATGACTGGTGTCCCTATAAGAAGAAACAGAGACACAGGGAGGGAACACGCCCATGGGAAAACAGAAGCGACAAGTGCAGAGATGCATTTGCAAGCCTGAGGGACGCCAGGGACTGCCAGCACCCACCAGAAGTGAGGCGAGGAAGGAGTCTTCCCAAGAGCCTTTGCAGGGAGCCTGCCATGGTTGATTTCACACTTTGGGCCTCCTGCACTGTGAAGCATACATTTCTGTCATTGCAAGCCACCGAGTTTATGGTCATTTGTGACGGCCCTAAGACATGAATACAGAGGGGTGAAACATCTTGCCAGCCATGGCCTCGAACACAGAAGCAATCCAGGTCTGTTCAAATCACTCCACTCCCCAGTTCTCCCAACAAAAAAAACTTTTTTCCCACCAGGAATATAGAATGTGAGCACTGAAAGGAAAGGCGGCAGGTGAGAGTATTTACAGAGCACTTACTAAGTGCCGTCTATACTAGCTGTGCTGCTACATGAGTGCTACGAGTGTGTCTGTAGCCTACTGAATCTGCACGGGGCGTGAGCCTTAGCCCCATTCTACAGGTGAGGAATGTTGAGGCTCGGAGGGCGGAAGTAACTCACCAAAGGTCCCAGGGCTAGGAGTGGTGGGGCTGGGCCTTGGGTCCCTCGGACTCCAGAACCCACAACCTAACCTCTACCCCATCTTCTTCTCCCTGTGTATCGAATTCAATCCCTTTATTTTACAAAGGAGGAAGCCAAGGCACAGCGACAGCACCGGTCACAGACGCTGTGCCCACAATGAAGAATAAAGAGCCTAAACAAAGCATCTGCCCGCCAGCCAGCCGGGGTCCAGTTGGGGGCACCCTCTATTTGTACACAGAGGGTGGCTGTTCTTCCCACTGGGGAAACAAGCCCGCCGGGCAGCAAGGGCTACAAGCTTTGTCCCTGCCCACCATTTAACAGGAGTGGCAAGTCGCCAGAAATTAATTAGCTATCTCAGTTTTGGCACAGTCTGGGGAAGGAAAGTGGTTAATTATAACAAGGCATGTCACGGAGAAGATTAAAGGCTGGAACACAGAAATAAAGGGCCCTGAGTTGAATATGAGTGGGGGGCCGGGGTGGCCACGTCATGCTCAGCAGTAAACAGGGCAGACGCCTGGGCTGTTCAGCTCAAGGACCACAACATGCACGTGGAAGCCAGGGAGGAGAAGCTCTTCTCCATCGCCTTGGCTCTGCTTCTGGCTTAAGGGTGGCTGGGCCAGGGAATGGGGCCCCAAGAAAGGAGAGTTCCTCAAGTGTAGCATGTCAGCCCACGGGTCTCCGGAAATAGGACAAGTCCCTCCTACAAACACCTACTGACCTTCTGCCTGAGTGTCAGACCCCAGGCTGGGGCTCCAGCTGTGAGCAAAGCCTATTCCCCGCCCGCGCACACACACACACACACCTGCTCCTCGGAAGAGAGAGGGAGAGATGAGCAATCGTGTGCTTGAAAAAGTATGTGTGCATCGGGGACACATTGGACACTGTGGCAACATGGCGGGGGGGGGGGCGGTCTGTTGGCCTGGGGGCATCAGAGAAGGCTTCCCAGAGGAGGGGTTTGCAAAGCTGAGAAGCAAAGGGTTACTCTAGAAAGAAGAGAGGCCCGAGGTTCCTGCACATCTTCTCTCTTGTCTTGAGGTTGAGGGATTTTTATTATAGATCCCAAGTACTCCATTGAGAGAACCTCATTAACAAAGTGTCAACTAAATATTTATGAAATAGTGACGTCTCCTTCGGGTCAGGCATGGAGCTAGGAAATAGGATAGAAGATGAACAGGACACAGATCCCACCCTCCAGGAGCAACCAGTGGAAAAGGGAAACCAAACACTGGAACGAGCAATTACATTTCAACTAGAAAACACTGGTTCAGGAACATGACCGTGTACTTGTGTATGGCTCCCCTTGTTCTATGCAAGGCACAGGGAAAGGCACCTGATTTACATTGTTGCATTTCCTCCTCACAACAAATGACCGTGGTAAGTGGTATCACTGCGTTTGGCACCTGAGGCTCAGAGCGGCTGAGAAACTTGCCCAAGGTCATACAGCCTGTAGGCTCTAGTGCCAGGACTCAAGCCCAGGTCTGCCTGATTCTGTGATGATTAGTTTTATGTGTCAACCTGGCTGGGCTCCAGTACCCAGTTATTTACTCAAACAGCAATCTCAGTGTTGCTGCGAAGGTATTTTGTGGATGTGGTTGGCTTTAAGGAAGTTATCCTTGGTAATGAAGCTCAACCTTAAGGGCAAAACTGAGGCTTCCCAGGGGGAGAAGAAATTCTGCCTATTGACTACAGAATCCACTGTTGCCCGAGAGTTTCCAGCTGACCAGCCTTGCCAGCGCCCACAACTGCATAAGTCGGTTCCCTGAAATATATCCTCGTGGTTCTTTTTTTCTGGTAGGACCGTGTCTGATCCTGATCCTTTCAGACCTGAAAGGCCATGATCTAGGCTAAGACGGATGCCAGGGAGCCACACACTGTCCTCACCGGTGAAGGGGCGAAGACACCAGCCCCCAGGGAAGTGTTGTAGAGATTGAGAGTTTCCAAGCAAGGTCCTCTGTGTGCAGCCTTGTGATATTACCAAAGCACACGCTCATTTTGGCCCTTGTCGGATTTGATGGATTCTTGATCATTTGAGTCCTTACCATCACCAAGTGAAAAATCCCACAATTCCATGTAAAAATACCGCACTCAAGTTTGTCATTCTTAGTGACCACAGTATGAGGAATACGGGGATGATATAGTTTGCCTCACCTGTCCCCAGCCCCCAAGGGACACTCCTTGAGGACAATAGACAAGGCCAGCCCTGTGCAGAGCAAATCACGTCTATTCTCTCCTCCGACTCACACCCACTGTGGGAAGTGGGTACCTATATACTCCCATTTTGTTCACAGAAGGAAACTGACCCACAGGGCAGACAAGCTTGTCTAGGAGTACAGAATACAGAACCAGGATCCAAAGTCAGGTGTGCCAAAACACCCAGGTGTCTCCCCTCTAGGCCTTTGGCCATGCTGGGCCTTACTTATCACATATCCCTCTGCCTGACACATAAAAGTTTCACCTTTATTTATTAACAATTTATTATTTTAATAATGTTACAACTCAGTCTATCCTGCTCCACCGCCTCTCCTGATCCCGGGTGCTCTAAAAACGTCATTTTTCACAGTTGGAATCAGAGGGTGTCACGAATTCCACCCTCTTGGCCATTGCTTCACAATCTCCTTGCACACACAGGCTCTGGGAGTCAGGGGGGGCTCGGTTCGCGGGCTGACTGCCATTTACCAACTGTGGCCCTGGGCAAGTGAATTCACTTCTCTGAGCCTCAGTGTCCTCATCTGTCAAATGGAGAGAAACATGCTACCAGCCTCAGAGCGTCGGGAGAATTAAAGGAGAGAATCTCTCGGCACAGAGCTGGCCACCCTGTCAGCACTCAAGAAAGGTCGGCAGGGCTATTTTTGGTGTAAAGTCCTGTGGAGTCAATATGCCACACTTCACTGGGAGGACAGTGCCTGCACAGGTGACAGGAGTGTCGTAGGGCTACCAGCCCCTCCAGCAGGACAGCCCTCTCTGGTCACAGGCTGGGCTCAATGTCCCTGCCCCACCTCTCCCAGGGAGGAATGGAAAACGCCAGATGGGGGGCACTTCCTAGCACTTCAGGAGCATGAGTTTTTGTAACCAAAGGAAACAGATTATCTCCATCTGTCCTGCAGGGGCATCTGGGCTGGCTGGAGAAGCCGTTTCTCTCCCTTGGCTTCATTCTGTCCCAAGTTCCCGAGTGCTGGGAAACCAGCCAGAAGGCGCCATTATCACCAACAACTTTTGTTCCGGGCCAGGCCCTGAGCTAGAGCCATACATCCTCTCCCTTCACCTTCGCCTTCACCTTTCCCTCTGCCTAAAACACTTCCTCTCAGTGGCAGGCCTCTTCTTGGTTGTCTCCTCCTCCCTGACCTCACCACATACAACCACAGCCCCACCGCTCTCTCTCATGGTCTCCTATAGCCTTGGCCTAACATCTATTCATTTACTGTCTATCTCCCCCCCGCCCCCCGCCCCCAGAATGCCGGCTTCACGAGGGCAGGCACGGTATCTTGATCACTGTTAAACGCCCCCGGAACCACGCCCGATATTAGGAGGGGCTGCTGAATGTATGTTTGCCACAACCCTGCAACCTAGGTGGTTTTCTATCATCCCCATCCCCATCGTACAGATGAGAAAAACAGGCTCGGCAAGGTGAGCCCAAGGGTTGAGGCCAGCAAGAAGCAGAGCTGGGTTTGAACCCTGATCTCTTTGCATCTGAAGGATGAGGCTTCCTTGCCAGATACTGGCTCTGCCCCAGGAATCTGGGACTTCTCTGGGCCTGTGAGACGTCAGTGCCGCCCCCCAACTGGGCTGCCCTGTACAGGAACCCACTCCCCCTGCTCCTGGGTATGACTATTTCTAGCTACCCTTTGGCTCTCCCTTAGCCCAGGTAATCCCAAGCGTGGAAAGAGATGCAAAGAAGGGACAAGGGGTTAGGAATGGCAAGTTCCAGTCCTGCCTTATCCACTAACTCAAGAGACACTGAACCTCTCCAAGCCTCAGTTCCCTCATTTTTCAATCACAGGGGCTGAATTTGACATACAGGTTGCAAAAGACAGGGCAATGGCTAAGAGTGTGGGCTCTGAGATCGGACGGGACTTGGGAGCATGTAACAGAACTTCTCTGTGCCTCAAGGGTCCTCACCTATAAATGGGGGCAACAAACTCACCTCATACGGGTCTGTGAGGATGAGATGGGGTAATACTTCTATCTCTCCAAGTAGACTGCCTGGCACAAAATAAGCTTTTAGTCAAGAGAATCATCATACACGATTCAAAGCTCTACACCTTGGTGAAAAGGTCACCTTGGCAGGGGAGAAGAAATGAGGTCATTTCCGCCTCTCCCTGTGTTGTATTCACTGGATGGGGGTTTTTGACCTCACAGGACTTTGAAGTTTGAGTTCTTTCAATGTATCAAGACTCAGAAAGCTCCAGAAGACAAGATTCTTCCCGTATACACCCACCCTGGCCAGAGACAAAGCTGTTGATTTCTGCAGCTGCACTGGGAGCTCTAAATCAATAGAACCCAACCCAGACACCCCATCCCACCCCATATCCCCCAGCTGGTAATAGGGCCGCTGCAGCCTGCATGATGGTAAATTGCTAATTTAAGCCAGGCTTTCTGCTCATGCCCACGATTATCCCTCTTCCTGTGCATGTTAGGATGTTCTGGGTAGCCAATTGGATTTAGAGGTCCCAGGACTCTGAGGTTAATGAAATCATGCCTTGCCCTTTGCATAGCCTCCAGACAGGCATCATCTGCCAGGAAGGGGAAAAGGGGAATCTGAGATGACAGCATCTCTGAATCTCAGAGCTGGGGAAGGGAGCCTACAGTTACGTTTATCTTTTCTCCACCCAAATCTCCAGTGCCCTGCCTCCATCCAGTGGTTTTCTAGTGTCCTCTTGCATGCCTTCAGAGATGGGAAGCTCCCTACATTACACAGCAGCCCACACCCATTTGGACAGCTTTTATTTTTAAAGATTTATTTATTTATTTTAGGGGCGCCTGGGTGGCTCAGTCCGTTAAGCGTCTGCCTTCTGCTTGGATCATGATCCCAGGGTCCTGGGATCGACCCCCCAGTCAAGCTCCCTGGTTGGTGGGAAGCCTGCTTCTCCTTCTGCTTATGGGTGCGTGCGCTCTCTCTCTCTCTCACTCTCTCTTTCTCTGACAGATAAATAAAATCTTAAATAACTAAATATTATAAATAGATAAATAAAGAGAGATTTATTTATTTGAGAGAGAGAGAGAGAGAGACAGAGTACATGTGAGAACACAGGTCAGCGGAGGGGGGGCAGAGAGAGGAAGAGAGAAATTTAAGCACACTCCCTGCTGAACACAGAGCCTGATGCAGGGGCTTGATCTCACAACCCTGAGATCATGATCTGAACTGAAACCAAGAGTCAGATGCCCAACAAACTGCACCACCCAGGCGCCCCTGGAGAGCTCTGACTGTTGGAAATTTCTTTGTATAAATAGTAAGAGACGTACACAAATTTAAGTGAGAATGTTCAAGATACATTGTTTAGATCAGCATAATACTGGAAATAACATAAGTCCCCCCCAATAGAACACATTCATACAATGCAGCCATCAAAAAATCATGTTTTCAAAGCATGTTTGAGAACGTGACAACACACTCATGATAAAATGTCAAGTGAAAACCAGCTTACAAAGTATAATATATAACATGATCACTATTCTAATACTGTGATCCTGGTATCACTAAGACACACACACACACGCACACCACACACACACACAGGCAAAAAGAGAGAGAGGGAGATGGGAAGGAAATACAACGCTTTTCTCTTTGTAGTGAGATTATGGGTAATGTATGTCTCTAGTTAAACTTCTCCATATTTTCTGAAATAACTGTGTTACCTTTACAGCAAAAGAAAATTTCTAATATTGAGCTAATAAAACTTCCCTATACAACCTACCCAATAATTCCAGTTCCTCTGGGGCTCAATAAATACTGATTGATGGGGTGCCTGGGTGGCTCAGTCAGTTAAGCATCTGCCTTCAGCTCAGGTCATGATCTCAGTGTCCTGAAATTGAGCCCCATGTGGTGTCAGGCTCCCTGCTCAGCAGGAGTCTGCTTGTCCCTCTTCCTCTGCTCCTCCCACCCCTCCCCTAGTCCCCAACTCTTGTTCTCTCAAATCAGTAAATAAAATCTTTTTAAAAATAAAAAATAAAAAAATAAAAATAAATGCTAATCAAAAGAATGAGAAGCAAGCCCTTGAAATAGACATGATGGGGACGCCTGGGTGGCTCAGTAGCTAAGTATCTGCCTTTAGCTCAGGTCATGATCCCAGGACCCTGGAACTGAGCTCCACATTGGGCTCCTTGCTCAGTGGGGAGCCTGCTTTTCCCTCTGCCTGCCACTCCCCCTGCTTGTACTCTCACTCTGTCAAACAAATAAATAAAATCTGGGAAGAAAGAGAGAGAGAAAGGAAGGGGAAGGGAGGGAGGAAAGGAGGGAGGAGATGATGGAAAATGTTTACCGAGGGACGCCTGGGTGGCTCAATCGGTTAAGCCGTTAAGTGTCTGCCTTCAGCTCAGGTCATGATCCTGGGGTCCTAGGATCAAGTCTCACATTGGGCTCCCTGCTCGGTAGGGAGTCTCCTTCTCCTGCTACCCCTACCCCCTGATTGTGCTCACTCTCTTTCTCTGTCAAACAGATAAATAAAATCTTTAGGGGAAAAAAAAAGAAAGAGAGAGAGAAAGAAAATGTTTACTGAAAACTTGCCAAATGCCTGCTTCTGTGCTGAAGTCCTTCACATCATGCCTCATAAACTTTTCAAAACTACCCTGTGAAGCTCTAACGCTACTCCCATTTCACAGATGAGAAAAATGAGGCTCAGAGAGGTTGTCTGTGGCCAAGGTTTGCTCTCCCAGGAAACAGCACATCTGGGCCCAGATCCCAGGTCAGTCTGGCTCTGAGGTCCAGGCTGTCACCCACTGTCAGTCACGCAGAGGCCTCAGAAGTTTGCAGGCCACAGTCTGCCCGCTCCTCCCTTCCTCTAACTGGACGTCATTAGCTCTCACTCCATAAGCCTCATCACAAGCCCTCATTCCATGAGCCTCGTGGACAAGTGGCGGAGGGGACATGGAGTGGGTTTGGAGTCGGAAAGACCTGAGTTGGCACCTTTTGGACCGTGACAGGCAGCTGCTCCCTCTGAGCCTTCCCGTCCTCATCTATCCATGAGAGCCCACAGCCCCCACTGCAGGGCTGTCGTGGGTATGGAGAAGTCTCTGGCTCACAGCGGTGGCTCAGGAGAGGCTTCTTGATGCCCTTGGGGACTCTGGGCATCCTCAGTGTCTCTGTGACTCACACACACTCCCCAGGGAACGAACCTGAGAACTGGGAAGCGGCAGGAGGGGGGCAAGGCCAGGAAGTACTGGGGGATGCCAGCTGGGGCTACTGCTTGCTCTCCCTGCTCAGGCTGGGGGGCGGGAGGGGTGTCATCTGGCCCAGCCTCCTGCCTTCTGGAAGGTCTAACAGCACTCCATTGTATGTATTTATTTATTTTTAAAAGGACATTGGTTTTTTGTTTGTTACTTGTTTTTAGAGAGGGAGGGGAAGAGTGGCAGAGGGAGCCAGAGAGAGAGAGAATCCTATTCAGTCTCCACATCCAGCAAGGAGCCCAACGCGGGGCTCCATCTCCCAACTCTGAGATCATGACCTGAGCCAAAATCGAGTCAGACACTTAACTGACTGAGCCTCCAGGTGCCCCAGCACTCCATTTTAGAAAGGGGACAACTGAGGCCAGGGTTTCGGTGACCCGGACAAAATGGCACAGCTGTCTTCCATCACCCTGAGCCAGGCCTCGGATTTCCCCTCACTGAGGCCCTCCGCCTCCATCCCACCGCAGGCCCACCCACACCCCATTCATCCTTTTGTTGTTTTTTGTTTTTCGTTTTGTTTTGTTTTTTTTCAAAGATTTATTTATTTGACAGATAGAGATTACAAGTAGGCAGAGAGGCAGGCGGAGAGAGAGAGAGAGGAGGAAGCAGGCTCCCTGCTGAGCAGAGAGCCCGATGCGGGGCTCGATCCCAGGACCCTGGGATCATGACCTGAGCTGAAGGCAGAGGCTTTAAACTGCTGAGCCACCCAGGCGCCCCCCATTCATCCTTTTGAACAGCATTCCACACAGATCACTCCAAAGTCCTCTTCCCCACGGTCTGTGCCTCAAAGCTCCCTCATTTCCCAGAATGGTCACCTTACCATGGGACCCGAGAGCCCACCTGGCCTCAGCTCCCACAGCCTGGACCGGAAACTCCGGCCTCAGTGCAGCCGCAGGCCCCTGACACGACCATGACCATGCTGGCCTGACTCTGGGCCGCTCCTCTGTCCCCAGCCCCCTTGCCACCAGAATGGGCACACCAAATCTCAACGCTCAGCTGGTGCTCCTGACAACCACACTGTGCTGAAGGGGATATCTGCTTGGGGTCCGGTTTTTGCAGGCTTCCCACTTGACAGCCACCCCCGGCCGCTGGCATTCACTCAGCTTTGCCCCAGGGTGAAATTTCCCACCCCCTGCAACGCTGGGAGATCCTGGGAACCTCTCTTTGCTCATGCCGTTCCCTTTGCCAGGAATGTTGCATCCCTCTCCAAGCAGTCAACTGCTCCTGCCCCTTCACGACGCAGCACAGGCAACACCTCCTCTGGCTGGGTCGGGGGCCTGCCCTGGACCCCCGCAGCTCCAGGACGCCAGATACCGGGTGGTGTGAGAAGCCAGAGGCCGTGCCTAAACTCCAGCTGCAAGTCTGGGTCCTGGGAGCTGAGGCCAGACAGGCCTGGCAGGGCTCAGCAAGTTGAGGCTGGACGGGCCTGGCAGGGCTCAGCAAGGTGAGGCTGGACGGGCCTGGCAGGGCTCAGCATCAGCAAATGCATGTTGGATAAGCAGATGTGCAGACAATTCGGGAAGCAGGCAAAGGCCAAAGACAAAAAATGTAAACAATGAGGCCCTGGGGTGCCACACTGCCTCCCGGCACAGAAGCAGGGTGCTGATTCATCATGGCACCTGGCACACCTGAGGGCCTACTAGGTGCTGGGTGCTGCGGTACAGACTTTACACACATGAGTTCCTCTAACCTTCCCCCAAATCTACCCTGATCACCCTGATGTGACAGAGGCAGACATGAGGCTCAGAGAGGGCAAGCTGTTCGCCCCAGTCCCCGCCGCTGGGATGTGGTCGAGCTGAGGTTAAGACCTGGCATCTCTCTGTCTCCCCAGGCCTGGGGACCCTGGGTCCGTGGCCTCCAACCCAGGTAAGAGAGGGGAGGAAGCCAAGAAGCCAAGGGGCTTGGTCTGGGCCTCCAAAGAAACAAGGTGGGGACTCAGAGCTCCCAATCCTGCAAGTTAACCCCTGAGCACCTGTCCCAGCAACCCCTGGCACCCCGGTAGTAGAGGGAGGGGAGAGCCAGAGCTCCTCATTCATCTGCCATGACCCCAGCCCAGGCCAGGCTGCCCGGCCCAGTCTCCCCTCCCGGCCTGCGAGGGAGGCGCTCGCGATGGGAGGGAAAACATGCTGCTTGACCAATGTCGTCCTGTCACATGTGTCTGAGGCAGGTACTCTGATCCACACTTTATAAATGAAGAAACTGAGGTGCAGGGTGGCAGTCCAGTTCACTAAAGACCTTGGGAGGTAGCAGAGCCCACACCTAATCTGAGGAGAAGTCAGAAGAGATGGGGGCCAAGGGAGAGACCGAGGGGCAGAGAAACACAGGGCCTGAAACAGTTAAGCAGAGGCAGGCTGAGGCCGGTTACATGCAGGGAGCAGGTGGGGGGAGGGGAGGTCGGAGACACAGTAGAGTACAAGCCTGCTGAAACCAGGACAGGGAGAGGTGCAGGCAAGGAGACAGGGCGGGCTACGAAACAGGCAGGAGGCCATACGGAAAAGCATAGACTCCATTCTCCTGCCTGGATTCCGGGGCAGGCAAACCAGGAAGTCCTGGGCCGTGCAGAGGGAAGACATACGGGGTCACCTGTTAGAGATGGGGGTCTGCTAAGCCCTCCACACCCTGCCCTACCCAGTGGGCCACCCATGAGAACTCTGAGATGCCGGCCCTGCTCAGGGCACTGACACCCAGAAGGAAGGCTTGTCAGGCATCTGCTCTGAGGACCCACAGGGTCACCGCTGTGGTGAACTCACTGCTGGCTGAACTCACACTGTGGGACTACTAAGGGGTGACGCTCTGCCTGGGGACCAGATGTCCCCCAAATCCTGCTCATACTTCACAGAAGCCTTGGGGACAAGAGGCTGTTCGCTAAAAGCGCAATTCCCAGAGGCCCCTCTCATGCATCCAGAAGGATGAGTGGGCTTCTCAAGTGGGTCCATGAAGTAGGTAGAGGGCTGGAGTGGGGAGGCAGGAATGAAGGATGCCTCACGATGGGGGATTCTGAGGTTCTTTTTTCTCAGCCCCTCATCTGTGTTAAGCTTCTCGTCAGAGGCTCTTCCCTCAGCTTCTTACTGAGCTACCCACTCCTCGTCCTGCAGCTCCCCAGAGGTCTTCTCCGAACTCCCTGACCAAGTGAGACGCCACACACACACACTGTGGGCTCCCAAAGCGCCCACCTTCTCTTCCATTTCCCTCAGCACAAATACAAGTTTGTTGGATGACTAGCTGACGATTGTCATTTCTCCCACCATGAGGGCGGAGACAGTGTATTTTTTTCCTCACCACTGCACCTCAGCATCTAGCCCAGTGTATCCATAGAATTTTCTTGAATGAGTTCATTCTTTTCATTCCTTCACAGAATGCCAATCCCTTTTCTCAGAGGAGGTAAATGGCTCAGCTGCAGCACTTCCAATCCTCACCACAGCCTCGGACACGTTGTTGCTCTTCCCACTTTACAAGGGAAGAAATGAGTTTCAGAGAGGTAAAGTCACTAACCCAAACACACAGCAAGTAAGTGGCTTTGAACTCAGGACGGAACCTAGATAAGTCTAGCTCCAGAGCCTGTCCTCTGCCACCACACACCACCCTGCTTTCCTACCCTAAGGGTTTCTTTAGATCTTCCCTTGGAAACCTGCCCCTGCCCCTCAACTGCCCAAGCTCAGGACTGACAACCAGAATTCATTCTTTCAACCATACATTCGTTCAACCAGTCAAGTGACTCACTTACCAAGCCTGGCATGGGGCTGTGCCAAGCCCTGCATGGGGTGCCAGGAAACCAGACAGATCAGGGGCTTCCCTCCCTCCTGGGCTGCCCTCCTTCCACTGCTCTTGGGACTTTGCCAGCAGAAGCAGAGCACCAGGCAGCAGCCCTACCCTTAGCCTCACTGTCAGGGGACAAGAGTTAAGTGCCAGCCCCATCATTAGCCCTCCCCCCAGGACAGCAGCCTAAAATACTTAGGCCAGATAATGTGTAGCTTCACAATCCTTTTGTCTCCATTGTCTCAGACGACCTGGGACACAAGGAGGCACAGAATTCTGCTCCCTCCTTCCATGCAATTCTTAGACTCTCCTCTACCCCAGGCAGCTCTTGAAAAAGTTCTAGACTTGAAGTCCCAAAACCAGGGTTTTAGCTCCAGGTCTGGAGCTAGCTGTGGGACCTCTGGAGAACAAGTCATCCTGCCTCTCTCTAAACCACAGATTCCATAGCTGCAAAATGGAGGTGATCATATTGAGGATGCTAATGCTTATCGCACCGGCTTATAGGTGAGGATTAAATCATTCAGACCCAGAGAGACAGTTATCACGTACATGATTGGCTCGGAAACGTCTTAGCAACATGGGGACCTATGGGGGCCAGCTCTGCTGCTTGCAAGATGCATTTGACAATGGGATTTGGGGAAGGTTGGTTGGAAGCAGCCCTAGCAAACTGAGGCCAGAGCATTCCCCCAAGTGGACTGTCCGAAGTGAGGGGCCTTCCCCTGGCTCCCTGGGAGTCAGGGAGCTGTGCTCATCAGCCCAACAGCCAGAGTCCCGGGAGAAGAGCTGGGAACGGGACAGAACACACGGACACAGTTCTTCCCATTCTTCAGCACCTGGAGCTCCCCAGAGAGGGTACGTGCGCAGAACCTGGAACTCGGACTCTTAGTTATCCTCAGGCCCACCTTACGACCCGTGCCTTTTTCAGCCTCCCTTTTTTTAAAAAAAAAAAAAAAGATTTTATTTATTTATTTGACAGAGAGATCACAAGTAGGCAGAGAGAGGAAAGCAGGCTCCCTGCTGAGCAGAGAGCCCTATGCGGGACTCGATCCCAGGACCCTGAGATCATGACCTGAGCCGAAGGCAGCGGCTTAACCCACTGAGCCACCCAGGCGCCCCTCAGCCTCCCTTCTTTAAAGATTTTATTTATTTATTTGACAGAGAGAGAGATCACAAGTAGGTAGAGAGGCAGGCAGAGAGAGAGGAGGAAGCAGGCTCCCCGCAGAGCAGAGAGCCCAATGTGGGACTCGATCCCAGGACCCTGAGATCATGACCTGAGCTGAAGGCAGTGGCCCAATCCACTGAGCCACCCAGGCGCCCAGCCTCCCTTCTTTAAAAGGCACTAGATTCTAAGGGATTTGGAAAATTCCTTCTCGTCATAACACAGACACCTTCCATTTACTGGGTCCAGGCACCAGGCCAGCCGCATTTTATATGTTTGTTCACTAACACTTCACAAAAACCCTGTTGAAGAAGGTTCAACTGTTACCCCCATTCTATAGATGAACAAACTGAGGCTCAAAAGAGTAAGTTATGCACCCAAGTCACTGGAATTCATACCCAGGTTGGCCCCACTTTAAAGCCTGTACTACCTCCAAAGACAAAGTAGGGAGAATCACTGACAAAACACACTGCAAAGATTCATCCTGCCCATGCTTGGGGGAATCTTCCCACCCTAGCTGGTAATGAGCCACTGAAAGCACAGGAAATCCTGTGCCCTCCACTCTTCCTGGGGGAGCAACGCTGCCAATGCTCCCTCAATACCCACACACTCATCCAGGGCTCTCTCCTGGAGAGATCCCAGACTCTGGAATTCAGACTCCCACCTGAGGAGACTGGGTCTCCATTCTTCAGACAGGAAAACAGACAGATGAGGCGGATGGTGGGACAGGGGTCTGGGGTGCCTACTGTGATGGGCATCAGTGACTGAGCTGAGACCACAGTTCATATCTAAGTCCAACCTCGGAGTCCACCGTCTGCCCTCCACCCTGCTGGGTGGCACCACAGCCCAGACAGAAGTTTAGGGCTCTGCCCTCAGTCAACCTGCATGGATGACCCATTTCCAAGTGTCAGTAAACACAAGGGCATCTTTGTTGTTATAAGGATAGCAGTTTCCTTTCGATCCTTTTTGCCCATGTCTGAGCTGGCAGAACTGGGTCAGGAGGCTGCTTCCGGGCAAGTCGATGATGTTTTAGATTCTCTGAGAAAGTCCCGGCACTCTACATAGATATCGGAGAAGAGAATTTCGCTTCCTGAGATGAAAAGCACAAACCCCACTCCCGTCCAGACAAACCAGTGCTGCCTCCAGCAGAAAGAAAAACCTGTCAGGGAAGAGGAGAGAGTGAGACGGGGCATCTGTGAGGGGCTGAGACTTGGCTGAATCACACCCAGGGCTCGGGCCAGATGGCCACCGAGGACGGAAGCAGGGGAGGGACTGGCTGGCCCACAGCCCTTGCCCACCGTATGCAGGAGCCAGAGGCTCCTCCTCAGCGAACGCGCACACAGGTGCACAAACAGAAGGTTCCAAAGCCACTCCGGGTGCTCTCCTCCCCCACGGGTTTCAGGGACTTGACAAAAAACAACACAGTCACCAAGTCACAGTCTCATACAGAGAGAATCACCAACTGACGGCGTAGGACAAGCACACACCAACATAGGAACCCTAAGAGATGGTCATCAGATGGGACTTGGTCAATGTGTCCACAGCGTGGTGCGGACCTGCCAGCCCTCTCCCATCCCCACACCTGCACGGACAACTGGCTCCCCCGAGGCCCCCTCCCAGGAGGCTTGTAGAGGTCCAAACCCTCAATTCATGTGTACCGTCCCCAACACAGAATCACCCACTGTGACAGACACACTAACTGTCACCAAACTATCCCACATAGCCTTCCGCAAGGGAATGTGAACGTACGATCAAATGTTATTTAGTCACACACACACACACACACACACACTCTCTCTCTCTCTCTCTCTCTCAATCTCTCCAGCGTCCTTCTCTCAATGGAAGTGGTCTCCTCGCTGGGCCCCGGGCTCCCCCTGCAGGAAGTGTGGAGGCGCGGGGCGCCCTGGGTCCGAGGTCAGGAGCCCCGGTCCGCGGTCCCCACTCTCACCGGGGGTGGGGGGTGGGGTGGGGTAGCAGGCCGCAGCAGACTCACCGGACGATGCCAAACATGACCAGCACGTTGCCCAGCAGCCCCACAGCGCACACGGCCGAGTAGAGCGCGGTGATGGCGATGGCCAGGGCGAGGGACGAGGCGCTCCTGGTTGCCGGCGGCCCCGACGCATTGGCGCCGGTGCTGGGGAAGGCGCTGGGGAAGGCGTCCGAAGCATTGGCGAGGAGCAGGGGCTGCAGCACGGCGTCGGCGGAGGGGGCCGGCTCCATGGCTGCTGGGCAGCGGGTGCCGCGTCCCTCCCCGCCGTGCGCCCAGGGCGCAGAGATCCGGTGCGAGCGACGCGCGAGGGCTAAGGCCGCGCGGCCCCGACGCCACGGACTGCAGTGCCCCGGCCGCCCGGTCAGCCCCGCGTCCCCTCCGTGCGCCTGGCCGCCCGCCCCCCCGGCGCCCGGCTGCTCTCCTCGCCCCGAGCGCTCTGAGCCCGAGCCGCTGCGGGCTCCTTGGACGCGCCCGCCGCACGCACCACGTGGCCCGGAGGCGGCCGCCAGTCTGCGCCCGCGACCGGGGGCGGACGCTGCACCACTGGCTTGGAGCTGGGCCGGAGAAGCTTCCCACTTCTCCCTAGGTATGCTCCGCGGGTTCGGGTACACCCCAACCCTCGCCGGGGGTCACTTCCTCGCCCCTTGCCGTTTGGAGTCTGAAGGACCTGGATGTGAATCCCACATCTTGCTCCTACTCTAACGAACAGAGAGTGACCTTGAGCAAGTCAATTAACCTCTCTCAAACTCATTTTCCTCCACTGTAAAATGGGAATCATCGCACCACCTCACTCAGAAGGTTGTTGTGGAGATTAAGATGACCCAAGTAAAAAACTCAGCTCGGTGCCAGGCACACAGTAGATACTTTGTAAATGATTTTCCTGCACCCTATTCATTTGCTCAACAGATATTTTGGGGTGTTGAATATAAGAGCTGGGTACTATTGGGGATCCATTCATTAGCGCACAAATCCAGATAGGGAGCCTACCTCCTGGGGTTTACAACCTTCTGGTGAATCAATCCTGAGATCACACTACCAAAGACAAAAGGAAGGAAAGCAAGGCAAGGCGTTCCTGTGGTGGGGCCAACAAAACTCAGAGGTCAGCATGTGAAGTCTGGAGAGGAACTAAGTTTGTGAAGAAATAAGTAAAGGGCATTCTAGACAATGGAACCACATGTGCAAAGACCCTGTGGTCAGAGAAACAAAAAGGAGGTCAGGAAGAGGAGAAAGCAGGGAGCAAATGTGGGGAATGAGATGATAGATGAGATGATGTAGTAGGCAGGGTCTTAAAGACTACCCTAAGAATCACTCCAGCTGCGATAGGAGCACAGGGAAAAGGGGGGCACCTCCCACACCCCTGCCCTAACCTGACCAGCCCAGACCCAGAGCCATCCTCCTTTTTGGGTTCCTATCCTTCCCAGAACATTCTCTCTACTAACCATTACTGTGTTCCAGGCACTCTCTCTACCAACCATTACTCTGTTCCAGGCACTGTGATAAGCACTTTACTCATGCATCAACACTTTGGAGTAGATTCTATTATTAGTGTCCCCATTTTACAGATGAGAAGTCTAGACTAGGTACTATTTTATCCCCTATGATAATTATTTCTATCTGAGCTTGTTTCCTCCTTGGGAAGACTAGACCTGATCTATCCCTACACCCAGTAGAGGTCTAGGGTCACAGTGGGTACTCAGGAAATACTGGTTAAATGAATAAAAGTCCCGAGGGAGAATGGAATGGGACAACATTGGGGTTCCCAAGCTCCAGATTCTTGGGAGATGCTCTTTGAGTGTTTGGGCAAGTCCTTCCCTTCACTCAGATCACTCTCCAGCTTGAGTCATCCACCTATGTGCAAGGCTCCTACCCTTTCTCAAAAAGAATAAAGCCAGAATTCCCAAGTTCACCCTCTTCTTCATTCTCTATGCCTCTCCCAGCTGCTGTCTGAACCCCTCCAACAGCTACAGCAGACTCTGACCCCAACGCTTTCCCACTCAACCACCTAAGGACTCTTCAGATTGGCCATTTTTTTAAGGTTACTTTATTCTTTTTTTAAGTAAACTCTACGTCAACATGGGGCTTGAACTCATGACCCCAAGATCAAGAGTCACATGCTCCACCAACTGAGCCATCCAGGTGCCCCAAGATGGACAATTTTGCTCGGTGGTCACAAGGGCTGCCAAAACAGTCCCTTGTCCCAAAGTGCCTGGTACTCTGGTGCCAAGGGGGAGAAATTGGGACAAAGAGGGCTACTTTATTAGAGTTGTGTCCTCCTCCCTACCTCTCCAACAAGCCAAAATTTTTCCTACCTCAGGACTTTTGCACACTCTATTTCTTCTACTCAGAAGGCTCAGCCAATTCTCCAGGCTAAATGCTATCCATCCTTTAAGTTTCAGTTTAAGTATTACTTCCTCCACAAAACCTTCACTGACTGCCCCCCCAACTAGAGTAGGTGCTCTTGATATTTTGTTATCATGGCATCATGTACCTCTTCTTTACAGAATTTCCACATATTTAATCACCTTTACAACAGGTCTTGTGCATCTCTGTACCCTCACCTTAGTAAGTCCCTAGTGCTTGATGAGTAACTGAATAGGAAGTTCAAGTCCAACTTTGGTGAGCTGCCATTTTGATGAGGAAGACTGATACTGCTTAACAAAGGACTTGGGAGTCCTTTTAAGCAACTACCACCCTTTGCATAAATTCTGCAACCACATCTTACTTGGAACTGAAATGCTAGTTGCCAGCTCCACCCCTCTCCCCTTGGCTTTTGGCTATCACCAAGCAAGCCTACCCAACTCCTTGCCATTGCACTCGGGGCCCTCCCAAGTCTGGTCCCAATCCGGGCATCCAGCTTCCCTCTTCTAACTCCATCCCCATACCCACCCTAATGGTGGGCTCCAACCATACTGGGCTGAAGGGAATTTTTAAAAATTGCATCCCACATTTTTTTAATTCCTCCCCGGAACAGAAATGATATGGAGCAAAGCCACAGCTATGGTGGAGGCAAAAGACAAAAAAAGAGTCCCTTTGGGCACCTGGGTGGCACAGTCAGTTGAGTGTCCAACTCTTGGTTTTTGGCTCAGGTCATGATCTCAAGGTCCTGAGACTGAGCCCCTTGTCAGGCTCTGCACTCAGTGGGAAGTCTGCTTGGGATTCTCTCTCTCAATCTCTCTCTCTCTCTGCCCCTCTGCCCCTCCCCTGCTCCCATTCAGGTTCGCTCTCTCTCAAACAAATCAATCTTTAAAAAAAAAAAAAAAAGAGTCCCCTTAACCTCTCTGAGCCTTAGTTTTCTCATCTATAAAACAGAGGTACAGGACTGGGCTGAGGGTTTGGTGAAGCAGCAAGTGCTCTGCCAACCAAGAAAGGCTACGTGAGCATGAGTTACCACGCGGGGATGAGTAAGACCGTGGCTCTCTTAAAGCAGCTCACAATCAAGAAGCTGGTAAAGATATGTAAATGACCAAGTGCATGAGCCAAATGTTTTCCTAGGAAAACACCCGGGCCGCTAAGGTCTGCCCCTTTTAAGAGTTTGCCTGCTGTCTCTTCTCTCTCCTGGGAGAACACAAGTCAGCAGTCTGCAACCCAGGAGAAGGTTCTCACCAGGACCCAACCATGCCGACACTGTCATCTTCGACTTCCAGTCTCCAGAACTGAGACAGAAATTCCTGTTGCTCATAAGCCCCTGTGCCTAGGGTGCTTTGTCAGAGCCCCCCAAACTAATTAAGACGCATGCCAGGTGCCCATGAATTGCCCCCACTGAGGACATTGAAAGAACTTATGGAAACTTGAAAGCCATCTAATGGGCTGTCCCCAGTGGCGCCCCAAAGTGAGTAGTTTAAAGAAATGAACTCTGACTTAAATGTGAACATTCTAGTCTATCTTTAACAAGCGGTCTCATTTCTGTGGCCACAACTCATAAATAATCCTGTTGGCTACCATTTGTAGAGAGCTTGCTATGTGCCAGGCACTGGGCCAAGTTCTTTGAGGAGTATCTCATTTAATCTTCAACAGCCCTCAGGCATGAATTTCTACCCTTAGTATTCCATTTTCCAGAGACTAGGTTAGCTGTCCCAAGCCCGAGCTGGGATGCCAAGCCAGGTCTGTGTGACTCCAAAAGCCAGTCCCCTGACTACCACCCTCGCTGCCTCTCAGAGCGAAAACTAAACAGTCACCCCCCCACCCCCAAACACAAGAACCCATCACTCCTGTCTCCGCTCAGCAGATCTTCCCCACTGCAGGGTGATGAGTCACTGGGAGCTCAGGAGATTCTTGAATCTGACCCTGCTCTTGGAGCAGAGTAGACACAGTCCTCCAGGCCTGGGTCACCAAAGGGTTTGGCTCTGCTTTAGGCTTGTCCCCATCCTTGACTTCAAGGGAAAAACAAAAAAACAAAAAACAAAACTGGATGGGAAATCCAAGGCCAATCTAGGGTATCAGCAGGCGTCAGCAGTGGAGAAACAGAAATCACTGAAGGAGTCAGAGCAGGAAGGAACTCCCTGGGGAAGCTATTAACAATTTAGTATGTGGGAATGTGGCTCCCACCTGCCAAAGAGACAGATCTGCCTGATGGAAAATACTGTGAGTGAGCGAGCAAGCAAGCGGGCAGCTCCCCTGGGCTGCCTCTCAGTCTAGCTTCATCTGCAAGCCCCAGGAGGGCGATGACCTTAACCATAACCATAAAATAATAACCATTTGCATTTGCAAAGCACTTCTGACTTCCCAAAGCACTTCCAGATTGATGACTTCACCTTATCTTGACACCATCCAATTACAAGATGAGGTCAGGTTTCATTATCTTCTGTTTCTAGCTAGGAAGACAGACTTCTAGAGAGCCTGGGTGAGATGCCCAAGGATATAGAGCAGATCAGTGAAGGAAACAGGGTTGGCACTATCCATCTAGTTGCCCAAGCCAGAATTCTGTGAATCCTTGACTCCTGTCTCTCCTCCCCTCGGAACCGCACCTCTAAGCAATCACCAAGTCCTGTCCATTCTTCCCAGATAACCCACGGCTGCCATCATTCTTCATCCCTACTAGCAGATTCCCAGTCTGACACACCACCATTTCTTGCTGAAACTACCAGAATCACTCCTGAAATAGCCTCCCTGTATCCAGGCAGTACCATGGCTGCAGGCACTCCACGCCTTCGCCTCTCTCTCTCACCAGCCCCTTGTACCACCTTCCTCTTTCCATGCCATCCTTCAGCCAAAATAAGCAGCTAGTGGTTCCCCCAAATAAGCTGCTTCTCCTACTTCCAGGCTCAGCTATGTGGTTAAGCAGAAGGGGATGGTTTGGGTCAAACTGGTTGAAATCCCAGCTTAGCCACTTTCCAGTTGTATGACCTTGGGTGAGTCATCTAACTTCGTCCATTAGCTTCCTAAAACGGGGACAACGAAAGCCCCTGCCTTGTAGCACCCAGCATGTAGGCAGTGCTCAGTATGTGAGCTACTGCTGGGATGAGGGTTCCTCTGCCTGTAACACTCTACTGCAGCCTCTCCAGCCCCTTTGTCAGCTAAGCCCCTCCTCCATCACGTCTCAGCTGCGATGTTGTTCCCTTCCTTTCTCCCCCAGATTAGTTTCTATCACACACTGTCTGTTCCTTGGAAGCACATCTCCCTCCTGGAAGCACTGTCAGGTCCTGGATTCCTAGAAGACCATCCCACCCACACACTGCTGGGGAGGCCTGGGTCTGTCCAGAGGAAGAGGGAATGGAGTGGAAGAGGGAGGGGGCCACAGCAGGAGAAGACTGGACTCCCTGAGAAGGAGAGAACAGAAGCGTTTGTAGGTTCCCTGAGTGAGGACTTTGATGGGTAGCAAGGAAGAGCTTGGAATATTTCGGTAGCAAGTTCAGGGTTAAGGGAAGAGAGATAAACCTCCTGCTTTCAAGTGAACCCTGGGGACTTAAACAAAAGCACTTCAGATGTGACCCAGATGGACTTAATGCCAAAGGTCTTTGCCTCATGTTTCCTGGATCATGCAAACCTCAAGGAAGGAGAAGGCTTACACCATCCCCCTACCAGGCCCTCTCTTCTCTGAGCCTGGATTTTCCCACAACCCTGGTGGATGGGGGCAGGAGTGGAGTTTGTTTTATTTACTTATTTTTCAAATTGTTTTTGTAGCACTGAATGTCAAGGAGGAAAAGCATATACCTGTTAGAGGAAACATCATGAGGCCCAGACCAGGCATCGACAAAAGACAGATGAAAATGACTGTCTTCGGAAGAAGAAAGGTGATAGGGAGAAACTGGAACTGCAGAATCTCCCACCAGCTCCTTAGCCCCGGGATTAGACCCCTGTCCAGACACTGCCTGCCACCTGCCCAACAACCATGTCTTCCCCTTATTCTCCTAGTCTCTAATCGGGGGTAGGTGGGTTCCCTTGATTTTGGGAAAAGGAGCTCCTTCCCCTCGCCCCTAGGGGGTGAACTGGCCTAAATAAATTATGGCAGTCTGTAGTAGATTGCAAAATGGTCACAATTCTTCATTCCTCTTTGTGTCTATACTCATGGCCATGTGACCTTATGGCTCTTCCGATCAAGCAGTGGAGTCCATTTCCTACCCCTGTGCTTGGGCCAGCTTTGTGACTTGCTTTGCCCAAAAGAAGAGATGGAAATGACAGTATGCCAGCTCAAAGTCTGGGATCTCAAGAGGCTTTGCATTCTTCCACCCAATCTCTTGGAACTCTACTGCTACCATGGAAACAAGCTTGGGCTAGCTTGCTGGATAAGAGAGTCATCACCCCATCACCCCATTTGATAACCAGCGAACACTAGGCATATGAGTAAGTAAGACCTTCCTAGACCAGGCAGCCCTCAGCCAACCCTACAGCTGACCACAGACACAACAAGTAAGACCAGCCGAGATCAGTGGAGATTAGCCTGGGCAGACTCAGATCACAGAACTACGCAGCTATCCACAGACAGCTGATGGAAAATAAATGGTTGTAGTTTCAAGCCACTAAGTTTGGGGATGATTTGTTAAGCAGGAGCCATCATAACACATACTTCCCTACAACATCCTGCATCCCAGGGGTGGATATGTAACCAATGAGATGTAAAAACAAATCTGCTGACAGGCTTTCTTTTCCCAGAATGAAAAGCAAAGGCCCATCAGAAGAAAACTGTTTGCCCAAACTCCCTTGGGATGCTGATATGATGCCTGGAGCTATAGCAGCCATCCTGCAATCATGCAGTAAACATGACAATGAAAAGTCAGTATGGTGAGCTTGTCAGTGGAAAGATAGAACAAGCCTGGATCTTTGGTGATGTGGTTGAGCTCTGAGTATACCAGCTCTGGACTGCCTGTGTCAAGACCTCTCTGGTGTGAGCCACTGCTAGTCCTGTCTTTTTGTTACTTGCAGCTTAAAAGCATTCCTGAAGGATGCATCCATGCATGGGTAACATCCCAAGAAGAGTGACACAGAAATAAATGAACATGGCTTAGTGGCATGAATGTGTATTTGTTTTGAAACTGGGAGGTGGAAATCTGTGATTAAGAGTATGAACCCTGGGGCGCCTGGGTGGCTCAGTGGTTTAAGCTGCTGCCTTCAGCTCAGGTCATGATCTCGGGGTCCTGGGATCGAGTCCCGCGTCGGGCTCTCTGCTTGGCGGGGAGCCTGCTTCCTCCTCTCTCTCTCTCTCTCTGCCTGCCTCTCTCCCTACTTGTGATCTCTATCTGTCAAATAAATAAATAAAATCTTTAAAAAAAAAAAAAAGAGTATGAACCCTGCATCTGAACACCGGGCCTGCCACGCACAAGTTAGGGGATGCTGGAAAAGTTTACCAACTTTGCCAAGCTTCCATTCCCACATCTATTAAGAGGAACTGCTAATAACACATATTTTATAGGATTATGAAGAAGAGAAATGGGGCAATGCAAACACAGAGCTTGCTGCCATGCCTGACACAATGGAAACATTTCATAAGCTGCCATACTGGCTAGTGCTGTTATTCCAACAATCTTCTTTTCTCAAATGTGAGGCAAAGTGATTCCCAGACCGAGAAGAGTCTGGGAATCTGGGATCCCTGGGATCTGGCCATGGTGGGTACATGTACTGAACCGTGATCTGGGTCCTCCCTGGAGTTAATTCACAGGCGTCAAACTGCAAGATTTGCTTGTTTGAGGGGGTGGGAGGTGGATGCTGAGGGGCAGGGGATAGAAGGGACTTGAGTGAGAGCAACAGGGAAGGGACAGTGGCTGGGAGGAGAGTGTGCTCCCCTGCCCAGAGCCAGCTAGAGCTTCATTAATAGAGGCCGAGGTGTTACAGAAGACAATGGGCCTCAGTGGAGTGTGACCTGGTGGGGAGAAGGGCCTTCTGGAGACTTCTTGGAGAACATGCACAGTGCCACAGCTGCCTGCCTCCTGGGGAATAGTGAGGGAAGCTCAGGATGGCAGAATGAACACGCTCTGTCTCCCATTTTTTTTCTATCAAGCTGTCGTTTTCCTTAGAGGACAAATCAGCTCTTGCCTCTTGCCTTGCCTTTCTCCACTTTGTTTTCTCTGCTCATTCCCTTCAGCTTCCCACCTCATCCCAAGCCTCCTCCTCCTTCCATCTGCAGTTCCCATTCCCTCGGTTGAAATCCCTAATGCTACCCGCTGCCTCCGTCGTCCTCCATCATCCTCAGTAACTCCCCTCTGGAGCACGGCACTGCCCCAGCTCTCATCTGCACACTCTGAAGCTGAGTATTAATAACCACTTCAGGTGACCTTGTCCGATGGGTACTCCCTGCTGGCAAGTCCTAGTCTCCTTCTTCCAAGGTATCCTCCATCTCCCCTCCCCCTGCAACCCCGCTGCCCATCCCTGTCCTCCCCAGCCTCTCCCCCACAAACCCTGGGCAAAACCCTGAGCCAGAGCGGAGTGCTGGGGAGCCAGATGAGTGTCCACAGCCCCAGCCCTCATGGAAAGTTCCTACCCTCAGAGGCATCGCTCTCTCTCCCTAAAGGGCCCTCAGGCTCAGGGTGCTGGCCTCCCAGCTGGGCACCAGGACCATTCTGGTAGCAAGGCGGGAGGTGAGGTGAAACAGACAGATTTAGGGAACCTGGGACTAGTATCTTGTCACCAGATGTTCAGAACCATAGAACTGGAAAAAAGGCTTAGCCATTGTCTAGTCCAACCCTCCTTCGCTTTATAGAGAAAGATGCTGAGGTGCAAAGTGGGATAAAGGCACAGACAGCAAGTTAGGAGCAGAGTCGAGATCAGAACCCGTCTCCTGAATCTGGTAACAATGCCCCTTCTCCCACCTTGGGCAGGATGACCTTGGGCAATGAATGGGCAATGAATGGGCACCATTCATATGCCAGGCACTGCGTGAAGCCCTTTTATGTATATGATTTAATCATTCACTTAACTCTTTCAGGGGAGAACGGTCATGACTCCAAGTTTACAGATTGGGAACCTAGGGCTCAGTGCAGTCTGAGAGCTTGCTCAAGGTCGTGTAGAAGCTGGATTGGAACCCAGGCCTGAGTCCATAGACCCTCCTCGCCACAGCACAAAATCTCTCTGTGAAACTCCAAGCACTCAGAGCCTCAGTTTCCTCACCTGTGAAATGCAGCGATTGGACTCCACGGCCCCAGACTCACCTGCAAGGTGCTGAAAGAAATTCAGAGAGGCAGCCCGTTCGCTAGTTGCCCGCATTAGTGGGAAAATTTCTGTTTTCCCCATTTGCTTCAAAACAGCTCGCCCCCAGGTTTACACTGAGAGGAGCCTGGGGAAGGTGCCATGGCAACCACAGAGGCTCCTGAGAGTCCAATTCGCCTAGGTTGGCCAGACTGGCAAACTGAGTGACCTGAAGCCCACAGCACCCCAGGGGGTCAAGGCAGAGCCCCAGGGGGAGGAGCTGAGCAGCCTGAGATCCTGGCTGGGCAGAGGGAATATGGGTCTGCAGCCTGAACACAAGGCTCTGTCGTGGGATCTGTGACACAGAAACTTAGGGATCCTGAGCCAATCACTACCTCTCTCTGAGCCTCAAGGTACTGTTTTGTCCCTTAGCCCACAGAATATACTCAAAATAAAGAGCAGCTGCTATTGTCATTACTAATACCCCCAAAATTTTTTTAAGATTTTATTTATTTGAGAGAGAGCATGGGGTGGGAGCACAGAGGGAGGAGAAGCGCCCCCCCCTCCCCCGGCACTGAGCAAGGAGCCCCACGTGGGGCTCAATCTCAGGACTCTGGGATCATGACAGTCGCTTAACCCACTGAGCCACCCAGGCGCCCCTAATATTCAAATTTGGAAGAGCTGGATGCCCGTCAACTAATGAACCTGAACATGCTTTATAGATTGCAGCACCACACAAGTGCGAGAGATTATCATCACTCGGGAAAACTATTCACACTCCCCGGGCTGTGTAGAACCCCTTATTTGCATATAATAATTGAACCGAGCACTTTCTATACAAAAGACAAGGTAGACACTATGTTTGGGGAGAAGAGCAAAGATGAATCACACGCGGATTTTTACAGTCTAGAAGGTGACATGTAAGGAAGGGAGGCGGCAGTAGAGGTACGAGAGAGGGTCAATAAAGTAGCTGGGAGCTGAGGCCCTCAGAAGCCCCCCCGCAGCTCACTGAAGCCAACAAAGGAGCTTCATCTGAAGGGAACAGGGCTGTCTGAGAGTTCATGGTCAGGGACGTAGACGGCCTCTGGGAAGACCCCGGGACCAAGAATAGAAGCCAAGACTCACGGTGTTTCTCCATCATTCTCCTCTCTCAGCACTTTGGCCTCCTCCGCAGCTCCAGCCACGCCGCCGGCTCCGACCAGCCCCGCAGCTCCTACATTCTCAGGTTCAACCCTCGGCCTGGCACACAGCAGACAGGATGACCAACTATCCCGACTGGCCCGCCACTCCTAGTTTTACCCCCAGAAACTTCTCAGTCCCGGGGAAATCGGCACGGCCGGTCACCTCACCCTCACAACAGCGGCGAGAGGCAATTTTGAGTTAATAAATGTTCTAGCGCCAGTCACAAGCCGGGGGGGGGGGGGGGGGGGGGGGCGGTGAAGCCCAAAGCCCCCTTCCGGGGTCCTGGGAAGAGGGAACCTGATTGGACCTGTCGAAGTCAGGTGATCCCCCTGGTCCAATCAGCCATGGCCACCGCTGGATGGGCTCACTGGCAAACATGGCGGCCAGGGGCCTGCAACCCTGGATGGGGAAAGGAGCGAGGGGGTCACAGATTCATGGTCCAAGCACATCCCCCCAAAAGGTGTCAGCAATAACATCTACGTCCCCAGCAAAATAACGAACTCTTAAGAGAAAGGACCGTGCCCCATGACCTGAGTCCATTATCCTTATATGCACAGAACCTAGCACATGCCTGACGAAGTATGAAATACACATTTGTTTGGTTGGGTTTTTTTCTCTGTTCTTCTAACCCATCAAGCTTGCCCAACCCTATGCCTTAGCACTTGCCTCTACCTAAGACATTCTTCCCCCGTCCCCAGGTGGCTGGGGTCTCTCCTCAAACACCAGCCCTGAGCTTCCATCTGCAAGACATCTCTCCCCCACCCCAGCACTATCTTCCACATCAGCTTGTTGCAGCCTGTTATTACTTTCCTGGCTTTCTTCCCAGTGCTAATCACCACCTGGAATCATCTTGTTCATTTACTGGCTTGAATTGTGTCTGTTTTCCCAATACTAGAATGTGAGCTCTAGGAAGGGCAGGCACGTTACCTCTTTTGCTCATCACTGTGTGCGCAGTGCAAAGATAACACCTGCCCCCTTTAGGGACTTGAGAAATATTTATTGAAAACAAAATATATATTTATTGAATGAATAAATAAATGGATGAAATGTAAGGGACAGTTCATGCTAAGGGTGGTAACAGCACCAGGTGAAACAAGGAAGGGGGAATTAATTCAGGGTCTGCACAGGTAACAGGAAGTTGCTTAACCTGGCTGGAAGGCAGAGAGCCCAAAGGGAAGTGGGCAACAATTTGCTGGGTAGGTTAGTGGTTTGGGACCAGATCTCCACACGAAAGATCGTAGCTCTTTGCTTATCCACACCTGCAGGAGCTTTTAGGTGAGGCTTTCCTTTTTGTAAAATAATAATTTTTTAGTTGCTTCAGATAACGCACGTGAGCATTTCTATCAAAAGGCCTATCCTAGGGGTGCCTGGGTGGCTCAGTCAGTTAAGCAACTGCCTTCAGCTTGGGTCATGGTCTCGGGGTCCTGGGATCGAGCCCCATGTCGGGCTCTCTGCTCAGTGGGGAGCCCGCTCCCCCCCACCCCCTGCCTGCCTTTCTACCTACTTGTGATCTCTGTCTGTCAAATAAATAAATAAAATCTTTTTTTTTTTAAGTCCTATTCTAGACAGGGGTGTTTTGTAATGATGCCAGACATGAGCATAGATCTTTGTGGAATGTCAAGAGCTTACAGAAGAAAGTCTTCTGTGCTCTGACAACAGCCCCAAGAACCACACAAGGCTGGCTCTGGTCACTGTTCAGAGAAGCCTTGTGGAGGGGAGGCGAGAACAATAGCCTGCCTCGAGTTCAGAAGATGTATCCCTTCTTTTTGCCAGCTGTGTGACTGGGACAGGACTCTCACCTTGCTTAAGTTCATTCATTCCCTCAGCCACTAATTCAACAAATAGTTATCAAGTGCCTTTCATGATGGTTAATTTGGCCCAGTCAACTTGGCTGGCCCACACTGCAAAAATATTTGGTCAAACATAATTCCAGACCTTTCTATGGGGGCCTTTTGGATCAATTGACATATTTTTAAAAGATTTTATTTAGTTATTTGAGAGAGAGGAAGGGGGAGTGAAAGAGAGAGATCACAAGCAGGGAGGAAGGGCAGAGGGAGAAGCAGACTCCCCGGCGAGCAGGGAACTGGATGTAGAACTGGATCCCAGGACCCTGGGATCATGAGCCAAGCCCAAGGCAGACACTTAACCAGCTGAGGCCACCCAGGTGCCCAAGGGATGAATTAATATTTAAATTGTTGGAATTTGGGTAAAGCAGATTACCCTTCAATATTTGAGTGGGCCTTGGGGCGCCTGGGTGGCTCAGTGGGTTAAGGCCTCTGCCTTCGGCTCGGGTCATGATCCCAGGGTCCTGGGATCAAGCCCCACATCGGGCTCTCTTCTCAGCGGGGAGCCTGCTTCCTCCTCTCTCTCTGCCTGCCTCTCTGCCTACTTGTGATCTCTGTCTGTCAAATAAATAAATAAATCTTGAAAAAAATATATATATATATATCTGAGTGGCCCTTGTCCAGTCAGTTAAAGGCCCACATAGAACAAAAGACTTGACCTCCCATGAGCAAGACATGATTCTCCAGCTTGACAACCTTCACACTTGAACCCCATCTGAGCGTCTAGCCTGCCAGCCCACCCTACAGAGTCTGGACTGCCAACCTCCATAATCACATGAGTCGACTCCTTTAAATGAGTCCTTCTTTCTACATACACATCCCAATGACTCTGTTTCTTTGGAGAACCCTGAAGAATACAGTCTACAAAGTGATTAATTCTGAAGATGGAGCAGTGAAAAAAGCGAACCCAATCAGTGACCTCACTAAATTTATATTCTAGTGAGAAGAGTAAACAATAAATAAGAAACAAATACAACATTAAACAGGCTGTTTAGAGGTATTTATGAGTCTGTGGAACCCCAGGGCACAGATCTGTCTGGCCAAAAGACCTAGCTAGGTAAAGATCTGGGCAGAGCAGCTTTTAGGCAAGAGCCAATGTTTCTTTTCGGATCCTCTTTTTTAAAAAAGAGAAAAGAAGATCAGCTCTGTTGTCATAGAGAATGTTTAGAATGAGCTCATTTTTGTTTAAAAAAAAAAAAAGACACGTCTAGCAGGAGAGAAGGAATTGTCGCCTTAGCAGATGGCAGCAGGCTCCTTAGAGAAAGAATTGTCTTTCCTTAGCATAACACTTCAATAAACCACTCAAGGGGGGAACTTCTGTGCACCCAAGTGCACCTGCTCTCGGCGCAGCCTAGAAGAGACGTACACCAGCAACCACATGTGGGAGCTGCAAGGAGGCACACAGAGAAAGGAGGGTAGTGCCACAGGCCCTGACAAAGGACCTGAGGACTTTTCCCAACAGCAGGTCAACCTCGATTTTATTTTCTTTTATTATGTGAAGTTTTATTTATTTAAGTAATCTCTACACCCAACGTGGGGCTTGAACTCACAACCCTGAGATCAAGAGTCACATGCTCCAATGACTGAGCAAGCCAGGCACCCAAGGTCAACCTCACTTTTATTTATTTTTTTAAAAGTGTTATATTTACTGGGATGCCTGTGTGGCTCAGTCAATTAAGCATCTGCCTTTGGCTCAGGTCGTAATCCCAGGGTCCCGGGATCAAGTCCTGCATCAGGCTCCTTGCTTGGTGGGGAGCCTGCATCTCCCTTGGCCTGCTGCTCCCTCTGCTTGTGCTCTCTCTCTCTGGCAAATGAATAAATAAAATCTTTAAATATATATATATATATATATATATACACACGCACACACACATATATATACATACACACACACACACACACTTATGTTTTATTTATTTATTTGAGAGAGCACAAGTTGGGGAGCAACAGAGGGAAGGGGAGAAGCAGGCTCCATGCTGAGCGGGGAGCCTGACTCAGGGCTCAATCCCGGGACCGGGGGATCATGACCTGAGCTGAAGGCAGATGCTTAACTGACTGAGCCACTTAGGCGCGCCTCAACCTCAACCTCAATTTTAGGTGTTTTGTATTCCTGTGATGTAACCTCACTCTTGGTCCCTCAGACATTAAGAATGTTTGTAATACACACATGGCTTCTTGTGAATAGGGATTTTTCTGGAAATCGAAGAAAAGTGCTAAGATCCCAGGTCTCAGTTGCTGGGTTGCCCCAGGAGTTAGGCACCAGGACAGCCCAAAAGGCTGCAGAGACTAAGAATTCAGCAGTTAGCAGACAGGAGCCAGAAGTGACTGTGCCCATTTATGCCCCTGGAAGAAGCCCAGTTTTGAGGAAGGAGTGGAATTTCCACTGGGTACAGAATAAAGAGTTCAAGCCCATCTTATCTCAATCTTAAGAGCCTGGCTGACTTCTGGGTCACAAAAGCATAAGAAAACAAAGCGTGGGAAGCTTGACCCCAGACGCTAACAGGATCTATCTCTGGAGGATGGAATGACGTGATTTTGTTATGTATGTGCAACTTCCTAAACCTTTTACGATTAGCAGAAAACTCCAAAAGCTATCTTCATTTTTCTACAAATTAATAGATCTCCTCCTGCTGCCAGTCCCGCCCAAGAGGACGAGACAGCGGGTCGGTACCTGGAGGGAGGCTGGGGCTCCTTCTCCACTACATTTGGAAACATGACTCATCCCACTCTTCAGGCTCCTATGAAAGTGGAAAGAGCTCTGAGGGAGACTTGCAAATTGCTCTTCTCTCTCTCCTCACTTTCCGCAGGGAGAGTGAGAGGAACCCAACGAACCTGCTCTTCTCTCCAGAGAGCTAACTCCTGGCCTTTTGCCTGCCAGGCCAAGCTGCCTCCCCCGGGCCCCCAAGGCCAGGCAAGTAAACAGGTGGGAGTTCGTTTCCATTATTTTTCAGTTCTGTAGCCAGGCCTGGGTTCCAGAGAAAGCCTCCAGCACCTTCCTGAAGCCCCCCAGAACATTGCTGCCCCTAGGCCCTGATGTCAGAGAGAGCCACGGGCCTCGTACCTTCCACCTCCCCCCTGGGGACTCCATCCCAACCCTGGCAACAGTCCCCTTTCTCCCACAGCCCAGGTTACCTAAGATTCCTCCTCACCTTCTGCCACAGGACCAGCCTCCTCCTCAAATGATGGTCCAGGTAAAATTTGGTTACAAAGGGCAAATTTGGGGGGAGCCCCTCGCTGGCTCATTCAGTAGAGCATACAACTCTTTTTTTTTTTTTTAAGATTTTATTTATTTATTTGAGAGAGAATGAGCAGGGAGCAGGGGGAGGGGCCAAGGGAGAGGGAGAAGAGGAGACTCCCCGCTGAGCACAGAGCCTGCCAGGGCTTGATCCCAGGACACAAAGATCATGACCTGAGCCAAAGTCAGACACTTAACAGACTGAGCCACCCAGGCACCTGAGCATGCGACCCTTGATGCTGGGTTCATGAGTTCAAGCCCCATGTTGGGCATAGAGCTTACTAAAAAAAAAAAGAAAGAAAGAAAGGACATCCTAAAGTTCCTCCCCAGCCCCCACCCCACTCCCTGCCAAGTTAGTGGGGCCTTCCCAGCTCAGATCAAAGTCCTCTGTCCCTGCCCTATCTTCACTGTGTCCAAACCCATTTCCTGGATCCTCCGAGGAAGTAGAATAGCATTAATGACCAAACAGAAGCAACAACCTAACCACCTCCCCCCAGCCCCCAATCTCAGGGTGCACAGAGCTCAGCTGTCTTTGGTCTCAGCTTCTCCCTCCACATTCATTGCAAAACCTGCTTTGCATAACTGAAAGGCCAAGTAGGTATGTTGTCCCAAAAAAGGCAGTCTTCTACCAGGATGAAGTCTGGCTTAGTCTAGAAAATGCTGCCAAGCAGCTCTTTTTTTTTTTTTTTTTTTTTTTGGTAGTTGAATATACATAACAAAATTTACCATTCCAGGCAGCTTTTTTTTTCTCCAAGATTTTTTTTTATTTATTTGCGCGAAAGAACACAAGCAGGGGAGAGCAGCAGGCAGAGGGAGAAGCAGGCTCCCAACTGAGCAGGGAGCCCGTTGTGAGGCTCGATCCCAGGACCCTGGGATCATGACCTGAGGTGAAGGCAGACGCTTAATGGACTGAGCCACACAGGTGACCCTCTAAGCAGCTTTTTAAAATAGCTTTTTTTCAGGGCACCTCGGTGGCTGGGTCAGTTGGGCAGCCGACTTGATTTCTGCTCTGGTCTCGGTCTCAGGGTTGTGGGTTCCATCTCTGAGTTGGGTTCCATGTTGGGCATGGAACCTGCTTAAAAATAAATCAATAAATAAAATGGCACTTCTTTTTCTTCACTGCGATGTTATGAATAAAATATGTAAATGAAGACTGAGAAAACATGAGTGATAGGGTGGGGAGGGGTTAACATTTTGCCAGGCAAGGTGCCCCAAGTGCCCAGCAAGTGATTTGCGCTTCCCCCTGGGGTCCCCTGAGTCACTGCCTGCCTGCCCACTGGCCTCCCTGTTAAGTGTGGCCAGGAAGGAGACTGCAAAGTTGGGTCGAAGCCCTGCTGTCAAGGCCTGAAATGCTACATTTTTATCCATGAGGAGCCACTGAAGGTTCTTGAGCATGATCAGAGCTTCGTTTTACTAAGATTCACCTAGTGTGAGGGTGAAGAAAAGCAGGGGGTGTGGGGGGAGCAGGGGAGCGCCTGGCTGGCTCAGTCAGTAGAGCATGGGACTCTTGATCTCAGGGTCGTGAGTTCGAGCCCTACGTTGGGCAATAGAGCTTACTTAAAAAAAGAAAATAGCCAAGGAAGATTCCCGGGGTGGGGGGATGAGTCCGGAGATGGCAAAGAGGTGGTAGGTCCAGGTCCTGGTGGTATAGGGTAAGGAGAAAGAACTGGAACCCTCCAATGAACCGGGACCCTCAAAGGACAATCCCCTCAGTGAAGGAACAAAGGAGGGAAACAAGGACACTTGCGCATCTCTGCCTGAGTTGGAGTGGGAGGATGGGTATGTCCTGGGGGATTTATAATCCAAGCTCAAGTTTGGACCACTCACAGGTCTTGCATCACAACTGAAGAGAGAACATAACGTGTTTCCCAGACTGCAAGCTTGGTCCTGAGAAGCACCTGTTCAAGCCAGGCCTGTAGAGCCCGGGGGCACTGCTTGAATTCTCCTCAGAGGTGAAGGAATTCCCTAGGAACTTCCAAGAGGCAAAAAGCCAGCTCAGTGCCCTCTGTCTGGGTCCTTCCTCCCTATATCTGTGATTTCCTGCCAGCACTGCCTCTGGGTCCTCTCCGCAGGTCGAGAGGCAGAGCCAGGTGGAGAGCCCTGGACTCCTGACCTACACGAGGCAGCCTCGTGCAGAGCTCTGGACTCGATTCTGGAAGAGATGCCAAGGACAAGGCAATAGGTCTCATTGGAAGGCAACCCCAAATGAGGACTTTTAAGTCCCGATGCGATACAAACTGGGCTCATGCGAACCACGGGTCTACCAAGCAAACCAGCCGATGAAAGGACTCAGTAGGAGATGGATTCTGGCAAGAGACAGGGTGGGAGAAAAGAGCTGGGGTCAGGCAGTTGAGGCGGACTTTCGCTATTGGCTCTACGGCTTCCCGGCAGTGTCCCCCGCAGGCCCTGCTCCTTCCCCAGCACCCCCCTTCCCATGTGAGGTCTCCTCAGAGGCTAAGATGCTATGTCCTGCTGGGGGAACAGAAGGGAGGAGAGAGTTCCAGAGACAAAGCTCAGCTCTGAGGCAGGGGGTAGCTGAGGAAGGGGATGGGGAGCCCAGAAGCAGCTGAGGGCAGAGACAGGCCAGGGCAGGAGGTAGAGAGCTTGGACTGGAGCCCTTGGTTCTCATCCACCTGAAACGCCATGCCGTGGGCACACCCCGAGTCCCCAGCTCTCTGCGATCCGGCCTGGCCCCAGAGCGCTCTGGAAACTGCTTTCCTCCTGCTTGCCTGCGACCCAGGCCCAAAGCCCTTTCTTGGTCCTCCTCCGCAGTCTCTCAGGCACCGTTAACACCGGGGCTCACTGTGTCTGCTGCCGTGCTCCCGGCTTCCTGCTTCACATGGTCCCCTTGTGGGTACCAGGTTATTCTTCCTGAAGGACAAATAGAAAATCTCATCCCCTTGCTCGCAAACCGACTTAGACCAGTGGGTCCTTTTGCCCACTGGTCTAAGTACAAACCCATCACCCAGTCACGCAGAGCTCTCCAGCACACCTCCACCTGCCCTCCAGCTTCACCCCTCCCCACTTCACCTCTCCCTGCTCCTTCTTACAAGCCCACTCCCACCATCCTTTCCTACCTCCCTGTCTTTGACATGCAGTGATTCCCCCCGGACCCTCCTTTCTCTGCTGATCAAATAACCTTCAGTCATCCCTGTCCGTGCTCCTGCTTTCTGGAAAATCTGTCTTGAACATTCCCACATGGAACTGTAACAGCCAAGCTGCTGACACAAAAGCTCCCTAAAACACAGGGGTTCACGAGCAAGCTCTCCCTGATTCCTGCCTGTTGCCTCACCCTCGTTCTCCAGTTTTTCTTCTGATTCTCTGAGCTGTTTGATAACCTCTCAGTACATTCCTTCTCTGCTTCAGCCATTCAGGGTTGGTTTCTGTTGCTTGCCATCAATAATCATGACTGATACCCCTGTCTCCCTCCTGGATTGCTATCCAGTGAGATGCTGTGTACACAGGTGCTCTGAGAAGAGGAAAGCCCGGCAGAACCATGATTGATCATCCCACTCTGCATTCCCCATCCCTGGCCTCCCATCATCCAGCTGCCTCCGACAGAAGAGAACCAGAAAAACAACTCGCAATCACATTAGCCAAAGGGAATGAAGGGCCAGAAGAGCTAGCAATGAAACCCAAAAATAGAACACTCATGTTACACTTGATAATTACCTCCCTGAATATGCCTTTTGCAATTATATAATCCTAAACTTTTACACTTTTTTTTTGCATTGTAAACAGATAGCAAAAAATATCCAAAACCACTTACTGATGATTCCTGACTCCATTAAGGTAAGTTTAAGTGCTTTGTTTAGATCTTCTGTGACTGAGCCACTGAGAGAGAGAGGGGCCACTTCCCCCCCTGCAGTTCCTTCTCTAGACCACGCAGCCTTCACTGTCCACTTAAGCTAGAAGAAATCAGTCCCTTTTCTAAACTCCTCTGGCACAATTTTTTTCAAGTATCATTTAAATATTGTAAAGTGCACAAATCTTAAGTGCACCTTTGGTTGAATTTTTACATATTTTACATATGCCCAGGGTTCTACTACCCCGGTGTAGACACAGAACATTTCTAGAAAGTTCCCTCATGCTTCCTTCCAGACAGTACCCTAGTAGGAACTCCTCTTTTGACCTCCATCACCATAGATTGTTTTGCCAGTTCTAGAGCTTCATAAACATGGAATCATGGGGGTGCCTGGGTGGCTCAGCGGGGTAAGCCTCTGCCTTCCGCTCAGGTCATGATCTCAGGGTCCTGGAATGGAGTCCTGCATCAGGCTCTCTGCTCAGCAGGGAGCCTGCGTCCCACTCTCTCTCTGCCTGCCTCTCTGCCTACTTGTGATCTCTCTGTCAAATAAATAAATTAAATCTTTTTTTTTTTTTAATGGAATCATGGGGGCACCTGGGTGGCTCAGTTGGTTAAGCCACTGCCTTCAACTCAGGTCATGATCCCAGGGTCCTGGGATCGAGCCCCACGTTGGGCTCTCTGCTCAGCAGGAAGCCTGCTTCTGTGCCCCCCCACACCCGCCTCTCTGCCTACTTGTAATCTCTGTCAAATAAATAAATAAAATCTTTTAAAATATATATATAAATAAATAAATAAAAATGGAATCATGTAATATATACGCCTTTACTTCTAGCTTCTTTCATTCAATAAGTTTTTGAGTCTTCTGGCTTTTTTTTAAATAAAATGTATCCTTGGCACATGAAATCCTCCTTACTCATAGACATCTTTTCTCTCCTCCACTAGACTTGGGAGTGAGACCCATGTCCGATGGCATCTCCCTCAGGAGCCTCGACAAATCAGATGATAAATCGTTCCCAAATTAATTCCCTGGTGAAGATCAAAACAATGGACCCCATTTCTCTGTCCCCCTCACATTTCTGTCATGATGCTATGCACATGCATTGGGTATTTACCATGTGCCTCTGGCCCAAATCCTCTAGACACATTGACTTCCTATAAGTGCCCACCACAACCCTAGATACAGGTGTGACTCTGCCCCCATTTTGTACATTAGAAAACTGAGGCTCAGATGTTACGTTACTTCCCCCATGGCCAGCTTACTACAAAATGACGGAGTAAAGACCCAGACCCTGGTGTCTCTGACCCAGTAGCTCGATGGCTAACCATGAACCTGCACTGCCTTGTTGGGAGAAGAGCTAACAAGAATGGTCCCTCCCAGACAAACCATAAGTGACTCTTAATCTCACAAAACAAACTGAGGGTTGCTGGGGGGAGGGGAGGTTGGCAGAGGGGGTGTGGTTATGGACATTGAGGAGGGTATGTGCTATGGAGAGTGCTGTGAAGTGTGTAAACCTGGCGATTCACAGACCTGTACCCCTGGGGATAAAAATACATTATATGTTTATAAAAAAATAAGAAATAAATAAAAAATTTAAAAAAAAGAAAAAGAATGGTCCCTCCCATCAGCCCATCAATGCCGGAATTATTATGCCCATCTTCACAGGGAGGAAGGCTGAGGGTCAGAAACTTTGAATGACCTGCTCATATCATTAGCAAGTGGCCAAAGCTGGAGATGAGAATCTCTCTCAAGGTGAAGCCTGTGTTCTTGAACATCCATGAGCTGCCTTTCTGTGGGACAAGCTGACTGAGTGAAAGGGCTTTACTGGCAAATCTCTGTGTGGACTGGGTGTTTGCTTTCTTGACCCGGGGAGATGTTGGGATTAATGGTCTTCTTCAAAGCGCAGCATTTGGAACATGGCGGACTGGATGTATAAGGCTGAGTAGAGGGGCTGTGTTTGTGGCAACATTTGTCATCCTCAAATATTTTGAAAAGGCAGATCCAAATGAAAAGGACATGTGCTCTCATTCAAGCAAATGTACTGAGCTCATGATAGGAGCCCAGCATAGTGCCAGGCACCGGTGAAGGCGGCAGGACTGGTTCTCAGTCTCTTGGAGCCTCTGCTGCTGCAGGGAAAACAGACACGAGTAATGAAGGGCAAGTTCAGGACCATGGGAATCTACAACAGGTGTTCCTGACAGAGCCGGAGAGGTCCAGGAAAGCTACAGAGAGAAAATGACACTTAATTTTGGCCCGAATGATGAGAGCTAGAAGGTTAAGGGGAGTAAAGTGTGTATGTTGGAGAAGCCACATGTGAGAAGAGCCTGAAGCAGGAAGAGAAAACACGGATGCTCCGTGAGGGCAAAGCCATTCACCTTGTTCACACCCAAGTACCTAGGACCACATCTGGCACAAATATTGGTTGCCTGAATGAATGAATGAATGAATGAATACTTAAATAAAAGTATAAATACCTGGTTACCTGAATAAATGAATGAATGAATGAATGAATGAATGCTTAAGTGAAATTCAAACTGGTTGAAGTAGCGTGGAGAAAAGAGCAGCATGAGATGGAGCCTGAAAGGTGGGCATCAGCCAGATCATACAGGGTCTTGAAGGTCATGGTTAAAAGACTTGGATTTTATATAAGTGAAATGGGAGGGTATTCGAAGAATTTTGATACCTAACATGATCTCATTTGCATTTCTAAAAAGTCACCTTGGTGACTGAGGAGAGAATGGCCCTCAGAAGGGACAACCCAAGATAATAGCTGGTGGGGATGGAGAGCAGTGGAAGGTCTCAAGAGATATTGAGGGGGTGGGAGGCTCAGGACTGGAGTCAGGGATGACTCACACAGGCTTCTGGATGCAGGCACGGGCTGCATGATGCAGGCGTGTGCCATGACAGGGACCCTGGAGGGGGAGCAGGTGGGGAAGATGAGGGGGTTTGATGCAAGTCGGGATTCAGCTGCCTAAGAAACACCCAAGTGAAAAAGTCATGTTGGCTGTTGGATGTGTGGGCTGATGCTCCAAGAGAGGGCTCTGGAGAGAGCTCTGAGGACTGTTGACATCTAGATGGTAATTGAAACCTCGGGAAGAATGAGCTCATCCAGGGAGAGGATAAAGCAGAGAAGGCTGAGGCCCAGAACTCAACCTTCACTGGTTACAGACAGGAGCCCGAGAAGCTGGCAGATGAACCCAAGAAGAGGAGCGAGGCAGGTAGCAAACTGGAGAGCACAGGTCACACAGGTAGGAAGGAGAGTGTCTGGAGAAAGAAGCCGTCCTCCGAATTATGTAAAAACGAGGACGGGAATGTGTCCAGCTGATTTAGCAACACAGAAGGGAGAGATAACATCTGCTGTAAAAATACAATTGACGATTACTCTTACCTAGTCCAAAGGAAGGAGACTGTGTTCTAGGGACAGGACTGGGGAATCCTCAATCAGGCTGTGGATGCCAGGGAGCTCATAGGTTATTGCAATCCTTTCCCCTTGGGGTCAGGATTTCTTCTCTTTGGCAGAAAGGAAGTTGCCTGTGAAGAGTTTTGGACACAGAGGGAAAGAGTCTTGGAAAATGAGCTCTTAAAGCATCAGCAAGGACATGTGATTTAGCAAAGAAACCACCCAGATTTCCATGATTCATTCATTCAGCGTGTTTATCAAGCCTCTACTATATACCTGACCCATAGACCTCAGTCCACTGACTATTTCTTGAGCTCCTACTGTATGCATTGCCTTAGTTAATCTCTTAAGTCTTTTGCTGTTTAAAAATGTAAACTCTTGGGACTCCTGGCTGGCTCAGTCAGTAGAGCATGTGACTCTTGATTTCAGGGCCAAGAGTTCGAGCCCTACGTTGGGCATAGAGTTTACTTTAAAAAAAAAAAAAAAAGTAAACTCTCAGAGCAGTAGTTTTTCTTTACCCTTTATTGCCCAGCAAACTGGGAAAACCCAGCCATCCTTGCCAATTCGTCATTCTCCCGCTTTCTCTTGAGTCTATTCCCTCCACTTAGAAAGTCCTTCAACTGCATAAATCCTCCTCACTTTCTTTCTTTTCTTTTTTAAGATTTTATTTCTTTATTTGACAGAGAGAGAGCGCGTGTGAGCGCACAAGCAGAGGAAGCGGCAGTGGGAGAGGGAGAAACAGGCTCCCCACTGAAAAGGGAGCCCAGTCCGTTGCAGGGCTCGATCCCAGCACCTGGTTACCATGTCCCGAGGGGAAGGCAGGCACTTAACAGACTGAGCCACCCAGGCGCCCCAATACTCTTCACGTTCAAGGCCCAGTTCAGATGTCCCTTCCTCTGTGAACTTTCCCCAAATGCCTCAAATAAATTTAACACCTCCTTCTCAGGACTCCCAAGGGTCAGAATAGCCCTTGCCTTCCTACACAGTGTTGGTTTCTGTGTGGAGCTTCTCTCTCCCTGTTCCCTGTGTGCCTCTTCTTACACTCCCTGGTGCCGACTGGAGCACTTAGTAAATTTGTCAAAAATCAGTTACTGCCGCTCTAGGTCAAAATAGGGCTGTGTATTCCACACTGGAAGGCTCAGGAGGGAGCACCTGAGTGGCTCAGCCCAACTGTAGGTTTTTTGGCTGGAGTGGTGATCTCCGGGTCTGAGGGTGGAGCCTGCTTGGGATCGCTCCTTCTCCCTCGCCCTTCCCGCTCATGCGCTCTCTCTCTCTCTTTCTAAAATAAAATTTTTAATTTCTTTTAAAAAGAAACAAAGAGGGACGCCTGAGTGGCTCGGTCCATTATTGTATCTGCCTTCAGCTGGGGTCATGAACCCAGGATCTCGAATCCCGCATGGGGCTCCTTGCTCCACGGAGAGCCTGCTTCTCCCTCTGCCTGCCGCTCCCCCTGCTTGTGTTCTCTCTCTCTCTCTCTCTCTCTCTGACAAATAAGCTATTTTTTAAAAAGAAAGGGGAAAAAAGAAGGAAAGAAAGAAAAGAAAGGCTTAGGCTGAGCCAACTCAAAAACGTTCCCTTAGTGCCACCTGCTGGCTACAGGAGGTAGGACAGCTCCTGATCCAGGCTTTCTCTCTGGTTCGTGGAGTCCTCTCATTCAACTTTTATCCTTTCATTCATTCATTCTTTTGTTCATTCTATGCCAGGCTCTGACTATACTAGTGAGCAAGACAAAGTCAGTTCCTGAGCTCAGGAGTTTAGAATCTAGTGCAGAAAAGAGTCTCATAACTGGAGTGTGCTAGGAGCTGTGATCCTGAGTGTTTTGAGGTAGCAGGAAGGGTCTGTTTTGCCTGTTCCTAAGGCTGCCAACCCCAGAGGCCAAGACTGGGGCATGATCTAAGCAGGACATTGCCCTCTTGGCTACCTGGGTTCTCACTTAGGAGCACATCTGTGCCAGGCAGGTCCTCCACATCCCACCCCCCACACAGTCCTTGGTCATTTTTTTTTTTTTTTAAGCTTATTGATCACAACGAAGAAAAACAGCACACCACACCACAGAACAAACCAGTGTCTCTCTCGGTGCCTCTGAATGGCTGGGTCCTGGAATCCATGTGTTATATTCTTAAGGCCCTAAAATTGGAACCACAATGTTAAAGCTGGGAGAGACCTTCATTCTTTCATTCATTCATCTGTAAATACTTACTGAGTACTAGTAGGTGCCAGACACGGTTTTAAGTGCTGAGAACATGAGAAGGGACACGAAAGATCATGGTATACACTCTCATGACGTTTATATTCTCCTCAAGGAGATAGGAAACAGAGCAAGTACACAACTTTTAAATGCTCAGTTTTAATAGGTAGTCTTTAGTGTGACTCAAAAATACAAAAAGATGCACAATGAAAAGCCTCCCTCTAGCCACCTAGTCCCCTCCACAGAGGCAAGCAATGTTATCAGCTCCTTCTGCACCCATCCAGAGATAACATGTGTATATACAAGCAAATATATTCCCCCCCCACCTTTATTATACAAATGGTGGTTTTCGACACACTCAATACTGTGCCTTGGGTTTTTTTCACTTAACAATTTATCTTAAGACATCATTCTATATCAATACACAGATTTCCAGCTCCTTTACCGTGGTGTGGGATCCCACTGTGAGTATTGCATGACTGAAAATAACATTACATTGTGATAAATGTTAAGATGCAAACAGAAAATGAGTAGTGAGCTGAATTTTAAAGTAACAAGGGAGATCTGGCTTTAGAGAAGATAGTCAGGAAAGGAAGTTCGCACTTAGGAAATGACATTGATGCTGAGTCCTTAAATATAAGAGGGAATCCACCAGGGGACCGTGAGGGAGGTGGAGGAACGTGCACACAAAACAGAGGATTGTCAAGGCAGCAGTGAGCTTGGTTATTGGAGTGGCTGGAAACCACTGTGGCCACAACCAGCTGAGCTAGAGGAAGCACAGAACCAGGGAGGAGGGGACCAGGGTAAGGAGCATGGGGTGGGGGAGGGATTCCAAGTGCAACAGGAAGACAGTGGAGGGCCCAAGAAAGAAATGGGCATTTATATTTGTAAAAACACTTCACTTAGGCAGCTATGTGAAAGGGAGGGATTCGAGGGCAAGAGTGAGCGGGGGAGAGCAACAGCCTGGAGAGAGGGGAGGGCACGAGAAACACTGACAGCGCTGGCCTTATCTTGGCGTAGAGTTCAGGGGATTGGACGAGCTGTGCCCAGCTCCCTCCTTTTCCAAGCTGACCAAGCCTTATGCCTGGCTGGCCAAAGGTCACAGAGCTCCTTAGTGATAGGTCCAAGCTGAGAATCCAAGGTTTCTGACTCCCAGGTCAGTGCTCCTATCACTCTAGGAAAGCAGGAATTGAATAGAAATTTAGGGATATTTTAGGGGATAATCTTAAAATTTAAGGATAGAAATTTTATCTTTAAATTTCTGTTAACCAGAAATTAGTGACACATTCAGTTTTTAAATCTGCTTGACAGTTTTTTATTAGCTTGCCTTCTTTTTCTTTCTTCTCTTCCTTCCTTCCTTTTCTTCTTCCTTCCTTCCTTTCTTTCTTTCTTCCCTTCTTCTTTTCTTTCTGTTTCATTCTTTCTTTTCTTTCTTTCTTTCTTTCTTTTTTTCTTTCTATTAGCTTTCTTGACTCTCCACCCCGGAATGGCAAGAGGCAGATCTGGGATGAGTATCATTTCAGGACCACCGCTGCCTACTGCAAGCCTAGAGCAAGGGAGACAGGCAGTGTGGGGACGGGCACAGCGAATGTAAACAGGGTAGTCAGGAGAGACCTTGCCAATAAGACAACCCTGCTGAGAAACCCGAAGGAGGTGAAGGAGTGAGTGGGCCTTGCCGATGTATGAGGAAGGGTGTTCCAGGTAGAAGACACAGCTGGGTGTAGCCCCTCTGACAGGAACCTGGCATGTTTTGAGGGTCTCGGGGAGGCCAAGGTGAACGGACCAGAGGAGAAGAGTACAGACGCAAGCCTGGAGAACGGTGAGATGAATGTGGGAATGGAGGTCAGATGGCATAGGCTTTGTGAGCCACAGAAGGCTCTGGGCTTTACTCTGAGTGAGATGGGAGCCATGAGCGGGTGTAAGCTGAGAAGTGAGATGATCTGACATGCATGTTCACAGGAGCTCTGTGCTGCCATGTGGAAGACAGACTGTGGGAAGCAAAAGTGGAAGCGAGACCCGCTTCAAGATGGTGGCAATCGAGGTGGGAGAGGATAGAGACTTGGCGCGTAGATGTGACAAGTGGCCAACCAGCAAGACTTGCTGACAAACATGATACAGGATGTGAGAAAGGGAGTCAAACATTACTCCCAAGATTTGGTCTGAGAAACGGAAGAGATGAATTTGTTACTAAAGGAGATGGGACAGATGAGGAAGGAAGGGGTTTGGGTTTGGAAGTGTTGGGTTTGAACTGCTGGTGAGACATCCAGTGGAGAGGCTGAGCTGGCAGTTGAATATACCAGAGTTCAGGAGACACGTTTGAACTGATTCTAGTTGGGAGCTGTGGGCACATGCACGGCGTTCAGGACCACAGGACTGGGTGAAATTTAGTGAGTGCAGAGGGACAGGCACTGAGCTCTGGGTCACTCTGGTGTGGAGAGGACAAAAAGCAGAAAAGGCACTAGCCAAGGAGACTAAGTCAGAACACCAGTGAAACAGGAGGAAAATCAAAGGAGGTCCACTGTGCTAGAATCCAGGTGAAAAAAGTGTGTCAAGGAGACAATGTCACATGCTGGTCATAGGTCATGAGGACTGAAAATTAACGTGAGGTCATTCATGACCTTGACGAGACAAGTTCACTGAGATGAAGAGGATGAAAGCCTGACTGGAGGGGATTAGAGAGAATGGAAGAAGAAATGGAGCCAGTGGGTAACAGCTTCCTCTTTGGGGTTTTGCTGCGAAGAATAGAGAAATGGGTGGTAGCTGATGGAAGAAAGAGGAGAAACAACAGCATGTTTGTATTCTGACGGGAATGATCTAATAGAAAGAAGTGAGGTTGGCATATGGAAGAGGGGAGACTGGATGGAGCCATGTTGTTGGGTTGGTGAGAGATGGAAGTTCTGGCGCAGTGCTGAAGGGATTTTCTAGGGCAGAAGCATGCATGAGCTAGAAGGTTCATCAGAATCATCTGGAGCGGGGCGCCTGGGTGGCTCAGTGGTTAAAGCCTCTGCCTTCAGCTCAGGTCATGATCTCAGGGTCCTGAGATCGAGCCCCGCATCAGGCTCTCTGCTTGGCAGGGAGCCTGCTTCCCCCCTCTCTCTCTGCCTGCTTCTCTGCCTACTTGTGATCTTTGTCTGTCAAATAAATACATAAATAATCTTAAAAAAAAAAAAAAGAATCATCTGGAGCACGGATTAAAGCACAGCATACTGGGCCCCACCCCCTGAACTTGTGATTCGGTACGTCTGAGATGGGGCCCAATCTGACAAGCTCCCAATGGTGCTGCTGCTGCTGGCCCAGAGACCAGGCTTCAGGAAACACTGATCTACAGTGTGTGAGTAGATGTAGTGAAGGGAGTCTGTGATGTTTCATTCTGATTGCTTCAACTTCCTCAGTCAAGTAGGAAGTCTTTTTTTTTTTTTTAAGATTTTATTTATTTGACAGAAACCGAGACAGTGAGAGAGGGAACACAAGCAGGGAGAGTGGGAGAGGGAGAAAGCCTGCTTCTGAGCAAGGAGCCCGATGTGGGGCTCTATCCAAGGACCCTGGGATCATGACCCAAGCTGAAGGCAGACGTGTAACAACGGAGCCACCCAGGCACCCCGGGAAGTAAAGTCTTAACTGAGAGTAAATGTGGGATCTGAGGTGCTGGAGGTTTCAGGAAAGGGAGAAGAATGTATGAAATGATTAATCTCATGAGTGGGAAAGTGAATAGCGGGGAAAATGGTGATTCCCCTCCTGAGACTGAAGATCGTGAATTTAAAATAGGACCCTAGTTGCATGTTTCTCCCCAAGCACTCTAAAGGGCACAGGAGCAGGTAGGTAGTAGAGAGTTGTATGTAACCCGGATTGTGGTTTGTCAGTTAAAATGGATGAAATGAGAGAAAGGGACAGGGAGTTGATGGTGGCTACAAGGTGGAGGGGGACTATGACCAAGCATGGGATAGGAGAGGCGTGAGGCAAGGTGAGGTAAAATGAAAAGTGGATACACTTTTGTCCAAAGTGGTTGCTTTCTTCTCAAAGTCTTACCCAACCTGTTTTTCCTCCTCACTTCTCTGGACTTCTGCTGGGTGCTCTTCCAGCCTCAGAAGCTTATCTTGTGTTCTGTTCTCTGGAGCACTCATCAATACATGAAGAATTTGTCTCTCTACCAGAACAGGAGTCCCACTGAAGGCAGGAGCTTTTCATTTTCTGCTGCCCCCCCGGAAATGCCAGCCCTCCCCATACCATCCCCCTTATCCAGCCCTGGGCGGCTTCCTCTTCACCCACCTGACCAGATCATGCCCTATACTTCCCTTGATTTAGAATGCTGTCGTCTAAAAATGGAATGCCTAACTCTTCAGGTTGAAAGGCTTTAGGGGAGAAGAAATCTGGAAAAAGTTTGGATTCCAGAAGAACAAGTTTAGAACAGGCTTCTGCCAAGTTGCTTTTTTTTTTTAAGATTTTATTTATTTATTTATTTGACAGAGAGATCACAAGTAGGCAGAGAGACAGGCAGAGAAGGAAGGAAGGAAGCAGGCCCCCCCAAGCAGAGAGCCCAATGGGGGGCTCGATCCCAGGACCCTGGGATCATGACCTGAGCTGAAGGCAGAGGCTTTAACCCACAGAGCCACCCAGGCGCCCCCCAAGTTGCTTTTGATGACAGAGATGTAGGCCCTTGTGCTGCTGCTCATCCCAGGATGCTAGAATCCATTCAAATTGGATTGTCATAGAAGACCTGTGTCCTTCTTTAGCAGACCAAAATAGAAAATCCATGGAAATGTGATGGGCAGGGGTTAAAGGAGGACACTACAGATGATTTTATATTATTCCATTTTTGTAAAATAATTTAAAATTACTGGGAGAGGCACCTGGGTGGCTCAGTTGGTTAAGCGGCTGTCTTTGGCTCAGATCATGATCCCATGGATCGAGCCCCATATCAGGCTCCCTGCTCAGTGGAGAACCTGCTTCTCCCTCTTCCTCTGCCTGCTGCTCTGCCTACTTGTGGTCTCTATCTCTCTAATAAGTAAATAAAACCTTAAAAAAAAATAAAAAATTAAAAAAATAAAATTACGGGGATCATATATATATATTTAAGGATATACACATTCTACATATATATTCTTTATGTCATAAAGCAATTTTTTTTTTGGAAGTTTAGAAGGGTAAACAGCAAACTACTACACCAAGATATACACCTTTTTATGCTATATATGTAGCTATCTGGTTTATTGTTTCTTTCATCAGAAAAGCACTACTAGTTAAAATGTATTTAAATCCCTGCAGAAATCACATAACAAGCTTCCTCTTTCCAATGAGGAAATGTGTGCAGAGCAATTCGCTGACTTGCCAAATATCCCAGAGCACTAATGTTGGAGGAGACTGCCTAGCTAGGAGTGACAGCTGCCACTGTAAAGCAAGATGAAGAGGAAAGGGGCTCCTGTGGATTCCACCAAGTAAGAAAAAGGAAAGCAGGAAAATCCAATACAGAAAGGGCAATCCTCTGGGTAGATGCCGCTCTTCTCTTCTTGGAGAACCCTGTATCTCCCACGACTCCAAACAATACTACAGAGTAATCCTTAAACTGAATTCTGTGAGGACAAGAATCTTACTCATTTCCCCTTCCCAATGCCCAACAATAGCATCCCAGAGGGGCTCACAAAAAACAGGCTGAATAGATGGAAAAAACAGAGTACAGTCAGGCAAAAAAAAAAAAAAAAAATGGACAAAGCAGCAAAATTGATAGTTTCTTCAAGGAGCTTCCCTTAAAGGGCCATTTTGGAGGGAGAGCAATTTTTAGCTTTTTTCTTTTTTGATCAGGGCAACAGCTCTTATGGCCAGCAGGTGGGTCCAGAGTAACAGCTTTCCAACCTTCAGCTACCCAGCCGTTAGTTTGAGTATTATTTTAAAAGGTAAAAGGAAACAATAAACCATGTGACACTAAGGTCATCTTTGTGCTGTTAGCAGGGTAGCACGAGATACCATTTCCCTGTCCTTGGGGCTACGTAGCTCACCTGTGAAAGGAAGGGATTTAGCTCAGGGGGACAGACACGATCTTAAACCCAGTTTCTGGCAGTAAAATAGCTCTTCGATCAGGGCAAGGGGAAGAGCGTACAAAAACAAGGTTATGCAGAGCACCTGCAAGGGGCTAGAGCAAGCCAGGTCACCAGAATATGAGAATCAGGCTATCAGGACCTAGGTTGGCCTCCCATGGGCCATGAAGTCTGGTCCTCAGCTCCCCCACAGGCCCGGCAGCAGAGCCAGTACAGCATGCAGGTTTGTGTGACCTTCTCCAATCCACTTAATCTCGCTGTGGATATCCTACCCCACAACCACAGTCCAGCATCCACATGCAAAAGCCCAGCAGATGTAATAAATATTACAGTTCTAAAGAAAGGCTTCTCAGAGGTAAGAATAAGACACACTGTTGTATGTGGCATTACTTCCAGAGCAGGGGGGCCAGGGGAGGGGAGGGATAAACAATCAAGTTGTTAAAAAAAAAAAAAAAGAATCCTACCGACACTATTACTCAAGGGTCCTATACTCATGATACAAACCACATTTCAAATAGACATCTTTTTTAAATATTTTTATATATATATTTTTTAAAAGATTTTATTTGACAGAGAGAAATCACAAGAGAGGCAGGCAGAGAGAGAGGAAGGGAAGCAGGCTCTCCACTGAGCGGAGAGCCCGATGCGGGACTTGATCCCAGGACCCTGATATCATGACCCGAGCTGAAGGCAGCGGCTTAACCCACTGAGCCACCCAGGCGCCCAATATTTTTATATTTTATAATATAAAATACATTTTATTTATTTTATATTTTTATATTTAAGATGGGTTTGGGTCCATGGGATGCCTGGGTGGCTCAGTCAGTTGAGTGTCTGCCTTTGGCTCAGGTCATGATCCCAGAATCCTGGGATGGAGCCCACCAGGCTCTCTCCTCAGAAGGGAGTCAGCTTCTTTCCCTCCTTCCTGCTTGTGCTCTCTCAAATAAAAAAATAAATAAAATAAGAGGTAAGATGGAGTTGGGCCTGATAAATCCATTGTTAAGTTAAAAATATCCTTAAGTTGAAAATTCATTTAATACGCATAACCTGAGGCATCTGGCTGGCTCAGGCTGTGTAGCATGCAACTCTTGATCCTGGGATTGAGTTTAAGCCCCACCTTGGGTGTGGCGATAACTTAAAAATGTGTGTGTGTGTGTGTGTGTGTGTGTACACAAAACCTACCAACCACCATCATCTTGCCTTGCCTATCTTAAATGTGCTCAGAACACTTACATTAGCCTACAGTTGGGCAAAATCATCCAACATAAAGCCTATTATATAATAAAGTGATGGATACCTCCTACAATTTATTGAATACCTTACTGAAAGTGAAAAATGAAATGGTTGTGTGGGCACTAAATGGTTGTAAGTGTATCTGTTGTTCACCCTTCTGATCATGTGATGGGGCTGGCAGTCGCCACAGCCCTGCCCAAGCATTATGAGAAAATATCTTCAGGCATATTGCTAGCCTGGGAAAAGATCAAAATTCAAAGTTCAGTTTCTACTCAATGCATATCACCTCACACCAGCATAAAGTTGAAAAATCTTAAGCCCAACCATCGTAAATCAGGACTGCCCGTAAATCATTTTTCAAATAAAAGTCAAAATAATCAACAATATCCAAGTGCCATATTAACTCTAAAGAAAAACTGAAAACTTCCATTTATGACCATTTATTTTCTTGCAGGTAGAAAAACCTCTGAACCCCAAAAGTAGTTTAGCTGGGGTGAAAACCAGATCTTCTAACATTTTGGATCTCTGTAAGACTAAAAGAAGAAATTATGTTAAGGCACAAGCCAACCCATTCACTGGGCCTCTCCATAACGCCAGAAGATTCATGTATGGTGCTTTGAGACAAGAGTAGAAGAAATGATGGTTAGGTGTTTGGTTTGACTAAATTATTCTCCACCTACAACAGTAAGAAAAACTTGACTTTAATAATCTTGTGCAATTTAAAGAATTGCTTTTAGGGGCACCTCGATGGCTCAGTCAAGTGTCTGCCTTCAGTTCAGGTCATGATCCCAGGGTCCGGGGATGGACCCCCCGCCCCAACCTCAGGCTCTTTGCTCAGTGGGGAGCCTGTCTTTCCATCTCCCTCTGCCTGTCACCCTCACCCCTGCTTGTGTTCTCTCCCTCTTTTCTCTATCAAATAAATAAAATCTTTTAAAAAATAACACAGAACCCCAACACTCAGGAAGAGCTAGGTGAACAGCCTTGTTAGGGGCTCCGAATTCCTTTCAATCTGCCCCCAAAGCCATACCAGTATTTTCTGTGATGTGAAAAGAAAAACTGGGAAACACTGGCTTAAACTAAACTAACATTTTTTTTTTAAAAGATTTTATTTATTTATTTGACAGACAGAGATCACAAGTAGGCAGAGAGGCAGGCAGAGGGAGAGGGGGAAGCAGGCTCCCTGCTGAGCAGAGAGAGCCCGATGCGGGGCTCGATCCCAGGACCCCGAGATCACGACCTGAGCCGAAGGCAGAGGCTTAACCCACTGAGCCACCCAGGCGCCCCTAAACTAACATTTCAAATCGCAAAAAAAGCATCCTGAATAATCTCATATCCAACTTGAATACATGTGGAAAAGTCTAGGAAAAATTGCTTTTGAATTGGCTTATCTCAGTACATTTTCCCTTTTGAAGGTGAAATACTGGACAACTAAGCTCACAGGAATTCTCTACAAATCACCAGAAGTTCCACTAATACTAAAAACGGTGAATGTCACATTTCTAATTCAGAACTTGAGCATCTTCAAACTGATGAAGCAAAGGACTCCCAATGTGCAGGGAAAGTATATCAAAATGAGCTTGGCAAATAGAAGTATCTAGGCATATTGTACTATGCCTCAGGCAGAGAAAAGTTCTCAACTCAAAAGGACAACTACAATGTTAATTACAAATCAGCATTATTTGATTCAATAGCCTGGGCTACGTAGACTGGCCAAATGAATAGTCATTTGAGGACAAAACATCATTAAAACCCATTTTCAAAACCCTTTCTTATAAAGTCTTCACTCATTTGAGCAGCTTTACAAATTTGGGACACCTTAAGAACTAAGTCTTTAAAGTAATCTCTACACACAACATGGGGTTCAAACTCACAACCTCGAGATCCAGAGTCCCAGGCTTGGGGAGCCTGGGTGGCTCAGTCAGTTGGGAATGGACTCGTGTTTTTGGTTCAGGTCATGATAGCAGGGTTGAGACTGAGCCCAGCAGGTTACATGCTGGGTGTGGAGCCTGCTTAAGAGTCTCTCTTTCCCTCTCCCCATCACTCTCCTCCCCAACCTGAAAAAAAAAAAAAAAGTAGGAGTCCCATGCTCTATGAACTAAGCCAGCAATGAACCCCACGGGCTAAAAATCTTTAAGGCAGAGAAGCCCCAAACCTTGAGAAATAAGTAAGGGTAAATCAAATACCATTATGGTTATATGGTTCACAAAGACCCAAGCCCCACTGGAATTTATTCTTAGATCTGCACCAACATGGAATACTAAGTAAGCAGCATTTCAAATTGAACAATTACATCCTTGATATTGGGCTCTACCTACTTTGCAAATAAAATTATGCACTATCCGGCCAGGTTTCTAAAGGGTTAACAGTGTCTGGCACCTAATAAGCACTCATAATCAAATATCTGCTCAATGATTTAACAGTGGCTCAACCTTCTCTGGGAAGCATTATGAATTCCGGCCCACCTTTTTCTTTACAGAGGTCATGGTTGTCCAGCCCTGGATACAAAAGTAAGCCTGAACTATCTCATTTCAGCAAACTTTCTAAAACCAGTTGTCATCTCACCTCATACAATTCCTTAGGCCCAAATCCTTCATAAAACACAGAAGACTCAAACCATACTAATAAATAGCACTAGAAGTGATGCTCAACAGGATCTCACGTTTATTGAGAAGTGATTAATGGTAAAAAGAAAGGCAATGCCCTTTCCTCATTGGCTGAACAATAAACTGAAGAAACATTCACTACACATTTTACAATATTTTTCTCTTCCAAAATGCATTTCTGTAAACAAGTTTTTACCACTGTTCTTAGCTTTGAAATCAAATTAATCCTGACTTAATCAGTATAATGTACAAGAACAGAAAATTTCTTAGGACTCCTAGTACTTTACTTTGAGTAACAAAGGGTCAGAGAAAATGAACCACCCTTGAAGACACAACCTTGGGTAACACTGTTAAATTCTCCAAGACAAAAATTCTTCATAAAAATGTTCTTCCAGTTCGGAAGGGAAAAACCAAATTCCCACTTTCTGGGGTAGAGGCCCAAAATCTTCGAAACTCAAGTGTTCTCCAAGTGCAAATGTCAAAATGGGGAGAGGAAAGGGTTTAAAAATTAGAGAAAACTGTATGCACTTACGGACTTTAAAATCCGAAAAACATAGTAAAAAGACAAAAAAAACAAAGCATTATGCTCTGAAATCACAACCAAAGCCAAAATAAAAGGGACATTTTTCACCTAAACTACCTAGAGGGATTTTTTGTTTAGTTTTTTCTTTTTCTTTTTTTTTTCCATTTTCCAGTTAAGTCCTATGTCTTTTGTGAAATTCCAATACTTAAACTGCAAGTCTGCAATCGTCTCTGAAGTCAATGAAATTAAGAAAAAAGTCCTAATTCTCTTGAAGGTCATTTTTTTCCTCTTAGGATATGCAGATGCAACCGTTGCTGCAGTCTGTGCAGAACTGCCTTTTATTTGCCACGACCTTGACGTTCCTACAGAGGTTAAAAAACAAAAACAAAAACAAAATTGAAATGGTTAGTTAAAACTTATCTGAACATGCTTAAGAATTAAAACTTTATAAATAACTCAGTAAAAATTTAGTTATTTGTGCTGAATAGAATACACTTCACAAATAAAAACTTTTACTTCCTGTATTTTAAACCAAAGTCGTAAACAATCATCCCACAATTAATACAAAATTGTTTTTCCTTGACTTTAAAATTTCTTGCATGACTTAAACACATCTGTTTTCCAATTACAGTTGGCTTAAGCTAATACTTGTCAATCCTCCCAAATATGGGCGTAATGGAAGTAACTCAAACCATTCATCAAAAGCCTAAAGAAGGGAAGCAGCATATAAAGTATACTTAAAAAAACTCTAAGGGGTATCTGGGTGGCTCAGCTGGTTAAGCCACTGCCTTCAGCTCTGGTCATGATCCCAGAGTCCTGGGATTGAGTCCCATTCGGGGCTTCTTCCCCTGCTCTGTAGGGAGCCTGCTTCTCCCTCTCCCTCAGCCTCTCCCTCTGCTTGTGCTGTCAAATAAATAAATAAAATCTTAAAAAACAAAACAAAACTCTAATAGTACTAGAGTCATCCTATACTAGTCCTAAACCTTAGGCATACTCATAGGCCTCAAATTTCCCTTTTTTGTAAAGTGAGGAAACACATCTCACAGAGCTGTGTGAGAATTAATGGGCTGACATATAGAAAGCTCTTAATCCACAGCAAAAAGAAAATTATCCTCTTCTCCTGGGGACAGTTCAAAATCCACGTAAACATCCATTTTGAAAACTGACTTCCATACTTGTTTTCCCTGAAATAAATCTAAATGCTCATTTCTTGGTAAAAATCGTTCTTCATGTACCTTTCATAACTTTATCCTAAACACCCTTGGAATTTTTTAAACTATGACTCAATCCCGTGTCTTTTCATTGCTGGTTTTTTTTTTTTTGTTTTTTTTTTTTGAGAGGGAGGGAGTTAAGAAGGGGGCAGAGGGAGAGGGAATCACAGGGCTCCATTTAACCGCCCTGAAATCATGACCTAGGCCAAAATCAAGAGTCAGCTACTTAACTAAGCCACCCAGACGCCCCCATGTCTTTTAAAAACAAAAACATTGGGAGAGGGGGTGCCTGGGTGGCTCAGTAGGTTGGGTGCCTGCCTTCAGCTCAGGTCGTGATCCTGGGGTCCTAGGATGGAGCCCTGCATCTAGTTCCTTTCTTGGCGGGGAGACCGCTTCTCCCCATTTGTGCTCTCTCGCTATCTCTGTCTCTCTCAAGTAAATAAAATCTTTTAAAACAGTTGGGGTGCCTGGGTGGCTCAGTGGGTTAAGGCTCAGGTCGTGATCCTGGGATCGAGCCCCACATCCGGCTCTCTGCTCCGCGGGGGGCCTGCTTCCTCCTCTCTCTCTGCCTGCCTCTCTGCCTAGTTGTGATTTCTCTCTGTCAAATAAATAAAATATTTTTTTTTAATCTTTTAAAACAGGAAATAAATAAAATAAAAGCAAAAGCCTGGGTAGCTCAGTTGGTTAAAGCCTCTGCCTTTGGTGCAGGTCATGATCTCAGGGTCCTGGAACCGAGCCCCACATCGAGCTCCCTGCTCGGCAGGGAAACTGTTTCTCCCTTTCCTGTTCCCCCTGCTTGTGCTCCCTGTCAAATAAATAAATAAAATCTTTTAAAAATAAATAAAAGCAAAAACATTAAGTGGTTAGGAGCACACAGGCCTGAACTTAGATTTGATTCCTCAATCTCCCTGAGTAGAGTCATCTGCTCTCATTTATCCATGGTAAAATATGAATCCTACTAAAAAGAAGAGCAACTACCACTTTTCGGTTTCCATGTTCCAGACACTGTACATAGTAATGATCTTCATAACCATGCTGCACAGACTGTATTACTCCTAAGAAAACTAAAGCTCAAAAAATCTCCTTGACCAGTATTACCTAGTAAGAATCAGGATTCAGGGGCGCCTGGGTGGCTCAGTGGGTTGGGCCTCTGCCTTCCGCTCAGGTCATGATCTCAGGGTCCTGGGATGGAGCCCAGAGTCATCCGGCTCTCTGCTCAGCCGGGTGCCTGCTTCCCTCTGCCTGCCTCTCTACCTACTTATGATCTGTCAAATAAATTTTTAAAATCTTGAAAAAAAAAAATAAATAAAGAATCTGGATTCAAACCTAGGGCCATATATAGGCTCTTTCTCAATACCATGTTATTACAAATGCTTATCAAAGCAAAACTTTGTGATGAACTGACTACCCCTATGGCTAAGTTAATCCATAGATATAAAAACAGTATTCAGAAAGAGCACTTATCTTTTCCTTTTTTAAAGATTTTATTTGAGAGAAAGCACAGACACACACTTGTGAGTGGGAGAAGGAGCAGAGGGGGAGGGAGAGGGACCAGCACGCTGTGCTGAGCCCAGACCCCCACCAAGGGCTCAATCCCATAACCCTGACACCAACAGGGATGACCTGAGCTGAGCTGAGCTCAGCGGAGCCAAAACTAAGAGCTGGAGCCACCCAGGCCACCCAGGCAGTTATCTTTTCCTGATGTCCCATTTCACGTATCTGGAATTCAGGGATAAACTCGCCAACATACCAAGATCTGGGATATTATTAAGTCGTTTTGAAATTTCAAATTTAATGAAATAACTCACCATACACTCCTACCTCTTGAAATCAAACTCAAGAACAAGAAATTCAAAAAAAGGACCTCAAAAGTTTTCAATCTCCATACTTTTTGCCCTTCCTACATACTCTTCCAAAGTTTTGATAATAAATGTCCTGCTTATAATAGGAAAATTGCAATTTAAAAAATAAATCTCTGCAGGGGCGCCTGGGTGGCTCAGTGGGTTAAAGCCTCTGCCTTTGGCTCAGGTCGTGATCCCAGAGTCCTGGGATCAAGCCCCACATCGGGCTCTCTGTCGGCAGGAAGCCTGCCTCCTCCTCCCTCTCTCTGCCTACTTGTGATCTCTGTCTGTCAAATAAATAAATATCTTTTAAAAATAAAATAAAATAAAAAATAAATCTCTGCAATTGACCAAAGTCAAACTTTAAACAGCACCTTGCTTCTCATCAATTTTAAACTATCTGCCTGTTTTGTCTTTCATATTTTGGATGGATACCATTTACCTAACGTCTCTTCTATTATGGACCAAAATAACCTACACTTGGCTTCAGAAAATCTGGACTCTTCAGTGTTTCTTGATTCAATCTCATTCTCATGCTTTTATTATTTTTTTTAATATTTTATTTATTTGACAGAGAGAAATCACAACTAGGCAGAGAGGCAGGCAGAGAGAGAGGAGGAAGCAAGTTCCCTGCAGAGCAGAGAGCCCGATGTGGGGCTAGATCCCAGGACCCTGGGATCATGACCTGAGCCAAAGGCAGAGGCTTTAACCCACTGAGCCACCCAGGCGCCCCACTTTTATTATTCTTTAAACCAGGAACATGTGGCCTTCTGTCCCTCAAGGTAAACCCCTTCTTTGAAACTTCTTTAACCACCACAGTTTTCAATGTCTTTTTAAACTTGCATCCACAATTAAAAGTTAAATTGCACTGTCTTGTTTTATGTAAAATTAGTCCCACCTCAATCAAAAAGCTCTTAGAAAGTAAAGATGATGTCTTCAACTAGCCTCACTCACAAGCTACAGGAGTTTAGCAGTAGGTAACATGCTACAACTGACTTTTAAATAAAATTCTGATTCCTTTTTCTTTTTCTTTTTTAAGTTTCATTTATTTAAGTAGTCTCTACACCCAACATGGGGTTCGAACTCACAAACAGGAGATCTAGAGTCACCGTGTGCTCTTCCAACTAAGCCAACCAGGCGCCTCACAGATTTATTTTAAGTTACATAAATTACATACAAATAAATGGCATTAGCTGTCTTAATCCCCTGATCAACATCAAGAAAACATCACATTGATACAATTAAGCAAGTTCGATTAACTGCTGTTCTATTTCCAAATAGTTTTGATGTGTACACAAAAACTAAGCTTATATAATTACAAATAATAAAGATAACATCCATCTTCTCAGTATAAAGATAATAAGCATTTCCATACTATCTTGAAAAGTAAAACGGATTTGGCACCAATAAAAAGAAAATCACCAGATTTTATTTTTTTAAGTAGGAAAAGAAAACAGCTTTACAACAGAGAACGTAGTGAACACTTTAAATAAGTGATCAAAATAACATTCCCAATAATGGCATAAACAGCCTCCTAATGGGAGGCACTGAGGACACAAAGTCGCTTCTGTAGTATTCCTGCCAGAGAAACACAATCAGAATGTACATAATGAGGAAACCTTAGACAAACTGAGGTGCATTCTACAAAAATAAACAGCATAGGGCGCCTGGGTGGCTCAGTGGGTTAAAGCCTCTGCCTTCGGCTCAGGTCATGATCTCAGGGTCCTGGGATCGAGCCCCGCATCGGGCTCTCTGCTCCACAGGGAACCTGCTTCCTCCTCTCTCTCTCTCTGCCTGCCTCTCTGCCTACTTGTGATCTCTCTCTGTCAGATAAATAAAATCTTTAAAAAAAATAAAATAAACAGCATATACTCTTCAGAAAGGCAATGTCATAAACAAAGCACCTCGGTGGGTGGGGTGTGGTATGCATATGAAAACACTGTAGATTAAAAGAGACCAAAAAGACATGAAAACTACAAGATCCTGGACTGGAACCTGGGTCATTAAAAAATGGCTATCAAGGACATTAAGACTTACTGGTAAAATACAAATAAGATTTGTAGATAACAGTTCTGTATTGTCAATGTTAAATTTCCTGATGCTGATTAACCACACTGTGGTTATAGTGCATGTTCTTATTTTTAGGGATTAACGGCAAAATATTGAGGAAAAAAGGACCTATCTGAAACCTACTTTCAAATGGTCAGAAAATCACCCATCTCCAAAAAGAAAAATAAAGTAATAAATGTGGCAAAACAGTACAGCAGCAAATCTGGATGAAAAGTATACAGGCATTCTGTGAACTATTCTTGAAATTTCTCTTAAGTTTGAAACTATTTCAAAATAAAGTTAATAAAAATGGGGAGAAAATTACAGTTTTCATTTCATTCTTCTGCAAATACTAGCTACACTAAAACTTATGTGCAACAAATCATAAAACTGTGAAATGAGTTTATTTCTGGGGCACCTGAGTGGCTCAGTTAAGTGACTCTTGATTTTGGCTCAGGTCTTGAACTCAAGAGTTATTTGATCCAGTCCATGCTCAGCAGGGAGTCTCCTGAAGATTCTCTCCCCTCTACCCTCCCCCCACTCTAAATAAATAAATAAGATAATGAAATTAGTTTATTTCCTCAGACCTACACTAAAAGTCCTTAAACACAGAGCACTTTTTTTTTTTTTTTAAGATTTTTATGTATTTATTTGAGAGAGCAAAAAAGCAGAGGGGAGAGGGAGAAGCAGAGGCTCCCCGCTGAGCAAGGAGCTCAATGCAGGGCTCAAACCCAAGACCCTGAGATCATGACCTATGCCAAAGGCAGATGCTTAACTGAGCCACCCAGGAACCCCAAACACAGAGTATTTTAGCAAAAAAGAAAATAGAGGCTCCTGGCTGGCTAGGTTGGTAGAGTGTGCAACTCTTGATCTCTGGGTTGTGAGTTCAAGCCCCACGCTTTTAAAAATTTTTGAAAAAAAATTTTAAGTATATTTTAAAAAGGGCCGCCTGGGTGGCTCAGTCGTTGGGCATCTGCTTTCGGCTCAGGTCATGATCCCAGCGTGCTGGGATTGAGCCCTGCATCGGGCTCCCTGCTAAGTAGGGAGTCTGCTTCTCCCTCTCCCACTCCCCCTGCTCCTGTTCCCTCTCTCAGTGTCTCTCTGTCAAATAAATAAATAAAATCTTAAAAAAAAAAAAAAAGTATTTATTTTCTTAAAAAGTTACCTAGCAGTTTTTTTTTTTACAAGTCTTTTAGAATGAGAAAAGATGACAAAGAGAATGTTCTAACACAAGGACCATTATTTTTAGACACTTACAGCAGCTTTCTTTCACTTTTGTGACTACTTCCTATAACCACTGAGAACAATTCCACTAAATGCTCTGACAATTTATAGCCAAAGGGCTTCACCTGTAGATCAGCTGTATTTGCCGATATTCCTAAGCAACCAGTCTACCCTAGTAATATTTAATAAATAAGGGGCGCCTGGGTGGCTCAGTGGGTTAAAGTCTCTGCCTTCTGCTCAAGTCGTGATCCCGGGGTCCTGGGATCGAGCCCCACATCAGGCTCTCTGCTCAGCAGGGAGCCTGCTTCCCCCTCTCTCTGCCTGCCTCCCTGCCTACTTGTGATCTGTCAAATAAATAAATAAAATCTTAAAAATATATATTTAATAAATAAAAAGTAAGGAGGTGGGGGAACCAGGAGAATGATGATGGATATAATATAATGGATATATTATATGGATATAATAAAGGGAAGAGAGAAGAGCACATAAAAGCAAAATCAGATCTCCAATGGGTACAAGTCCCAGACAGAATTGCCATGAGCAAAACATACATTTATTTATGTCTTGTTGAACACTCCAGCTTTTATACACGAAGATACTACTGACTCATCATAGCAGGGCAAGTGGTATGTCAAGTTTTTTTTTCCCATGGTGCTGTCATGTGGAACCAGCCCAATGACAGCCTATCCCTTTTTAAATCTAGTACTTCCATGGGACACCTGAGTGGCTCAGATGGTTAGGCATCTGCTTTCGGCTCAGGTCATGATTCCAGGGTCCTGGGATTGAGCTCTGCATCCATCTCCCTGCTCAGTAGGAGTCTGCTTCTACCCCTCTTTCTCCCCCTGCTTGTGCTCTCTCACTCTCTCTGTCAAATTAAAATAAAATAACAATATAACATAATGTAATATAAAATAAATAAAATAAAATAAAATCTAGAGCCACAGGCCAGACAGTTACAATGAGATGTGTGGTAAGAACAGGCTGAAGTGGTCAGTCAAGGTTAAGCTCCCGCCATGGATTTGCTGTCTGCAATAAGGGAAACAAACATAAGATCCTCAAGAACGAACACAAAATTAACTACAAAGGCCCAGTTAACCAGAAAACAACCAAATGCTAGAAGGGAAGATGCATGCATTCCTAGAGCTTAAGGATCTTGTACTGGTAATAAAGAATAGAGGAGGGGAGCCTGGGTGGCTCAGTGGGTTAAAGCCGCTGCCTTCGGCTCAGGTCATGATCCCAGGTTCCGGGGATCGAGCCCCGCATCGGGCTCTCTGCTTGGTGGGGAGCCTGCTTCTCTTCCTCTCTCTCTCTGCCTGCCTCTGCCTACTTGTGATCTCTGTCCGTCAAATAAATAAATAAAATCTTAAAAAAAAAAAAAAAAAAAAGAATAGAGGAAAATCACAGCCAAGATCTTACTGAATTCACACCCCACCCCCAAATTTCCCTTTAGGACACATTCATCCTAATCTTTAAATCAATCCAAAATCTCAACAAGACAATAACGAGTCTAAAGAAACAATCTTAACAAATAAAGATAAATTTAAAGACATTAAGACAGGCGCCTGGGTAGCTCAGTTGTTAAGTGTCTGCCTTTGGCTCGGTTCATGATCCCAGGAAGCCATCAGGCTTCCCGCTCTTCAGGAAGCGTACTTCTCCCTCTCACACTCCCCCTGCTTGTGTTCCCTCTCTTGCTGTCTCTCTGTCAAATAAATAAATAAAATTTTAAAAAATAAAGATATTAAGAAAGTGTAAACCAAGGGAAGAAGTTTCTAGCCTTCAGTATCTGTTCTGCCACTTAAAAAACTAGAGGTAATACCCATACTAATCATGCATTCCACCTGAGCCCTCACCCAGTTTATATCTATGATTATAAAATACAAAACTTCATCTCTAGGAAATATCCCAAAAACCACAAGGTGGCAATGTTACCTAAAATCTGCACATTTGAAACCTCTTCCTGTAATACAAATTTATCTTTTTGCAGATTTATTTTTTTTTCCTCTAAATTTAATACCCCCTTGTTTCTACTACCATCCTACTCTCTCCACTTTTAAGAAGCCCTTAAATACAACTGAGGCATATATTTATGTGCCGGCTATAATTTTATTGACCTTAAAAACTGATATTCACCCCTAAAATTACGTTTACTTCTATAACCCTCAACTAATTTTTCCTATGTCCCCAGGACCTTGAGAGAAAGGAACAGAAATTTCAGTGTCCCTGGCTGAACGTAAAAGAATGTGGATGGGCTAACATGATAAAATGTGATTATACTAAAATCACTTTCATAGAGTGAAATCTAAAAAACAAAACATATGAATAAACAAAGCAGAAACAGACCCATAAATACAGAGAAAAACTGATGGTTGCCAGAGGGGAAGTGGGAGGGACAGGCAAATGGGTGAAGGAGAGTGGGAGACAGTCTTCAAGGTATGGAATGAGTAAGAGGATAAAACATACAGCAAGGGAAATACAGTCAATGGTACTGCATTATGACATAGCCTTACATGGCAAGAGTTGGTAGCTACATTTGTGGTGAGCAGAACGTAACATACTAACTCGTCCAGTGAAAGCACTATTTTATACTTGGACACCTGCGTGGCTCAGTTGGTTGGGCGTCCAACGGATTTTGGCTCCAGTCATGGCCTCAGGGTCATGGGATTGAGCTCCACGTGGGGCTCCCCATTCAGCAGAGTCTACTTAAGACCCTCTCACCCTCTCCCTCTGCCCCTCCCTAACCCTCCCTCTCAAAATAAATACATCTTAAAATATATGTATCATTGGGGTGCCTGGGTGGCTCAGTCAGTTAAGTGTCTGACTTCAGCTCAGGCCATAATCTCAGAGTCCTGAGATCAAATACCTTGTCTGGCTCCTTGCTCAGCAGGGGTCCACTTTTCCCTCTCCCTACCCCACTCATAGTTCTCTAAGAAATAAATAAAATCTTTTAAAAAAAAATCTTCTAATGGGGCGCCTGGGTGGCTCAGTGGTTAAGCCGCTGCCTTCAGCTCTGGTCATGATCTCAGGGTCCTGGAATCCAGCCCCGCATCGGGCTCTCCGCTCAGCAGGGAGCCTGCTTCCTTCCCCTCTCTCTGCCTGCCTCTCTGCCTACTTGTGATCTCTCTGTCAAATAAATAAGGGCGCCTGGGTGGCTCAGTGGGTTAGGCCGCTGCCTTCGGCTCGGGTCATGATCTCAGGGTCCTGGGATCGAGTCCCGCATCGGGCTCTCTGCTCAGCGGCGAGCCTGCTTCCCTCTCTCTCTCTCTGCCTGCCTCTCTGTCTACTTGTGATTTCTCTCTGTCAAATAAATAAATAAAATCTTTTAAAAAATAAATAAATAAATAAATAAAAATTAAAAAAAAATCTTCTACTTTCTCACCCCCTTTTAAGTTTTTCTAGGTGCAGAAATGGACAGTTTGAATGAATTTCTGGGAACTGAAGTAGGAGCAACAAGACGAAGTTAATGCATTCACATTTCCTATCATCAAATTCTTTCCAAGACTGCTAATTAGAAGCTGAACTCCTATACATATTTTACCAAAAGAGTTAGAAGTAAAAAGCCTAGATAATCCACTATTTTCAGTACCTGAATAATAAATCTGACTATGAACAGAACAAGGATAAGATAAATCACACATTAACATTTTCTAGCTAATTAACTAACATAATGAGAAAACACTAGCTCCAAATCAAATGAAATGGTTTGACAGTCTTGACTATTCTCTAAATCACTCATTGGCTTTCCAATAAAAACATGTGAACCAAAACTAATTTCACAATAAAACCAGTTTCTCCAAACACGTAGACTATAATTCAACAAATAAGGTTTTTAATAGCTTCTCAAATCCCCTCCATTCCCAGTACAAACATATTTCGCATTTGACAGATAAATTCAGAATGAAGTAATCATTAGAATAAGCTTTCCGGACATCTGATGATACTCTCCAGCTCTAACTCCAAAAATATTTTGTAGAATCATTAACAACTCCCTCAATATCTTTCTAGTCCAAGCTACTGTCATCTCTCATCTGGAATATGCCAGACTCTTAAAAGACCTCCCTTTCACTCTTGTGCCCTCTTCAGTGTATTCTAAGGGTTGGACCCCAAAATGGAAAACTCATTAGCATTTTATGTACCATGCCAAAAGTTACTGAAGAATCTGATGATCCAAAATAAACAAGTACATATTTATATAGATCATAGTCATTCATAAAAAACCTGTATGAAAACTGTATGCAAAGAATTTGTATGTAATTTAATTCTAACACCCACAGTAAGGTATTTTTCTGATTTACAAAAAATGCAAAAGCAGGATGGCCGGGTGGCTCAGATGGTTAGGCATCTGCCTTTGGCTCAGGACGTGATCCGAGAGTCCCGGGATTGAGCCCCACATTGGGCTCCTTGCTTGGCAGACAGACTGCTTCTCCCTCTCCCTGCAGCTCCCCCTGCTTATGTTTTCTCCATCTCTATGTATCAAATAAATAAGTAAAACCTTAAAAGAAACTATTAAAGCTCCAAGAAGTTTACTTGCTCTAATCAGTCATAGTGGTAGATATGATAATTAGGTTTTCTAGAGTGCTTGGACTTTCTGCTACTATAAATATGATGTTAAGACCACAGAATCTCCAATTCATGCTCTCTATAATTATCAACCAGTATACATAAATTAAGGCCCATCATATGTAACATATTTTATAGAATCCTTTCCCCCGCTGAAAAAATGGATTACCTTTTTTTTTTTTTTTTGACGGACAGAGATCACAAGTAGGGAGAGAGGCAGGCGAGGTGGGGGAGGGGGGGTGTGAAACGCAGGCTCCCTGCTGAGCAGAGAGCCCGACGTGGGGCTTGATCCCAGAACCCTGGGATCATGACCTGAGCCGAAGGCAGAGGCTTTAACCCACTGATCCACCCAGGTGCCCAAAAAAATGGATTACCTTTAAAAATCAGCCTTTAAAATCTTAGCTTGGGCAACTTCAAGACGGCTAGTAGCCACTAAATATTACAGCTTAAAATTAACAACTCTCTAAAAAAATTAACATGCTCACAGAAAGGAAGATACAATAAAAGGAACTAAATAATGCAAAACTTCGGGCACCTGATCAAATAGAGATCCAGAGAAGTATGTAAAGATTCTGAGGAATCTGAGGTGCCTAGGTGGTACAATTGGTTAAGCATCTGATTCTTGGTTTGGGCTCAAATCATTATCTCAGGGTCCTGGGATCAAGCCCCACATAGGGCTCTGCTGAGTGAGGAGTCTGCTTAATCTCTCTCCCTCTCCCTCGGCCCCTTCCACCTGTGCTCTCACTCCCCTTCTAAAATAAATCAATCTTTAAATAATGTAAAACTTAAAAATAGGGGCACCTGGGTGGCTCAGTGGGTTAAAGCCTCTGCCTTCGGCTCAGGTCATGATCCCAGGGTGCTGGGATCGAGCCCCACATCGGGCTCCCTGCTTGGCGGGGAGCCTGCTTCCCTTCCTCTCTCTCTCCCTGCCTCTCTGCCTCCTTGTGATCTCTGTCAAATAAATAAATAAAATCTTAAAAAAAAAAACAAAACTTAAAAACATTAGTGTCTCTTAGAAACAGCCACAATGTCTCTAAAAAGTAGATTATTACATCAAGCCACAGGGGCACCTAGGTGGCTTGGTCAGTTAAGTGTCCGACTCTCAATTTCGGCTAAGGCCATGATCTCAGAGTCATGAGATCCGGACCTATGTTGGGTTCCACAACGGACATGGAGCCTGCTTAAGATTCTCTATCTCCCTCTGACCTCCTTCACTTAAATTTTTTTTTTCCTTAAATAAGTAACATCATGTTACAGGTACAGGATATTAGCCAAAGAGACTACCACCTTTTAATGGACAAAAAAAGTATAGGCAAAAAAAAAAGTACAGGCAAGTAATTAGAGACTCACAATATTGATAGCTAATTAAAAATGCTCAAAATACCACAATACTAAAGAGTACTGCCAGGTTTATCAAACACATATGAATCCTAACACTGCTTTTAAAGATGAAGTCTTGAGATGAACAGATAATAGACTTTTGGGGGAAAAGACAGGACTACAGTACAAAAAAACAAACTTCAGAAACCAAATGTACAGGAAAAATAAGCATGAGCAATTTGAGGTAAGAGGCACACAAAACACTTACTAATGATATATATAATCCAGGAGTTCTCAAACTTGAAAAATACAAGACAATCACCTATAGATAAGAGCTGATAAAATGCAGACTCCAAAGCCTTGTCTCCAAAGATGCTCCTTAAGTAGGTGAGAGAGGACAAGAATCTGCAGTTTAAGTATTCACTGATGGTAACTTATGTAAAGTGAGAAACTTCTCCATCAACTTGTAATCCCATAAAAAATGCCTATGGAGCTCACTAAATTAAATTACTAATAAGTCTGGGTGTAGAGCCTAGTTACCAGCACTTCTGTAAATACTTTCCAGATGACTCAAAGCTTATTTTATATCATTGTTACCACCTTTTGGCTTATACTCTGAAACACTCATCTAGGTCCACCCTGCTCCCCTCCCCATCCCTCTGCAGACTTACGGATTCCAAGTAAAGTAACACTTGCTATAAATGATTTGAAATTACCCAAGAACTTGTCTGGGTTCTAGTTCTGGCTCACCACTAAACAGAAATAATCTTGCACATTTGTGTAAAAAATGACAGTGAGATAGACTAGAACCTTCCCACTCAATTTTAGAACCTTTTCAGAGTACATTACATCCAGAGCCATTTGTGTTTCCCCTTAATCCTGCTGCCTGCCATTAGCAGCAGCTTTCACAAGGCTGGGCAGAGTGGATCCAATTAGCTCCATTTTGATGCCTGTGGTGAGGGAAGTATATCCTGAGCACTTAAACAAAGGTTTAAATTTTCAATTAATTTGCTCTCCTCATATACCTTCAAAGAGGTGAATGGCATCAGTGGATATCAGAACATTGTTGTTAACTATTTTGAATGATAAATGTGGGGGCACCTGGCTGGCTCAGTCAGTACAACATGTGACTCAACCTCAGGGTTGTAAGCTGGAGCCCACACCGGTGCAGAGATTAAAGATAAAATCTTAAAAAAAAAAAAAAAACAAAGAATGAAGAAAGATAAATGAGAAGACGCAGCAAAGCCTAAGAACAAAAACAGCTTTGGGGCAAGACAAATTCCAGCTCATCTACAACTTAGCTAGTGATCTTGAGAAAGTTATACCTTCTAAATCACAGTTCCCTAACTGTAAAATGAAGACAATCTTGTAAGAACTATAAGAAGGCAGGGGGAGGGGCGCCTGGGTGACTCAGTGGGTTAAGCCTCTGCCTTTGGCTCAGGTCATGGTTTCAGGGTCCTGGGATCCAGCCCCAAGTTGGGCTCTCTGCTCAGCAGGCAGCCTGCTTCCTCCCTCTCTGCCTACTTGTGATCTCTCTGTCAAATAAATAAAATTAAAAAAAAGAAGAAGAAGAAGGCAGGGGGAGGGGACCTCGGTGGCTCAGCTGATTAAGCATCTGACTCTCAGTTTTGGCTCAAGTCATGATCCATGATCTCAGGGACGGGAGATGGAGCCCAGGACCAGGCTCCACGCTGAGCGCAGAGCCTACTTTAAGGAAAAAAGAAAAAAAAATAAAATAAAATGTTGGTGGTGAGGGAACCAAAACCAAAACTCTTCATATAATCCTGGGCCCAAGCAACCTCTCCAGCTTTACCAATAACCATTCTTTCCACTTCTCATTATTCTGAAAACAACCTAAGCATTCATGAGATCATGTTTATGAATATGCTCTGACTTGTCTCTCCTTCCTAGAACGCCCTCCCCACTTTTCTACCGGGCAAATTCCATATAACGGTCCATGGGCTTTGGGGCCAAAGAGACTTGTTTCTATTCAGATGTAACTCCAACATATTTTCATTTATCATTTATTAAGACAAAACTGAAAAAAATCGTATGTCAGAACTTCACTACTTCATCCATGATTTAGCAACTTCTTTGCTAAACGGAATTTTCAAATTCTAGAAGACTATTTCCTCAGATTTCTCAGCTATTCAAAATATGCAGAGCCACAGACATGACACACTTAAATTTAATCTGCATTAATACTTTCTCTATCACTTTAAGGGTAGACAATTAACAAAAACCAAGTCCTGATTTACATACATAGCATTTATCAATTTTTTAAAAAGATCTTATTTGTCAGAGATAGGGCGCCCACGTGAGCATGCGTGCACAAGTACTAGTGCACGAGCAGAGGGAGTGGCAGGCAGAGAGAGAAGCAGGCTCCCTGCTGAGAAAGGAGCCCAAGGCAAGACTCAATCCTAGGATACTGGGATTGTGACCTGAGCAAAAGGCAGACTTTAACTGACTGGGCCACCCCAGCGTCACAGCAGTTGCCAATTTACATGGTATAAATAACATGGCAGAGCTATGTATTACATAGTTTATACAATATTATACACTGATAAAACAGATGTAAATAACCTCAAGTGATAAATTTAAGTATTTATTATGGTTTAACAGTAGTAATAATTGTATTCTAAGTTTATGTAGTTTAATCGTAATTTTCTTACAAACTAGTTTATAATGTATTTAATACAAATACAAAGGCATTTAAAACATCTTTTAATACAATGTATTTAATTTTAATGTCAAAATAATGTTTAGCAGCCAGCTTGCTAAAAAAATTTTTTTTAAGATTTTATTTGCCAGAGAGAAAGAGAGAGAGCGAGCCCAGGCAGGCAGGCAGAGAGGCAGCAGAGGCAGAGGGAGAAGCAGGCTCCCCGCCAAGCAAGGAGCCTGATGTGGGACTCGATCCCAGGACGCTGGGATCATGACCTGAGCCGAAGGCAGACACTTAGCCAACTATGCCACCCAGGTGTCCCATAAAAAAAATTTTTTTTTAAATATTTTATTTATTTGACAGATAGTGAGTGAGCGAGAAAGCGCAAGCAAGCAAGCACAAACTGGGGGAGTGGCAAACCCTGGGATCATAACCTGAGCCGAAGGCAGACACTTAACCAATGGAACCACCCAGACACCCCGCTAAAAATCCTCAAAGCTAAGCAGCTCACAATTAGCCAGCTCTGCATCACTGATATCACTGACATCACTGAAATACCAATTCCACAACTTATTAAGCAATGAGACCCTATACAAATAACCTCTTTGAGCGAGCCAGTTTCCTCATCTAAAATGAGAATATACCAAACATTTATGTGCACCTTTTGCCAAGCTCTGTGCTATCATCTGAGTGTTTATTACTCATTCTGATATGGTTCAAATGTTCCTTCCTCCATGAAGCTCTCCTTAATTTCCCCAAATTTATCACTCTTTTTCAGAAAACCATTTCTTCATTATACTCTATTGCAGCTATTATCCCATGTTTTATCCATTTTCTTGACCTCTTTGTCTCATCCTAAGGCAAAGTTGACACCTCATTTAAACACAAACATTTGTTCAAAGATGGATACAAACAAAAGGCATCATTCAAGGAGATCCAAATTCAGTGTCATCTATTCTCTTCTAGTCCTCTCTTAAGGAGGCTGCAGAAAGGCATTTCATCTATCCACAAAGCAAGGAAGTTGATGAGTAACACAAACGGAATTTCCTTAACCCTTTCGGCAGAGAGACAAGTAACTTATCTGCAAGACCGATGTAGACATAAACAGCCTTAGAATTTTACAAAAAGTTCAGGTTTGCCATTTCAATTAAAACAGGACACCCAGGGGCGCCTGGGTGGCTCAGTGGATTAAGCTGCTGCCTTCGGCTCAGGTCATGATCTCAGGGTCCTGGGATCGAGCCCCGCATCGGGCTCTCTGCTCCGCGGGGAGCCTGCTTCCTCCTCTCTCTCTGCCTGCCTCTCTGCCTACTTGTGATCTCTCTCTCTGTCAAATAAATAAATAAAATCTTTAAAAAAAAAAACAAAAAAAAAAACAGGACACCCAGCATTGCATTAGTTCTGAAGAGGCAATTTAAACCAGTGGTGGAAGGCAGAAATACTAAATCAAAAGGAACAATATGCCATGATTATTTATTCCCTAAGAATTTAATAAGAAAACACATCTGGCTAAAGTGACATATTCTAACTTTTGTATCACAAATTTTACTTGTGTATTTTTAATTTTTTGCTAGAGCTGAAAATGCTCAGTCAGTGGAGGTGACTCTTGATCTCGGGCTCATGAGTTAAAGCCCCATACTGGGCACAGAACTTAGTCAAAGAAAAAAGAAAAGGAAAACGGAGCCAAGGTTGACAGCTTCAAGTATTTCCCAACAACGGATTAAAGGTCCAAATCAAAGGGTTAGGAAGATGGCCATAAAGGAAAAACGAAAAACAAAAAACCCCACAAAACCTCCTTATAAAGAGAAACACTGGAGCACCTAGGTGGCTCAGGCAGTTAAGTGTCCAGTTCTTGATTTCGGCTCACGTCAGGATTTCAGGGTGTGAGATGCCTCCTGCTTGAGATTCTCCCTCTCCCTCTGCCCCTCCCCTTCCTGCTTTCCCTTTAAAAAAAAAAAAAAAAAAGGGAGAGAGAAACATTACTTGCACCAACACCACAGGAAAACTGGATTTTAAGAAAAAGGTAACACTTCTATTAAATAATCATTTCTATGTTCCTCTGATAAATCTTCAATGTTTTATTTTTATATTTTTTAAGCTTTTATTTGAGAGAGAGCATGAGAGAGAGAGCATGTGAGAGCGTTAGAAGGAGAAGCAGAACCTCCAATGAGCAGGAGCCTGTTGCTGGGCTGGATCCCAGGACCCCAGGATCATGACCTGAACCAAGGCAGGCACTGAGTGAGCCACCCAGGGATCCCCTTTTCAGTATGTTCTAAGTAATAATTTTTTCATTAATACTAATGCAGTAAATATTTTTAAAATATCCATATATCTATCTCTACTAAGATTTACTGGGACTCTATCAGTCCTTTCTGTCATCCATGTCCTTCTAGCCTCAAGTCCTTTATTTCTTATATGTAATAAGTAACAGGTCAGAAATTACGAAACAGGGGCTCCTGAGTGGCTCAGTGGTTAAAGCCTCTGCCTTCGGCTCAGGTCATGATCCCAGGGACCTGGGATCGAGCCCCATATCAGGCTCTCTGCTCGGCAGGGAGCCTGCTTCCCTTCCTCTCTCTCTGCCTGCCTCTCTGTCTACTTGTGATCTCTCTCTGTCAAATAAATAAATAAAATCTTAAAAAAAAAAAAAAATTACGAAACAAAAATAACCTTCCTAAAAAGACCTGTTCAGTAGCATACATTCCTTTCATGAATTTCAAATGTTATCTAGGGCTAGCTAACCCTCTTATTCTTGATTTCTCTGGTCTAGACTATTCCATGTATAAATCTTCTCTACAACATATCTAATAAAAGTTCTTTTGGTCTCCTCTTGAAACCCTCCCATGACTAAGAACTCCATTTCTGGAAAGTTCTCCCTTCTATTTACAAAAATTTCCTCCCTTTAACCTCTACTCATTGGTTCTGGTGCTATCTTCTGACAAGGAGAATAAACCCATTAGTCTTTTGTTTTTAAGTAAAACCTATGCTCAGCATGGGGGTTGAACTCATGACCCTGAGATCAGGACATCACGTGTTCTACCAACTGAGCCAGCCAGACATCCCCTAAACCTACCAGTCTTAAAGGCATTTGATACCAGCTATCATATGCCCCTTCCAAATCATCTAAGCTAAACATTCTGATGAACACAAGGGTTATGATGAGAAACAGATAATGTGTATGAAACACATCACTGGAAGAAGTGAGCTGTTATGTATTCAGTAATGGTAATTATAATTACCATGTACTGGTTCACCTTTACTTCTCACGGCCTTCCAAAGGTAATGACAAGGAGTATCCCATGATTTATGGAATTGTTTAATCACTGCTATATCGCACACCTGAAACTACTATAACACTGTATGTTAACTAGAATTAAAATAAAAACTTAAAAAAGGTAACATTAAGGAGCTCCTCCATCCTGATTCAAATGAACCCTTCCTCTTTCTTTTAAACTCTAGAATTTTTTTAAACCAATTTTGTGCCTTTCTCAGTTTCCTTCTATATCAAACTAACTGCATGAACATTTCATTCAACTCCCTTTTCCTAAGCCAACCTCCAACAAGCTTCCATTGTAGAGAAACCTACTCCACAAATACCAATTAGACTTGCTCTTAAACTGTACAGGACTTCTTGTTCCAAATTATCTATAGTCAAAGATGTGGACTGCCCTGAACTGATCTATTTTTATTCTTCCCCCAAACACCTCTGGCTACCTTCTTACATCTTTCAAGGCTCAGCTCAAAAGATCACCTCTCCCAGAATTTCTTCTGTGACCAATCCACCCACAACCCAGGCTGGTTTAGGCAGTCCTCACTTTCAAACTGGCACCCTGTATGTATGTTGAGAAACTGCTTTGTTTTGTATGCTTACCCATCACTAATGTAAGGATCCCTGACAATACACTCCAGATTTCTCAGTAGTATCTAGCATACAGCAAAGAAAAGATACAGGCGTGCCTGGGTGGTTCTGTCTTTAAGTTCTGCCTTCGGATGAGGTCATGACCCCAGGGTCCTGAGATCGAGCCCCGGAGCATATGGCTCCCTGCTCCCTGAAAAGCCTGTCGCTCCCTCTCCCACTCCCCCTGCTTGTGTTCCCTCTGTCTCTGTCAAATAAATAAATAAAACCTTAAAAAAAAAAAAAAAGGATAAATATAGATATATCAGGACCTTGCTGTATTCCCTCTCCATCTCTGTGTCAAATATACAAATAAAATCTTTTTTTAAGATTTTCTTTATGATTGACAGAGAGATCATGCAGGAGGCAGCAGGTAGAGGGAGAAGCAGGCTCCCCGCTGAGCACAGAGCCCAACGTGGGGCTCAACCTCAGGACCCTGGTATCATGATCCAAGCCAAAGGCAAACACCCAACTGAGCCACCTAGGAGCCGCCATAAATAAAATCTTTATAAAGAAAAAAAGGGGGGGGGGCCTGGATGGCTCAGTGGGTTAAAGCCTCTGTCTTCGGCTCAGGTCATGATCCCAGGGTCCTGGGATGGAGCCGCGCATGGGGCTCTCTGCTCAGCGGGAAGCCTGCTTCCTCCTCTCTCTCTGCCTGCCTCTCCGCCTATGTGATCTGTCAAATAAATAAATAAAATCTTAAAAAAAAACCACTGTAGGACAGATGTGAATAGGTATTTTTAATCAATGCATGTTCATTGCATGTTATTTCAGCTGGAAAAAAAAAGCAGCTGACAAATCTAAAAATTAAGGATTGGTAAATTATAATAAATCTATGAAAGAATACTACGAAGCCATCAAAAGTGATGTCACAGAAGAATATTTAACAATTTGGCAACGGTTCTAAATAAATGCAGAAAGCAGGTTACAAAATAGTATCTGAAGTACACAACAGAGTAAACCACATATGGAAGATATCCCTAAAATTTGCTGAAGTTTCAAGCCAGATAGATCCAATGCTTGAAGCTTCTATGATACTGAATTACAACACGGAATAGAACAAGTTGCTAATAATAAGCTAAAATGGCTATAGTTCTGCTTCAGTGTATTCTGCCAAGATACATACCCAATCATAGAACTTTAGAACAGCTGTGACATCATTTTCAGGATGAAGCTTACGTATTTCCCCACTTGAGTTACTATGCCCACTTGGCACAATTTTTTGGAATCTTGTAAATAATACAAGAGTGCACATACAAACACCCCACCTAAAGGAGTCTACTGCCTCAATAAGCTAACAGTTTGACTCCCAGGAAACTTGTTTTATCTTGGAAGCCTAAAAAAGACTAGCTTTACATCAGTTATGTAAGAATGTTAAGGGTAACAGTAGGCAAGAGAAGTAAGGCAATACTGACTGAAATGTTAACTGGGTTTAGAAGCAATCATAGGGACCTTCCTGAAACCTTAGCAATCTCTTCTAACAGAAGGTAAACTAAAAAGTAATCTGACACAAGTATGGTCGAAGCCTTTTTTTTGTCCCCCCCTCCCCCCCCGGTAATTTGTTCACCAGCCTGAGAACATTTCATATACTCATTCATCAGAAGTCTTTATGGAATGGTTTTAAGAAAGATCCATTAGTTGGTTTAACAAAGATCCTCAACCTTGATTATTACCACTATGAAAACATCATAAAGCTGGTCAATTCCAACATACGACTCTTACACCTCCTTATGAAGTTGAATTATTATTCACTGAACTGCTCCAGTGAATTCAGTACAAACTTGATTAAAAGTCTACATAAAGGGGCGCCTTGGTGGTTCAGTGGATTAAGCCGCTGCCTTCGGCTCAGGTCATGATCTCAGGGTCCTGGGATCGAGCCCCGCATTCGGCTCTCTGCCCCGCAGGGAACCTGCTTCCTCCTCTCTCTCTGCCTGCCTCTCTGCCTACTTGTGATCTCTCTCTCTGTTAAATAAATGAAATCTTAAAAAAAAAAAAAGAAAAAGAGAGACCAGAGGTCTGGAAATCCACAGAATAAAAAATGTCTCTTGGACCGCTTACTTAGCTGGGCAAATATACATGTATGTAAAATAGACAATATTCACAGAAACTGGCATCTTATTTGGCAGCTGTTCTATGGTCTGATAATGCCTACAGAATCATTTAAAAAAAACAAACAAAAAAAAACAAACAAAAAAAAGTCTACATAAATTAACAGCGCTCAAGTTTGCTACTTCATTTTTAAATCCAAGTTTCCCCACTATTTCCAATACATACAAGTCAATCTTATCATTTATGGGTACATTCCTGTCTTTGCCCTATTTTTGGTTTTGCCTATTTTTAATCACAACATGTGGGACAGAACTTTGCAGATGAAAGCAAGCAGATTCATAATATGGGACTGACATTACACATGTTTCAAGTGGTCAAACTAAGCACCTGGATGCCCCTCACACACTTTAATAATCTACTGTGAAACTACATGATGCTTATAAGGTCATGGCCTCCCATCCTTGAGCTCCTCTATTTTCTTTCAAAGATTTTATTTATGTATTTGAGAGAGAGAGAGATCACAAGTAGACATAGAGGCAGGCGGGGGCAGTGGGGGGGGGGAGCAGCCCCCCGCCGAACAGAGAGTTTGATTCAGGGCTTGATCCCAGGACCCTGAGGTCATGACCTGGGCCGAAGGCAAAGGCTTAACCCACTGAGCCATGCAAGCACCCCCTTGAGTCCCTCTAGATAACAGGAGACTGTTAAAACATCTTTAGAGCCTTTCAGATGTCTGGTGGAAATAATCAGTAAACTATTTCCTCAAGATCATGGCAGATTTTAAGTTAAACCAGTAAACTCTGGGGAAGGGAAAAGAGGAATTTAAAGAAAAAGTTTTTTCTGACAGTGAACTTTTCATAATGTGGCTCTATACTTCTAGCATCACTGACAAACGTATCTCCTTTTTTTATTCATCTGCACACACTAGAAGGCAACCATCCTGCTTTAGCTGGACAACTACGCACCTCTGAGTCTGTGTTATCCAGGTGGAGAATCTAATCATACAGCCCTCCTCCTTCTACTGCTCAAAAAAATAAGCTTTTATAGAGGCGTAACAAGTGCCTCAGATCCTATATCAAATATATAAAACCTGCATGAATTCATGACAAACCTAAGAAAAATATATTTACATAAGCTTAATCAACTTTATATTTGAAGCTAACCACTTAGAATTCTCTCAATCATTAATGTATCTTTAAAAAAAGTCTTCTTGCCCATAATAATCTTTTCACTACTTCCTACATTTAAATATGTCAAAGTCCTAGATAACATAAGCTCTGCCCCAACTCGTATTTTACCATTCTCTATGGTCTTAAAGTTTACATTCACTCAATACACACAGACCAAGCATTACCAACACTTTCCAATAAATTCCAATTCTTTAGTTTGGACCTATTCTCCATCACTCTGCCCAAGACTGTCACTTGTTACAGAGGGGGAACAAGAGGTTACTCTTCAGGAATACAACAGAATTTTAAGAGCAAGAGATCAGCTTTTTATGATTATCTGTTTCCAAGTTTTATATAATACATACTATGTTTCCAAATGGAAAAGGGTTTTGGAAAAAGTAACTAAGCAGAACATTAAGAAGAACAGGAACAAGGAAAAAGTTCCAAAACAGTCCCTAATACTTCCAGTAATCAAAGGCAAGCAGAAAGCGAAGTCAGGGCTTGGTGGCACACCAACTCCTGACTTAACCACCTTACCTGAGTTAGGCCAAAAGTTAATTGTAACAGAACTTTAACCTTTTCTCTGCCATATTAAGGCCTCAATCTTTTCCTACTTGAATTTTCATGGTTCTATCACTTCAATTATTCCCTCTGCATTTCTTCTGGCCTTGTTCTTCACCTCTTTTGCATCATTTAAATCCTGCTTTCCGTTAACTTAAGCTCACATTTCTACACACTAAGCCAAACAGTAACATCAATTATACTTCCATAAAGGCTTAAACTGTTAAGTGATACGTTTGTTATTTACACAGTTTTTATTAACCATTCAGAACACCTCTCCTGTTCTCTCTAGTTCCTTCTCCTTCCTTATAAGTCTTAAGAATGGTAAACTGGTTACCTTTTTAACACTTTCTTCTTCCTCTTGGCGTTTCTCATAGTGTGAGAAGTCATCAAAAATCGAAGTGGTGTGCTTGTAGCTGGCTATGATTTTCAACACCTGCTTAGCCTTTTCCAGAGGCACTTCCTGAGTGTCCCTGGAGTTGGTCACTGGTTTATTCTCGTTGTTCTCTAGGCGAATGTGTCGCAGTTGGCTATTGGGAACGTCCTTCACAAAAATCCACCTGACATCAAAACGACCCTTCCATTTGTCCTGGGACCACACACCTGCACATGTGTTGTAGTCCACAGCAGATTTCATTTCTGCAACGCCACAGAAGTGTCCACTGCCGTTGACACTGAAAAGTAAGTAAACGGGGCCTTTCCCGTTCATGGAGCGATAAGCAGCATCCAGTCTCTTGTTACCGTGCTCTGTGCTGCACCAGATATTATACTTAATGGAACGGTGGATATCGTCCTCAGAGTAGCTCTTAATGATGAAAACCCGGCCATGTTTCAGATTCCAGTCAAAATCCTTGGGGTTATAGTTGTTAATGGACCGCAGCTTCTCCAACACTGGGTGAGGTTCTGAAGGAGTAGATCCAGATCCAGCCTGAGACTGTCCTACTCCATTACCATCCACCCCATTATGACCGAACCCACTGCCACGGTTCCGAGGTGCTACCCAGCGGGTTGGCTGAGTTGCCTGTTGCTGGACTGAGAGTTGGGCAGGCTGTGGTGGAGGTGGGGGCAATGGCTGTGTCTGTTGCCCCACGGATGCCTGAGCCACTGGTGGACTATTGTTAGCCTGCTGACCTACAGGCTGTGGAGACCCCTGGGTTGGCTGCTGACCTATGTTCTGAACCAAAGTCTGTGAGGGGGCTTTTGCCACAGGACCCTTATTATCCCAAGTTCCAATATCCATGTTATGCTTTATTGGGGGTGGTGGAAGACTTGACCCTGCAATGCCATTCTTGGTCTTCAACTTCGGTTGCTGTTTCGCCGGCTTGCTAGCAATATCAGCCCAAGATGCTGGTTTTGGAGGAGCAATGGTAGCTGGAGGCAAACTATTAGAAGCCACGATGTTACCAGTAATGGACCCACTACCAACTGCAGAACCTACAACTTTTGGAACATTGCTTGCAACTTCTGTGCTACCCAACTTCAGTGCTGCCATCCCTTGGTCTATAGTATTCATGCCAGGAGCCTTATTGAGGGTCTCACTGGCAAAAGCTGACTGTCCATCAATCATGGCTCCACCTAAGGAGCTAGGTGCATAAGCATAATTGCTACTATATCCAGAGCTCTGAGTAGACTGTCCCTGAGAACTGTTATTTCCCCAAGCTGAGAAGTCAATCCCACTGGGAAAGAAATTAAAACCATGCTGACCAAGAAATGGAGTGCTACCTAGGGCTCCTGGTTGTCCAAACATTGCATCTGGTAGGAAGTGAGGCTCTCCGTTGCTCAGCTGTCCATAAGAAGTTAGATAGGGCATGGCTGTATCACCCCCAGTAGACCAAGCAGCTTCACCCAAAGAATAGGAGAAGCCAATGGAGGGACTGTAGTAACTGGGTAAATAGGAATCTGACATGGCAGTATATGCATTATTCTGTGGAAAGGAAAAAAAAAAAAAGGGCAAATCAAAAATTAATAAAACAACAATCAGGACATTTCCTCTTCCAACTATTTACCCAATTCAAATTCAACTAGAAAAGCAACTATTTCAGATGACCTCTTCCCATAAACTTCCTGGAATTCTTACACTGAAAGAGATTTGGTTTCATAATTAAAATGTTTAAACATTTCAAGTTAAACTGACATACAATTTAAGCCTTAACTTTAGCACTATACAGTTTAGGACATACATATAGGCCTTAACTTTAGCACTAAAATTGAGGAAAGGGAAAACCCAGCATCTCACCAACAGTATTAAGTCTTTGCTCTACAGAAGTGTTGAGATGATGCTTTTATTAAAAACCAGTTCTCTGTGGATTCAAGGAGTGTGAACTTTGGCAGATCAGAGGAGTGTTCCTAAGAGTTTCCTATCAAAACCATACTATTAATAGATAAGACAACAACAGAAAGAACTGGAAATTTCAAGTTCTAACCCAAAAATCTGTGCAGCCATTCCTCAACCATAGCCAAGGTTTATTACACCTAGTTTACATCATTAGCCTCTTGGCAAACCATTTGGGAACATTAGGAGATAACACTATTTAATTATAACCTGGAAAGGAAATGCACAATAGCTTCCAAAATTTAAAACTGAAAAAATGTTGCTATCTGGTCTACCTCACCTATAAAATTAATGGCTTCAAATGCACACCTGACTTTTCCATTAAAACTAAGGAATTCCAAACACATTGAAAGTCTGTATCTTTAAGAATTATTCTAAGGAATAACCAAAAATATAAACTTACACTCAGCTAGTCAACACATTAGAAGACAGACTGCACTGCAAAAACCTCAATCATTCTTGACCTAAGTAAATACTATAACTCACAGAATAGTCCGATAAGGGAGAAGCTGTAGATATAAAAAACTGGTCTGTAGAGGTACGGATACAGCTCAACTCAAAATAGAGTATCCTAACTTCAAAATAGCTCTGGTACAGGCGTACACTTATCTTGATGAGCACTGAGTAATACACAAAATTGTTGAATCACTATACTGCACTCCTGAAACTAATATAACAATGTATTAACTGCACTGAATTAAAATAGCAGCTCTGGTACATAAGAACCCATTAACTACTGAATAAAGAATTTTGTTCTAAGAAACTTGGATGACCATAGGTATGTCAGGCCTTAAGTCTGTATTATTAAAGCCAACACTATTCTCCCTAGCCAAACAAAGCGCTTGAAAATTAAATGTTTTAACTAATGCGGTTTGATAAAAATGGTCCTTTTCTCTGCCAATATTTTCCTTACCAAAAAAAGGGAAAAAAAGTAAGTCTTTTCACACATCCCCTTAGGTTTAAGAGAAATCAGTTTCTCGAAGACAGTGTTAAAATTTTAAGACTCAAATCCATTAGGAATAAGAAATTCAGTCTATCATCAATGGATTAAGCCTTAAGGATTATTCCAACATAAGGCAATAAATAATGGTTAAAAAGTAGATGAATTACTCTTGATAAACTACAAAGAACAAAGATTCTCAAGTTATCCATCTATTCAACCATGATTTCTACTCCCCCACACCCCAGAATTTTTTAAAGACATTCAAGCTTTAGCTTGAGAAGTAAAAAACATGCACTTAATATCACAGGTTATGCCATCATATAGCTGAGTGCCTACACCTGAACTGGCAGGTTCCCACATGCCCCTCAGCTCAAAAATCTGAATTACACAATGTTTCACAAGAACTACCTAGAATTATGTTTCCAAATGCTCCCACTCTCCCTGTATGATTATGTAAGCAAACTACTTCAATAGCAGGAACCTATAAATAGTTCATTCCTCTACTTCCTTCCTACTTTTCCTGATTAACTGGTTGACTTAAAACTTCTCCCAATCACTTGCTTAAATGGTTTCTACACTCAATGGAGAAAATTTTACATGGGGGAATCTAAAAGTTTTATGCAAGAATTAGGTCCAAATATGGGCATGCACCAATATGTCAAGTTTTCAAATCTAGTGTATGGCATCTGTTCAGAATTTATACAGATATCTCATAAGCTTTTTCATTTTTTAGGGTATCTTCATTGAGTTACTATAAGTTTTCCTTTTGGTTTATTAAATCTGTGGGTTTGTATTTATTAGCTAAAACCTTGTGAGTGATATCTTTGGGACCCAGGATATTAATACAAAAGAACTGACAAATGAAAGCAGTTTCTACATACACAGACCATGTTAATACATGAACCTATACAGACCTAAAAGAAATTAGAAAAACAAGTTACACAGCAAAAACCTCAATCATTCTTGATCTTCATTTGCGCTCAACAGTAACTTATCTTCCTTTAACTCCACTTTATAAATTCTGTAGCTCCCACAAGTGAGAAACTGGAGATGTACAATATTGGTTTCTATAGATATAGACACATCTCAACTTGAAAAAGAAATACCTAAGTCCAAAAGTTAGGATAACCTAACAACCCACTAACTAGTGACCAGATGAAAAGGAAGATTCCAGTTCTACAGCACTGAATAAAGTTCAGGTGATTTATTAGTTTTTTCCCCATCACATATGCATCCAATTTTCCTAAAAGAAAGAGGTTTGGGGGGTAAAAAGTCAGAATACTTAAACTGGAAAGTATTCTTCAGTTTTGCACTGTTACATTCCTGGTAAGGAGAATTACTAACAGGTGCTGCTGGTATACTATAAAATGCTATTACTTCCAATCTCAGAATATGTTTGCTGTCAACAACGATGGGAATCTTAAGTCTGTAACATCTGTAGTAACTCCTTTTATGACACACGGACTGGTATTAAAGTCACCCCCTGAAAATGAGATTCATTGATAAGGCAGAGAAAAAATACGGTATATTACACCCTCTGATCAGGCATGTAAATGGTTAACTACTCACGGGCCTTGCCTGTGGACTCAAGTAAGGTTCAAAATCATCATCATTTAATCCATCCTTTTGATGTACAGATCCATTTTGTACTGAAGGGGAAAAGATTCAAATACATTAGGAATGTCTCAATCGCACAACCTATCTCCCAAATTAAGCAAATCTATTCTAACCCAGAAAGCCTCCCTAAACAGAGCAAGTAAGTCTCAATTTCAGAAAAACGGATAAAGAGGAGAATGAACGCGGAGCAATATCCGTCAATGAAAATGTCTCCCTCCACCCGAAGCAAGTTGATCTAAAAAGGTCATTTTATTGGCTCCTCTAGATTTCAATTCCCTCCGGCTTCCCCTCCCCCATCACATGTGAGTACTTCCAGAGTGTGATCCACGAGGATGAAAAACAAAGGCCTTCTAAGACCTACAGGAAACTAAGGACCTGGGACATTTCAAAACCGAATCCACCCCCACCCTTAATGAATTACTCCTTGTTCACTGAAAAGCTGTTCGCCAGCTGCAAGAACACACCGAAAGGGTCAAATACTTAAGTGTGAGGCACCTGCGAACTAAGCGGCTTCCGAAAGGTCCTCTCCCGGGGGCGCTTCCCGGAGACCCCGCCCCCACTACTCGGCGTCCCCCCTCCCGGCCCAGGGCCACCGGCGGAGCTGGGCTCACCTTTGTTTCCTTGACCTTTTGGTCTCTGCGGGCGAAGAAAACGTCGCCGAGCAGCAAGTCGTCCGAGGAAGAAATGGAAAAGGAAAGACAAATTAAAGCCGGGCCGGAGAAGGGAATAAAGGAGCAGGCCTGAAGGGAGGCGTCAGGAATGATGGTGAGGGGGAGGCTGAAAATGGGAGGCGGGGAAAAGCGCAGGCCGGCGGGGCCCGCGGAGAAAAAGCGGGGGACGCGCCAGAAACAACGCGAGGGGACTAGCGTTTCAAGGAAGGGGAAGGAAACAAGGAAGAAAACGAGGCCCGCTGAGAAGAGGGAACGCGGCGCGGCCGGTGGGCTCCGAGGCCCGGAGAGAAGCGGGGAGAGCGGGCGGAGGGCGAGGCGCTGGGCGCGGCCGGCCTGAGAGGCCCGAAAGCTGGCCCGCGAGAGGCGCCGCCTCGGCTCGGCCCGACCGGGGGCGGCGGGCCCGGGCCTAGTCGGACTCCCTCTCGCCTCACACAATGGCCGAGGCATGCGGGCCGGGCCTGTACCTGCTCCAAGAGGCTGCTGGCCGACATGGCTCTCGGATCCTCGCGGGTAGCGACAGCGGTGGACTCTCGTCAGGGCGGCGGCGGCGGCGGATGAGCCCTGGCGGCGGGAGCAGGCGGCGCGGTGGCGGCTTTTGTCCCTGACACTCGGGGGCCTCGGCGGACGCAGCGGAGACACAGCGCGCGGCTCGGGCTCCGGCTCCGACTCGGCGACGCTCTAGCCCGAGAGCTCAACGCCCGTCTCTATGTCTTTACGCGCGCGCCCGCCCCTCGCAGCCGAAATAAGGGCGCCGAGCAGCGGAGGCGGACGGCGCGCGCGGCGCGACGCTGACTCTCACATTCACTCACCCGCGCGGAAGGGGTCCGGCGCGAAGCACTCCGGGAAGGAAGGGACAAGGCCGCAGTGCCCTCTGGTGGGCTGGAGGAGCGGAAGCGGCGAGTGCGGCCTCCCCGCCCCCATCGCCTCGGGATTGGGGCCTATAGGAAGGTGGGGGCGGCCAGGGTCGCGCCACGTGGTTTTGACTAACACCTGGAGAGAGTAGCTTTAGCTGGAGAAAAACCACAAAAGCATGTTTCTCAATGAAGAAGTGACCCCCGGAATGCGAGAGACCTCAGAATAAACCTGCCTCCCAGCTACAAATGGCACCCCACCCCCCTGGAGGCGGGTATCCTGAGAGGGGTCACAGCCCCCAGGGAAACTTCATGGGGGCCCTCCCCCCAGAAGTACACACCACCACCACTACCAGGAGGGACCTCGTTATCCTCTGTGGGTCTACAAAAAGAGTGCCCAAAGAACAAAAACATCCACAAAAAAATCCGGTACCCTGCAAGAGATTTCACATTGCAGGGAGGACAATCTACAGCTCTTTTTTTAGGGAAGTCGTTGGCCACCGTGAATCTGTTAAACTGTGGCCTTTATTTCCAAGAAAAGCACACCACATACATCTACACAAAATGTTCTGTGTACTTTCAACAATTCCCAAGAATCTATAAATCTATGAACTTGAAGAGAGAATGTCCTTATCTGGGGAAGGAGAGAAATTAACTCTATTTGAATATCTGCTGTGGGTTACGTTTTGTTGATAGGTGCTTTCAAACATTTCAAAGCTAGCAGCACCTTCCAAATAGTCTTCAGTCTCTCTGAAACAGAGGTTAAGCAATGTGCCCAAGGTTACAAAGCTATTAAATAGTCATGTGTACCTGACACTAAGAGAAACATAATAGTGTCCCTCCACCCCCACAAGAAATCCTGTATTCAGGAATCAAAATCCAGAGGAGATCCATAATATGGGCAAAAGCATCCTTAATCAGCAACAAACCCAAACTCATGCAGGAATATTTGATCCTAGGACAGCCCATCTCCTAATAGCTTTTATTATTGCAAATAGTAGTAAACAGATAAATAATGCACTATTAAGGGTCAACCTGATACCATCCACTCTCTGGAAACAGGAGGCTTTGGTGGACTCAGTAGTAAAATAAATGATAACACAGCATCTTGGATTTTGCATTATAATTTTGCTCAAAGTGCTGAAAGCAGTTTTTTTTTCTGCCCATAATCATATTTATATCATATTTATGGTTGGAAGGAATAAGATCAGGCACCAATATGTAATGGACTTCTGGAAAAGACAGTAAAATGTCAAGTCTCAGAGCAGAGATCCCAGCAAGAGAATAAAGAAACCTAGTAGCCTTTTTTTTTTTTTTAAGATAGCCAGTTAACCCCATAGCCCACATTTTTGTATAAACTAAGCAGTTGCCTACACTTACCCTTGAAAGCAGCATGATAGGATGAAAAGAGGATTGACTAAGAATCATGTCCTGGGAAGGGGAGGGACTAAATACTGGCCTCACCACCAGATTTGTAACATTAAGTAAATTACTGGAACCTTTCAGAGATTTCCCCCATTTGATGAAGGGAAAATAATTACCTAACAGGTTTGTTGTGAAGAAAAAGCTTAAAAATACAATAACACGGAAGCAAGTCTGGAACATTGCAGGTTCCTTTCCTGTACTCCCATTAAGGGATAATAGTGAAAATTCCCTCCTTCCAATGACATTTCTAGTGCCTGAAATTTTTCTTACAATAGTTCCCCCTTATCTGAGGTTTCACTCTATGTTTCAGTTACCCATGGTCAACTGTGGTCTAGATCAGATGATTGTGCTGACATGTGTTCAGAAGACCATCAGTAGTCTAATGTCAGGTTACAATGTTTACATTGTTCACTTCACATCATCTCAACACGTAGACATTTTATCATCTCACATCATCACAAGAGGGGTGAGTATATTATAACATTTGGGGGAGGGTTGCTATTTATTTATGACAAATATATCCATATCCTCTCCTGTCAGAAGTTCTTTGAAACAACGCCGTCAGCCTTGGCCTGTCAGAGGATGGAGTCATCTGACTCACCTAACCTGTGAATGGCTTCATAGGTAGCACAGGTTTTAAACTAGCCATATGAGGGGCACCTGGGTAGCTCAGTAGGTTAGGTGCCTGCCTTTGCTGTGGGGTCTTTTGCTCTTCTCCCTCTCTTCAGAGGAAATTGCATGGATTTCTTTCACTTCCACTAACATCTCTGCACCACAGATTCCAGATCAGGTCATGATCTCAGGGTCTTGGGATGAAGCCCTACATCTCCCTCTCCCTCTGCTCCTCCCCACTGCTCATGTTCTCTCTCTCTCTCTCTCTCTCTCTCTCTCTCTCAATCTCTCTCTCTTTCTCTGTCTCAAGTAAATAAAATAAAATAAAATCTTTAGAAAAAAATAATAAGCTGGCCGTTTGAAACTGCCTGTCACCTTGTCAACCTCAGCCACATGCATCTGGATGTGTGGTCCTTAGCACCAATGACACAGTAGCAAGCAGAGCATTTCTGCAACAGGTGCAGGTCCCCAAACTTGCTGGCGTCCTACTGCATGTCCCAGGTGTGCCTGCTGTCACCACCAGGACTGTGAGCACAGAAAGCTACAATAAGATATTTTTGAGAGGCCACCTTCCCATAACTTTTATTACAATACATTGTTATAATTATTTTATTATTGTTAATCTTATTGTGTGTATTTTATGAATGAAACTTTATCATGGGTGTTTATACATAGAAAAAAAAACAGTATATATAGGGATATATAGGGTTCAGTTCTATCTGCAGTTTCAGGCGTCCACTGGGATATCTTGGAACACATGCCCCATGGACAAAAGGGGACTACTGTAGCTCCTTTGGGGTTACTTTCTGTCCTCCAGAAGTTCTCAGGAGTTAAAATGCAAATATCCTTGGAGCAAGGGTAATCTCTAAACCTGTATTCATTCTCCAGATTCGTTGTAACAGGCCCCTGAGAAACACAAGAACAATAAATTTAATCACCAGGAAAAGGGTGAGGAAGTCTGGAGTGTGGTGTGTCATCTTACAGGGATAGACCCTCCTCCCCCCCCATGGTTTGAGAAAGGAATACTATCCTGGAAATGGCCTCTCTAGCTTCATCTCTGCCACTGGGTGGATAAAGGACTCGAGATCTCTTTTAACAAGTATGTATTGAGGGCTAGGCCATGTGCTGGAGAGAAAGCCTGAAGAGTTCACTTTACCCCTGAAGCGTATAGACAGGGAAAACGACAGTAAATAAATAGTTATTCAATTACAGTTGTGCAAAGTGCAACAAGAAAACACCTATGGATCTAGCCCAGATGCAGGGTGGTGGGAGTGGGGGAGGGCAAGGAAGTTTTCCCTGGGTGATAAGCTTCAGCTAAAACCTGAAGGATGACCAGAAATTAACCAGACAGGGAGGGAAGGGAAGTGTGGGAACAATATGTGCAAAGGCCCTATGTGGGAAGGAGCTTGGCACTGATGAAGAATGGAAAGGAGGCCAGCATGACTGGCGCATAATGAGAGAGAGGGTGGCAGCAGATGAGACTGGAGAAAGAAGGAAAACAGGGACTTTAGTCGTTAGCTGCAAATGACGATCAGCAAGGAGAGAGTTAACAGGCGTTTCTCAGGTTTATGTTTCAAGGAGTTCCTTCTGGTTGAGGTGTGGGAAATAGATCTAGGGAGAAGACAGTAGATGAGGAGTTAGAAGAGGATTGTAGGAAGTCCAGGCAAAAGGTCATGCTCTAACATAGTGGCAGTGAATACGGTTAAAAATGGACCAAGGTGGGGGCATCTGGGTGGCTCAGTGGGTTGAAGCCTCTGCCTTTGGCTCAGGTCATGATTCCTGGGTCCTGGGATCGAGTCCCGCATAGGGCTCTCTGCTCAGCAGGGAGCCTGCTTCCCTCTCTCTCTCTCTCTGCCTGCCTCTGTGCCTGCTTGTGGTCTCTCTCTGTCTGTCAAATAAATAAATAAAATCTTAAAAAAAAAAAAAAAAAAAGAAATGGACCAAGGGGCGCCTGGGTGGCTTAGTGGGTTAAAGCCTCTGCCTTCGGCTCAGGTCATGATCCCAGGGTCCTGGGATCAAGCCCCACATCAGGCTCTCTGCTCAGTGGGGAGCCTGCTTCCTCCTCTCTCTGCCTACTTGTGATCTCTGTCAAATAAATAAATAAAATCTTTAAAAAAATAAAAAAGAAAAAGAAATGGACCAAAAGAGAGACCAGAAAGATACAAGGGGAGACAAGGAGAGTAAATCATTCCCTCACTCAGAATCTATTTCTAAGGCTGTAAAAAAAAAAAAGACACTGGACCAAAATAGATTCTAAGGTCCCTTCTGGTTCCATTGTTTGAGATCTCTGGAGGGTAGAAACCAAAGTAGTCCTTCCAGATACACGAAATGAGGAGTGGGGATGAGAGAGAAAAAGAAGTAGCAAAGAGTACAGATTTTTACATACTTTTCAGAATTATGCTATAGGCTGGAGCTGGGTTGTTGGACTCTGGTCCTCAAACCTTTCTTTTCCAGCCTTCAGGAATAGTAGACCTCAAGGCCCAAGTCACCCCCTTAGTAAGGCAGGAATAGAGAAATGTCTACATCCTTCATACAACTAACAGTATAAAACCCTATTTTTTAAAGATTTCCGCTGGTTCTCTGTAGTCTGTACAATGTACAAAGTTTGCCACTCCCTAGCCCTGTGAATTTCTCACCATATCCTTGTGGGCCAGCCACGCTGAACTTGTTTCTCAAATACGTATTTTTTTTCTGGAACCCAGAACTCTGCACATGCAGTTCTTTCTGCTTCAAATGCCCTTGTCATCTCACCTACCCAGCTCCTATCTGTCTTTGAGATCCTCATCAAATGATGCCTTATTTCTTCGCCCAAGCAGAAGGGTGTTCTATTCTTTGTTCACCCATAATATTAGCCATATTTCCTTATTGTAACATTTTAGTGCATTCAAACCATTTACATCAATATTTATTTTTCCTTTGGAAGTTTGGGATTCAGTTGAGAATCTAATGGGAGTAATGAATTTTGTTCTTAGAAAAAGGTACATGCACCCAAATTTTTGCCAACAATCTCATCGAGCAGACCCTTCCCCAAGTCCATCTATCCCATGGACCCCAGGTCAAGAGAACCAAGACTTGGGCTTACATATTGCTTCTCCAGTAAATCTAGGACTGCTTAATAGGACAAGGAGCATTTTTATTATTGATCTTTATATTCCAAAGCTAAGTAAATACTCATTGAATTTTTATATTCCAAAGCTAGGTAAATACTCATTGAATTAGTTTGCTCTCATTCATTTTCAAAATTCTCCCTGGTCCTGTCAATCCCCATTTAACTAATGAAAATCTGGTGGAGCCAACATATGTGTTAAAAAAAGTTAAATGTGCCGGGGCATCTGGCTGGCTCGGTCAGAAGAGCATGTGACTCTTGTTCTCCTGGACATGAGTTCAAGCACCACACTTGGTGTAGAGATTACTAAAAATATAAACTTTAAAAAAAAAATGTACAGAGACTTAATTAGCTTAATTGAATGTTAAAAGAAAGGCACTGTGGAAATCCCAGGGTAGGTGGATGATTGGCTTTGTAATGTGCAGGTGTGTTTTATGACGGTCTGAATGGAAGCATGAAAAGAGCAATGTGAGAACAAGGCTAAAGGAAGAAAAGAGCTGCAGCTGGGCCAGGTGGCCTCCGGACACAAGCAATTCACAGCTGTGCAAATCCAAAGGTAGCTGTTAGAGACCTGGAGGGCAGAGAAGAACAGCACCAAGAAAGGGCCTGCAAAGGAGCCTTGAAGATTCAACTCAGAGTCTAGAGGTAAGAGTAGAAATTTTTGCCAGTCCTCCAGGAAGTAAGAAAGGTAATAATAATGTAATGAGCTTTTCATAAAGCTTAATGTATTCACTGTAAAGGACTGTTCTTTATTCTGAGATTATTTCCTGTCTTTTTGATGTAAAAATGCCCTTTCTTTTCAAATGATGCCGGTAAGAGTTGGCCATTTTTAAAAAATCCTTATTCAGTAAAATATAACGTCAAGAACCCCATGTTGGTTCCTAAGACTTTTTTTTTCTTTTATTGATACATGAGATCTAAAAGTCCAAGTTGCAGTGTGCTAGGGAATAACTTAAGGTCTCAACCTAAGACAGTCAGAGAGAAAAACGAAGGGCAAACAAGATTTTTGGAGATAATGCCAAAGGGAAATGGAGCCAGGGACCCCCCCGGAGGGGCTGATTCAATTTTAAGTTTCCAAGAAAGAATAATTAAACCAATGAATGTGGGTCTGAACTATTTGTGACAATGTTTTATTTGTTTAGAGATTTTATGTTTTTATTTGACACAGAGAGAGAGAGAGACAGTGAGAGAGGAAACACAAGCCGGGGAGAGAGAGAAGGTGAAGCAAGTGGAATCCTGATGGGGGCCTCAATCCCACGACCCTGGGATCATGACTGGAGCCGAAGACAAATGCTTAACAATTGAGCCACCCAGGCGCCCCTATGTGTGACAATGTTTTACAGATAAATCCTTCCCTGGTTCTTGGGTGGGAACTACAGAGAACATAAATAAGGCAAATATATGAGAAGTTGTGTCCAGTTAGCTCAGAAAGTCTACCCAGAGTGTCTCAGTCAATGACAGGGTGAACTTAGCATTTTTGTAGCAAAGTAGTTCTCATAGTTCCTAGAGTAAAGGAGTATTAGCTTTTTGCTCAGTTAGCAAAGGCTTTGCAGTGCTATCAATGTTCTGTGGAGTAGGGTCCTTGTGTAGCAACTGGCACATGGACTTGGGTTCTGCACAGTAGGACCCTAACAAAGAAATGAAGGAGTTCTGGGATGCCTGAGTGGCTCAGTCAGTTAAGCATCTGCCTTTGGCTCAGGTCATGATCCCAGGGTCTTGGGATTGAGTCCTGCATCAGGCTCCACGCTCAGTAGGGAGCCTGCGTCTCCTTCTGTCTGCCGCTCCCCTGCTTGTGCTCTCTTTCTCTCTGACAAAGAAATAAAATCTTTGGGGCACCTGGGTGGCTCAGTGGGTTAAAGCCTCTGCCTTCAGCTCAGGACACGATCCCAGGGTCCTGGGATGGAGCCCCACATCGGGCTCTCTGCTCAGCAGGGAGCCTGCTTCCTCCTCTCTCTCTCTGCCTGTCTCTCTGCCTACTTGTGATCTTTGTCTGTCAAATAAATAAATAAAAAAAGAAAGAAAGAAAATCTTCAAAAAAAAGAAAAGAGAGGAAAGAAATGAAGGTGCTCTAAGCAAGGACTCTTGACAGCAGCGTCCTTTCAAACAGGGCCATTAACAAAGCAATAAATCAGGGACACCTGGCTGGCTCGGTCAGTAGAGTGTGCAACTCAAACTCAGTCTTGGGGTTGTGAGTTTGAGTCCCATACCAGGCATAAAGATTACTTAAAAAACATAAAAAGTAAAAGAAAAAAGGAAACCAAAGTGATAAGTCAGTACTTCCTGTGAAGTGCAGATGATCTGGATTCTAAAATCCTTCATCCAGTAAATGAACTTTCCCTCCCTCTAGTACTTCCTCTCAGGAACCCTGGAGAGATGGGGAAAAGGACTTACTGCCCAGCACAATCACAAAATCTTAGCAGCTGCCACTGCTCCAGATCTCCACAATCCTATCTAAGCTGCAGCCAGATCAAGCTGAAAATTTTAACTTAAGTGGTAACGAAACATGTTATCAAATAAAACACCATTATGTAATGATTCATTGAAGGGCTCCTTTTAGATATTAAGTTTCCCTAGTAGTATAAAGACTGTTTAATAGTTTGCTGAGTTACAATGACTCAAAAAAGTATCTGTTGTTTAGGATAGAATATAAGCATGTTTCTTTATTGTAGATGAAGTAAATAATGTTATCCACCACATAGGATAGTTGGGAGGATCAAATGGGTTAACATATGTAAAGTGCTTGGAACAATGCTTGGTACATAGCTCCCCTTCAATGAGTATTGGCTACTTAGTATTCATACATCAAATACCTATTCAGCTTCTACTACAAGTCAGGCACTGTTCTAGGGCCTGCAGAAACAGCAGTGACATAGAGACAAGAAAGATCCCCTGCCTATGGAGCTTCCATTCCAGTCTGGGGAGGAAAAAAAAATCAGATACATAAGACGGAGGAAAATAAAACAGGGTAAAGAAAACTAGAAAGCACAGGGCAGGGGAAGTTGCCATTTTTCATGGTGTGGGTGGTCAGGGAAGTCCTCTCTGATAAGGTAACATGTGACCAGAGACTTGAAGGGAGTGAGGAAATAAGCTTTGTAGTTATCTGGGGGAAGAGTGTCCTAAGAGATTACTGAATCAAAAAAACAGGCTTCGAAAGAAGAAGGTCTGGGTCTGTCTGTAATGACAGACAGGGACAGGGTCACGTGGTGAAGACACCGTGCTCCACTAGAGACAGGACTGAGTTCCAGACAAGGCTTGCTATGAGGAAATGTGGACCCAGTGTTGTTAGATCTTCTAGGTTTCTTTCTTTCTTTTTTTTTTTAAGACTTTATTTATTTATCTGACAGAGATAGAGTGAAAAAGGGAACACAAGCAGGAAGAGTGGGAGGGGGAGAAGCAGGCGTCCTGCTGAGCCGCGAACCTGATGCAGGGGTTTGATCCCAGGATCCTAGGATCATGACCTGAGCCCAAGGCAGATGCTTAACACCTGAGCCACCCAGGCACCCTGGTTTTTGTTTTTGTTTTTTTTTTCTTTTTAAAGATTTTATTTATTTGACAGATAGAGAGATCACAAGTAGACAGAGAGGCAGGCAGAGAGAGAGGAGGAAGCAGGCTCGCTGCTGAGCAGAAAGCCCGATGTGGGGCTCGATCCCAGGACCCTGGGATCATGACCTGGGCCGAAGGCAGAGGCTTTAACCCACTGAGCCACCCAGGTGCCCCTTGTTTTTGTTTTTTAAGAAAAACTGTCTCTTGGGGCGCCTGGGTGGCTCAGTGGGTTAAGCCGCTGCCTTCGGCTCAGGTCATGATCTCGGGATCCTGGGATCGAGTCCCGCATCGGGCTCTCTGCTCAGCGGAGAGCCTGCTTCCCTTCCTCTCTCTCTGCCTGCCTCTCTTGTGATTTCTCTCTGTCAAATAAATAAAATCTTTAAAAAACAAAACAAAACTGTCTCTTGAATTTTTCATGCGAACTGTCCTAATGTTTGAAAGGCATAAATACATATGTATGTTCATCTATTTCGTGGACAAGAATGTTCAGAAGCACTATTTATAATAACCCCAAACTGGAAACCCCCCAAATGCCCATCGTTAGAATGGATCAGCTATGGCACAGTTAGTTTCTGCACAGCCGTGAGAAGGACCCAGCTAGAACTTCGCACATCATGGGTGAATCTCACAACATAACATTGAATGAGAAAATGCTAGAAGTGCCCGGGTGACTCAGTCACTTTTAAGTGACTCTTGATTTTGGCTCAGGTCATGATCCCAGGGTCCTGAGGTCGAGCCCCATGTCAGGCTCCATGCTAGGCCTGGAGCCTGGTTTAGATTTTCTTTCCCTTTCCTTCTCCCTCTGCCCCTCCCCTTCCCCATGTGTGCGCTGGTGCCTGCACTATCTCTTTGAAAGAGAGAAAAGAAAAAAGAAAGAAAAGAAAAGAATAGGCCAGTCACAGAGCAGTTCAAAAACAGGTAACACCAGGGTGCCTGGGTGGCTCAGTGGGTTAAGCCTCTGCCTTCCGCTCAGGTCATGATCCCAGGGTCCTGGGATCAAGCCCCGCATCGCGCTCTCTGCTCAGCCGGGAGCCTGCTTCCTCCTCTCTCTCTCTGTCTGCCTCTCCAACTACTTGAGATCTCTGTCTGTCAAATAAATAAAATAAAAAATTGAAAAAAAAATAAAAAAAACAGGTAACACCGAGCTATGGTGTTGGAGAGCAAATGGTGGTTATCCTGGTTGGGTGAGGCGCTGTAGTTTTGTTTTGTTTTGTTTTTTTCTTGATCTGGTAGCTGATTTAATGGGTGTGTTCAGTTTAACTTTATCAAATTGTACAGTCATCTGTGCACTTTCCTGTATGCATTTATATTTCATAAAAAGTTAAAACAAAAATGTGGGCCAAAGTCTCAGGAGAATCAGGGCTCTGGGCCTCCAGTTTGCTCTGTAATACATAGATTTCTTTAGAGGAAACGGCAGAGTAGTTTTTAAAAAACAAACATATACTTCAGAATTCAACTAAATCCTCTCAGTATATGCTTTCTTTAGAAGCTCCTACAGAGTCCATTGAGGAACTTGTCTTTCCTTCTGGGTCATTACCCAGCTCACGTTTACCCTTAGATGTGATACAATACTATTGTTCATTCTTGTTCTCAAACTAGAAAAGCAAATTCCTATATACCATATTGCTAGCCATAACTATCAGTAAAAGTACAGAACTGGAAACTATGCAAGATGCAAGAGGAGAACCCAGAGGCAATTCCAAGTAGGCTGTAGTCTCCTACAGTCTGAGAGGCTCATAAAACCTAACAGAAATTTCAGGTAGTTGTGAAGAGGCAGTAGGAATCATGCTGGACTGAAATTATCTATCCAGGAAACAGGGATGTCTTAGCCTGGGCCATGGCCCATAGAGAATCAGTTGATATGAGATAGGCTTTAGGGGTACCTGGTTGATTTAGTTGGTGGAGCATGTGACTCTTGATCTCAGGGTTGTGGGTTCAAAACCCACGATGGATGTAGATTACTTAAAAATAAAATCTTGGGGCACCTGGGTGACTCAGTTGGTTAAGCAACTGCCTTTGGTTCAGGTCATGATCCTGGAGTCTTGGGATCTAGTCCCGCATCAGGTTCCCTGTTCAGCGGGGAGTCTGCTTCTCCCTCTGGCCCTCCCCCTTTTCATGCCCTCTCTCTCATTCTCTCCCTTCCAAATAAATAAATAAAATCTGTAAAAATAAATGACTAAAATCTTTTTTTAAGATTTTATTTGAGAGGGGCACCTTGGTGGCTCAGTGGGTTAAAGCCTCTGCCTTCGGCTCAGGGCATGATTCCAGAGTCCTAGGATCGAGCCCCACATGGGGCTTTCTGCTCCGCGGCGAGCCTGCTTCCTCCTCACTCTCTGCCTGCCTATCTGCCTGCCTCTCTGCCTACTTGTGATCTCTGTCTGTCAAATAAATAAATAAAATCTTTTTAAAAAGAGAGAGAGATTTTATTTGAGAGAGAGAGAGTGCATGCAGGAGTTGGGGGGAGGGTCGAGGGAGAGGGAGGAGGCTCCCTGCTGAGCAGGGAACCCAATGCAGGGCTTGATCCCAGGACTCTTGGATCATGACCTGAGGCAAAGGCAGATACTTAACCTACTGAGCCACCCAGGTGCCCCCGGCCCCCACCAAAAAGACAAGTTTTAGATAGTCACTGCACAAGAACATCCCAAAGGTGCTTCAATTCAGGTGATTGATGGAGTTGGGGAAACTGTTTTAGGTAGTGAAGACTGCAGACTATGGATGTATACTGAGGTTTGGATCTTGAGGGTCCCTTGACAAAAATGATTGTCTCAAGACTTACTGACATGGTAGAAAGACAGAATCACTGACATGGCAGAATTTAGGAAGCAAATCAACTTTGGCTCCCAAAACCTAGGGCTAGGGAAGAGGAGTATGGGTTAGGAAGTTAGAGGAAAGTAGAACCTTCTAGAGGAAGTCAAATTATAGATATCAGGACTAAGAAAGTTGTTCCTGGATTGGGAAGGAATCTTGAAAAGGCTTCCCTTCCGGTTGCCTAAGAGAAATTCCAGGGGCAGTCTAAATCTGACAGAACTGTTACCTTGTCTAGTGCAACAACCTTGGTTGTTACTGTAATACATTAGACCATGCAGGAATTTCCCCCCAAGAGGTATCCTAAGGGTGAGGAAATCTGTGAACAACTGGACTAGGTAAATTGTCTGAAAATACAGGGACTAGCCTAGTTTGTGACATTCTTCTCAGAGAGGACTCTTTGCTCAAGAGCATTGCCCAAAGTGAATCACAACCTCATGCCTATTTTCAGAAATCAATCTTTCGTTTATCCTTTCCACCTCCTAACAGTACTAAAACCTGGACCAGTTATAATTCAGGTAACTAGTAATTATATTTTTCATGGTTGATTATACTGTCTTTATAATCAGCTGTTACCAATACCAGTATTTCCCACCACACTTACCTTAGTGCCTTTCATGAAATGGGATAAAATGCCACCACTAAAAAGTGTCAGACCACCTGAACTGAGTATCAATTTTCCAAGGTATTTGTATTAACATTGGTCTTCCTTCCCTAATGTAGACAGAGGTAGGAAAGAAACTTCACATGAAGTGGCTTTGAATCTTGAATATTCAAGTACATTGTCCATTTTCTACTTCAGAATAACTGGGAGTTGTTTTGTTTTGGGGGTGGGAGCACAGAAGGAGTTTGGAAATTGAAATGAGGAAAAGAACAAGACAGGGACATAACCAGTGAGACGGTTGCACAGTTGACTCCAAGGCCTTTGTGGAAACCACATGGCAGGAAGGTTGGGGCCATTCACCTTCTACCAGCTAAATTCCAGCTGGACACTGGATTCCTCTGATGGAAACTCGGCTTTTTCCAGTGGGGTACTCTTGGGAGACTGCCCATGCTGCTGACTCTGCCTAGCTCTGGAGGCAGAAGCAGCAAGAGACTAAGGACTTTTTTCCCCTCTTATATAAGCAAGCCCCACTACTTGAAAATGGAGTACCAAAAAAAAACTAGCCAAAATGATCTCTCCTAAACTAGCTTGAGTGTACACCTTCTCCCGGAAGTACTCCCATACCCACCTCCCTCCCCAAGCCGGGTTAGGTGTCTGATCCTTTGTTCTCTCAGCTCCCAGCCAGTAGCTCTGTGGCTGCACTAACCCCAACATGATGATGTTTCAGTATCTCACTAGAAAAGGCTTAACTTTTTTGTGTCTTTTATAGTCTGCTGGAACCTATGGACCAATTTTCAGAATGTTTTTCAATGCACGAAATAAAATACATAGGGTTACAAAAGAAACCAGTTATATTGAAACATAGTTCTTCATCCCAGACAACCTCTGAAGTATGAAGTCCTTGAGTGCAGGAACTCTTGTCTTCATCTCTGAACTGCCAGTGCCTAGCACAAAGCCTGGCACATAGATGGTACTTATAAATGTTTATTTAATGAATGAACAGAAATATAGATGGCTACTGCCAAGTCAGCCTGAGGAATGATTCATTGCAACTGCTTGTGCACATACCAACGGCTTGCATATTTCTCACACTGAGATTGTTTAGACCAGGGCTCTGAGGAAACCCCCACTCAACAACCAGGAACACAGCAGCTAGCAATAACAACAGGCTATTGGAAGACCAGGAAAACAACAAAGCTCATGTATTTCCACCAGCCAGAATATTCAGATAGTGAAAGTAAACAGGTTCTGTCTTCAGGAGGAGGAGATCTCTTGACTTTGGAACGGTGATGCTCACACTACTTTAAAACACTACAGACAGCTGAAGGAGGAAAGTAAGGAACCTGAGCTAGTGTGTGGGTGTTCTCCAGGGCTCCTCCTCTGTCCTGAATTGGACCTCCCATCTCTGGGAAAGAGAAAAGTGTCCCTAAAAACCATGATAAGCACATGACATGTGCCTTTCTAGGTTCAAGTATCAGTTTTAGGCTTAGATAGAAACTCTGGGTTTGTTTATGTACCATCAGAAAACCTAAAGAAGTAATAATAAAAGCCAATTCCCTCACTAAAGGGCCAAAGGTTTGTTCTAAGCTGATTGCTACATCTATTAAACATTTTGAAGAGAAAAGTAAAACCCCATACAATTTTAAAGCTCAAAGCCACAACTATATGGGGTTCAGAAATTTAACCCTTAAGGCTTGTTAAGATTGACCCTCCCAAGTTAGAGGGGCTTCTCTAGCTATGAAAGCCATCTGAGGGATGGCAGAACAGTTTTCAGTTGCTTGACAATAGGGTTTCCAACATCTGTTGGAAGAAACATGGCTTCAGGTGGGTGCCTTCTCTTAAAAAAAAAAAAAAAGGAAACTATAGGTCAAAGTTTTGCTTTTAATTAAAAACCAAAAACCAAAAAAAAAAAAAAAAAAAAGCTTCCCACTCCTAAGGTGTGTGCTTTCTTTTTTGACCTCGTTTTCCTTTAAATTGTCTGCAGTTTCCCTATATTTGCCCTAGTGCAGTAAACAATGCAATCAAAGAAATAAAAACCAGGATCCACTCTTGCCCCAAACACTGAAGATGGTCAAAGAGCAGGAATCACAGCACGGAAAATGGCCCAGCTCTAAATATACAAACAACACTAAAAAAAAAAAAATAATAATAATAACCCCCAAGATATTATTATTGACATTCCTGGTACATTTCCTATAATATAATGTTGCAGACAATGCTTCTTTCCCAGGGAGTCCAGCTTGCTCAGGAGGAGACATCTACTCGGTGCCTCAGGATAGGCTGGGGCTGTTGAGCCTTCCCTGCAAAGCCTAAGGTTTTTTTATGAGCTTAATATCTCACAGAAACATCTGTGGTATAAATGGTATAAATGAATCTAAAAGAGGATGAAGGCAAGCAGGCACCTGTCACTGTTCTCCAAATCAGCCAAAAAGCTGAAAAGCGTGGGATCCAGGAGACAGATGCCATTAACAATTGAGGGATGGAGGGTAGAACAAGAGGAAGCACCAAATGAGTGGCTGCTTTTGGTTCCAAAGCCAAAAAAGGGCCCCACCAAAAAGGGCAGCTGGTCTAGATGAGGAACTCCCTGCGCCTGGAGTCATGCAATAAAAATGATGGCCTTGGAGCCCCACCCCCAGGACAGCCACAGTCCAAGAACCAGAGAAATTTACACCACATCGCATATTTGCAAATGAATGGACTAATCCTAATTTAGGAGGGTTAAGTGCTTTGAAAAGGTTGGGAAGGGAGGGAAGGTGAGCTCTGATCACAAAGCACAGCTGTGACAACCAGGAATTTCTGTTTCTGCAAAGCCACAGGCCCCTGGGCCCCTGATGCCACTTGGTCCTTGGAGATGTACCCATCCACTTATTTCTGGCCTCTCCTCAAAATGGCACCCGTGGTAATAACCCTTAGAGATATCAAGAGGCATCAGTTGCACTTCGGGAGCGAAGATAATTTCCTTGCCCCATTCTGGCCAGAGCACTTCCCTTTTTAAGCTGCTGGTATGTCACCTTCCCCTCCAAGTACAGTTCAACTTTCTTTCATTTCAGAGTTTTGCAGCGGTCTCTGAGGGTCCTTTCCAGGACACACAAAAAGTATCCTTCCACTTCCATGTGTGGGTGGGCTGCCTCCTAGTGTCAGATCTGCATTCCAGAGTTTGGTCATTGCATCTTTACAAAACTAAAACCACATGCGTACACAGACAGACTAGCCTGGAAGGGGCTTTCTGGACAGGGTTTCTGATTATCCTGATGCCTCCCCTAAAAGAAATAACTTTCTTGGTGTAAAAGGATTAGGACACTGAGTGACCTACTCTCAACTTCTGGAAGGACAGTTTGTCTTTGTCCATTTTTCAATAAGGGGGTGGGAGGTACCCAACATTTTCAGTTACAGCAAAGAGATTTTGTTTAAAAAAAAGGATCCTATGTGGAAATGAGTGGGACAATGATAAAAATAAACAAATAATTAAAATTCCAAATCAAAACGTATCTCCTGGCCCCGAAATCCCCAGTTAATCCTCTAAGACCACAATCTCCACATTGTGGACTTGATGCTGGTGGTCTTCCATCTCAGCCACAACTTTCTCCTCAGTCCTCAGCTCTGTCTCCAAAATGACTGCTTTGCCCTCAGTATCCTCAGCCTCTGGATCTGGGGCTGGGTCAATCTCAATGATGGTCTGCCCATCCTCCGAGGTGCTTTCAACAGCCTGGATTGCTGAGGTGAGGCCGGATTCCATGGCCACCAGCTCCACGGGGCTCACCATGGTGGTCATGTTGCCCAGGGTACTCCCATCCTGCATGGCGGTGGAGCTTAGCAGTGCCAAGCTAGACGAGGGGTGGATGGTCACTGTGTCTGGGGAGCTGCTCTTGGCAGAGGAGACCACTGTGGCATAGCGGAAGAGCTGAGGGCCAGAAGGCAGTGTGTGAACAGTCACAGGACTGGAGCCCTGGCTGAGGGTGGCCACTGGAATATTGCCCATGGAAAATGACTGGCCCACTGGGGTGATGGTGATGGGGGAGATGACTGTGAACTGAGGCTGCTGGACCGGAGGAGAAGGGCTCAGGACTGTGGTGGAAGCTGGCCGCTGGAGCCGGGGCCTTTTTGGAGGCTTAGGAGTGCTCACAGGCATCAGTACCACATTTTGAACCGTCTGGGATTTCAGCCTGTGATCCTGAGCTTGCTTCTTCTGCTCTTCCAGCTGGCGTTCCAACTCTGGAAAAAAAAAAAAAAAAAAGACAGACTTTGTGTGGAGAGAAGTATATTCTTGGGAACAGTGAACAGAGTCAGGAAACCTGAGGTCTTGTCCTGGTTTTGCCACTATATGGCTTCATTGTTTTCAAAATAAGAAACCAAACTGGATGATTTTTAAAATCCCTCCAGCAACTACATTTCATTGTGTGATTATAGGCAGGGCAACGATTCAGAATCATTTTCAGGCTGTGATCCTACTACAGCCCAGCCCTAGAAGCTCCTATGGCATTCTGTCACCTGTCACCAAAATGCAAACCAAAGAAGACTGCTGTTGATCTTGTGGCTTATAGATGCCCGGCCTGGATCTCCAGATGATAATAAGGAATATTTGCACAATCCTTTTGGAACTAACATGGACCTACAGAGGGGCTACAATGGCAGCTCCAAAAAACAGTGATTCCCAAACTGTCCTTCAAGGCAGGATCACCTTGCTGATGACCTTAGTTTACCAAATGGCCTTCGTCTACCATTAGCACCCAGAGAAGTCTACAGAAAATTACAGAGGAAGTCCTAAGAATTATAAACACTAGGGGTGCCTGGGTGGCTCAGTGGGTTAAAGCCTGTGCCTTCGGCTCGGGTCATGATCCCAGGGTCCTGGGATTGAGCCCCTCATCAGGCTCTGCTCAGCGGGGAGCCTGCTTCCCTTCCTCTCTCTCTGCCTGCCTCTCTGCCTACTTGTGATCTCTGTCTGTCAAATAAATAAATAAAATCTTAAAAAAAAAAATTATAAACACTAAAAGAGGTCTTAGAGTACTAACACATTCATTTTTTTAACTGGGACCCAGAGAGGTAAAGTGACTTACTTAAAGTCTCAGAGCTTGGGCCAAGACAAAAGTCTTCTGATGGCCAATTTGCTGGCTTTTCCATCACAATATGCCTATCACTATCCCTCTCCCAATGTACAATCCAACCCTGGTGACCACTGGTGAGTCTGGTTCTACACCAGAATTTCTTCTACTGCTTAGTACCTGAGAAGCATTCAATAAATAATCAGTTACATCTGGAGAGCACTTTGCTCCTATGGAACACCAAGAGCAAATCAATTCCTTGCTGGGAATCAAAGGAGTAGGTACGGGTCAAGAGCACATTAAAAAAAAAATTTTTTTTCACTCAAAATTTTTAAACACTGGGGGCGCCTGGGTGGCTCAGTGGATTAAGCCGCTGCCTTCGGCTCAGGTCATGATCTCAGGGTCCTGGGATCGAGCCCCGCATCGGGCTCTCTGCTCCGCAGGGAGCCTGCTTCCTCCTCTCTCTCTGCCTGCCTCTCTGCCTACTTGTGATCTCTCTCTCTGTCAAATAAAAAAAAAAAAAAAAAAAAAAAATTTTAAACACTGCCTCATACGTTACAAAATACTGCATTTCCCCCCCATTTTCAGTAGTAGTCAAAGAAATGTAAACCAAGAAGATAACAATTACATGGGGCGCCTGGGTGGCTCAGTCAGTTAAGCATCTGCCTTTGGCTCGGGTGATGATCCCAGGGTTCTGGGACTGAGTCCCATATCAGGCTCCCTGCTCAGCTGGGAATCTGTTTCACCTTTTGCCCCCACCCCCTGCTCATGCCCTCATGCTGTGCACTCTCTCTCTCATAAATAAATAAAATCTTTGAAGAAGTTAACAATTACATCTATAATTTTTAAAAAGTTAAATCAGAGACTATTATAAATCACAACATCCAATGTTGGTATGTTCAAAATGGTGACATAATCTTCTTGGAAATTTGGCAACAAGTCATAAATATCCATAAAACAATTTTCAATACCATTTAACTTGAAGCTTAGTTCTGGGAAGTAGTTTAAAAGCACATAAAAAGAAAAAGTTATATTCATACAAGTTCACTGCAACAAAATAAGCTACTAAAGAAAAACCTGAAAATTTAAATGTCATCCTTAGAAGAATGTCTAGGTAAAGTACTGTGTAGCAACTTAGAAAAATATTAATATGTCACAGTGGAAAAAGCACAAAACAAAACTTTATGTGTACTATGATTAAACATATCTTAAAAAAAAAATATGGACAAAGAGCCAGAAGCCCACATTCTTAACAAAAACCGTTTTTTTGAATGGTGTGAAGTTTCAAGGTGAAAGCACTTGGATTAGGAGTAAGAAAGCCAAGTTCTATTCCAGGCTTCACTGCCAAGTACTGATGTGGCCCCAATGCAAATATTTATCCTCCTTGGGCCTATACCAGGTCATCTATAAAACAGGGATAATAGCCTCTAACATTCTTAAGAGGATCAAATGAAAAGGGTCTCATAGTACTCAGTAAACTGAGTTTAAAATATATACTGGTTAAGTTTAAGACAACATAAATTGGGGCACCTGGGTGGCTCAGTTGGTTGAGTGTCTGTTTTCAGCTCAGGTCCTGATTCCAGGGTCCCGGGATCCAGTCCCATGTCAGGCTCCTTGCTCAACAAGGAGCCTGCTTCTCCCTCTGCCCCAACCCCCTGCTCTCTCTCTCTCTCGGATAAATAAATAAAATCTTAAAAAACAAACAAACAAAAAAACCATGAATTGTTCTTCTCTTACTAAATAATCTTGCGTTTTGGCTTAAGGACTAACTATAATATATTCTGCATCATTCAAAGATGATATAGTCCATACCTCTGACTTGTTTTGTATCTCTCACCCACTTTACCCAAAACCTTTCCTTGATTCTCTCTGGGTATAAGTGACAACTCCTTTTGTTCTTCCCCCATAGCCATTATATGCCTCAGTTACAAAGCAGACTACTTTTTGCACTTATTTCTATGTCTGCTTTCCCTTGAGTTCCTTAAACACCATGAAGAGAGTAAAGCTGTCTTAGTCAACATTGTATTTCCACAACCTAGTTTGGACACAGTGCAAATCTGTTTTTTAAAGATTTTATTTATTTATTTGTCAGCGAGAGAGAAAGAGAACACAAGCAGGGGAAGCAGCAGAGGGAGAGGAAGAAGCCAGCGGGGAGCCTGATGCAAGACTGGATCCCAGGACCCTGGGATCATGACCTGAGCGGAAGGCAGACGCTCAACGACTGAGCCACCCAGGTCATTCCAGAGACAGCATAAATTAAGCACTTGATAAAAAGAGTTAAATTATTCATGTGCTTATAATTTCTGAATACCACAAATAATGAAGGTGATAAATTTATAGTTATCAAAAGATGCAATATAATGTAACAAAAACAAAGGCCAATTTGTTTCTTCTGTCACTGATATTACTGGATAAATGGAGCAACTGAGCAGACATCTTAATCCTCCAAGATACGAAAGGAGGACCACGATGAGGAAGGAAGGAAGGAAGGTAGGTAGGTGGAAAGGAAGGAAGGAAGGAAAATAGGATGGAAGGAAGAAAGCCAGTCCCTAAATAAGTCCACAAAGAAATGGCAAGACTCAAGGATATTAGTATAATATCATCTAAGAGGAAACAAGTCATACACACCTGTCAGAGTATAGAGAAACTGCTCTTCTCCCTGCTCCACTTGGTTCCTTCTGTTGTCCAATACCTTTTTCACTGTGTCCATTAGGCCAAATGTATGTGCTACATTGTTGAGAACAGCAGCATCTATTTAAAACAAAGACATGCCTGTCAAGTTAAAAAAGTGTTTCCCCAGCTCTCTGTTGTACTGCTTATTAAGTATGAAACAACCCAGAAATGATGGTACTATTCTAATTACATTTTTTAAAAATTTGGCAAAGACTTATCACATGTATAATTAACTTCGTTATAACTTACATCTTTCTATATAAATAAATGTAAAAATTTTAAAAATCTTGCATCTGGTTATAAATTCTGACTTGTGGTTTAGAAAACATGGTCACTTTAGATAGAGCTAAGTTTGAATCTCAGTTTTATGGTTTCCTCCTATCTGTGTGAACTTAGATAAGTCCTTTCACTCCTCAGTTTTCTCATCTGAGACAAACGGGCCTAATTATACTTACCTGGCAAGACAGACATGAAGATTAGAAATATCGTATTTTAGGGGCACCTGAGTGGCTCAGTTGGTTAAGTGTCCAACACTTGATTTCAGCTCAGGTCGTGAGGTCGAGCCCCACATCAGGCTCTGCCCTTGGCATGAAGTCTGATTGTCTCTTTCCCTCTACTGATCCCCCTGCTTGCTCTATTTCTCTCTCAAATAAATAAATCGAGTATTTTTTTTTTAAAGAAATAGCATATTTTAAGTGTCAAACATGGGAACTGGCATGCAATGTTATTCATAGTGTTATCTCTGTTCCTCTTTAAACAAAACTTCTTGAAAGCACTGTCAGTAGTTGCGGTCATTACTTCCTTAACTCAAACCACTTCTCCACCTATGGCTCTCTTCCACAATCATCTCATCCAGTTCCATGCTTTTAAATAACATGTACATGCTAAGAACTCCCACATGCAGATCTCCAGCCCTAACCTCGTTCCTGCATGCCAGATTTCATACTCCATTTAGCTGAGTGACATCTCCATTTGGAGGCCTCATAATCATTTAGCAAGTCAAAACTACTTTTTTTCTTATTTTTTTAAAGTAAGCTCTACGCCTAACATGGGGCTTGCACTCACAACCCTGAGATAGCAAGTCACATGTTCCACCCACTGAGCCAACCAGGTGCCCCAAGTCAAAACTAACTTTGAGGGGTGCCTGGTTGTCTCAGTCTCAAGAGTATGTGACTCTTTTTTTTTTTTTTTTAATATTTTATTTATTTATTGGACAGACAGAGATCACAAGTAGGCAGAGAGGCAGGCAGAGAGAGAGAAGAGGAAGCAGGCTCCCTGCTGAGCAGAGAGCCTGATGTGGGGCTCGATCCCAGGACCCCGGGATCATGACCTGAGCCGAAGGCAGAGGCTTTAACCCACTGAGCCACCCAGGCGCCCCAAGAGTATGTGACTCTTGATCTCAGGGTTCTGAGTTCAAGCCCTACACTGGCTATGGGGTCTATTTAAAAACAACAACAACAAGTAGTACTAACTAGTAATAACTGTACTAACTACAACTCTCCCAGTGATCTTCATCTTAGGAAATGGTGTTACCATTCATGGCTCAGGCCAAAAATGTATGAGTCATCCTGGATTTCTGTCTTTCTCTTTTATCCTACATCCAATCCATCAGCAAAACTTGTCAGCTCCACACTCAAAATATATCCCCGATAAGATCACTTCTTCCCAGGTCTACCACTATCCACTCTAATCCATGCCACCATCATCTCTTGCCTGGAGTAATTCCTTTAGGAGTCTCCCAACTGATTCCTTTTTTCTTCTCTCTTTCTTTAAGCAGGCTCCATGCCCAATGTCGGGCTTGAACTCACAACCCTAAGATCAAGAGCTGCACTCTCGGGGTGCCTGGGTGCTCAGTGGCTGAGCCTCTGCCTTCGGCTCAGGTCGTGATCTCTGGGTCCTGGGATTGAGGCCCACATCAGGGCTCTCTGCTCGGCAGGGAGCCAGCTCCCCCCACCCCCGACCCACCTCTCTACCTACTTGTGATCTCTCTCTGTCAAATAAACAAATAGAATCTTTAAAAAAAAAAAAAAAAAGAGCTGCACTTTCCACCACCGGAGCTAGCACACACCCCTCCCAACTGATTTCTTGCCCCATACAGTCTATTCTCCACATAGCAACCGAAGTGATCTTTTAAAAATATAAAAAATAGGGGCGCCTGGGTGGCTCAGTCATTAAGCATCTTCCTTCAGCTTAGGTCATGATCCAAGGGTCCTGGGATGGAGCACCGCATCAGGCTTCCTGCTCAGTGGGAAACCTGCTTCTCCCTCTCCCAAGCCCCCTGCTTGTGTTCCCTCTCTCGTCTCTCTGTCAAATAAATAAATAAAATCTTTAAAATAAATGAAATAAAATAAAAAATATACAACTACATAAAAATATAAAAATGTAAGTAAATCCTTTTCACTCCCCTGCTCAAAATAACTATGATGGCTTACCATCATCATCTTAAAAACAAAGTTCTAACCAAAGCTTATCTAAAATGTCCTCTCGGGGCACCTGGGTGGCTCAGTTAAGCGTCTGCCTTCGGCTCAGGGCATGGTCCCAAGGTCCTGGGATCGAGCCCCACATCAGACTCCCAGGTCAGCAGGGAGCCTCCTTCTCCCTCTCCCCACTGCTCGTGCTTTCTCTCTCTCACTCTCTCTCTTAGGTAAATACATAAAATCTTTTTCTTTCTTTTTTTTATTTTTAAAAGATTTTATTTATTTGACAGGCAGAGATCATAAGTAGGCAGAGAGGCAGGCAGAGAGAGGGGGAAACAGGCCCCCTGCTGAGCAGAGAGCCCGATGTGGGGCTCGATCCCAGGACCCCGAGACCATGACCTGAGCCGAAGGCAGAGGCTTTAACCCACTAAGCCACCCAGGCGCCCCAATAAATAAAATCTTAAAAATAACTGAACTGTCCTCTCTATTCCTCTCCAACCTTATCACCTATCACTCTCCTATATCCTCCTCCACTGTGGCTGCCTCAGAGTTTCTATAATTCTTTGAACCTATGAGGCTCATTGCAACTTCAAGGTCTTTGTTCCTTCTATCTGAAATGTTCCTTCTCCCAGCTCATCACATGGCCAGCCTCTTCAATTCAGGTCTCTGCTTAAAGCCACCTCCTTAGGGAGGCCTTCCTTGATCACCCTATCTAAAAGAGTCATCCCTGCTTTCTAAATTACTTGCCTTTTTTCTCCTCCAAGAACACGAAAAAAGATTCTACTGTAAAGTTTAAGTGTATTTATATAATGTGTGAATTATAGAGAGATAATAAGACACAAGTAACAAATCTAGGAATTCATTGACACACAAGCTTCTGAGATATTATGACTCTTTTTTTAAAAAAAAGATTTATTTATTTATTTGACAGACAGAGTTCACAAGTAGGCAGAGAGGCAGGCAGAGAGAGAGGAAGAAGCAGGCTCCCCGCTGAGCAGAGAGCCTGATGTGGGGCTTGATCTCAGGACCCTGAGATCGTGACCTGAGCCAAAGGCAGAGGCTTTAACCCACTGAGACACCCAAGCGCCCCATATTATGACTCTTTTTTTAAGTAAACTCTACTCCCAATGTGGAGCTCAAACTCAATACCCCAAGATTAAAAGTCACGTGCTCTACGACTAAGCCAGCCAGATGACCGTCATCACAACCCTCTTGTATCAGATGATTAGAGCATCCTTTTACATTATGCACAGCAGCAAGTACCCTCTGGGTATTCAGAAAGAGCTGTAAGTGCATACAATTGTTCTGGAAACCCTAAACTGACAGAATATGAGACTTGTCTAAAACCAGGTAGCTTTCTCCAATTTTCAGACTCTATCTATCTATATGTAATAGAGAGAGAGCCTGCTTTCTGGCACCATTTATAAAGGCAAAAATTACCTGTGAAGAGCATGACCAGAACCGAGTTCAAAACCGTATTATCATGTATGGACAAATAACTTAACTTTTATGAGCCTTGGTTTCCTAATCTGTAAAATGGGGATAATAATACTTATACCCCAGTGTTTTCATGAGACTAACAGGATCTGCCTACAGTTGTTAGTGTTCAATAAAATGACCACTGTTGTTAGAATTAGTGCACTTACCCGTTACCTGGAAGGGAGCTTGAATGAGCCGCTGCTGAACTCCCCTGAGTAGCTCCTCTATTTCCTTCTGTATATTGCAGACAACCTCTTCCATCAGCCCTACATCAGCTATTCCTTTCCAGAACATCAAAGTGTCCTCTGACGCAAGAGGGATAAGACAAGAAGATAAACAAGGGATGCTACGTGTACTTAGATACATCTCTACTAATTAAACTCGAAATTATTTCAATTTGAAATGATTTCTTGTTGGGCCATTTCTGGGAAAAAGGAAGTTTTTGGAATACTAGCTGCCCCCCTAAGTTGCTAATCAATTATTTGGCCTCTTCAGCAACACAGGGACTTGAGATAATTGCCCTAATTTGCCATGGCTCGGGCTGTAGGGAGCAGGTTATCTTCCTCCAATAAAGATAATAAATAAATATTAAATATCATTTATTTACATAATTTAATTTAAAATGAAATAGTATTTAGTATCTTAAAAGTTAAATAATAAAGATATTAAAGATATACAGGCAAGCCTTGTACAATACAGTGTGAACTGTGAGGGGATACTTATACACAGATTTTTTTCAATAAATACAGTGCAGTGATGTACTGCACTCATCATTTTTAAATTAAAAAAATGTACTCATGTACTCATCATTTTTAAATTAAACAAGTCTTATGATTTTCTTAACATTTTCTTTATTTACTTTATTGTAAGAATACAGTATATAATACATATAACATACAAAATATGTTAATCGACTACATTATTGGTAAGGTTTATAGTTAAGTTGGGGGAGGGCAAGGGATTTTCCCCTGCACAGGAGGCTGGTGCCCCAAACTGCCACCTTGTTCAAGGGGCAACTGTACTCCCTCTAGTCCTATACTTATAAAATAGAAATAAACAGCTGAGTCGGTGGGATGATAAGCTTTCTGAGGGCAGAGGCTTTGTCTTTTCACCTATGTTTGCAATGGTGCCAACTAAAAATAAGCAGCAATAAATATTTTTCAAATGAATTAATAAATGGAGGATGATGTGAAACCCCTCCTGGTCCCCTCTAAGTGAATCATCATTAGTCACCATCCTCTACACCACCTGCTACCTAATTTTTCCTTCTAACATCTGGCAGCTTGGTTTATCTAAGAAACGTTCCAAAGTTGGAGGCAGTTTGACAGGATGAAAAGCATTGACTACAAACAGCTGAATTCGGCTCTGACACTGCTGGTTGTGTGGCTGGTCTGAGGCAAGCTGCTGAGTCTTTTTGAATCTCAATTTCTTCCTATGCAAAATGTGACTGTGCATGGCTGTTGTTGCAATGGATTAAAATAAAATGTCTTCAGCTACAATTATTAATGTGCATGAGAAAAGCCACCAAAGTAATTAAGAGACCTCCTGTGTCCATGATCGTAATGGTGAGAAGGGTCACAAGACCCTGCAAGGTATCTGAGCCTCACTGAAAAGTACCTGAAATTTCCTCTGAGTCCTTCTTCACACCCTCCTCTGTAGCCATGGTGACAGCAGCAGTGAGAGCGGAATTCCATTCCAGCCCTGCCTCTTCCATGCTCTCTTCTGAGATGGCAATCTGTGTGATGCTACCTAAAAGCAGTCCATTAGAGGTAAAGCCAATGAATTTCATGAAAAAGTCATAGCTATCCCTTATCTCACACAGCCAAAGAGACCCTGTTATTTTAATATTCTGGCTTTCTGCCTGCAGGTCCATATAGTAAAAACTAGAATCCTTGGTAAACCAGGATGAATATTGGATTTTCTAAAGAAAACCTGTCTTTGGGGCGCCTGGGTGGCTCAGTGGGTTAAGCCGCTGCCTTCGGCTCAGGTCATGATCTCAGGGTCCTGGGATCGAGTTCCGCATCGGGCTCTCCGCTCAGTGGGGAGCCTGCTTCCCTCTCTCTCTCTCTGCCTGCCTCTCTGTCTACTCGTGATCTCTCTCTGTCAAATAAATAAATAAAATCTTTAAAAAAAAAAAAAGAAAAAGAAAAAAAGAAAAAAAAAACCTGTCTTTGAAAAGAAAATGCTTTCTTCTTACTCTGAATAGAAAGGGAAAGATAACTTATAAAATCACAAAAGAGCAATCTGCTTCCTGAGCAGGTACGAGTTTTAAAAAGATTGAAGGTGAGCATGATTGCCGGGCTGTCTGCCCCAGACTTAGCAAGGATGAGGAAGATCTGAAATAATTTAAGAGAAAAGTATGGTGCTTAGCCAAGAACACTAACCATCTAGAATATCAGAAGTTGTTATAGCTTAATTATCAGGCTATGTATGAGAAAGCAAGAGAAATGAGACCAAAAAAATCAGGTAAGAAATCCATGAATAGCAGATTCACAGAGAAAAAGAACTTGTGCTATTAACATCGTATATTAAGATTTTATTTTATTATTATTATTATTATTTTTTTTTTTTTAAAGATTTCATTTATTTATTTGACACAGAGAGAGATCACAAGTAGGCAGAGAGGCAGGCAGAGAGAGAGGAGGAAGCAGTCTCCCTGCAGAGCAGAGAGCCCGACGCGGGGCTCGATCCCAGGACCCTGAGATCATGACCTGAGCCGAAGGCAGCGGCTTAATCCACTGAGCCACCCAGGCGCCCTATTATTATTTTTTTTAAGTAATCTCTCCACCCAACATGGGCTTGAACTCATGACCCCGAGATCAGGAGTCACATGCTCTTCTAAGACAGCCAGGAACCCCTCATATATTAAGATTTTAAACAGGGGCACCTGGGTGGCTCAGTCAGTTAAGCGTCTGCCTTCAGCTCAGGTCATGATCCTGGGGTCCAGGGATCAAATCTCACATCTGGCTCCCTGCTCAGCAGAAAGCCTGCTTCTCCCTCTGCCTGCCACTCCCCCTGCTGTGCTCTCTCTCTGTCAAATAAATAAAATCTTAAAAAAAAAAAAAAAAAAAAAGATTTTAGGGGCATGTAGGTGGCTCAGTGGGTTAAAGCCTCTGCCTTTGGCTTAGGTCATGATCCTAGGGTCCTGGGATCGAGCCCTGCATCTGGCTCTCTGCTCAGCAGGGAGCCTGCTTCCTCCTCTCTCTCTCTCTCTGCCTGCCTCTCTGCCTGCTTGTGATCTCTGTCTGTCAAATAAATAAATAAAATCTAAAAAATATATATATATTTTAAACAAAGAGAATGGAGAGAAATCAAACTGATCCAGACAGATATATAGACAAGAATGGACTCCACATGCTGGAGGATATTAATAATCAAGCAAAAAAGTAATATTGATATGGATAATCGACTAGTGGAGTTTTGGCCAACAAAAAGTAAGTAAATAATTTCATAGCATTTTTTACTTTTCAAGTGAAAGACACCCAGGACCAAAAATTCAAACTGCTAGATATTTTATACTTTCCTGAAGGGAACACAGGTTCTAAGAGATTTGGCTTCCTCTAACCCAGTGGTTACTCACAGAGTATTAGGGCTGACCAAGAGAAACCTTTAGCAGTCATTATTAAAACATGGTACTTCCCTTAAATCTGTTAGTGTCCTTGCAACTCTATCAGGCATATTTTTTTTAGTATATGTGCTGCCGAAGCGAGCACTATCAGGCATATTTTTAAGTCTTGTGGAAGTAGTTGAGACAAGAATCTTAACCGGACTAACTGAATCTTTTTTTTTTAAGTTTATGTATCTTTTTTGTGGATCCCTTCCAGGCAGAGCCCTCTGATCTGTACAGCAGCAGACTCTCCAGAGTCTAGTCCAGCCAACCATACATTATCTTTGATACATCTCAACTCAACAGCTGAAGACCCTTCACCACTCTACCTTCCTTCCTGACCACCAGTAGAGCAAAGGATTTTCAAAACAATCTAATTTCAAAGATATGCCAAATGGTACCAAAGTGAGACCACTGAATAAACATAATAACCACCGAATCATCTTTCTTTAGAGAGAGCATGCATGGGGGGCGGAGGGTAGAGAGAGAATCTTAAGCAGGCTCCACACCCAGCATAGGGCCTGACGTGGGGCTTGATTTCACAACCCTGAGATGGTGACCTGAGCCAAAATCAAGAGTGGGACTCTTAACTGAGTGAGCCACCCAAGTGCCCCTGAACCATCTTTCTAATGTTTACCATTTAGTTAGAAAGAAACAAGGAAGTAGGTATGGCCAATAGGAATCATCTGGGAGAAAACCAAGAGATCTGTTTCTAAAGTATGGAATCACACCAAAGATCAGCATACTTTACAAGGACATCAACGCTCATGAGAATTAAAATTAAGAAACACAAGAGAGAAGTAAGGGGAAAAGTGTTACTAAAAAACACTGGGTTTTCAGGTGGTTTCCTACCCCCTACCATCAGCCGAAGTGGGTGTCTGCACCACACTTGTCTGCTGTCCGGGCACTGGAGCTCTTGCACTGCTGATCAGAAGATCAAACTTGGTGCTTCTGCAGGTATTGGAGCAAACTTTGTCATGTTGGTAAAAATCAATCTGTCCGGAGTCCATCATTTTCCTGTGTAAAGGGAGACAAGAAGTACCAGTTCAGCCTGCACTACATCTAGATGGAACGAGGCCTCAGGGACAAATAGAAACAAAGTCGTTGCATCTATTCCATAGATTAGTGAAACCTAATAGGATTAAAAGTCATTAGGTTGCAAAAATTCTAATTGGGATTATAAAATTTTCATTGGTCCTGCCCACCTTTACAAGTACTCCTCTTCCCTCCCTAGTCTGCTCATTATGAGTATTCTCTCATTTCCCGTTATTACCAAGCTTTAGCTAGGGACACACTCCTGACAACATCTGAGTATTGCCATAGAATCTCATTGAAACCAAACCCAAAAGAGGAAAAGACTAATTCATATATCCCAGCATAACTGAGAATTTTATGATGAGATTCTGATGTATTAGTATTCTTAGACCAGCAAGATCTGTTGCCACTTTTGGAGACAAAACTTCAGCACATTTCTTTCCTTTAAAAAAAAAAAAAAAAAAAAAAGGCTAACAACTCTCCTATAAATACAGTGCAAAGTTGATTATACTAAACCCCCACTATAAAATGCCCTTATAACTGAATTCGCAAGACACTCTTATTATAGGCCATGAGCAAAGCCATGGGGTATTTTAATTATAGTAAACTATGTTATAACGTTACTCGGCTTTCACTAAAGATCTTTTAAGCATTCTGATTCCTTCTTACATTTGAGGAAAGTTGGCATGTGCTTGTTTTTCTGGGCAAAAAGAACAAGCCAAGAACAACAATAATGAGAGTTATAAGTATTCCTTCCCAATTTTAACTAAGTACTGATTTCTGCATACAAATCATCTGGAATAATTTCTTTTTTTTAAAATGTGTCTCTCTATTAAAATAATATGTGAAGGGGCGCCTGGGTGGCTCAGTCGTTAAGCGTCTGCCTTCAGGTCAGGTCATGATCCCAGGATCCTGGGATCGAGCCCCACATTGGGGCTTCTCCCTCTCCCCCTCCCCCTGCTTGTGTTCCCTCTCTCGCCATGTCTCGCTTTGTCAAATAAATAAATAAATAAAATCTTAAAAAATAAAATAAAATAATGTGTGAAGAAAAAATTAACATTCTCAGTGGAAAATACATAAAACTATAAAGAAAACCACTGCTCTTTAAAAATCCAACAACACAGAGATAATTAACATTTTGGCATATTTTCTTCCATTAAATATTATGTATATATGTGTATGTCTGTTTTTTACATAACTAAAATCATAGTTTGATATATATAGATAGATAGATATTTATCTATCTATAGATAAATAATATATATATATCTATAGATCTATATATCTATAGATATTTATCTATCTATCTATATATATATAGTAGGCTCCCAACCCAGCATGGAGCCCAATGAGGGGCCTGAACTCACAACCCTGAAATCAAGACCTAAGCTGAAATCAAGAGCCAGATGCTTAACCAACTGAGCCATCCAGGTATCCCTACATATCGATGTATCTATATATCTCTATATATTTGTATCCATCTATACATGTATTTTTTTAAAGTAAGTTCTACAACCAACATGGGGGTTGAACTCACTATCCCAAGATCAAGAGTCACATGCTATAACGACTGAGCCAGCCAGGTGCCCACAATTTTATATTTTGTTTTCTTTCTTTCATTACATCATAAGCATTTTTCCTATAAAAATTCTTTAGAAATATTTTAATAATCTCATAATATCTCATAGTATATACTCATATACGTTTAGATGAGCCATAAATTTCCTTTAGATATACCTTGACTATATATTGAAGCAGACTATAACTTTCTTTTTTTTAAAGATTTTATTTATTTGTTTGAGAGAGAGAGCAAGTACAAATGGGAAGAGGGGCAGAGGGAGAGGGAAAAGCAGGCTCCTCAAAGAGCAGGGAGCCTGATGCCCTGGGATCAGAACCTGAACTGAACGCAGATCCTTAACTGACTCAGCCACCCAGACAGGTGCCCCTAAAGCAGACTATAATTTTCAACAATGTTGCAATAAATGTCTTTATGCCTGAATCTCTACAAGCACTATAGATTTTTCTTAGGACAGACTCCTTAAAAAGAATTAAAGACAATGGGTAAAATGTTCTTAAGGGTGTTGATACATGTTCTGCGAGGGACTTTCCAAACCTGACCACATTTTTAAAATCCATCAATAGGCAAGTGTTCAAGGAACACCAATTAACGTTAATGTTAATGTTCCTCCCTTTCCAGAGGGAGGAAAATTATAATAGTAAGCTTACTGCATAAAGATGGGGGGGAGGATATTATACATTCTGAAGTTTATTTCTGTGGTATATTGATGGCAAGGACTGCATTTACTGAGCATGATGGTGACTTATCAACAGCGCCTCTGTCTTACCAGATTATCACAGAACTTGTCAACCAGCCTACACTTCTCCGCGGTCGGCACGCTTCCTTAGCACCAGGCTTAGCCCTGCCTGTACTTGGTGATCTCAAGTAGGATTGTCATCTACCCCCGAGCTTCTCAGCCCAGAAAGGATCCAAACATCCTGACATCAGAAAAAATTTGCCCGAAATGCTGAGAAGAGTGAATTCAAGTCAATCTTCCCTTTCTCCCAGGGATTTTAAGAACTGGCTGATGAAGGTTAGTACATGGATTGCGCAAGCCAATTCTTCAGAGGGAATAAAAATTTCGAATTAAAGAGAAAATCCTGAATTATCTGTATTACCATGATTTAGTGCCCCAAAGTCAGCTGAAAGGTATGTGTTGAGGGGCGCCTGCAGGGCACAGTAGGTTAAGCACTCAACACTTGGTTTCAGCTTGATTTCAGCTCAGGTCATGATCTCAGGGTCATGAGACCGAGCCCTGCAACAGTGTTTGTGCTCCGCAGAGTCTGCTTGAGATTCTCTCTCCCTCTGCCTCTTCCCCTCCTGCTCGTGCTCTCTCTCTCTCTAAAATAAACAAGGAAATCTTTAAAAAAAAAAAAAAGACTCTCCTTCCATCTTCACTCTGCATTCTTTCTCTCTGAAATAACTTAATAAATCTTTAAAACAGAACAAAACAAAACAAAAGGTTTGTGCTTTTTTGTGTTTTACTTTATTTTTTATTTTCTTTGTAATCTCTACACTCAATGTGGGGCTCTGAGATCAAGAGTTGCAAGCTCTTCCAGCTGAGCCAACCAGGCACCCCAGTACGTGCTTGTTACTAAAGCTCACCTGAGCATGATTCCACCCAGACGAATGGCTCTCTTCCAGTCTTTTAGGGTGGACTTGCCAGCCAGATGTACAAAATGTTTGGGGCTGATCAACTGATCATTGAACTAAAGTAAAAAGAAAAGTCCCAAATAAACCAAGGTCAACTTAGGCAGGTCAAGAGAAAGAGAAAGGTATCTCTACTTGTTACGTATGAAAAATACCCAGATGGCATCTTAAGTCATAGCCTTGTATCTCCCAGCCTCCTGCCCTGTTGTGCCAGAGAAGATGATCCTTCTCTGGGCACAGTGCCCTGTCCTGGTACAGAGCTACAGAAGACAGGAGGAGGATCAGAGATTAATATACTGATTAGCATCTAAAATCTATTCATGCCCTAAATCAGGCACTTGGGTCCAATGTTGCAACGGCTATTTAAATAACTGGAAGCAACCTACCTAGCCCTAATGACAAGAGTCAGGATGTGGTGGAAAGAATAAGTACCACAGAAACCACTATCACTGCAGAGCCTCAAAACTCTAATCCTTAATGATTCTAGGATGATGCCACCGATGGTGACTACCATCCATGGGTACTGCTGTGGCTACCAAAGGACACAGAATAAGCAATTATTTCCACTCTGTGCTCTCATGAGAATTTAGTTTTATCAATAATAATTTTCAGTAAACTCTAATGCACACTTCTCTAAGGCCTTTTACATATATTATCTCATTTTATCTGCTAGCAACCGTACAGTGTGATTATTCATATTTTAACACATGATTATTCATATTTTAACACATTATTCACATTTTAACTCTGAAATATTAACTTGTTCAAGGTCACTCAGTCATAGAGACGGGACTCCATTCATTCATTTAACAAACATTTATAGATAAAAATGCCAAGCATCATTCTAGGTGTTGGGGATACACTGGCGAACAAGCCAAGTTCTCAGATCTCACAGAACTTGTGTTCTGCGTGGAATTTGAATCCACGTCAATTTCACTGCAAAGCCCTTATTTTTTTTCTGTGACCTCACAGGGACTCTAGCCACAAAATTGAAAACATTGATATGGCAGACAAGAGAGAAGAGGCACTGAGAGTATACTCTTTGAAAACAAGGAGCCCCCAAACAGACCCCAGTAAGGAGAAAAGGCAATTACCTTGACACACTTCACATTTATTCCTGGACATACAAACTTCTTCCAAAGGAGAATGGCTTTGCTCTCCCCACAAGTTATGGGGTAAGCAATTTCCATATCCTCATTTGCTTCTATAGTGCTTGCATCTGAAAATGGAAAAAAATATCAGTTATTTATTGAACGCTTTTTCCCAAAAGCTTAATTCAAAATCTCTAGTCTCTTGGTTCCTCTGAGTAGCTAACAGTTCACAATGGCTGGTATCGTTTTGGAATCTTTGGAAAAAGTTTGACATAACAGCTCTCTTACCAAGCTCACCCTACATCCAAGATACTGTCCTATGCACTTTTACATGCTTAATCTTACTTAGTTCTTAAAACAATCCTGGGAGGCAATAATTGTTTCCAATGTATGTAGGTACGACTCAGAAAGGTGAAGTGACTTTCCCAAGGACACACAGTTAAGAAGTGAGACAGCAGGATTTAAACTCTGGCTTGTCTAGTTTCAAACTTTTTTTTTCAGTTTCTTTCCACTGACTGCCTTCCAATCAACACCTCGTACGTCCTAATCAGCAACTTCCCCCATGACAGATCAACCTTGAGGCTCTAATTTCTTTGTGGAATTTTTGTAGATGAAAAATCTTTTCAGTACCCTAGCAAACTGATGTTAAATAATCAACTGAAGGGCCTAGTCAGTGGTGTCTCTAGATGCACCACCATCAAACTCATGGCTGCAGCACTGGTAGGGCGTACTGGGTAGGGAAATATAAGGCACAAAAGGCAAGAAATCTCAACCAAGGAAGCTAAGGTCAAAGATACCAGAATAACAAAAAGACTCACCAATCCCTTCTTCAATTTTGTGAATTGTGTGAGTTTCTACTGCCACAACTGCTGTGTTGTTCTCGGACCCAGGTTCATAAATCCTGTTGTAAAAGTGTCCATCGATAAACAAACTACATAAATCATGAAAAAATTAATATTCACAGCATGGGATTAAGAAATTTGTTATAATCTATCTCAAAAGGAATAAAATAAATATACTTTACAACTCTATGTTAGTGCTTTGATAGTTTCCCATTGTATTTAAACTCCAAGCTATCCAGGACTACTTAGCAGCTACAACCATGGACATGAACAACAACTTTCTCACTTCAAAGGAAAGATCCTCTTGCTACTGTCTTTACATCACCACTTGTTACTGTTTCACACTAGACTTTTCCCTTCATACCTTAAATGCTTATGACATAAAATATTGCTTCAAGTATAAGATTAAAGTTATATTATAGAATTACCCTAAGAAGACTAAAAAGTAATATTGTTGGATAATTTAAGACAGGAAGAACCCGGGGCACCTGGATGGCTCAGTTGGTTAAGCATCTGCCTTCTGCTCAGGTCTGCTCAGGACCCTGGGATTGGGCCCCAAGTGAGGCTCCTTGCTCTGCAGGGAGCCTGCTTCTCCATCTCCCTCTGCCTGCTGCTCCCCCTGCTTGTGCTCTCCCTCTCTCTCACTGTCAAATAAATAATAAATAAAATCTTAAAAAAAAAAAAGACAGATCATTGACCATAGAAGCTGATGTCCTTTGTTGGAATCTAGATACTTTAGTCTTACTTTAGCATTTTTCAAAGGATCATAACCAAACTATTGATATGAACAGACCCTAGTAAAAAAAAAGAAAAAAAGAAAAAAAAGAGAGACAGAGATAGAGAGATAGACTATGCCCAAAGTAATTAGCATTAACTAGAAGTATCACTTAGGGAAAGTCTTTGTAAAATGTTTCTACCTTCTGTGGTGCCTGGGTGGCTTAGTTGTTAAGCACAGGATTCTTGATTTCAGCTCTGGTCAGGATCTCAGGGTCGTGAGATTGAGCCCTGCATCAGGCTCTGCACTGGGTATGGGCCTGATAAAAATTCTCTGACTCTCCTACTCTCCATCCCCACCTCCCTCTCAAAAAAAATTTAAATAAATAGGGATGCCTAAGTGGCTCAGTTGTTAAGCAACTGCCTTCAGCTCAGGTCATGAACCGAGGGTCCTGGGATCAAGCCCCGCCTCGCATCGGCCTACTTCTCCCTCTCCCACTCTCCCTGCTTATGTTCCCTCTCGCGCTGCCTCTCCATGTCAAATAAATAAATAAAATCTTTTTTAAAAAAGAAAAAAAAATTAAATGGTTTTACCTTCTAAGAAATGGACTCAGATAACCTAATAAAATATACTAACAACATTTAATTTCTATAATAAACTTAATGTACTATTGCATCTTTTTTTAAAAGATTTTATTCATGGCGGTGCCTGGGTGGCTCAGTGGGTTAAAGCCTCTGCCTTCAGTTCAGGTCATGATCCCAGAGTCCTGGGATCGAGCCCCACATCGGGCTCTCTGCTCAACAGGGAGCCTGCTTCCCTTCCTCTCTCTCTGCCTGCCTCTCTGCCTACTTGTGATCTCTGTCAAATAAATAAATAAATAATCTTAATTAAAAAAAAAAAAGATTTTATTCATTTGAGAGAGAGAGAGCACAAAGGGAGAGGGAGAAACAGACTCCCCATAGAGCAGAGAGCCTGATGTGCGGCTCCATCCCAGGACCCTAGGACCATGACCTGAGCCAAAGGCAGACATTTAACTGTCTGAGCCACCCAGGCGCCCCTCATCTTGTTACTTGAAAGCACCCCCCATGGTGACGCCTCTAGCCCAGGCCTCTCCTCTGAATTTCACACCAGGACACAGTTTACTTGCTAAATGAATAAATGCTTCTGGATGTCCCATAGCAGTTTGTTGAATTCATTATGTCTAAAATAACCAAGTTCTCTTCCCTCTCCCAAACCACTCTTCTTATATTTCCTATCCCTGTTAATGGCACCACCAGCACTCTACAGCCTAAGACAGAAGCCTGGGAATTACATCAGAGTTTTCCCTCTTCCTCCTCCTCAACTCCCACATACTCAGCCACCAAATCCTACCAGATGTAACTCCTTAACACGAGCCAGCCTCCCTGTCTCTTTTTCCACTGCTACTGCCTTAATTCAGACTGCAGCATCTCTGATCTAAACTAGTCTCCTTGCATCTCCTGATCTCTATATTCCTATGGGAGTGATCATATAAATCCCTCCTTAAAACCCTTCAAGAACCCTCTACTTGCTGTTACAAAAAAAGCCCCAAATCCTTCATAGGATATTTAAGTTGCTCCAAGATCGGGTCCCTGGTTTCAAGTCTCCCTAAACCTCACCTTATAATCCAAGTCCTAGTCATACCAAATTATTTGTGGTTCCCAGAATTGTCATCTTTCACACCTTCCCTCTTTGTTCTACTTCCCCCTTTCCCCAGAACAACCTTCCTCATCTGTTTGTTTTTTAAAGATTTTATTTGAGAGAGAGAGAGAGAGCATGCATGCCAGTGCACAAGCATGGGGGTGAGGGAAAAGTAGGAGCCGAAAGCAAGGCTGGATCCCAGGACCCTGGGATTATGACCTGAGCCAAAGGTAGACGATTAACCAACTGAGCCACCCAGGTGACCCTGTGTGTTTTTAAGATTTTATTTATTTATTTATTTATTTATTTTTAAAGGTTTTATTTATTTGTCAGAGAGAGAGCACAGCAGGCAGAGTGGCAGGCAGAGGCAGAGAGAGAAGCAGGATCCCCGCTGAGCAAGGAGCCCCATGAGGGACTTGACCCCGGGACCCTGGGATCATGACTGGAGCTAAAGGCAGTCTTAGTCTTAACCGACTAAGCCACCCAGGCCTCCCAAGATTTTATTTTTAAGTATTCTCTATACCCAATGTGGAGGTTGAATTTACAATCCCAGGATCAAGAGTTGCATGCTCTATTGACTGAGCCAACCAGGTACCCTTCTATTTGTTTTTTAATGAGTAGCCTCTATGATGCCTTTTCCTCCAATAAACCCTCCAATACAATCACCTATCTCCTCCTTTGTGACCCAGCTATACTTCAGGCTTTTGTCACAACACATATAACACTTAATACTATATATTTGTTCAGCTGTCTGCCTCTCCTTGGGCATAGTCTCAGAGGCTCCCAAGAACAGAGATCATGTCTTATTTATTTATTCAATTTTGTATATCTAGTGTGTTGAATACTAACTGGAACATGGCAAGGTACTCAATAAGTAGTTGGTCAGTTAATGAGGATTATGATAAACATGAGAAACCACTGCTTCAAGTTAAGTTCAGTAAATTCACCCTAAATTGACCAGTATGTGCAAAATCTTTTAAAAGAAGAAATTCAGGGGCACCTGGGTAGCTCAGTGGGTTAAAGCCTCTGCCTTCGGCTCAGGTCATGATCCCAGGGTCCTGGGATCGAGCCCTGCATTGGGCTCTCTGCTCAGCGGGGAGCCTGGTTCCCTTCCTCTCTCTCTGCCTACTTGTGATCTCTGTCTGTCAAATAAATAAATGCAAATAAATAAATAAAATCTTTTTAAAAAAAGAAGAAGAAGAAATTCGTATTTATTTATTTATTTATTTTAAAAGAATTTATTTATTTGACAGAGAGAGACCACGAGAGAGGGAACACAAGCAGGGGGAGAGGAAGAGGGAGAAGCAGGACTCCTGCTGAGCAGGGAGCCCAAAGAGGGACTCAATCCCAGGACTCTGGGATCATGACCTGAGCCAAAGGCAGACACATAATGACTGAGCCACCCAAGCACCCCAAAGAATTCTTATTTATACATAATTTCAACAATCAGTAAATTGCACTTGCTGTGGGAAGTAGGGGCACAGTCTATATACAAGGTTTTATCAAGAAAAAATTTCCAGGGTGACTGGGTGGCTCAGTGGGTTAAGCCTCTGCCTTCGGCTCAGGTCATGATCTCAGGATCCTGGGATCGAGGCCCGCATTCGGGCTCTCTTCTCAGTGGGGAGCCTGCTTCCCCCTCTCTCCCTGTCTCTCTGCCTACTTGTGATCTCTTTCTGTCAAATAAATAAATAAAATTAAAAAAAAAGAAAAGAAAAGAAAAAATTTCCTAGGATGCCTCAGTGACTTAGTCAGCTAAGTATCCAACTCTTTTTTTTTTTTTTAAGATTTTATTTATTTATTTGACAGAGAGAGAGAGATCACAAGTAGACAGAGAGGCAGGCAGACGGGGAGGGGGAAGCAGGGCTCCCGCTGAGTAGAGAGCCCGAACTGACCTCAGGACCCTGAAATCATGACCCAAGCCTAAGACAGAGGCTCAACCCCCTGAGCCACCCAGGCACCCCAAAGTGTCCAACTCTTGATTTTAGCTCAGGTAATGATCTCAGGGTCATGAGACTGAGCCCCATGTCAGGCTCCATACTGAGCATGGAGCCTGTTTGGGATTCTTCCTCTCCCTCTGCCCCTCCCCGCTGAACACACGCTTGCTTGCTCTCTAAATAAATAAATAAGTAAGTAAGTAAATAAGTAAGTAAGTAAGTAAAATACAACTAGAGAAATCAAGTGAGCATTGACTGGCCAGCATCTCAAAATTCAGTACCTGAAAATGTATTCATTTGCTCATATGGCAAATTCAGTATAAACAGTAGGTTAGGGAGTCAATGTTGTACAAAGATGCCTATAATCTAATCAAGAAACAAGAGCAACGTCATTTGGAAAATAAAAAAACGACATACACACAAAATAAATGGAACTAATCTTCAAAATAATTAAATCTCTCAGTAGTTGAGAAGTGTTCTCTGTCTCTAGCAGGGATAGGATAAGTGACAACTGGAGCACTTTAGGAAAGAGAGAAGAAACAATGACTCTAAGAGAAAATAAAGCTGCCATGCATTAAAGAATCTACTCTAATTCTTCCTCATTACCCTTCCTCAAAGGATAACAACTGCAAGTACGTGTGTACGTAACAACTGAAGTTCCCAAACAAGCGAATTTGAATAAGCAAGCATAATCTTTTGGTGCAAATAAAAATTCTAATCATTCTATTCACTGTATGTCAGTAATTATTTTTTAAGATTTTATTATTATTTTTTTAAGTAATCTCTACATCCAGCATGGGGCTCGAACTCACAACGTCAAGATCAGGTGTCACAGGGCACCTGAATGGCTCAGTGCATTAAAGCCTCTGCCTTCGGCTCAGGTCATGATCCCAAAGTGCTGGGATCGAGCCCCGCATCGGGCTCTCTGCTTGGCAGGAAGCCTGCTTCCTCCTCTCTTTCTGCCTGCCTCTCTGCCTACTTGTGATCTCTCTCCCTGTCAAATAAATAAGTAAAAATCTTAAAAAAAAAAAAAAAAAAGATCAGGTGTCACATAGTCCAACTGAGCCAGCCAGGCACCCCATCAGTATTTATATCAACTTTCTTTCACAGATCTTAGAATATTTCCTTCAATATTCAGAAATGTCAGCAAACTATGGTTAAATTTTAAAAACTAAAAAATCCTTACTTTTATAAGATAACATACTAATGTCTGGGATTTGCTTCAAAAAATTCAAGAGTGAGTGGATATAGAGATGAAATAAGACTGGCCATGTGTTGATAATTGTTGAAGCTGGGTGATGGGTGTGTACATGGGGGTTCACTACAGCATTTTTCTTAAATTTGGGGGTATATTTGAAATGTCCTATACTAAAAAGTTTAAGTTACCAAGAGAGGTTAACTGTCTTTCTCCCTAAGTGTTTAAGACAAGGTATGTTACTTAGTAGGTTGAGACTGGGTTACGTGTTTGCCCACGAACATTTATTTTTTAAGGATTTATTTATTTGTCAGAGAGAGAGAGAGAGGTCACGTGCACACAAGCAGGCAGAGTGGCAAGCAGAAGCAGAAAGAGAAGCAGACTCCCCGCTGAGCAAGGAGCCCGATGCAGGACTCAATCCTAGGATCCTGGGATCATGACCTGAGTCGAAGGAAGTGGCTTAACCCACTGAGCCCCCCAGGCGTCCCACGAACACTTTTTTTTTTTTTAAGTAGGCTCCACGCTGGGTGCGGAGCCCAATGCGGCACTTGAACTCACAACCCTGAGATCAAGACCTGAGCTGAAATCAAGAGTCGGATGCTTAACCAACTGAGCCACCCAGGCACCCCTTTTTTTTCTTTTTTTAAGTAATCTCTACACCCAACATGGGGCCCAAACTCACAACCCCTGAGATCAAGAGTCACATGCTCCACTGAGTCAGCCAGACGCCCAAGAACATTTCTAATCTTATGAACAATCTTTCATACGTTCCTCAAGATAAAATAACTAACTACCCCCTCCTTCTCTCTGTAGATATAATTCTTATTTAAACTTCAAAACCAGGGGGTGCCTGGGTGGCTCAGATGGTTAAGCATCTACCTTTGGCTCAGATCATGATCCCAGGGGCCTGGGACTGAGCCCCACATCTGGTACCCTGCTCAGTGGGGACCTGCTTCTCCCCCTGCCATTCCCTCTGCTTGTCCTCTCTGGCTCTCTCTATCTCTCTGTCAAATAAATAAAATATTAAAAAATAAATAAATACATAAATACATAAATAAAAATAAACTTCAAGACCGATTAAAAAGTCTTATATCTTCTTTCAAATTCATAGTGATCCTCTGAATTCAAGCTACTTCCTAACCACGATACTCAGTACTTCTTAGATTTTGCCATGTAAATGACCTCTTTATTTACATATATGTATTTCTGGTTTGCACAACTAGACTGCAAGCTCCATGATGGTGGGAAACATGTGCAATAATTTCTTCCAACACTGTGTAATACATTATAAAATAGTGGGTCGTTGACATGTATTTTTTGATAAACTAAGCTTCATTAATTTGTCCACCCCTTAGGGTCCAGACTGCTTCTGGTAGGAAAACTTTTGTAGTTGCCTTGCCTAATCTCCTCTGACTCTAACTATACTGTCTTTCAGTAAACTTGCACCAAGGTGGGCGCCTGGGTGGCTCAGTGGGTTAAGCCTCTGCCTTCAGCTCAAGTCATGATCTCAGGGTTCTGGATTGAGTCCCACATCGGGCTCTCTGCTCAGCAAGGAGCCTGCTTTCCCCCCTCTCTCTCTGCCTGCCTCTCTCCTACTTGTGATTGCTGTCAAATAAATAAGTAAAATCTTAAAAAAAAAAAAGGCGGGGCGGCGCCTGGGTGGCTCAGTGGGTTAAAGCCTCTGCCTTCGGCTCGGGTCATGGTCTCAGAGTCCTGGGATCGAGCCCTGCATTGGGCTCTCCACTCAGTGTAGAGCCTGCTTCCTCCTGTCTGTCTACTTGTGATCTCTGTCTGTTAAATAAATAAATCTTAAAAAAAAAAAAAAAAGAACAAAAAAGCCTTGTACCAAGGCCCTGTGCTCAACAGTGTGGATCAATAAGAGGGAGCCATGTAACTTACCCTCAAAGAGCTTACAGTGGAGAAGAGGGAAAGAGACAAGGACACAGTTAACTGCTGTAATAAGTACAACTATGACAAATATAGCACACAATACTTTATAAAGATAAAAACTTAGCCAGTACTGAGAGAGATTGATGGTGAATATTCCCTTGTGCTAAGCAATCACACAGTTATAATTTCCCCACTCTTTAAACCTCCCAAATTTTTCAGAAGATCCAAATCTCTAGTCACTTACCCTTGCTGCACAGGCTGTAACTGCAAGATCACTTGGGTTTTAGTGTCTTCAGGGTTCTCTCCTTCATTTCCTTCAGTGGGTACCACAACCACATCCCCCACTGGGACACTCACTTCCGCATTAGCCATCTTTCACATGAAGTCAGATAGCTGGGCTGCTGTCGGAAACAAGAAGCACCAGTGACTTGGTCTGGTTTGAAAAGATGGCAGTTGAGCGCCTGGATGGCTCAGTTGCTTAAGCGACTGCCTTCAGCTCAGGTCATGATCCTGGAGATCCTGGGATTGAGTCCCACATCTGGCTCCCTGCTCAGCAGGAAGTCTGATTCTACCTCCGACTCTCCTCCTTTTCATGCTCTTTTTCTCTCTCAAATAAATAAAATCTTTTTAAAAATAAAGAAAAAATGGCAATCGTAGGAAAGGAACACCAAGATAATTATGACTACCAATTCCAAGATCGCAGTCCTCTGAAGAGGACGGGAACTATGAGAAGGGGCTGACCTAGGCTCTGGTCTTTCCAGAAATGCCTTAGTACTCACTTGCTGATTTAGGCTTTCTTAGGTTTTGTGATTGTACTGGAGCCTGCTCATTTTTTTTTCTTAAGATTTCATTTATTTGAGAGAAGAAGAGGGAGAGAGAGGAGCAGACTCACCGCTGAACAGAGAGCCTGACACAGGACGTGATCCCAGGACGCTGGGATCATGACCTGAGCGAAAGGCAGACACTTAACCAACTGAGCCACCCAGGTGCCTTGGAACCTGCTCTTAAGAATGAACTGTGCACATCTCTTCCCAACTCTGAGTTTAGTGACATCAAATTGGTAGCTTGAAATCAGTGATGCTGGGAGTATACACCACAGATACTGGCAAGCACTAGAGGTCAGGATATTTTTTTTCCTGGAGAACTGATTTCCAGCACACCACTAGTTCCATCCCAAACAGTAAGCTTCTAGAAAGTAGGAATCATCTCTTTTCTTTGCAATAGCCACTGCACCTCACCAAATGCTCTGTCCTTTGTGAATTACTTAAAAAGGATCCGGTAAGGGGAGCCTGGGTGGATCAATTGTTAAAGAGTCTGCCTTTGGCTCAGGTCATGATCCCAGGGTATGGGGATCGAGATTGAGCCCAGCATCAGGCTCTCTGCTCAATGGGAAGCCTGCTTCTCCCTCTCCCACTCCCCCTGCTTGTTTTCCCTCTCTCTCTCTGTCTCTGTCAAATAAATAAAATCTTCAAAGGAAAAATAAAAGTATCCGCTAAATGAAATAAACTGCATAGGAAGAAAAATGATTTGTATTGTGTGGTTGTTTAATAAATTCTGAATCCAACTGTCTTCTAGGAACAACAAGTCTTCTAGGAACTTCTTACTATCTCTTTGCCTCAGATTGAAGGGAGAGGTGATCTTGCCTAACATCTCCTTTGCAGACTTGTTGGGGAAACCCGTGTCCAGCACCAGGTGCTCCTTGACTCTAATGTAATTCAAAGCATCATCCCAATTTTCATGAAAATTCTGAAGGCCCCTGGATATTCTGCAGTGGTTAGTTCTCACAGCTGCAAAGAAAGGAGTCACTTAAGAGAGTATAGGTAAGAGCACTGTGTTTACTTGGATATGTGAGATGATTAGGATATGCTGATAAGAGCAGGCACATGGTGGAAGCACGTTTGAATGTGGGACTGGTAGACTACCAAATCCACATCTGGCTCTGTCACAGCACTTGTCTATAACACACATAGTTAAGGATGGCACTCAAAGTCTCCCGAATCTGGCCCCCAAAGAGTTTTCCAGTTTCATCTGCAACTGCGATTCCCCAAGAACCTCAAGTGCCAGCCATACCAGCCTCACCCTGTACTCTGAATATACAATAGGTACCTTCAGGTTTCTATACCTTTGTTATTCCTTAAGCCCAGACTCTCTTTTCCCTCACCAACTTTTCCCTTCAAGATCCAGTTCAAAACCCCCTCCGCCACAAAGCCCCTGCCAAATCATTTTCTTTTCCACAGTCCCCCAACACTTGGTTTGTAGCTCTTTTAATGTGCTCTGTATTGCAGTTAACTGAACAGGCTTCTATTTCCATAACTGAACTATACTCTCTATGAGGTGCTGCTTCTTTTTTTTAAATTTTTTCTTATTTATTGGTATTTTTAATTCCATGAGGGCAGGAATTGATTCTTTAAAAACCCTGTCTCGGGACACCTGGGTGGCTCAGTTGGTTAAGCCACTGCCTTCGGCTTGGGTCATGATCCCGGGGTCCTGGGATCAAGTCCAACATCAGGTTCCTTGCTCGGCGGGGAGCCTGCTTCTCTCTCTGCCTCTGACTACCACTCTGCCTGCTTGTGCGTGCTCTCTCTCTCTGACAAACAAATAAAATCTTTACAAAAATAAAAATAAAAAAAATAAAAAGCCTGTCTCCCACAGCCCTGTTCATCATGGCACTGACACATTGGTTCAATCAATTTTTGTTTGTATTTGACCTAATTAAAATTCCTTATATCAGACTTATGCTCTGCCTTTTATGATTCTCACACTCAAACTTTTTTCCTGAATGCTATACCACTTGTACCCAAATGCCTCTTAAAATTCATCTTGTAGACACCTTAAACTGAACTCATATTCTCTCATAACCCTGCTCCTATTTACTGCCTCTATAAATGGCACTATCCTCTACCTATTTTCTCGAGCCAGAAACTACCAAGTTATTTTTCAGCCTTCTCTTTCTAAATCCAATCAACCACCAAATCCTATCCATTCTATCATCTGTATTTTCCTTTTAACCATCCCCCATCCTCCATCTGTGCTGCCACCACCATATTCTAAGCCGCCACACTGTTACCTGAATTTTTCCAGCTGCTTCTCATCAGTATCCTAATCTCTGGTCTTGCTCTCCACTCCCTTATCTACAGAGCCCACGGTCATGTTACTAAAGGCCACAGGCCATTTCCCCATTTCAGAATCCTTCAGTGGATTCCCTTTGCTATTGAAGTGCAAGCATCTTAACAGTGATTATAGAATCCTCCAAATCTGTCCCCTGTCCACCATGTTAGCCTCATTTCTCATAGTTCTTCCTCTCGTGCTATGGGCTCCTGTCGCCGATTTTTTTTTTTTAATTTCTCAAACATGCCATATTCCCTCACCTGAGTCTTCACACTTGTTTCCTCTACCGGGAATTCTCTTCCTTCCTGTTTGGCTAGTCACTGCTAAACTTTTATAACTTATTTAAAACGTCATATCCTGGGATGCCTAGCTGGCTCAGTCAGTACAGCATGCAACTCTTAATCTCAGAGTCATGAGTTCAAGCCCCATGTTGAGCATAGTGTTTACTTCAAACATAAAACAAAATAAAATATATACACACACATACATACATATTCATTTACAGGGAGGCCTATGACTTCCCTGACTAGATGTAAGCTTGCATTCTTGCCTCCTCAGTACCCGCTGCAGCACCCGTCATAACCATTAACTTTGTCAGCCTCTCCTCACCAGACTACATCCTGGGAGAGCAAAGATTGCTTTTCTTTTTCAACAGTTCCCCTAAAACTAGTTCAGTAACCAGAACACAGGAGTAAATAAATAGTGTTCAAATATCAAACTATTTACAAAATTGCTTACCTAAAACTTTCTAAGGAAATCTGGCACGTAACAGGTATGTAATAAATTTCCGTGTAGTGAATGACTCGCCTCGCCCTAAAAGACTTCTAGAATTTTCTACTTTTCTAAATTAGGGGATATAAATTTTCTTAGGTAGCTAGGCTAAGTTTATGTCTGTCATTTTGGCCAGTTCAACAAATATTTACTGAGTCTCTACTCCACATCAGGCACAGAATTAGGCTCACTGGAGATGAAAAGGGACAGTGTCTGCTCTTAAGAAATTAAGAAAAAGAGATGCATGATATTGTCACATATTAGAGAAAAAAATTAATTGCAAAACATTACTGTACACTATCTGAACTTCCGTAAATTAAAGGTTTAAAACTAGGAATAGGGGCACATGGGTGGCTCAGTCAGTTAAGTGGCCCCCTCTTTATCTCAGCTCAAGTCATGATCTCAGGGATTGAGTCCTGCAACACTCCAAACTCAGTGGGAAGATGGCTTCAGAATTCTCTCTCCCTCTGCCCCTCCCCCACCAAAAAATAAACCTTAAAAAAAAAAAATAAAACTAGGGATTAAAAAAAGAGAATCAGGGGTACCTGGGTGGCTCAGTTGGTTAAGCCTCTGCCTTCGGCTCAGGTCATGCTCTCTCTCTGCTCAGCAGGGGCCTGCTCCCCCCACCCCCCATCCCCCCCCCCCCCGCTTCTGCCTACTTGTGTGCGTGCGCTCTCTCTGTCAAATAAATTTTTAAAATCTTAAAAAATAATTAAAAAATTAAAAAAGAGAATCAGTGAACTGGTTCAGCTGGCTGCCAACAAGAGAACCAAAACAATTAGGACCTTGGAGTCTAGAAAAAGACAAAAAGATATGATGAAGCAAACATATGCTATCAAATCCTAGAATAACTGAACCAATAGATATCTTCAAAGCTTGAATCATAAAAATGTAGCTTGAATGAAAAGAATCACAGCTAACATTTGTTGGACACTTATTGTCAAGTACTATTCATTACTATTACATATGTAATGAATTTAAAAGATGTAAACTTTATCATATAACAAACTTACAGAATTTACTATTTTAAAACAGTGGTTTACAATTTTAAAAATAGCTTGAGTAGGGGCGCCTGGGTGGCTCAGTGGGTTAAAGCTTCTGCCTTCAGCTCAGGTCATGAGCCCCGCATCATTGCATCATCATCGCATCATCGCATCATCATCGGGTTCTCTGCTCAGCAGGGAGCCTGCTTCCTCCTCTCTCTCTGCCTGCCTCTCTTGCCTACTTGTAATCTCTGTCAAATAAATAAAATCTTAAAAAAAAATAGCTTGAGTAAATTAATGGGTTAGAGGAGAATTAGAAGGATGCTTCTAGTTTTAACTTTCTACCCTAAGGTTGAGTCCTCTCTACAACACTCAGAATAAGTGGTTGACTAACTACTTGATTAATACTTTCCTCAATGGGAACTCATATTTTACTCCTCAGCCCTCCCACACCTTGGAACTCAAGAGGAATGTTCTCTAACCTTCTGAGTTTATCCAAGAAGGTAATTATAATCAACCACAGTATGTCTCTCAGTGTCAGTAAGAGACACAAGGTCTGATCCAACATGGCAATTCTTACGCTTTTTAGAGAAGCAAGTTTAGGTTGAGTATCTCTTATTACCCTAAATACCACATTCCTAACAAGTAACCCGAAACCACCTCTACAGACTACACTGGCTAACTGCAAGGTCATCTCTTTGAGGTGAGTATAAACTGAAAAGTAGCTCTTGTTTATAGCAACAAAAACTCCTGAGGCAAGATGACTGAGTTGCTCCTTTGGGTATTTCAGAGAAGGAGCCTGAGAGTACTCATTGTGTAATCATACAACACTCTGTAATTCTAGGGGAACACACATAAAGAAAAGATGTCAAATTTATGTGAAAAGAATTATTTTGTAGTTATTTTCAAAGATAAAAAAGATACCTTGAAAGTAGGCACATGAATACTCACATAAGCTACTAAAAAACTAATGACATATGACCTACACTAGATTAAATTCATTTTTTGTGTTCTGAAAACTGTTTTTGTTGTTGTTGTTTATGAGTAATCTCTGTGCTCAACATGTGCTCAAACTCATAACTCCAAAATCAAGAGTCACAAGCTCCATTGACTAAGCCAGCCAGGCACTCCTGGAAGCTAGTGTTTAAAATGTGGCAGGATTATGAGTGTCACATGACTGCAGGAACATCAGAGTTGGTAGCTGAAAAGGAATAAAAGAAATAGCAGATAGCCTGGAATTTCCTAACCCCAAAATGTATTTATTTATTCCATACTGCACTGGAATTTTAATAGACTGTATAGCCTATTTTTTTTTTTCACTTTTTAAAGATCTTATTTATTTGACAGAGAGCACACGCATGAGTTGGGGGGAGGGACAGAAGGAGGAGACTCCCTGAGGGAGTGAGATGGGAGTGGGGGCTCAATCCCAAGACCCTGAGACCATGATCCCAGACAAAGTAAAGATGCTTAATGGACTGAGCTACCCAGGCACCCCAACTGTGCAGTCTATTCTTAAGAAATTTCCAAGTTAAAATTTTATTATTACTTGAGGCCAAAACTCCTTGATTTTTTTTTCTTCTTCATTCCTTCTCATGTATCATCAGTAAGTGATACAGGGCACTATCAAATGTAATAAAGCCAACAAGAAGGCTATACAGGACCACTGTGAGGGACACAGCCAAAACAAATGAAGTTTGGGATAAGTCACATACTGGAGACTACTATGCAGGTGTCTGGGGAAGCAATGAGATAAAAGTGTTCTTTGAAGGATCATCACACTAGAGTCTAGGAGACTTCTGCTTAGGACAAGACCAATTCAGAGCCCAAGCTAACCCCATGAAGTTGAATACAAATCAGCTATTTGATATGTTTGCTGAAGTAAATATGAATAAATGGTTGACTAATGACTAATGAAAAAGTCATCAAGTCAATACCCATAACTGATACAAGGCTGATCAATTAGGGAAGACAGTCCAAACATTTAATGAAAAAGTCTTCCAAAAGCACTTTGGTAACCATTAGCAGAGGCAAGGGAGAAGAAAGGGATCCCTCTCAGTGAGTTTGGAATGACCTGATCCTTCCTCTTCCTCATTCTCCAGGTTAAGGAGGAATCCCATTTCTTGGTTCTCCTAAAGAGACACCAAACAAGGCCCCTCTGTGTCTGGCAGGAAGTACTTTTGAGATTTCTCTCATCTTAAGAGAATTCAGATCTTCTCCACTTCCTTGGATGGTCAAGACTTCCCCGGATTTGTAGGTCAAGGCTTGACATGCCTAAGTCAGGTGGATCACTCTCCAGGACCCTCAGATAAGATTCTGCTGTCATTGTTCTGCCCCTCAGGAGACACCTGGCCAATTCCCCTGTCATTTCTGAAAGTAGGGGTATCCTAAGCTTCTTCCCCTCAACTATCTTCTCTTCGGCCCTCAAGAACATGGGTTTTCCCATCCCCTGACACACCAGATCGTCCCGTTCTCTACCTATGTATCAGAAGGTACTCAATCTCACACCCTCACAGGTTTGGACCCTTCCTATTCCTACTTGAGGAGGCTCTGAGGCGTCTTCCTACCGCCCCCTCACCTCAGGGAAAGCAGGGGCCTGCTCACTTTCCCTGAAGCTGTTCTTCCTCGTCCCCAGCTCCCACTACCCACCGTGTCGCCACGCCTTCGAAGCAGCACCTGCCTCTTTTCCCCTGGACTGAATGGCCGAGGCCTCTAACGCGCCCCTCGGGTGAAGCTCGGGCCTCCTTCCCTCAGCAGAACCCACTCTCTTGCTCCCCCGCCAAGCTTCCGAGGGTCTCCTCCCGGGCGGGGACCCAGGCTTCCTTCACCTTTCGTCCCACCCCCACCCCCTCACCGCGCCCCCCCTCCCCCCGCGCCCCGGTCAAGCGCGACCGAGGCCCCTCCCCAGCTCCGCGTTGACGGGCCTGCTGCTTCCTGGGCCCCGCCTCTGGGGATACCCCGGGATCCCCGGACCCCTCGCCGGGGTCCTGGGCGTCTGGGCCTCTCAGCCCCGAGTCGCTCCGGCCCCTCCGGGCCCCTCAGCCTAGGACTTCCGGGGCCCTCGGTCTGGGGGCGCAGGGCCCCCAGGCGCCCCGCACGCCGGCGCCCGCCGCCCTCGGCCAGGGGCCGGGCCCGGGCGGCGCGGCCGGCCGCGCTGGGGGCGGCCCGGCTGCTCGGGCGGACCCAGCGGCAGCGTCCCCCCCACCCCCCCGCGGCGCCGCGACGTCCGCTCGCTCCCCGGCGGCGGCGGCGGCACGCACAGGGCGTGGGGAGGCGCCCGCGGAGGCAGCAGCCCCCCGCCCCCTGCGCGCCCGCCCGCCCTCGCCGGCCGCCGCGCGGCCCCCGCGCCCGCCCCCCCGCCCCCACCCCACCCCGCGCCCGCGCCCGCGCGCCCACCCCTCCCCCTCCTCACCGTCTCCGTCGGGCGGGCGGGCGGCGAGCGGCCAGGGCGGGCGGGCGACGGAGCATGCGCAGAGGCCGCCACGGCCGCTAGTGCCACCGCCGCCGCCAGGCCCGGCTTCAACACTTCCGGCCGCCGCCGTCGGCGAGCTGGCGCCTTAAAGGGGACGCGTCCCTATTGCGGGCCCCGCGGAGGATGAACCCTCGGCCGGAGGGATTTGAGTGAGCTTTTACCTGAGCAGGACTCTTCTGCTCTGGAGAGTCAGTATTGGAAAGGGCTCTGGGGACCATAATAACTCTTCTGCCCCCACTTCACGGTAAGGAAAAAAAGGTCTAAATTAAAGAGTCGCCTCATCCACACTCAGAGGCAGAAGCTGGTCTCTCGACTCCTCTGGAGGACTGCCCGTTTCACCTCCCCAAATCCAGTTTTATGGAGTTTACATGTTACAGACCTTCAGGGTTATGGCCAACTATCAATTCGGAATCAAAAATCTGTTTGACTATAGGGTCAGTAAGTGGTCACGAGTCCAAGAGCAGACTGCTTGCATTCTCTGAGCCACACGTGTTTGCCAAGCTTTGCCTGGTTGTGAGGTTATGGGTTCAAGTGTTAGCTTCTTTGGGGGCGTTATTAACAGCTCCAAGTGTATATGTCGCCTAAGGCATAAGGTTGTTGTGAGTATTAAAAGAGGTGATACTTGAAAAGCGTTTAGGAAAATTTCTGGGGCCAGTAATAGTAACTAGCAAATATTAAGACCTTTCTATATGGCTAAGCGTTTGGGAGGATGCTTGGTCTTCTATAATATTCCCAGCAACCCTACTAAGCAACTTTTTCTCACTCCCCATTTACAGACTTAAAAACAAAAACGAGCGCCTGGGTGACTCAGTAGGTTAAGCCTCTGCCTTTGGGTCAGGTCATGATCTCAGGATAGTGGGATCTAGCCCCTTGGGGGTCTCTGCTCAGCAGGAGCCTGCTTCCCCCCTCTCTCTGCCTGCCTCTATGCCTACTTGTGATATCTCTGTCAAATAAATAAAATCTTTAAAAATAAAATAAAAACAAAGCAAAAGCAAAACAAACAAAAAAACCCAGGAGAGGGGCAAGAGAAGTTAACTAATTCCTCAAAGTCAAAGTAACCTGTAAATGGTATAGATGGGCAGGATTTCAACTCAGGCCCTCTTTCTGCTGAGTCCAAGACTGTAATCGCTGAGATGGTTGCTCTCCTTATTAGGAACAAATGGTGGTGATCTGGAGCAGTTTTTTAACAGGAAAGGAGAATTGCTTCCCCATCTTGCCTCCTATGAGTCATCTCTGCTGGATGTCCCCACCACCATGAAGAGGTGTACAGGAAGTCTTACAAGTTCTTTTTTTTTTTTTTTTTTAAAGATTTTATTTATTTGACAGAGAGAAATCACAAGAGAGGCAGGCAGAGAGAGAGGAAGGGAAGCAGGCTCTCCGCTGAGCAGAGAGCCCGATGCGGGACTCGATCCCAGGACCCTGAGATCATGACCTGAGCCGAAGGCAGCGGCTTAACCCACTGAGCCACCCAGGCGCCCCTAGTCTTACAAGTTCTTGATTCAAGGAGAGGCAAGGAGACCCATGAGTCAACAATAGAACCGAATTTGGCTTAGGGACATTGGCCAACTCTCATCTTACTTAAGCCTCGATTTACTCATCTGTAAAATAGAGATGATTTTCCTACTGTGCCCGCCTCTCAGGGCTGTTTCCTGGATCAAATGAGGAGATGTAGACCCACATTAATATCTGTTCTTATCTTCAAGATAAGATGATAACTTACAGGTTATCAGGTGGTTTTGAATATAACAGGGCAACCTGGAGTTGTGACCTATGTGAACTGTTCCATAGTGGGACCATCTATATTTTTTGATCATGCATTGAACACTCATTGTACATTTACTAAAACCCTGTCCTTCCCTTCCAGAAGCTCTTGGTCCACCTTCTTCAGACACAGAATTGAAAACATACAGAATGGTACAGTGTGATAGATTCCTAGAGATATAAACTAAGCACTGAAAAAGTTCAAAGGGCTCTCTCTGGAGAATTCCTGAAAAGCTTGAGAGAGGAGGGGGTATTTGAACCTGGTCTCAGAAATAAATCAAAGGGAAGATGGGGAAGAACATTCCAAAAAGTATATGTGCAAAGACAAAGAAGAAACGGCGGGAAACGGGCTGAAGAGGGAGGCTAGAACCAAGTGGTTGTCCTAAGGAGTATAGAGCTAACCTGCAGGGTTGGGAACCCAAGGAAGGTTTAAGTCCCCTTCATCTGCACTCCTAACACCCAGCCCAGCCCACAGGACTTGCCTGGACCACTGCAGTTGATTTCCTAGCACTCAGCCACATTATCCACCTCACTCCCAGATGCTCTCCACCCTACACTCCTAGAGGTGGTAATCTTTTGAAGACATAAAGTCAAATGTGACTTGCCTGTGAAAAACTCCTTAATACCCTCCCATTGCATTTGAATAAAACCCAATACCCCCCACCTACCGACCCAGCACTACCACCAGGCCCACCAGGCATGATCATCCAGCCTTCCTTTCTGCCCTTCACTCAGTGTGCTCCAGACATCGTGCTCCAGATATCCTGAGCTCCTTTGTGTGTTGGGAACCCCCTTAGGGCCTTGTCCCTAGCTCTTTCCTTTACCTGGAAAGCACCTCCCTCCAGTCTTCAGAGCTCATTCTCATCCTTTGTTCCTCACAGGCCTTTGCCTGGCTCCCAACCCAAAGTGGGGTCCCCAGCTTCATTCTTTTTTCTCATTGCTGTCCCCCAATTCCATCAGGGTAACTGTCATGTTCATTTAGGGGACAAAGACCACTTCTGAAAAAAGTCCCCTGCCATGCCCTACTTTCTCTCAATCCCCCTGCTTACTTTGATAGCAATCCCCCCACAATTTGAAATGCCCTAGGTTTCTTATTTACCTATTTTGGGTCCATCTGTATCATTTACCCCTCATAGTATTTGGAGCAGAGTTTGTACATGGCAAATGTTTGTTCATTGACTAAAGGAATGAATAATCAAAAATCAGAAGGTATGGACTGGGGAGGAGAAAGACCAGGAAAAGCAGGCTATGTTGGTGAGACTGCTATGATCATCCAGGCAAGAAAGAGAGGGGGCCTTCTGCAGGGCAGAGCCAGAACACATCCTTCGGAAGCCAGTGTGCTCCACACAGTTTCAAATTGGAACCAACAGGTGTTAGTGACCAAGTAGATGTGGGGGATGAAGGAAAGAATAAGACAATGATGACTTCTCAGGGAAGGAACAAAACAGGAATAGTTCATTGGGGTTGAGGGAAAGTAGAAATGATAGATCAGTTTGGACTTCTTGAGTATAAGGTGTCTGGAGGGCCATCCAAATGAAGGTGTTCAGAAGGAAGTTGGATTGACTTGTCCAGACAAGAGGCCAGGCCTGGGATCTAGGAACCGTCACGTGGAAGGGATCATACAGGCCAAGAATGGATGAGGCCACCCAAGAAAAGTGTGCAGAGAGGGAGGAGGCTAGATGCCCAAACCTAGGGAGTATTAAGCTGAGAGGAGCCTGCCAGGACCAACCAGAGGTGGTCAAAAACTTAGGTTCCTAGAAAGGAAGTCCAGAGGGTAGGCAGGGACCTTACAGAAAGGGGAAAGCACCAACCATATCCGATACTACAGAAAGCTCTGGCAGGGAAAAAGAAGCCACTGGATTTGGCAACTTAAGACTTGTTGCTGATCCTTCCCAGGGTGGGGTCACCTTCAAGGTTAGGGAGGAGGCCAGATTGTTGCGGATCAAGTAGTAAATGGGAGAAGTGACAGAACCAGCCAGGGGAGACTATTCTTTAAAATTTTCTATAAGGGTGCCTGGGTGGTGCACTCATTTAAGCAAACAACTCTTGGTTTCAGCTCAGGTCATGATCTCCAGATGCTGAGATCAAACCCTGAGCTGGGCTCTACACTCAGTGTGGAGTTTGCTTAAGACTCCTGGGGCGCCTCGGTGGCTCAGTGGGTTAAGCCTCTGCCTTCGGCTCCGGTCATGATGCCAGGTCCTGGGATGGAACCCTGCGGTGGTCTTGTTGCTCAGTGGGGAGCTCGCTTCTCCCTCTCCTTGTGCCTGTTGTTCCCCCTACTTTTGCTCTCTCTGTCAAATAAATAAATAAAATCTTAAAAAAGAAAAAAAAAACCTCTTATCTCCCTCTCCTGGTGCACCTTGCTCTCTCTCTCTCAATTAAACAAATCTATAAGTTAATAATAAAATAAAATATTTCTATAGAGGGGTGCCTGGCTGGCTCAGTTGGTAAAAGAGTGTGACTCTCAGTGTTGTGAGTTTGCCCCCCTATGTTGGGTGTAGAGATTACTTAAAAATGAAAATAAATTTTAAAAAACTTTAAAAAATAATAAAATCTTCAAATAAAACAAGCAAAAATAAAAAAAATAAATTTGATAGAAGGAGGAACTAAGACATAAAACTAAGATGATTAAGAGGAAAGAAAGTCTTGTGAAGGGTTTCCTTTTTTCACTTAATCATTTTTCTTGTTAATTACACATTAACTATAGAAAATTGTAAAGTGCATAAAAGGATGGAGAAACAGGAAAAAACTTTTATTCAACATAGAGCATATTTCCTTGTGATCTTTTTTTTTTTTAAAGATTTTATTTATTTATTTGACAGACAGAGATCACAAGTAGGCAGAGAGGCAGGCAGAGAGAGAGGAAGGGAAGCAGGCTCCCTGCGGAGCAGAGAGCCTGATGCGGGGCTCGATCCCAGGACCCTGGGATCATGACCTGAGCCGAAGGCAGAGGCATTAACCCACTGAGCCACCCAGGCGCCCCGTGATCTTTTTTTTTTTTAAAGATTTTATTTATTTATTTGACAGAGAGAGAAACAGATCACAGGTAGGCAGGGAGGCAGACAGAGAGAGGAGGAAGCAGGCTCTCCGAGGAGCAGAGAGCCAGATGTGGGGCTCGATCCCAGGACCCTGGGATCATGACCTGAGCCGAAGGCAGAGGCTTTAACCCACTGAGCCACCCAGGCGCCCCGTGATCTTTTTTTTATACATTATTTTTCCTTTACCTGGATGAATTATCTTGCATATACAATTCCACGTTATAGTTTTTTCCCCCCAACTAAACACTGTTTCCCAAGCATTGAAAGGGACTTTTTTTTCTCCTTCTCCCTCTACTCCTTCTTATTCTTTAATATGAGAGACACTTGAATGGCCAGTCAGCTTCTGTCCTCCTCTCCCTTCCCTTGAGGTCTGATTTTTGAGCAGTCAATTTTGTTTGGAAGATAGTTCTGTTCTTTGTGAGCGAATTAAAAAAAGCTGAACAACTGAAGAATCAAAAAATCACTTTAAGGGGCGTCTGGGTGGCTCAGTCCTTGAGCATCTGCCTTCGGCTCAGGTCATGATCCTTGGGACCAGGGATCAAGCCCCATATTGGGCTCTGTGCTCAGCGGGGAGCCTGCTTCTCCCTCTCCCACTCTCCCAGCTTGTGTTCCCTCTCTTGCTGTCTCTCTCTCTCTGTCAAAAAATAAATTAAAAATTTAAAAGAAGGGGCGCCTGGGTGGCTCAGTGGGTTAAAGCCTCTGCCTTCGGCTCAGGTCATGATCCCTGGATCCTGGGATGGAGCCACGCATCGGGCTCTCTGCTCAGCGAGGAGCCTGCTTCCTCCTCTCTCTCTGCCTGCTTCTCTGCCTACTTGTGATCTCTGTCAAATAAATAAATAAAATCTTAAAAAAAATTTTTTTTTTTTTTAATCACTTCAGGGGCAGGTAAAGTTAGGAGAGGGACGTTCAAGGCATCCAGGCCCCCTTGGGGAGACTGTGAGTATGAGCTGAACCCAGGGTATAGTCAGTTTGGAAAGAGCAGGTTTTGGGGAGGAGGATGGGGGATGGGGTAACTGGGTGGTAGACATTAAGGAGGGCACTTGATGTAATGAAGACTGGGTGTTATATGCAATTTGATGAACCACTAAACTCTCCCTCTGTGACTAATAATATACTATATGTTAATTAATTTAAATTTTAAAGAGTAAAAATTTTTAAAAAAGAAAGAGCAGGGAAACTGAGGGGTGCTGATGCCAGGCCTGCCAAGGGTCTGCTAGCTGCCGCAGACAGCTCCAAGCATTTGAGAGCTGTACAACCTCCCAGGTCCTTTTATGGACCCAGTTTAAGGGGAAAGGTTAGGAACTTGCCCACGTTCACACATCTGTCCATTGGCTCCGTTGGATTTGAACATAGGCCCTTGTGCTCCAGAACCCATGCTCTTCATTAACCCCTCGACTGTGGAGTCCCTGTTCCTGGCTGCACATAGAAGCACTTGAGGTTTTTGTTTGTTTGTTTTGTTTTGTTTTTTAAGATTTTATTTATTTATTTGACAGAGAGAGATCACAAGTAGATAGAGAGGCAGGCAGAGAGAGGGAGAAGCAGGCTCCCTGCTGAGCAGAGAGCCTGATGCGAGGCTCGATCCCAGGACCCTGAGATCACGACCTGAGCCGAAGGCAGTGGCTTAACCCACTGAGCCACCCAGGCGCCCCAAAGCACTTGAGGTTTTATAAAATACCTATGCCAGGGCCCAACCCCAGATGAATGCAGACAAGATCTCTGAACACAGGGACGCCTGGCTGGCTCAGTCGGTTCAGTGTCAGCTTTCAGCTCAGGTCACAATCTCAGGGTCCTGGGATCAAGCCCCGGGCCCCACATCAAGCCCTGCATCCTGCATTGAGCAGGATGCTCCCCCCCCACCACCAATGGGGAGTCTGTGCTTCTCCCTCTGCCCCTCCTGCTGCTCATGGTCGCTCTCAAATAAATAAAAAAAAATTTTTTTAATTAAAAAAAAAAAAGAAGGGGACGCCTGGGTGGCTCAGTTGGCTAAGCGGCTGCCTTTGGCTCAGGTCATGATCCCAGCGTCCTGGGATCGAGTCATGCATCGGGCTCCTTGCTCGGCAGGGAGCCTGCTTCTCCCTCTGCCTCTGCCTGCCACTCTGTCTGCCTGTGCTCACTCACTCTCTCCCTCTCTCTCTCTGACAAATAAATTTAAAAAAGAAGAAGAAGAAGAAGAAGAAGAAGATCTCTGAAGATAGAGTCCAGACATGAATATTTTCCAAAATGTCCCTAGAAGGGGTGCCTGGGTGATGCAGTCAGTTAACCATCAGACTCAGACTCGATTTGGGCTCGTGTCCCAAGGGCCATGGGACTGAGCCATGCGTCAAGCCCTGCCTCAGGCTCTGTGGAATCTGCTTCAGATTCTCTCTCTCTCTACCCCTCTCCCCTTCCCATGGGTACTCTAGGTCTCTCTATAAAATTAATAAATAACTCTTAAAAATAAAATAAAATACGATGTCCCTAGAGGACTCTAATGGCCAGCCAGGTGTAATAGCCAATCTAATCCTTACTCGGTGCCATGCCATTTAAACACTTTGTACTAACCTATTTAATTCCCACAAGGTTGGTACAAGTAGTGTCCCCATCCTACAGATAGGAAAACTGAGGTTGCATCGTTGGCAAGTGGTAGGGCCAGAATCAGGACCCTTTACCTCAGCTTGTGCTATGGCCTAACCATTCTGATTTCCTGATACCAGCTGCTTAGAGGACTGAAAGGGAAAGAAGCAGGCATTGCTTGAGCCCCTTCTCTGTGTCTGCCACTGTGCTAGGAATTTCCTATAGATGAAATTCCAGGTAAGGAATGTTACCGTCATTTTCCAGAAAAGGCAAGACAGTCAGTGAAATTAAGTGGCACACTCTGGGGTTGCAAGGCTGAGAAGCAGCTGAGCTGCCATTTCCAGTGGGTCCATCCAAAGTCCAGGCTCTGTCCAAGGACAACATTTCCCCCTTCTGTGGTATTATATCCTGCCCATGCCAGAGGCTGAAATGCCACCAGGACCAGGCGTTGAGTAGACCTACAGGGGTTGGACCAGCTGGAGAGCTTGTGCGCTAATTGGAGGGACTGCAGCTCCTCTACCAGTCTGCCATGGATCCAGAATGTGGGCCTAGTGTGTCTTGGCTATCCAGTTTGGCAGAGGAAGTGGAAATCCTGAGTTTTATTTGCTATCTCTGGATTTATTGTCATTTTTAAAAAACTTTATTTGGGGTCCTGGGTGGCTCAGTTGGTTAAATTACTGCCTCTGGCTCAGGTCATGGTCCCGGGGTCCTGGGATCAAGTCCCATGTCGGGCTCCCTGCTCTGCAGAGAGCCTGCTTCTCCCTTTCCCTCTGCCTGCCACTCCCCCTGCTTGTGCTCTCTCTCCTCCTCTCTCTCTGTCAAATAAATAAATAAAATCTTAAAAAAAAAAAAAGATGTTAATTGAGAGACAGAGAGCAAGAGAAGAGAGTAAGAAGCAGGGTCCCCACTGAGCAAGGAGCTCGACTTGGGGATCAATCTCCAGACCCCGGGATCATGACCCGAGCCAAAGGCAGACCATTTAACTGACTGAGCCACCCAGGTGCCTCGATATCTCTGGATTTGTAAGTGTCAATAACCAATTTCAAAAAAACAGAAACAAAACAAAATTTCAAGCATCTTCTAGACTCTTACCTTGCCCATCTCTGAAGAAGTGTGGCCTATGGGTCCCAGGTGGCAGTGTCTGATTTCTCTTCCCAGGCACCAGCTTCCAGCCTGGAACAGAGCCTCCAGCTGCCTGACCAGCTACTTATTTGTCAAAGTCAATATGTCCACACCACATTCATGATTTCTATCCCCACCTCACCTTAGATGCCCCCCCCCCTCTTATCTCCACCACCTCGGAGAATGGTACCTCCGTCACTCAGTCACCTCCCAAAAACCCCTCCACTACCATCTCCTCTCTGAATCCCACCCGGTCCGCACCACCATCATTGCCTGTCTTACAGCAAGAACCTCCTGACGGGTCTCCCCACTTCCTGCCATGCTGCCTCCTAGGCTCCGCTGTTACCTCCTCCAATGGCCTCTCTTCCCCTTAGAATGAACACTGAACTCCTCATCATGGTCTACAAGACCTTGCATGAGCTGGCGCTGAAATCTCCTCTTGACTCCTTTTCCTGTCACCTTGCTCCAGCCTCCCTGGCCTTCTCCAAGTTCCTCCAGCACAGGGGTTTCATGACCTTTGTCCGTGCTGTTTCCCCACAGAATCCTGTAATGTTCTTCTTCTCCCACATCTTTACCTGGCTCCTTTCCATGCTCCAGGCCTCACCTCGGCTCCTGGGCCAGGCCTGCCCTGTTCTCACTATCTCCAGTCACCTTGCTCCCCAGGCATTCTCTCTCATATCTCCTTTATAGCCCTTACTAACGCTGGCCACATCTTCTTCCTCATTTGTATCCACTTTCCTCCCCCTCCCCCGCTTCCTTTTCTACTTGATCCCCCTCTCCAGCCCTAATCTGCCACTCACAAGCATATATATCCTCATAATGGAAACCCCTTGAGGGCAGGGAAAAGGTCTGTTGTATTCAACCTCCAAAACAGAGCCTGGTGCATGGAGAGCTCTCAAAAAATATTTATTAAGGACTGCCCACACTTTTGTGTCTACCTCCCCACCCCCACAGATTACCCTACCCTCTGCATCACATTCTCAGAAGCCAGAACCCACTAACAGATGGGGAGTGAATCAGAAAAAGAGGCAGAGAGAGATAAGGAGGAAGTTCTGTCAGTGGGTGGGGAAAAAAAAAATCTGGGTAGAATCTAGACTCAGTCCAAGGAATTACTTACTTCCCTACCCCATATACCCCTTTACCCACTGTCCACCACCAAGACCAAACCAAAAGGCTGGATTTCTGGTTTTGGAGTCTAAGAGAAGATTCGAGTCCTGCTGGCTCCTTGAACTTGGATCAGACTCTGTCTCAGCCTCAGTTCCCTCATCTGTTAAAGGGACATGGTAATGGTACACAGAGGAGTTGTAAAGAGTAAATTAGGTGGAAAAGATTAAGAATAATGTCTGGAGGGGCGCCTGGGTGGCTCAGTGGGTTAAAGCCTCTGCCTTCGGCTCAGGTCATGATCCCAGGGTCCTGAGATCGAGCCCCGCATCGGGCTCTCTGCATCGGGCTCTCTGCTCCGCAGGGAGCCTGCTTCCTCCTCTCTCTCTGCCTGCCTCTCTGCCTACTTGTGATTTCTCTCTGTCAAATAAATAAAATATCTAAAAAAAAAAAAAAAAAGAATAATGTCTGGAATGTATTAAGCACTCAAGAAATACCAGCTGGTATTATTATTAATACTCCAACTAGGGATGCCTGGGTGGCTCAGGTTATGGTTAAGTGTCTGCTTTTGGCTCAGGTCATGATCCCAGGGTCCTGGGATCAAGTCCCCCATTGGGCTCCCTGCTCAGCAGAGAGCCTGCTTCTCTCTCTGCCTGCTGCTCCTCCTGCTTGTGCTCTTTCTCCCTCTTTTTGACAAATAAGTAAATAAAAATTAAAAAAATATATATTCCAACTAGCACCCCCCACCTGCCTTGCAGAACTCAGAGCCCGCTCAGCTGCCTCCATTGGCTACAGGACCTCGTTGGGCCTCAGTCTCCTTATCTGTGATGGGGACCATCAGCAGCTACACTTCCGAGTACATGCTCCTTACCCTGCACTTGCCTTATACACTGTTTTTCCGGCTAGAGTAAGTTCTCTGAGCTGGTGACCCAGCTTCCAGCCCCAGTGCTGCAGGCATTTTTTTTTCCAAGATTTTGTTTTATTGGGGCGTCTGGGTGGCTCAGTGGGTTAGGCCGCTGCCTTCGGCTCGGGTCATGGTCTCAGGGTCCTGGGATCGAGCCCCACGTCGGGCTCTCCGCTCCGCGGGGAGCCTGCTTCCCCCTCTCTCTCTCTGCCTGCCTCTCTGTCTACTTGTGATCTCTCTCTGTCAAATAAATAAATAAGGGTGCCTGGGTGGCTCAGTGGGTTAAGCCGCTGCCTTCGGCTCAGGTCATGATCTCAGGGTCCTGGGATCGAGTCCCGCATCGGGCTCTCTGCTCAGCAGTGAGCCTGCTTCCCTTCCTCTCTCTCTGCCTGCCTCTCTGCCTACTTGATCTCTGTCTGTCAAATAAATAAATAAAATCTTTAAAAAAAAATAAATAAATAAAATCTTTAAAAAAATTTAAAAAAAAAGATTTTATTTTTCATTAGTCTTTTTCTTTATTTTCTTTATGTCTTTTTATTTTCTCTTCTCTCATTTTCTTTTTATGTCTCAAACATAGACCATTTCGTTGATCACAGCGAATGGTACCATATCAACACCAGTCTTTGGAAAGCCTTATTTGAGTTTATTTTTATATTTCAAACAAACCCGAACACCATCTCTTTCATAGGTCTACCCTTTATTGTATTTATAAGCGTGATTCCAGTGTGCTTTTCTTACATTTACTGAGATATATGTACATCCTTCTACGTGCGTATGTATATATGAATAGGTGTATGTATGTGTACATATATCATTTCCTCTGTTTAGCTTATTCAAATGGTTTTAAGCTTTAAATTTCAATATCTCCTTTTTCCTCTTTTTCCCCCGCTTAATATATTTTTTTAAGATTTTATTTATTTATTTGACAGAGATCACAAGCAGGCAGAGAGGAAGGCAGACAGAAAGAGTGGGAAGCAGGCTCCCCGCTGAGCAGACAGCCTGACGCTGGGGTGGGGGGGCAGGTTTCCTTCTGAGCAGAGCCCAATGAGGAGCTCAGTCCCAGGATCCTGAGATCATGACCTGAGCCAAAGGCAGAGGCTTTAACCCACTGAGCCACCCAGGCGCCCCTAAGATTTTATTTTTAAGTAATCTCTGCACCTGGCGTGGGGCTCAAACTTAAAACCCTAAGAACAAGAATCGCACGTTCCTCTGACTGAGCCCGCCAGGCACCCTTGTTCTGGAGACATCTTAGGTACACCCAAAACCTTGCTCTTCACCATCTTTTCTTTGCCTTAAATTTTTAAATTTTAATTTATTCATTTGTAATTTTTTAAATTGAGCATTTTGGGGTGCCCAGAGTCTGGTTTATTTCCTTTGGCATAATCTCTTTTTTTTTTTTTAATATTTTATTTTTATTTAACAGAGAGAAATCACAACTAGGCAGAGAGGCAGGCAGGGAGAGAGGAGGAAGCAGGCTCCCTGCAGAGCAGAGAGCCTGATGCGGGGCTCGATGCGGGGCTCGATCCCAGGACCCTGAGATCATGACCTGAGCCGAAGGCAGAGGCTTTAACCCACTGAGCCACCCAGGCGCCCCTGGCATAATGTCTTTAAGAGATTATGTTGTAATCATCCATGTTGTAGCAGGTACTTCATTCCTTTAATGGACAAATAATATTCCATTGTGTGTATATTTATTTATTTTGTTTACCCATTTATCCTCTGATGGTCATTTGGATTGTTTCCACCTTTGGCTGTTGCGTATAATGCCGCCATTAATATGGGTGTACAAATATATCTTTGAGGGGCGCCTGGGTGGCTCAGTCTGTTAAGCATCTGCCTTTGGCTCAGGTCATGATCCCAGCATCCTGAGATTGAGCCCCATGTCAGGCTCCTTGCTCAGTGAGGAGTCTGCTTCTCCTCCCTCTGCTCTGCTGCTGCTCTCTCTCACTCTCCCTCTCAAATAAATAAAACCTTTAAAACACACACACACACACCAACAACAAAAACAACCACAAAACCCCCAAACAAATATATCTTTGAGATTCTGCTTTCAATGCTTTTGGGTAGATACCCAGAAGTGTGATTGCTAGATCATATGGCAATTCTATTTTGTTTTGTGTGGAATTGCCGTACTGTTTTCCACAGCCGCTGTACCATTTTACATTCCCACCAACGTGGCACAAAAGTTCCAATTTCTCCACATTCCTTGCCAACGCTTTAAGTCTGTTTATTTAAGTAATCTCTACACCCAACGTGGGGCTTGAACTCACAACGCTGGGATGGAGAGATGCACACTCTTCTGGAGCCAAACTAGTGCCCTGCCAACGTTTGTTTTCTGTTTGTTCATCCGTTTGTTTTAATAGTAGCCATCCTGTGAAGTAGCGCATTGTGATTTTGATTTGCATTTCCCTAATGACTAATGTTAAGCATCTTTTCATGTGCTTATTGGCCATTTGTAGATCTTTAGAGCGATGTCTATTTTAGTCTTTTGCCCATTGTTGAATTGAGTTTGCTTTATATTGTTGAGTTATAGGAGTTCTTGTATTATCTGGATGGCAGCCCTTATCATAAGTAATTTGCAAATATTTTCTTCATTCTGTGGGTTGTTTTTTCACTGTCTTGTTAGTAGCCTTCAGTAGATAAAATCTCAAATTTTGATGAATTCCAATTTACTTATTTTTTCTTTTTGTTATCTGTGCTTTTGGTATCACATTTAAGAAATCTTTACCAAATCCAATATCATGAAGCGTTTCCCCTGTTTTCTTCTAAGAGCTTTACAGCTTTAGCTCTTCTTTTTAGACTTTTGATACATTTAGAGATATTTTTTGGATGTGGTATAAGAGTTCAAATTTATTCTTTTTTCCCAGCACCATTTGCTGAAAGACTGTTTTTCCACTACTGAATGGAAAATGGTCTTCGCGCTTTTATCAAAAATCATTTGAGGGACACTCAGTCAGTTGACCATCTACCTTCTACTCAGGTCATGATCCCGGAGTCCTGGGATTGAGTCCCAGGTTGGGCTCCCTACTCAGCGGAGAGCCTGCTTCTCCCTCTCGCCTCACCTGACTCGTGCTCCCTCTCTTTCCCCCGGCTCGCTCTCTCAAATAAACAAAATCTTTTTTAAAAATCATTTGGAAAAAAATCATTTGCTACCAGAATTTGATGCGAAGACACTTTACTCTATTCCATTGGTCTATATAACAGTGTCTTTATAACAATACCACACTGTTTGACCTACTGTAGCTTTGTAGGAAGTTTTGAAATCAGGAAGTGTAGTCTTCCAACTTTCTTCTTTTATCAGAGTATCTCAGCTATTTGGGGTCTCTTGACATTCCATTTGAATTTTAGGATGGGTTTTTCTATTTCTGCAAAAAAAAAACCTTAGGATTTTTGGGGCGCCTGGGTGGCTCAGTGGGTTAAAACTTCTGCCTTTGGCTCAGGTCATGATCCCAGGGTCCTGGGATCAAGCCCTGCATAGGGGCTCTCTGCTCAGCAGGGAGCCTGCTTCCCTTCCTCTCTCTGCCTGCCTCTCTGCCTACTTGTGATCTCTGTCTGTCAAATGAATGAATAAAATCTTTAAAAAAAAAAACAAACTTAGGATTTTTTTTTAATATCTTTTTTTTAAAAGATTTTATTTATGTATTTGACAGACAGAGATCACAAGTAGGCAGAGAGGCAGGCAGAGAGAGAGGAGGAAGCAGGCTCCCTGCGAGCAGAGAGCCCGATGTGGGGCTGGATCCCAGGACCCTGAGATCATGACCTGAGCCGAAGGCAGAAGCTTTAACCCACTGAGCCACCCAGGCGCCCCCAAACTTGGGATTTTTATAAGGATTGCTTTGAATCCATAGATCAGTTTGGCTAGTATTGATAATCCTAAGAATAATATTAAGTCTTCCAATCTATGAACATAGGATGTCTTTCCGTTTATTTATGTCTTCTTTAATTCCTTTCAGCAACGTTTTGTAGTTTTTTTGTGTACAAGTTACACTCCTCCTCGGTTAACTTTTACTTCCTCAGTTAAGTTTATTCCTAAGTATTTTATTCTTTTTGATGTTATTGTAAATGGAATTGTTTTCTTAATTTCCTTTTTCGGTTCTTAAGTGTATGGAAACACAATTTTCGTGTGACCATCGTTTCTTATAGTCGTCACTTATCCCAGCATTGCGATATGGACCAAGGGGAGTTAGGGGACCAAGTTTGGTTGTTTTTGGTTTTTTTAAGTGAGCTCTACACCCATTATGGGACTTGAACTCATGACCTTGAGATCACGAGTGGCATGTTCTACCGACTGAGCCAGCCAGGTGCTCCCAGGTTTGTTTGGTTTTAAGAGAGGAGCCATGCTTGCATCTCTGCCCACTTGAAGGTTAGAAACATCATCTTCTCTTCTAACAAACTGACATCCTCTTTCTCTCCCCTTAAAATGACAAAGCTTCACAGCCTCTCAAAATCCATCTCTGGTGGTGTCTGGAAGGCTCAGTCAGTTGGGCATCTGACTCTTGAGTTTCTGCTCAGATAATGATCTAGGGGTCATGGGATCTAGCCCTGAGTTGGGCTCCGTGCTCAGTGGGGAGTCTGTTTGAGATTCTCTCTCTCCATCTTCCACTCCCTCTGCCCACCCCCATACTCTCTCTCTCAAATAAACAAATAAAAACTTAAAAAAAAATTGATCTCCCTGCCCCCACCCACCTGGAGTAAATCCACCACCCTACTATTAGAGATACCCAAGGCTGAAAGGGGTTGGTGTTTTTTTGTTGTTGGGTTTTTTATTTCAATACCATTGAAAAGGTAGGTTTTGCCCTCTTCAGGTCTACTCCTTCCAAATGGTTGTATCCAAAAAAGCTGTTTTTTCCCCACTCCCCTCCTGCCCCCGTTTCCACAGAAACAGGTTCTGTCCCGCTCCTTAACACATGTAAAATTTGTACAAAATATCTTCTATGAAAATGATTTGTAATCTGTAGACTTAATACCTGGGAGATCTCTTGAGATGTAAAATCCCATCCTTTGGGTTGTGGGCTTTTTTTTTGTTTGTTTTCTCCAAATAAATCTGATCTTTAAAGTTCAAAAAAAAAAAAAAATCAGTCTATGACCTGATTAGAAGCCACTGCTGTTCCATTTTAGTTACAGTAGGTCCTGTGACTTCCTTACACAAGTGGGGTAGGCTTAGGCTACCTATAAAATGGGTAGGCTGTTCTTGTCCTACTTAGGAGAGTGGATGGGAGCAGGCTATCTTGTTTATACTTATATCCTAGGATATAATAGGTGCTTAATAAATAGCAGTGAATGTACTTGTATATACACAAGTACTTCATGGATTATGAAGAGCTTTATAAATACATATTGAATGCCTTCTAGGTGCCAGGTACTATACACCAAGAATGCAAGTGGTACACAGACAGGTTCCATGCCCTCACATAGGTGACACTCTGGCTGGGGAATATAAATATTACGCAACTAACTTTACATTAATTTTAAGTGCATTAATAACAATTGTGATAGGGCGCCTGGGTGGCTCAGTGGATTAAGCCGCTGCCTTCGGCTCAGGTCATGATCTCAAGGTCCTGGGATCGAGCCCCGCATCGGGCTCTCTGCTCCGCGGGGAGCCTGCTTCCTCCTCTCTCTCTGCCTCTCTCTCTGCCTGCGTCTCTACCTACTTGTGATCTCTCTCTGTCAAATAAATAAATAAAATCTTTAAAGAAAAAAAAATAACAATTGTGATAATGTTCTGGTGAAAAGTACATAGTGCCATGAAAGAGTGTAACAGAGTGTGGGAGAGCTAACCTAGTAAGGGGTGGGGAATCAAGGAAGGCCTCCCTGAGAACGTGACATTCCAGAGCTGAGATGCAGAAGAGTAAGGAGGAGTTAGCCATGATGGGAAAGGGAGGGAAAGAGCATTTCCAGCTGGAAAAAAATGTTTCTGGAGGCCCGGAGGCAAGGAGAGAGTAATGGCTTCAGAGATACCCAGAGAAGACCAGTGGGGCTGGAGGCCTGAGAACAAAGAAGGTGGTGAGTCATGGTGACTTATAAGATGTTAAACCAAACTATTTAGGCACCACCAAAGGGTCTTCAATGGGGGGAGGGGTGCAGGGAGTGACATAATCAGCTAACACACAGAAGGTCAGCATGCAGGAAATCCACAAGGTCAAATTTCTAAATTAGAGAACTGACTCCATAAACTGATTTCAGATTCTCAGGCTTCTAGCTGGGTATATATACCTCTTTCCAGCCCTTGATTTTTTGTTTTTAACACCCTTATTGGAGTATAATTTACATACCACGAGACCCATCCATTTTAAGTGTACAATTCAAATGGTTTTTAGTAAATTTATTGAGGTGGGCACCTCTGACCATAATGTAGTTTCAGGATACTTCCTTCACCCTCAGAAAATCCCTCATGGCGCCTGGGTGGCTCAGTGGGTTAAGCCACTGCCTTCGGCTCAGGTCATGATCTCAGGGTCCTGGGATCGAGCCCCCATCGGGCTCTCTGCTCAGCAGGAAGCCTGCTTCCTCCTCTCTCTCTCTGCCTGCCTCTCTGCCTACTTGTGATCTCTCTCTGTGTGTCAAATAAATAAATAAAATCTTAAAAAAAAAAAAAAAAGAAAGAAAATCCCTCTGTCCATTTGTAGTCAACCCCTGCTCCCATCCCACAGGCAGACACTAATCTGCTTTCTTTCTCTCTATATTTGCCTTTTCTGGACATTTTGTATAAAAGGAATCATATAATATGTGGACTTCTGTGACTGGGTATTTTGGGTCTGATTTTGTCATCGGTTGTATCCCAGTAACTCTGTGTCTCCATTATTTCTCTAACCTTTTCATGCACTCTGAACTTCCATAGGAAATAGGAAAATATGGGGGGTGCCAGGCTGGCTCAGTCAGAAGACTGTAGGACTCTTGATCTCAGGGTCGTGAGGTTGAGTCCCATGATGGGTATAGAGTCCCATGAAGGATATAAATAAATAAAACTTAAAGAAGAAAAAGGAAATAGGAAAATTTGGGTAAACAAAAGGGGGAAAAAAGAGCTTCATTTTCTCAATAAATCTTTCCTAACACATTCTGCTATAGTTGACATTCTCCCGGAGCATTCTGCTCAAAGCACCTGATTCCTGTCAGAAGACCTGAGCTCACCTCTTGACTCTGCTACTTTCTGGTTATGTGATCTGGGCCTCTTGGAGTTTCTGTTTTCCAGTCTGTAAAGTGAGCCAAATAATGCTACCTTATGTTATGAGGACTGGGAGCTAATGCATACTTAACATAGGGCCCAGCATTTGATAAGTGCTCCATAGAGGCAAACCGTTATCATAAATGTTCCTATGCAATATTTTATTTTTATTTATTACAGTTTTTTTAAGTAAGCTCTATGCCCAACATGGGTCTTGAACTTATGGCCCCAAGATGAAGGGACGCATGCTCTACCGACTAAGCCAGCCAGGTGCGCCTCTAAGCAACTTTAAAAAAAAAAAAAGATTTTATTTATTTATTTGACAGATCACAAGCAGGCATAGAGGCAGGCAGAGAGAGAGGGGAAAGCAAGCTCCCTGTTGGAATGCGGGGGGGGGGGGGGCTCCCTCCCAGGACCCTGAGATCATGACCTGAGCCGAAAGCAGAGGCTTAACCCACTGAGCCACCCAGGCGCCCCTCTAAGCAACATTTAATGAATTCATTTTAATGAATACATTAAATACAAATATTTAATGAATACATTAAATACAAATAATACAAATGGAATACACCGTATTCCATTTGTGGCTATCCCTTAGTTGGTTTGACCATAGCTCTTGAATATGTAAGCCAGGGGTCAGTTAACTACAGCTCCCAGCTGTTGCCTGGGAGTCTGAGAATGGCTTTCCCATGTTTAAATGGCTGTCAGGATTAAAAAAAAAAAAAAAAAAAAAAACTAAACTAAAATAATACTATTTCATGACATGGGAAAATTATATGAAATTCACATTTTAGTCTCTATCAATAAAACTTTATTGAAACACAGCTATACCCTCTTGTTTATTTTTTAAGTTATTTGTTTAAAGATTTTATTTATTCGGGGCGCCTGGGTGGCTCAGTGGGTTAAGGCCTCTGCCTTCGGCTCAGGTCATGATCTCAGGGTCCTGGGATCGAGCCCCGTATTGGGCTCTCTGCTCAGTGGGGAGCCTGCTTCCTCCTCTCTCTCTGCCTGCCTCTCTGCCTACTTGTGATCTCTGTCTGTCAAATGAATAAAAATAAAATCTTAAAAAAAAAAGATTTTATTTATTCAACAGAGAGAGCGCAAGTAGGGGGAGCAGTAGGCAGAGGGAGAAGCAGGCTCTCTGCTGAGCAGGGTGTCTGATGTGGGGCTCCATCCTAGTGAGGACCCCTAGCACTCTGGGATCATGACCCCAGCCGAAGGCAGATGCTTAACAGGACTGAGCCACCCAGGCGCCCCACCCTCTTGTTTGCATATTGTCTGTTACTGCTTTGCAACAGCAGAGTTGAGTGGTTAGCAGAAACCGTATGACCACAAAACCGGACTCTTTACAGAAAAAGTTGGCTGATACATGGTGTAGATAATTTTTCACTTCTTATACTTTATAAAAAATACTGCAAGGAGCATCAAAGGCCTGGGAGACCAGCCCTCAGTGGTCTGTTCAGTTTTCTCTCCCAAAGTCCTGCCACCTGGCTGGTTTCATTCTGGCCATTCTGGTCTTTCAGCTCTGGGATTGTAGCACGTCGGGTCCACCATCCAGGTTCTGCCTCTATTTAAACAGCCCTTCCCCCTACAACTTTGTCTGGTGGTCTTCTATTTCTTCTTCAGGTTTCAGTTTTAAAGTCTTTACTTTAGGAAAGCTTTCCCAGAGCTCCCCCTCCCAGCCAAATGTGGCATAGTACCCGGTTTGCTCTTCTCTCCCCTCACTAAGCCTTGCGCAATCAGGCATTGGGTCTAACGCTACTACAGCTGATCCTTGAACAATGCGGAAGTTAGGGGTGCCAACCCCCCCCCCCCATACGCTCCCCTGTTGTAAAAAGTACCATTATAGGGGCGCCTGGGTGGCTCAATTGGTTGAACATCAGACTTTTGATTTCGGCTCAGGTCATGGTCTGTGGGATAGAGCCCCACATCAAAGCCCCCGTCAGGCTCCAAGCTCAGTGCAGAGTCAGCATATCCCTCTCCCTCCCTCTCTGCCCCTCATCCTGCTCTCACATGCACTCCCTCCCTCTCTCCCTCTCTCTCTAAACTAAGTAAGTCTTGGGGCACCTGGTGGCTCAGTTGGTTAAGCATTTGACTTTGGCTCAGGTCATGATCCCAGGGTCCTCTGATGGAGCCCTGGGAGCCTGCTTCTGCTTTTCCCTTTCCTTCCACCCCTCTCCTAGCTCATGCTCTCTCTCTCAAATAAATAAATACAATCTTTTTTTTTTTTAAAGATTTATTTATTTGACAGATAGAGATTACAAGTAGGCAGAGAGGCAGGCAGAGAGAGAGAGAGAGAGAGCAGGAAGCAGGGTCCCTGCTAAGCAGAGAGCCCAGTGCGGGGCTAGAACCCAGGACCCTGGGATCATGACCTGAGCTGAAGGCAGAGGCTTTAACCCGCTGAGCCACCCAGGCGCCCCAATACAATCTTTAAAAAATAAAAAATAGGGCACCTGGGTGGCTCAGTTGGTTGGGCAACTGCCTTAAGCTTGAGTTATGATCCCAGAGTCCGAGGAACGAGTTCCACATCAGGCTCCCTGCTAAGCAGGGAATCTGCTTCTTCCCCTCATCCTCCCCTCTCTCAGCTCTCTCTCTCTCTCTCTCTCAAATAAATAAATAAATAAAACATTTTAAAAATAAAAAATAAGTCTTAAAAAAAAACCCCAGTATAACTCCCCACTGAGTATAATTTTTGACTCCCCCAAAGCTACCTTCGGTTGACTAGAAGCCTGATAACATAAATAGTTGATTAACACGTTTTTTGTATTATGTGTATTGTATACTGCAGTCTTACGATAAAGTTAAACTAGAAAAAAGAAAATGGTATTTTTTTAATATTTTATTTATTTGACAGAGAGAAATCACAACTAGGCAGAGAGGCAGGGAGAGAGAGAGGAGGAAGCAGGCTCCCTGCGAGCAGAGAGCCCGATGTGGGGCTCAATCCCAGGACCCTGGGATCATGACCTCAGCAGAAGGCAGAGGCTTTAACCCACTGAGCCACCCAGGCACCCCAAGAAAATGGTATTAAGAAAATCATCAGGGGCAAGCCTGGGTGGCTCAGTAGGTTAAGAGTCTGCCTTGATCCCAGAGTACTGGAATCGAGCCCCATGTGGGGCTCCCTGCTCAGCTGGGAGCCTGCTTCTTCCTCTCCTGCCTCTCCCTCCTGCTTGTGCTCCCTCTCTGTCTCTCAAATAAATAAATAACATCTTTAAAAAAAAAGAAAAGAATCAGGGAGGGGCACCTGGCTGGCTCAGTCAGTAGAGCATGCAACTCTTGATTTTGGGTCATAAGTTCAAGACCCACCTTGGGCATAGACCTTACTTAAAAAAAAAAAAAAAAATCATAAGGAAGAGAAAATACATTTCCAGTATTGAACCTGTGCAGTTCAAACCTGTGTTGTTCAAGGGTCTACTGTATATTGGAGCACTAATATACATTTGTTGTTAGAATGAATGAACCCTTTGCTAAATCTTTTTCCTTTTTTTTACATTTTCTAAAAATTAACATATAACGTATTATTAGCCCCAGGGTACAGCTTAAACCTTTTTAAGTTTTTCTTTATTTTTTTCAATAATCTCTATTCCCAAGGTGGGGCTCCAACTCACCACCAGGAGATCTAGACTAGGGTCACATGCTCTTTGGGCCAACCAGGTGTCCCTAAATCTCCTTTTAAACATAATTTTACATGAGGATACATTCTTGGGAGATGAGTTTTTTGAAGGTTTTAGATTCTTGTGTCTGTGCTGAATGGTTACCCAGAAAGGTTGATGGTATCCATCAGTAAGAAAATGCTAACCTGGTATTTTAAACTATTGCTTCTGTTTTTCAAGGACAAAAGCTATAGAAAGAACATTAACACAGCTAAAGGGAAATACAGGGCGCCTCAGTGGGTTCCGATGGTTGAGCGACTACCCTCTCCTTCTCCCCTCACTCGTGCTCTTTCTCTTTTTCAAAAAAGAAAAAGGAAAGGATATAGATGCCTAGTTAAAAGGGAAGAATTCTTACAAAATCAAAGTTATGCGTGAAGATTCAATCACCTCTGCAAACAGACACTTAGGAGTCCAGATATTCCCACTGGGGGCATAATTCAGAGTGCTCTTGAGTAAACATAGAATTTACCTTCCTAAATCTCAATTCCCTAACCTGTGAAACCGAAAAATAGCTGCTCTTCCTACGTCAGCAATCATCTGCTGGTTTGTGAAAAATCAGTTTGTACCCAAAATACTTTGATGTTTCTCACACATAGTTAACTTACCTAGCTAATTGTCAGTATCTTCTCACTAGCTTAAAATCTCAACCACCCCAACCAAACTTCCACATAGAAGAGCAGTCACGCTCAAATTACTACACATCTGAGCGTCTAACTTCCACAATCTTCCGACACACGACCGGAAAACGAGAATAGACTATTCTTTGGTTACTAAAAATAAGGGCGCCGAGACCAACGATCACCAGCTGCCCAAGTACCAAAAAATTATGCTTCCGAAATCTCTTGATGTCGATTCCGCACGTAGAGCAATGGAGCTGCCCTAAGTGTGCCACTCACGACAGAAGCCCTTTTTGCCTTTTCAGAAACAAAAACAGAGTGGCAGTGCTGGCGAATCCCTCTTTCGATAAAGGTGAAAACAAACTGTAAGCAATTTCTTATTCTGTGTTCCTCATATTGAAGGGGAAATTGCAAGACATGCTGATCCGTTGAGAATACTCACAAGAAGACTTTTATGATTTGTCCTTTGGATTTTTATGTAGAAGTAAGGGCAGGTATGTAAATTGTATGCAAATGCAAGCGATGCTTGCTGGGAAGGGGCCGACGGGCGCAGAGGGAGTGGCTAGGAAGTGCGGTTGTGGGAGACCGCGGGGGAGCTGTCGCCCGTTGCAGTGGGCCTCGGGACGCACCTGTTGTACATTAGGTTGGGTACTCGCTTCTCGGAGGCTCTCGGTACCTATCTGAAGACACAAATCCCACCCTATTAAAATTGAAAATGTACGAACTTGCGCTATCCGTGGCCATCCACCCGGAAGAGGCTCCACCAGGAGAGAACTGGCAGCACTGGGAGAGAAAAAACTGGGAGCAACCTAATCTGCTAACGGATTAGCAAAACGTAGTGTGTTCATAAAGTGGAATGAATGCCATCTGCTGCGCTGCCAGAGATTGAATTAAACACCAAAAAGCACTGAGTGATAAGAGTTGCAGAATAAAGTACAGCATGACTTTATTATTATAAATACGAAATTTGGATTGGTCAAATAAATTATCAACAGATAAAAAAAATTGAAGGTGAACATTAAAGTAATAAAGAACATACACGTGTGCACATAAAACCCAGTGCTACATATTTCTAATGCCACTTTATTAACTTTTAAAAAAGGATTTGCCAGAACCCACATCAGTGACCACCTCTCTCTGGGAAGGAGGGAAGGATGGGGACCATGACACACAAGACATTAGACTTACCTGTAATACTGTATTTTATTTTATGTTATTTTATTAAGATTTTATTTATTTATTTGACAGACAGAGATCACAAATAGGCAGAGAGGCAGGCAGAGAGAGAGAGGAGGAAGCAGGCTCCTCAGCAAACAGAGAGCCCAATGCAGGGCTCGATCCCAGGACACTGGGACCATGACCTGAGCCGAAGGCAGGGGCTTTAACCCACCGAGCCACCCAGGCGCCCGTACTGTAATTATTTTAAAAAGCAGGGGCACCTGGGTGGCTCGGTGGGTTAAGCCTCTGCCTTCTGCTCAGGTCGTGATCTCCCCCCCACCCCCCATCAGGCTCTCTGCCCAGCCGGCAGCCTATTCCCCCTCTCTCTCTGCCTGCCTCTCTGCCTACTTGTGGTCTCTCTCTGTCAAATGAATAAATAAAATCTTTTAAGAAAAAAGCATAATAGGCTATTTTATTATTGTGAAATTTTATTTTGTGTAACTTAGAATTTTTTTTTTAAAGATTTTTTATTTATTTGACAGAGAGAGATCACAAGTAGATAAGAGAGGCAGGCAGAGAGAGAGAGGGAAGCAGGCCCCTGCTGAGCAGAGAGCCCGATGCGGGGCTCTATCCCAGGACCCTGAGATCATGACCTGAGCCGAAGGCAGCGGCTTAACCCACTGAGCCACCCAGGCGCCCCATTTTTTTTTTTAAGATTATTTATTTATTTATTTGACAGAGAGAGATCACAAGTAGATAGAGAGGCAGGCAGAGAGAGAGAGGGAAACTTAGAATTTTTTTTTAACTTGTCCTTGCTTTCTGCATTTTCTCTGTAATTTTTTAAAAAGATTTTAAGTGGGGCGTCTGGGTGGCTCAGTGGGTTAAAGCCTCTGCCTTTGGCTCAGGTCATGATCCTAGGGTCTTGGGATTGAGCCCTGCATCTGGCTCTCTGCTCAGCAGGGAGCCTGCTTCCTCCTCTCTCTCTGCCTGCCTCTCTGCCTACTTGTGATTTCTGTCAAATAAATAAAATGTTTTTTAAAAAATTAAAAAATTAAAAAAAAAGATTTTAAGTAATCACTACACCTTATGTGTGGCTGGAACTCACAATCCTGAGATCAAAAGTCGCATGCTCTCCTGACTAAGCCAATCAGGCACCTCCGTATATTTCATTTTTTAAAGTCAGGTTTGGGGTGCCTGTATGGCTCATTCGTTAAGCATCTGCCTTGGGCTCATGATCCCGGAGTCCTGGAATGGAGCCCCACGTGGGGCTCCCTGGTTGGCCTTGATTTCCCTCTCCCTCTCCCTCTCCACCCCTGCTCATGTTCCTGCTCTCGCTGTCAAATAAATAAATAAAATCTTAAAAAAAAAAAAGTCAGGTTTGTTGATATGTAATTTACATATAGTAAGTTCACCTTTTTTATCACATCGTTCAACAAACTCATGTAGACACGTATTCTGCTACCACAATCAGTCAAGTATCAAACATTTCTATCACCCCCAAAACTTCGTCTCCTTTTCTAGTCAACCCTTCTCCCTAGCCCCAATCCTGGTAATCAGTGCTCTTCTCTGGCCCTGTAGTTTTGCCTTTTCCAAAATGCCATAAAAATAGATTTGCTCACATATACTTCATTTTTAATATAAAAACATGTGCTAATTGTAAAAAAACTGAAAAGGTACAGAAATGTGAGAATGTTTTCCCCCAACTCCTATTAACAGCTTAGTGTTTCTCTTACCAGACTGTTTTCTATGTACATATACACAGATTTTTTTTTTGAAACAAAAAATACAGACTTTCAGGCATTTTACTTTCCTTAATGTATTTTAATGATACATAGAAGTACCTGAACTCTACAAAGTAGAAGCTGCAAGAGAAGGGATTCACATAAACAGCTTACACTGTAACAGGATGCAGACTTATAGTATTAAACTGGAGGAAAGTCTAGATGGGGGTACTGTCAGCTGTTCGTTGGGGGCTCCTCCTATAATCCACCACTCATCTCTTCAAAACAAACCATTATTTCACTCCTCTATTTAACACTCCAATGTCTTTCCATTGTGCAATAAATAAACCCCACGTCCTCACCATAGCCTACAAGGTCCAGCCTGAGCTGACCTCTGCCTGCCTCTCCAAACTCTTTACCTGCCACTCTCCCTATCACCTATTAAATTCCAGCCACCTGGGCCATCCTGGCCATTTTGAATAACCTTTCCTAGCTCAGGGCCCTCCATCACCCAACTAAATAAATCTGGTATGTACCTATTTATGTATTTTATTTTGGCATTCTCTCTTCTTACATTTTTGTGTACTTTCTGGTGGTCTGTTTTCCCACTCCAGATTGTAAAGGACAAGGATATTTATTGTCTGTGGTATCTACTATTACATACGCAGCACCTAGCAAAAGGCTTCTCACACAAGGAGCACTCTGTTAAATGAATGGATGTATATTTAAACTGGTCTTAAAAGAGGAATGGGGGGGGGTGCGGGACAGTGTGGTGTGCCAGAGCCTTAGGAAAATGAAGTGAGCAGTATCAGGGATATTAGGCTAAAGAAGCTGCTCAAAGCCTAATGGTGAAGGGGCCTTGAATCTAAGAATTCATATCTGGTGGCAGTGTAGACGGTGACTGGGAGGAGGACTGTTAAGATACAAAGACTAGGAGGGCACTGGACATAGTCAAAGAGCATATGGTTCTTGATCTCAGAGTTGGGTTTGAGCCCCATGTCGGATGTACAGATTACTAAAAAAATTAACTTAAAAAACAAACAAACAAAAATGGTAGGAGACACCTCTTCCTGATCCCTGCGGGCAGTTACTATGGCTCACTTTGGGCTGTCACAAGCCTTTGGCCATTCCTGCCACATTGTTCAGGGCTGGGTCTTACATGCCTATCACCTGGCATAGGGTAAAAAATAAAGTTATCTCAAAGCATCTGATGGAAAAACAAAAACCATCAGTTTAATGGTTACATACACCATAGTATTAGGCTTTACAATTAGACTTCTGAGTTCAATTTGAGATCGCACTTATTAGCTAAAACCTTACTTCATCTCTCACCGGTTTTTCTTTAAAAGATTAAACGATAAATCGCAGTTCAGGGGCTTAGCAAAATTCCTGGATGATAGTAAACGCTCAACTATTAGTTGCCAATCCACAGGTACAAACGGTCTCTCTTGTCTCCGGGTTCTCGTGTTGCCAACAGAGTTCAACAGAATTACCTACTGGGTGCTGCGGTCCCAGGTGGGTTTCTCCATCCCGTTATTAAGATAAAGGCACCAACTAAAAATGGCGACCTCTAAACCGTCCGAGGGCGTCAATTACCCGTAGTGCTAGCGATATATACGACAAGCCGAGACGGAAAGAAACAAGGGCAAGGCTCGTAACACCTGGGTAGAAGGCGAACGGCTCGCCCACGCTGCCAGTCAACCCCAAGCAAGAAAAAACAACTGCTGGAGCTGAGCAACAGCCTGCAGCCCGACCACGTGTCAGGAGCCAGTCTGCGCCTGCGCAAGTCAGGCGCGCGCCCGCCGGCCGGAAGAGCCGCGCGTTTCCGGGTTGGAGGCGGGGAGCGGTGCCGGAAGTACTCGGGGAGGGCCGAGCAGTCGGACCGGCTGCTGAGACGAACGCTTCATTGGGGCAGTCTCCGCATATCATGGGGAGATAGACGCTGCTGCCTGTGAGTCTTGGGCCCTGGCAGTTGAGGAAGAAGAGCGGGAGGAGGGAGTCAGGACCCAGACCCACAGTGGGTCAGTGTTTGAAGAACTAGGTTGTGGAGGAGACCGGGTTGTGCGAGGAATCAGGCTGTTGGGACGGGACTGAGGGGAACGGGGCTCGGAGAAGACGCGGCTGTGGGGACCCGGGCTGTAGACGGGACTTAGGGAACGGGGACGGACGTGAGTTATCCGGCACCTGAGGGAAAGCGGTGTGAGAGGGACAGGATTGTGAAGACCCGTGCTCCTAAGAGGAGAGGGTCGGAGAGGAAAGGGGTGTGAAGACACGGGCTTCCGAAAGGTAAAAGCGGAGCTGTGAGGACTTGGGCTCCTAAGAGACAGAAGCGGGACAGTGAAGATCCAGGCTCCTAAGGAGTCAGAAACAGGGTAGCGAAGACAGGTTCCTGAGGGGCAGGAGCACTCAGAAAACACTTGGGTTTGGAAGGAACAGCAGCAGGCAATGAAGACGGGCTTCTGTGTGGACGGGATTAGGGCTTGGAGACTCCGAAGTACTTGAAGGAACAGGGCAGTGAGGACCCGAGCTCGCCAAAGCGGAGAGTGTAAGGGGCCATGGCTTCGAGATCAGACTCCAAGGGAAGGGGAGAGAGTTTGGAAAAGATCTAGTGATTTTTTTTTTTTTTTTCTCACCCACTCTTGAGTCCAGAGTGGTAAAAGATGTATTCCAGGGAAGAAGACCCTTCGCGCTGCCTGCTTGGTTTTGGACAGGCTTTTCTTGTGTCAGATACTTTATCTAGGAAAGCCCCATGCAAGCATCTTCATTTTCTGCTTCATTCTTTCGAAGCTCTGATGTGAAGTCGAAGCCGTTTGAACCCAGTTATATACTTGATAAGTGCTTTAAATACCATTCCATTCAACCTTATTGAGCACAGATCTCTGCATCTCAAATCAAAGAATGTTGGAGATAGGAGGACAGGATGGCCCAGAAAGATAATCTTTTTTAAACTCCTGTTTTATATGCAAAGAGGCTAAGGTCCAAAGAGGGTATAGGATCACAGTGAGGTAATGGTTGATTAGATCATAATTTTTATATAGTACCCTGCTGTGTCTAGCAAATAGGAGATACTTGGTAAATAGCCTTGAAAACATGCTTGTAGAATCTTTGCTTTAACCTCAAACTCAAGAAGGAAATTTTTTACAAATTTAGTACTTAATTTTGAGGCTCTTTACTGTATTGACATCGATACAGTGAATGACACTTAACCAGGTAGGGAACCTTTAAATGAAGCCCCGTCCGTCCCCCCCCCCCAAATTTAGGAAGCAGTTTAGAAAGTTGCAGATAAATAAGTTGTATCCTGTATTTTTATTATAGGCATTTACTGGAGATGGCTGCTTTTCTTTTCTTTTTTATTTTTTAAAGATTTCTTATTTGAGAGAGACAGCGAGTACAAGCAGGGGAAGCAGCAGAGGGAGCAGGAGAAACAGGCTGCCCGCTGAGCAGGGAGCCTGACTCCAGCTCCGTCCCAACCTGAGCCAAAGGCAGGTGCTTTAACCAACTGAGTCCCCTTTCCCCCCACCCCCACGCCCCAGATGGCTGCTTTTCAATAAGAATGTCAAAGATACTTGGAGGAGTCACTTCCTTTCAATAATATCTTTTCCTGAAACCTACTCAGACTAATCAGGCACTATCATAAGCACTTTCAAATATTAAATCATTTAATTATCACTTAGAGCCCCACAAGTTAGATATTTTTAGTCCCGTTGTATAGATAATGGAATTAATTCAGAGATTAAGTACCTTGCCTGACAACATGGTACTAAATCCTTGTTATGTGTTTGACTAACTTTGTTCTACTTTTCTAAGTGAATTCCTCTCCATGTATCAGTTTGCACATCAAAATAGAAATAACAGGGGCGCCTGGGTGGCTCAGTGGGTTAAAGCCTCTGCCTTTCGCTCAGGTCATGATCCCAGGGTCCTGGAATCCAGCCCCACGTCGGGCTCTCTGCTTGGCGGGGAGCCTGCTTCCTCCTCTCTCTCTCTCTCTCTCTCTCCTACTTGTGATCTCTGTCAAATAAATAAAATCTTTAAAAAAAATAGAAATAACACACAAAACATATCATTGAATGAAAGCATTCCCCCCTCCCTTAAGACTTCTCTTTATGTGAAGTACTATAATTTGTTAGGATACTTATATAGTGTAGTATTTGAAGAGAACTAAATTTCGTTGTTTTTTTTTTTTTTAAATTTGACAGAGAGAGACACAGCAAGAGAGGGAACACAAGCAGGGGGAGTGGGAGAGGGAGAAGCAGGCCTCCCGCTGGGCATAGAGCCCAATGTGGGGCTTGATCCCAGGACACTGAGATCATGACCAGAGCCCAAGGCAGAGGCTTAATGATAGAGCACACAGGCGCCCCGTTTTTCTGTGTTTTTAAAAAAGAATAGATATTTAAGATAGGAAAATGGGACCTGAGTTGAACTTTTCCTCACAATGGACTAGGATATACTTAATTTTAAATTTAGGAGGCCAAGAAAGACCAACTTGAAGAACAAGGACCTAAATTGTATTAACTTTGCAATTAATTTTTAAAAAATATTTTATTTATTTGACAGAGAGAAATCACAACAAGGCAGAGAGGCAGGCAGAGAGAGAGGAGGAAGCAGGCTCCCCGCGGAGCAGAGAGCCGGATGCGGGGCTCGATCCCAGGACCCTGAGATCATGACCTGAGCTGAAGGCAGAGGCTTTAACCCACTGAGCCACCTAGGGGCCCCGAACTTTGCAATTAATTTTAACCTAAACTAAATCAGGGAAATTGGGCCAACTAGTTGAAACTATTATTTTTTCCCAAAGGGTTAGCTTATACCGTTTGAAAGTGCCTCTACTGTTTACAAGTGATCAAAACTTACACCAAATTATGAAATAAAGCATACCCAAGCCACCATTTCAAAGTACCTGATGGTTTAATTAATGATAACTTAGTTCTGAGTTAATATCCTCATCTACATTTGCAAAATTATTTATTTCACTCATTTGTGGCTCTAGCATTGAGTTATAATAGTATTTCAGAGTACCTGATCAGAAAATCATTGTGTTAGAGCAGATATGAACATAGAACATATTACTTTTGATCTGCAGTCTTCATGGAAAGCCCCCAAATACTTTGGAAACAATCTACCAGCAGTGGTTAGAGTCTGTACTGTGAAACAGGTGTGCTGGATGCAGAAGACAAACTGAAATCAGTACATATGGACTTAATCTAAAATCTTACACTCTTTTTTAGAGCTGGAAAGGACTTTAAAATCTGTCTGATCCTATTCTTAATTACAGATGTAGAAACTCTGGTTAAAGGGAGCTCATAAAACTCAGTGGCAGATGGGTGGCTCAGTGGGTTAAGCCACTGCCTTCGGCTCAGGTCATGATCTCAGGGTCCTGGGATCGAGTCCCGCATCGGGCTCTCTGCTCAGCAGGGAGCCTGCTTCCCTCTCTCTCTCTCTGCCTGCCTCTCTGTCAAATAAATAAATAAAATCTTTAAAAAAAAACAAAAAACAAAAAACTCAGTGGCAGAAATAGGATGATACCCAGCCCTCCTGACTTGGGTCTTCCCTGTGTCATAGTACCCCTCATCAACCTCCTGTGGACTATTTACCACTACCCTGCTGTGTCACTTCTTTTTTCAGTCACTTTTTTGTTTTTATTTTTATTTTTTTATTTTTATTTATTTATTTGACAGACAGAGATCACAAGCAGGCAGAGAGGCAGGCAGAGAGAGAGGAGGAAGCAGGCTCCCTGCGGAGCAGAGAGCCTGATGAAGGGCTTGATCGCAGGACCCTGAGATCATGACCTGAGCTGAAGGCAGAGACTTTAACCCACTGAGCCACCCAGGCGCCCCCACTTTTTAAAAATTTTTTAATGTCTGTAGTCATAAAAATGGTTATAGGATGGCACCACCACATACTACAATGGGAAAACCTTTTAGTTTTATTTTTTATTTTTTTTAAGCATTTTATTTGTTTATTTGACAGAGAGAGAGGGAACACAAGCAGGGGGAGTGGGAAAGGGAGAAGCAGGCTTCCTGCCAAGCAGGGAGCCCAACGTGAGCCTCCATCCCAGGACCCCGGGATGATGACCTGAGCTGAAGGCAGACGCCTGACGTGCCCAGCCTTTTAGTTTTAATACAGTGGTTTCTGTAACTAAGATTTAGAAGAGGAGGGCATATATATTATATAATTTTAGCAAACATTTATTTGTACTTTCCATGTGCCAGGCACTCTTCTGAGTGCTTTAGATTCATAAGCTCAATGTATTGTCACAACAGTCCCATAAGGTACACTATATGATTAACTCAATTTTTCAGATGAGGAAATTGAGGCATAAAGAGATTAGATAACTTGCTTGGAGACTTATGCTAATTAATAAGTGGCAGAGTTGGTACTTGAACTCAGACACTGCCACCAGAGTCCATGCCTTCAACCACTGCATTGTACTGCCTTTCTGTTAAGTCAAAACCACCTAAATAGGACCAAACTAGGCAAAAAAACTAGTGGGGAAAAAATCCCACGTTTTTATTGTTCTTGGGTCTTTTATATAGGATGCAATTAATGAATCTGTTTTTTTAGGCTGGGAAATATAAGTTCATTTAGATACATGTAGAAGCCAGTGAGAAGGGCGCCTGGGTGGCTCAGTGGGTTGGGCCACTGCCTTGGGCTCAGGTCATGATCTCGGGGTCCTGGGATCAAGTCCCGCATCGGGCTCTCTGCTCAGCAGGGAGCCTGTTTCCCTCTCTCTCTCTCTCTCTGCCTGCCTCTCTGCCTACTTGTGATCTTTCTCTCTTGCTGTCAAATAAATAAATAAAATCTTTAAAAAAAAAAAAAAAGAAGCCAGTGAGAAGAGAAGCAGATACAAAACCCAGTCATTAGGTGAAGTCACATACCATAGTGATAGGGCAGTCCCGTCTGGCAGTCCCGTTCACTCCAGTATTTTGTTTGAATAATTCCTAAACATTTCAGAAATGAAAGGGTTTTAGAGACAATCTGGTCTTTTACTCCGCTATTCTGTTCACTTAAAAAAAAAATCTTGGGGCACCTGGATGGCTCAGTGGGTTAAGCCTCTGCCTTCAGCTCAGGTCATGATCCCAGGGTCCTGGGATCAAGCCCCAAATCGGACTCTCCTTCCTCCTCTCTCTCTCTGCCTACCTCTCTGCCTACTTGTGATCTCTCTCTGTCAAATAAATAAATAAAATCTTAAGAAAAAAATCTTGGTGGGTGGATCTGTGGGGGGCTAGGCTGGCCCAGTCGGAAGAGCATGCAACTCTTGATCTCAGGTTTGTAAGTTCAAGCCCCCAACATTGGGTGTAGAGTATACTTAGAAAGACAATCTTTTTTTGTTTTTTTTTTTTAAGATTTTATTTATTTATTTGGCAGAGAGAAACACAGCAAGAGAGGGAACACAAGCAGGGAGAGTGGGAGAGGGAGAAGCAGGATTCCTGCCAAGCAGGGAGCCTGATGTGGGGCTCGATCCCAGGACCCTGGGATCATGACCTGAGCCGAAGGCAGAAGCTTAACGACTGAGCCACCCAGGCGCCCCAGAAAGAAAATCTTCAGGAAAAAAAAAAATCTGTTAATGGAACAGATGTCTAAAAAACACCATGGTCTTATAACTACTACAAGGTATCCCCCCATCTTCTACCCTCTGAAAAATCGGATACTCTTAGTACAGTAATAGGGTTGCAACTGGATTTCTGTTTGAGGTACAAGCTGTTAAAAGGAAAAGCAGTTAGAAACTGTTATCCTAAGCCTATCAACTGGAGTCTAAATGCAACTGGGAATGGGGGAGGATAGGCTTGGTATTTAATTGAAATCCTAGCCATACAGTCTTGTTTTGATAAAATTACTAAATAACTTTTACTGTAGATCACTGGGGCATGGACTTTCTGGACTTATTTTGTAACTCCTGGCATGTGATTTCTACATAGTAGGTGCTAATAAGGGTTTACTCTTATAATTGTTCTCCCAAACTGTCCCACAGTAAATGCCCATTTTAACACTGCAGTACTTTCTATTTCTTGGCATTCCAAGTAAGTGAAAATTAGAAATTTGAGTAGTCCAAAGGCAACCAAGGTATATTATGTAATGGAATTCAGTTATTTACAGTCACTTCATTCCATTGTGCTTGGTCAGCATCATCCACAGTTGGACTTGATGAAAGTTGTCAGTAAACAAATAATTTGGATGTAGAGGCATTGACCATTTCAGAATGGTTGTGATGTTTTGTTTTTTATTTTACATACCAAAAAATCCACCCTTTTGGGAGTACAGTTCTGTGAGTTGTGACAAATGCATACTGTCATATAAGCACCATGACACTGCTACCTCACAGTTCCACCACTCCCAGAGTTTCCTTCATGCTGTACCTTCGTCGTCCAGCCCTAGCACTCCAAGCCACTGGCAGCCACTAATCTGTTTTCTCCATCCATATAGCTTTGCCTTTTCCAGAGTGTCATATAAATGGAATCATACAGTGAGCAGCCTTTTGAGTCTTGCCTCTTTCACTTAGCATATGCACTCGAGATTACCCATGTTGTTGCATGGATCAGTAATTGTTCCTTCCTATTGCTGAGTGGTATTTTATTGTATGGATATATATTCTTAGTTTATCCACTCACCAGTGGATAATCTGGAAAGGAAATCTGGATTGTTTCCAGTTTTGGGCAGTTATAATGTTGCTATAACATTCATGTACTGATTTTTGTGTGAACATGTTTTCATTTCTTTAGGGTAAATAACTAGGGGTGGGATTGCTGGATCATATAATAAGTATATATTTAGCTTTATAAGAAACTGCCAAACTGGGGCGCCTGGCTGGCTTAGTCAGTTAAGCGGCTGCCTTCAACTCAGGTCATGATCCTGGGGTCCTTGGATAGAGTCCTGAGTCAGACTCGCTGCTGAGCAGGGAGTTGGCTTCTACCTCCGCTCCTCTACCCAACTTGTGCTCTATCACTCACTCTCTCTCAAATAAATAAGATCTTAAAAAAAAAAAAAAAAAAGGAATTTAAAAAAAAAACCCTGCTAAACTGTTTTCCAAAGAGATTGCACCATTTTACGCAGTCACACAGAAATGTACGAGTTTCAGTTGCTCAACATCCTCTCCAGCACTGGTTGATTTTTAAAAAATTTTAATTATTCTAATAGTATTTAGTACTCATTTCCCTAATTGCATTTCCCAGATGACTAATGATACTGAGTATCTTTTCATGTGTTTATTTGCCATCTATATATCTTCGGTGAAAGATCTGTTCAGATTTTTTGCCTATTTTTTAAATTGGTCTTTTATTGTCGAATCCTGGATACAAGTTGTTTGTCAGATATGTGATTTGTAAATATTTTCTCTTAGTCTATGACTAAGAGAGCAGGAGTTTACATTTTTATTAAATCCACTTTTTTTCTGGTACAAAATCTACATTTTATTTTCTTTTCTCTTTAAGATTTTATTTATTTGACAGAGACCTCAAGAGAGGGAGCACAAGCAGGGGGAGTGGGAGAGGGAGAAGCAGGCTTCCCACTGAGCAGGGAACCCGGTGGGGGGCTCTATCCCAGGACCCTGGGATCATGACCTGAGCCAAAGGCAGATGTGTAACGACTGAGCCACCCAAGCGCACACTTAGTTTCTTTCTTTTGTGGATTGTGCTTTTGGTGTTATATCTAAGATTCCTGCCCTGACCCAAAGTTATGAAGACTTTTTTCCCTACACTTTCTTGTAAAAGTTTTATGGATTTACATTTTTTTAAAAGATTTTCTTTATTTGACAGATAGCAAGAGAAGGAACACAAGCGGGGGGGTGGGAGAGAGAGAAGCAGGCTCCCCAGTGAGCAGGAGCCCCCCCAAAAAAGTGATATAGAGATCCACACAGGGCTGGATCCCAGGGCTCTGGGATTATGACCCGAGCTGAAGGCAGACACTCAATGACTGAGCCACTAGGCACCCCTCCTCTTCCTCGTTTTTTTGTGTTTTTTTTTTAAGAATTTTTTTAAATTTATTATTTATTTGACAGGCAGAGATCACAAGTAGGCAGAGAGAGAGAGAGAGGTGGAAGCAGACTCCCTGCTGAGCAGAGAGCCCAATGTGGGGCTCGATCCCAGGACCCTGAGATCATGACCTGAGCCAAAGGCAGAGGCTTTAACCCACTGAACCACCCAGGCACCCCTCTTCCTCGTTTTTTAAAAACATCTTTATTGAGATGCTATTCACATATCATACAATTCACCATTATCAGATGTACAGTTCAATGGCTTTCTTTGTACACTCATGCTTGTGCAGCCATCACCATAATCTAATTTCGATTATTTTTATCCCCCCTAAAATGAATCCTCTACCATTAGCAGTCAGTCCCTGTCCTTTTCCCCCACTCTTCAGCCCTGGCAACCACTAATCTACTTTCTGTTTCTATAGATTGGTCTATATAAATTCCATTTCATATAAATGGAATCATACATGTGGTCTTTTCAACTATATTCTTTCATTTGTTTTTTAAATTTTTTAAAAAGTTTTATGTATTTAAATAATCTCTATACCCAGCACGGGGCTTGAACTTATGACCCCCAGATCAAGAGTCAAATGCTCTTACAACTGAGCCAGCCAGGCATCTTTTATTCAGCTTAATATTTTCATGAGTCTTATTCTTTTCTGATGTATTTCATTTTGTGGTTATACCCTAATTTATTTAACGATATCACTTTTCTTTTTTTTTTTTTTTTTAAGATTTATTTATTTGACAGAGAGAAATCACAAGAGAGGCAGGCAGAGAGAGAGGAAGGGAAGCAGGCTCTCCACTGAGCAGAGAGCCCGATGCGGGACTTGATCCCAGGACCCCGAGATCATGACCTGAGCCGAAGGCAGCGGCTTAACCCACTGAGCCACCCAGGCGCCCCACACTTTTTTTTTTTTTTTAAAGATTTTATTTATTTATTTGACAGAGACCCAGTGAGATAAGGAACACAAGCAGGGGGAGTGGGAGAGGGGAAAGCAGGCTTCCTGCTGAGCAGGGAGCTCCATTTGGGCCTCGAAATCAGGACTCTGGGATCATGGGCTGAGCTGAGGGGAGATGCACAAGGACTGAGCCACCCAGGCACCCTCACTTTTTTTTTTTTTTAAGCTTTTATTCATTTATTTGACAGACACAGTGAGAGAGGGAACACAAGCAAGAGGAGTGGGAGAGGGAGAAACAGGCTTCCTGCTGAGCATGGAGCCCAATGTGGGACTTGATCCCAGGACACTGGGATCATGACCTGAGTCAAAGGCAGATGCTTAAAAGGCTGAGCTACCCAGGCGCCCCTAACTATATCACTTTTGATGGACATTTAGGTTGATATTCCTCATATGTATAGTTTTCTATTTACATAGTTGTCTAACTATAAATTGCTAAGGATTGAACTATGGATCAAAACAACATATGCTTTTCTTTTTCCTTTCTTTTTCTTTATTTTTTTATAGAGAGCATAGGCGCAGGTGGTGGGGGAGGGGCAGAGGAAAATGAGAGAGAGAATCTTAAGCTCTATGGGACATGGGGCTTGATCTCATGTCCCTGAGATCATGACCTGAGCCAAAATCAAGAGCTGGATGCTCAACCAACTGAGCCACCAAGGTGCCCCAATACATGCTTTTCTGATTTTGGTAGATACTGCCAAGTAGCCCTTTGTAGAGACCTAACTAATTTATATCCTACACCCCACCCCCAACTCCAACAACATGTGAAATGACTATTTCTCTATAAAACTTTCAAATGGGCGCCTGGGTGGCTCAGTGGGTTAAGCCTCTGCCTTCGGTTCAGGTCATGATCTCAGGGTCCTGGGATCAAGCCTGGCATCAGGCTCTCTGCTCAGTGGGGGGCCTGCTTCCCCCCTTCCGCGCCCACCCACCCCCCTGCTGCCTCTCTGCCTACTTGTGATCTCTGTCTGTCAAATAAGTAAATAAAATCTTTTTTAAAAAAAATAAAACTTTCAAACAGTACGTATAAAACTTTTTCATCATTGCCAAAGGAGTAATAAATAGTTTTAATTTATATTTTTATTATGAATGAAAATAAAGATCATTTCATTACTTTTTTTAAGGATCATTTCATTACTTTAAGAGCTATTTAAATTTCTTGTACTGTCATTTTTTTGTTTTTGCAATTTTTCTTTTGGGTTGTTGGGTGCGTATTGATGTATAGGTATTTTTTATATGTAAAAGAAATTAGTTTTTTTGTCTTTGATACATATTGCATATATTTTTGCTAGTTTGTCTTTTGTCCTTTTTTTTTAAGATTTTATTTATTTATTTGACAGATTGATTGATTGATTGATTTTGGCTTATAGGGCAAACATTTATTATCTGTGGGTCAGGAATTCAGGAGCAGCTTAGGTGGGTGGTTCTAACTCAGGGTTTCTCCTGTGGCTGGAGGTTGGCAGGGGCTGCAACTATCTGAAGACTTGACTGGCAGAGAGGCAGGCAGAGGGAGAGGAAGGGAAGCAGGCTCCCCGCTGAGCAGGAAGCCCGATGTGGGGCTTGATCCCAGAACCCTGAGATCATGACCTGAGCTGAAGGCAGAGGCCCTAACCCACTGAGCCACCCAGGTGCCCTGTCTTTTGTCCTTTAACTTTAGTATGTTTGTTGTCATACAGATATTTTCATTTTTATTTAAAAATTTATTTACTTATTTTTCAGAGATTTTTATTTGTATGTGATTGAACATGTCAGTCTTTTATGGCTCCTGAGCTTTGTGTCATCTTTAGAAGGGCTTCTCTTTTCTTTTAAAATTTATTTCTCTTAGAGAGAGAAAGAGACCAAGCAGCATGAATAGGGTGGAGGGGGGCAGAGGGAGAGGGAGAAAGAGAAACCCAAGCAGACTCTACTAGGAATCTGATGCAAGATTTGATCCTACAACCCCGAACTCACGACCTGAGCCAAAATCAAGAGTCAGATGCTTAATTGACTGAGCCATCCAGGTGCCACTAAAGTGTTTTTCACTCATGGCTGAGAATAATTTTTTTTTTAATTTTTAAAAATTGAGATAATTTTAGGTTTATGTATAGTTATAAGAAATAATGCTTTGCTCAATTTTCCCCAGTGGTACATTTTGCAAAACTGTTGTCTGTTATGACAGTCAGGATATTCATATTGATATAATCTATCAGTCTTACTCAGATTTACCCAGTTTTACTTGTATCCATTTACTTGTGTTCAGTTATGGATGTATGTGGATTAAGTCCTATACAACTTTGTCCCTTTTATAGGTTCTTTTATCCATCATCACAGTCAAGATAGTGAATGATTCCATCACAAAAGTCCCACATTTTGCCCTTTTATAACCACATCTGCTTCCCTGCCACCCTGTCCCTGACAACCTCTCTAATCTGTCCTCTATTCCTGAAATTTTATCATTTCAAAGATGTTCTATAAATGTACTCTTTAAAAAAAAAAAAGATTTTAATTATTTGAGAGAGAGAGTGAGTAAGAGAGAACACAGGAGCGGGGCGCAGGGAGAGGTGACACAGTGCTTGATCCCAGGATCTTGAGCTCATGACCTGAGCTGAAGGCTTAACTGACTTAACTGACTAAGCCACCCAGGAGCCCCAGACGTACTCTTTTTGTAATCTTTTGTTCAGCATAATTCTCTGGAGTTTCATTCAAGTTGTGTGTATCAAGTTTTTTTCTTTTTACTGATAAGTAATTTTCCATGATGTGGATATACCACAGTTTGTTTAACCATTCACTTCTTGAGAGACATCTGAACGATTACAGTTGAGTATTACAAATAAAGCTACTATGATACTCATGTGCAGGTTTTGGTGTGAACATAACTTTTCCTTTCTCTAGGATAAATGGCTAGGACTTGAATTATTAGGTCAATTAATAGTTGCATGTTGAGATTTTTTTTTTTCCTGAGTCAGTTTTATTGAGGTATAATTTGCCTACAATAAAATGTGCACATTTTAGGTAAACAGTTTTATGAGTTTTGATAAATGTATGCATCTGGGTAAGCATTACCCCACTCAAGATAGTGTTTACATCCACCATACAAACTTCCCCCATCCACATCACAAACTTCCCCCATGCCCCAAACTTCTCTGCCCCGTCTATTACTAGAGATTAGGTGTTTTGTTTTGTTTTGTTTTTTGACAGAGATCACAAGTAGGCAGAAAGACAGGCAGAGAGACAGAGAGAGAGAGAGAGGAGGAAGCAGGTTCCCCCGCTGAGCAGAGAGCCAAATGTGGAGCTCGATCCCAGGACACTGGCATCATGACCTGAGCCTAAGGCAGAGGCTTTAACCCACTGAGCCACCCAGGCACCCCTAGAAATTAGTTTTTAGATCATTAGACATTAGGATTTCATATAATTCATACAGTATGTATTCTTTTGGGACTGGCTTTTTTTTTTTTAACTTAAATATTTTAAGTTATCCCTATTGTTATGTATTAGTGATTTGTTCCCTCCCCTACCTTTTTTGTTTTTAAAGTGAGCTCCACACCCAACATGGGCTTGAACTCATAACCCTGAGTTTAAAATTGCAGGCTCGGGGTGCCTGGGTGGCTCAGTGGGTTAAAGCCTCTGCCTTCAGTTTGGGTCATGATCTCGGGGTCCTGGGATCAATCCCGGCATCAGGCTCTCTGCCTGCCTCTCTGCCTCCTTGTGATCTCTGTCAAATAAATAGATAAAATATTTTAAAAAAATAAAATTGCAGGTTGTTTGGGACACCTGGGTGGCTCAGTCAGTTAAGCTTCTGACTTGACATGACAGGTCATGATCTTGGGGTGGTGGGATCAAGCTCTGTGTCCAGCCCACGCTCAGTGCAGACCGCTTGTCCGTCTCCCTCTGCTCCTCCTCCTTCCCCATGTACACACATTTGTGTGTGCGCTCTCTCTCTCTCTCTTTCTCTTTTTTCTAGATTTATTTGACAGAGACACAGCAAGAAAGGGAACACAGGCAGGGGGAGTGGGAGAGGGAGAAGAAGCAAGCTTCCTGCTGAGCAGGGAGCCCAATGTGGGACTCCTTTCCAGGATCCTGGGATCCTGACCTGAGCCAAAGGCAGATGCTTAACAGACTGAGCCCAGGTGCCCCTCGATACAGTACTATTAACTGAATTTAGATCATAGTTTTTCCATTTTCTCTTCATGTCTTTTTAGGCTCCTCTGTGACAGTACATGAGTAGATTTTTTTAAGAAATTGCAAACCGTTTTGCAAAGTGGCTATACTCTCTCCTTTCCTAGTGGCAGTGTACTAGTGACCCAGTTTCTCTGCATCCTCGTCAGCATTTGGTTCTATCATCGTTTTTTATTTTAGTCATAGGTGTGTGGTTTTATCTCATCGCAGGTTTAATTTGCCTTTTTTTATGACTAATAATATTGAACATACTCATGTGCTTTATTTGCCATCTGTATATCCTCTTTGGTGAAATGTCTGGTTGTGTCTTCATTTTGTGATTGAATTACTTTTTAAAAAAAGTTGAGTTTTGAGAGTTCTTTATAATTCTAGATACTAGTTGTTTTTTGTTTGTTTTTTTTTTTTTAAGATTTTATTTTATTTATTTAACAGAGAGAGAGACTGAGAGAGTGAACACAAGCAGGGGGAGTGGGAGAGGGAGAAGGCTTCCAGCAGAGCAGGGAGAGAGACTGAGAGAGTGAACACAAGCAGGGGGAGTGGGAGAGGGAGAAGGCTTCCAGCAGAGCAGGGAGCCCGATGCGGGGCTCTGTCACATGACCTTGGGATCATGACCTGAGCCGAAGGCAGACATCCAACGACTGAGCCACCCAGGCACCCCTAGATACTAGTCTTTTGGATATGTAGTTTGTAAATATTTCTCCTACTCTGTAGCTTGTCTTTTCATCCTTTTTTTTTTTTTTTAAAGATTTTATTTATTCATTTGACAGAGAGAGAGATCACAAGTAGGCAGAGAGGCAGGCAGAGAGAGAGGAGGAAGCAGGCTCCCTGCGGAGCAGAGAGCCCGATGCGGGGCTCGATCCCAGGACCCTGAGATCATGACCTGAGCCGAAGGCAGCGGCTTAATCCACTGAGCCACCCAGGCGCCCTCTTTTCATCCTTTTGACATGGAACTTTCACAGAAGAAACTTTTTTAATTTGATGAGGGCCAATTTATCAGTATTTCCTTTTACTGATTGTACATTTGGTGCCAAGTCTAAGAATTCTGCCTAGTAGAGCCCAACGATTTTCTCCCATTTTTTTTTTTGAAGATTTTATTTATTTATTTTTATTTTATTTTTAAAGATTTTATTTATTTATTTGAGAGAGAGAGACAGCGAGAGAGGGAACACAAGCAGGGGAGTGGGAAAGGGAGAAGCAGGCTTTCCACCAAGCAGGGAGCCCGATATGGGGCTCGATCTCAGGATGCTGGGATCACAACCTGAGCTGAAGGCAGAGGCTTAACCCACTGAGCCACCCAGGTGCCCCAATTTTATTTATTTATTTATTTGACAGAGATCACAAGTAGGCAGAGAGGCAGAGAGAGAAGAGGAAGCAGGCTCCCTGCTGAGCAGAGAGCCCAATGAGGGGCTCCATCCCAGGACTCTAGAATCATGACCTGAGCAGAAGGCAAGGCTTTAACCCACTGAGCCACCCAGGCACCCCATCTCCTGTTTTTTTTTCTAAAAGTTTTATAGTTCTACATTTTACATTAAAGTCTGTGATCCAGGGACGCTGGGGTGGCTCTGTCATTAAGCGTCTGCCTTCGGCTCAGGTCATGATCCCAGGGTCCTGGGATTGAGCCCCACATCAGGCTTCCTGCTCGTCGAGGGGCCTGCTTCTCTCTCTCTCTGCTGTTCCTTTGCTTGTGTTTCTTGTCTCACTGTGTCTCTCTCTCTGTCAAATAGATAAATAAAATCTTAAAAAGTCTGTGATCCGGGGCGCCTGGGTGGCTCAGTGGGTTAAAGCTTCTGCCTTCAGCTCAGGTCATGGTCTCAGGGTCCTGGGATCGAGCCCCACATCGGACTCTCTGCTCAGGAGGGAGCCTGCTTCCCCCTTTCTCTCTGCCTGCTTCTCTGCCTACTTGTGATCTGTCTGTCAAATAAATAAATAAAATCTTTAAAAAAAATTAAAAAAAAAAAGTCTGTGATCCATTTTGAGTTAGGTTTTGTACAAAGTGAGAGGTTTAGATTTCAGAATATTTTTAAATCTCCTACATTCTAGTATATTATTTTATATTTAAGGTTTAAATATTTGATCCATCTGAAATAGAGGAGTGCAGGGACACCTGGGTGGCTCAGTCAGTTAAGCATCTGTCTTCGGCTCGGGACATGATCCCAGGGTCCTGGGATCAAGCCCTATGTCGGGATCCTTGCTCAGCGGAGAGCCTGCTTCTCCTTCACCCTCTTTCATTCTTCCTGCTTATGCTCTCTGGCTTTCTCTCTCTGTGTCAAATAAATAAAATCTTTAAAAAAAATGAAATAGAGGAGTGTATAAAGGGAGGAATATATATATATATACCCTCTCATTCCAGGTGTATCACATATTTAAATTTTAAACATAAAACCCGATTCAATGATCTACCTTTTCCCTATCGATAAAATGCTATAAACATTAGCATATTGGTTTGCATGGGAGCACAGTTTTCATTTTTCTGCAGGAGATTTGATTTATTGTCCTTAATTGTGGTATAATTTATATACAGTAAAATGCACAGATCTTAAATATTCAGTGTGATGAATTTGACATTGTATAAACCTTTGTAATCATCACCCATATGAATATCGTGTTTTATTTTTTTTTTCTAAAGATTTTATTTATTTGACAGAGAGAGAGAGATCACAAGTAGGCAGAGAGGCAGGCAGAGAGAGAGGAGGAAGCAGGCTCCCCGCTGAGCAGAGAGCCTGATGCGGGGCTCCATCCCAGGACCCTGAGATCATGACCTGAGCCGAAAGCAGAGGCTTCAGCCCCCTGAGCCACTCAGGCACCCCTGAATATCATGTTGTTGTTTTTTTTTAAGATTTTATTTATTTATTTGACAGATCACAAGTAGGCAGAGAGGCAGGCAGAGAGAGAGAAGGGAGGAAGCAGGCTCCCTGCGGAGCAGAGAGCCCTATGCGGGGCTCGATCCCAGGACCCTGAGATCATGACCTGAGCCGAAGGCAGAGGCTTTAACCCACTGAGCCACCCAGGCGCCCCAAGTATCGTGTTTTAAATCCAACCAAATAAAGGTACAGTCTAGGAAACTAAGGGCAGTGTCAGTCTGGTAATGAGTGGTTAACATCTGCTTTTTTTAGTTTTAATGGAAGAGTAGTTCGCTTTCCCAGAATTATTGAAAATGCAGAAGTATTGTTTGCTTCTCAACAAAACAGTAAAGTACAGTCTAGTTTCTGAGGGAGAAACTGATTTTTCTTACAAAGTACAGATTCCCCTTATTTCATTAGTGGCCATTGGAGCTATTCCTTAAGGCTAATTCCTAATTTGATAAATGATTATCCATGTTTGGTGCTGTGTAGATAGGCTATATTTTTGTCTACAGGTCTTATTAGAGAAATTCCCATTTTACAGAAATCTCCGTTACAAATAGTCTTCTGCTTATTTTGAGCAATACTCAGTACTATTTGGAAAGTCCCCTGAAGGTTATGGGAATGTTATTTGAAAGGTATAATGTTCAGTATGGTGAACATACTGATAATCTTTAATAAGGCTTTTTTTTTTTCCTTAAAGATTTTATTTATTTATTTGGCAGACAAAGATCACAGGTGGGCAGAGAGGCAGCCAGAGAGAGAGGAAGGGAAGCAGGCTCCCCACTGAGCAGAGAGCCAGATGTGGGGCTCGATCCCAGGACCCTGGGATCATGACCTGGTCTTGATCCCAGGACTCTGGGATCATGACCTGAGCCGAAAGCAGAGGCTTTAACCCACTGAGCCACCAAGGTGCCCCAATAAGGCTCTTTCTTAACTTGCTGTGGGGGAATAGTTTGGTTTTATAACATTACAGAACTATTACCATGTCAACAATTTTTCCCTATCGTGATTCTTCCATTGGTGACATTTGTGGGTAAGGGGAAAAAAAGGAGGCAAATGGTTAAAAAACAAGTGATCCTGACGCTCTGCTGTCCCCTCAGCTGACTCTTGGCCAACAAGTTTCTCTTGGTCACTTAACCAGTAAGTAGATAGTTGCTTTAACTTATTTATTTTTAAAGTTTTTTTTTTTTAAGATTTTATTTATCCATTTGATAGAGAGAGACAGCAAGAGGGAACACAAGCAGAGGGAGTGCAAGAGAGAGAAGCAGGCTTCGTGCTGAGCAGGGAGCCTGATGCGGGGCTCTATCCCAGGACCCTGGAATCTTGACCTGAGCCGAAGCCAGATGCTTAATGACTGAGCCACCCAGGATCCCCTTATTTTTAAAGATTTTATTTATTTATTTGAGAGAGAGGGAGAGGGGGGCACAAGTTGGTTTTATATACAGTAAAATGCACAGGAGAGGCAGAAGGAGAGGGAGAAGCAGACTCTCCACTGAGCAGGGAGCCCGATGCGGGACTTGATCAAGGACCCTGGGATTGTGACCCGAGCCGAAGGCAGATGCTTAACAGACTAAGCCACCCAGGCGCCCCATTAGTTGCTTTTATTAAGGGCAGACCAGGAAAGGTCATTTCTCATATTAGAGAGTTAGACAATTTGTTGTGGAGGAACGCAGCAATACGGGGCCAGAGTTGACAGGTGCAGATACTCATTTAGGTTGCTAAGCTTCACCAAGTTCTGAAAACCACTGTTGTGATTCCTGCAGGTTCATTTCACAGTTTTGGCCAATGAAGTTTTCATATGCTGCTGGCTTACCCCTACCAACAGAACACTGTTTTATTGGAAGAGAAGCTATATTACTATAATTGTCATTAATTAATTTTAGAGGTTGTGTATGAAAGAGATGGAGGTGTTTTCCTCAGCGTGCAGTATGAATAAGGATGTTTCTCTACATCCGGTTTGCTTGGATCCTGGTCAGTGAAGATATGCCAGGCCACGCAGCCAAAGTGCTGTGGCAAGGGTGGTGGTTGATGCCAGTTGTTTATTTACAGGTAGCTTTTATGAAAATGGCTGCCTCTCATTTCACCGGGCTCACAGCCGTTGCTGATGTAATTAAAGATCTAGACACTCAGATAGCTGTAAGTAAGCTCGTTGAGGCCACTGTTGGTGGAACTTGGTAAATGTGCTTCTGATGTTCACAGAGTCTACCTCATGGCTTTAAAATTTAGGCATCTTGGCTGCTCTGGGTTTGGGACTCTGCATGTACTTAAAGATTGCTAACACTCAGAAAATTTGCTCTTGATGACAAAGAACAGCTTACTTTTAACAGTTGCTAAAACAGTGTTTATTAGACATAGACCTGACATAGAAGTAAGCATGTTTTGAAGTGCCAAAAGGAACTAATCTGTTTTCTTAAGTTTTGTGACTGGGTTTTAAGTATGTGATTGTGCCATGACTTATTTGAATATAACATCATTTGCTGTTCAGAAATAAGGCATGTAGTACTTAACCAAGTATTCTATTTTTACAAAGTCTTCAAAAATGTCTTACTCATTCTAGTCTATTTTTGTACATAAGATTTACCATTTCATTTACTTTCTTCCTTATTTAATTTTGTGGACTGTTTCATTTAGCTTTTGGAGACAAGATGGTTTCTAAATTCCCTCCATTTTTAATGTGTAGGTGTGAAATGTTCATTATCCCAGATATCCTGAAGACCCTGCAAGTCTGACAGACCTTTTACAATTTTACTTTCAAACCTTATCCTTTATTAAAGGTGTTTCTGGAGCTAGTTCTCTTGTTTTCCTTCTACAGCTGATTGGCCTTGGTCCTCACAGCTCCAAAAAGAAACAGGATCTCGATAAGCTCTATGAGCTGAAGTCCAAAGCTCGACAGATTATGAACCAGTTTGGCCCCTCAGCCCTAATCAACCTCTCCAATTTCTCATCCATAAAACCGGAACCAGCCAGCACCCCTCCACAAGGCTCCATGGCCAATAGCACCACAGTGGTAAAGATACCAGGCACTCCTGGGACAGGAGGGCGTCTCAGCCCTGAAAACAATCAGGTATCATCTCTCACTTTTTGCTCTCCCTAGGCATCTCTTACGTTATTTGAACCAGTAATGCTTTGAGAGATGTCTATCTCAGATGCTGCCTCTTCCTCTCAGCTGAAAAAGAGTCTTTTCCCTCCTTTGGACTTCTAAAGTTCCTTATCAAATTATCATGTACAATGTTTATCGGTGTTTACTCTGTGGTATTTATGTGTGTGTGTGTATATGTACATACATTCATACACACACACTAACGCATGTTGCCTATGACAGGTTTTTATATATGTATACATAAATATATATATGCTATATAATTGTTAAATAAAATAATGAAATAACTAATGGATTCATTATTCATTATTCCTGTAATAAAAGCATTATTGCCTCTGGTCTTTTCTCCTTCTAGTTCATCCAGCTGCTCCATTATTAACTTTGTGCACTAATTCTAAAATCTGCACCCCCCCATGCCCTCTCTCCCCCACTTCCTGCTCATGATTCTGATTCTGCCCTCCAGAGCCACAGGAGATAAGAAATAAGTATAATCTCTTGTCTTGGGCTTTATAGGCTGGATAGAATAGGAGGGAGAGACATTTCAAGAGAATGGGGTGGGGGACTAGCAAAGGTGAATGGGGAGGGTTGGGCAGACCGTTGGGAAGCCAACCTCTGTTGAATGTGGAGTCTGTTGGAGAACAGGAGGTAACATTATATAGGCAGGATTATGGCAGAATATACTGAGCATATACTAGTCAGTCTCCTTTGAAACGCTTAGTCATTAGACAATTTTTGCAAATATTTAATAGATGAGTAAGTAACATAATAAAAGTCATATGTCTTAGGATTATTTTGGCAGTAAGTGGACAAGAAAGGTAGAAAGGGGGTGGACTGAGAGGAAGACCAAGTCTAAGACTTTTGCAATAAATCAAGACATGGAATGAAGGCTTGCCTTAAGTGGATTTAATGGTAGAATGAATAGATCTGACACATAATTAACAAATATTTATTTTAAAAATTTGTTTCATTTCCAAAGTTATACATGCATGCTTATCACAGAAACTTTAGAAATACAGAAGAATAGAGCCCATAATTCTACCACCACCCCAAAATAACTATGGTCAGCACTTTAATGTACGTCTTGATTATTATTTAATGGCATATGTATATGACATGACATTCCCTTTATGAAAGAGGAGTCACAGCTTCATGCACTTAAATATTATGCAGAGATGAACACATGTTCTCTGCCATCAGGGAGCTTTCAGCCTATTAAGCCAGGAATAGGCAAGCTTATAATATATGCAGTGACAGAAGGGTGCACAGGATACCCTAGAGGCCAAAGGAGGAAGTGGTTCCTTTTACCTGGGTGGGCTAGAAAAAGCAGAAAGAAGCCACCATGGACTGAGCAGATAGGAAAAACATGTCCAAAGACAACAGAGGCACAGTACAAGTTACGATTGTCAGATAATTGCAACTCTGGAGGGATGGAAAGGCACAGTGAGCACAAGAAGCAGGAATAAATGGACAGATGTTGGCTTCTCGTCCACACGGCTCTTTCAGCCTTTCCCTAGGCCACTTCTGTCTTGAGAGTGTAGTCTTGGAGCAGACTGCCAGGTAGGCTAGACTGTTAACTTTTGGAAAGTAGAAACTAAACTAAACCCAACAAACTGACAGCATTTCTTCATTATAGGGTAATGAGGTATTCTGTTTCCTTAATACTTGGCTGAAAAATCTTCTCCCAATTAACTTTAGGTATTGACCAAGAAGAAATTACAAGACTTAGTAAGAGAAGTGGATCCTAATGAGCAATTGGATGAAGATGTGGAAGAGGTAAGATGGGAGTTGGGCACCCCAGAGTCTGTGTCCCTGAGAGCTAAGACTTCAGAGGCAGACAGATCTGAATTTGAATCTTGGTTCTGCCACTTACCAGCTTTGTAGCTGTGGACACATAGCTTTTTGTGTTGGTAGGGTGTGGTATTACTTACCGACAGGATTATTGTGAGCTCTCTTGGAATAAGTAATACAAATCACCTGGGAGAATGCCTAGCAGCTGCTTCTACTTTTGCTTGGTGGAAAAGGTTCAGTTTGCTGCTCGTAGGCAATCACTTTCAACAATTTTAGTTGTTTCTGTGATATTCCTCCATGTTTCTAAGTAAAACAGTTAAACAGATATTCTTTGGTTTCTGTCTTTTGACTTCCTGTAGATGAGGATTTTGTTAAGCCACTTGCACATGTCCATCCGTGCTTTCCTTTCCCTCATTTTTCTTTCTTTTTTTTTAAGCAGTAGAGTGATTTCTTTTTTAAAGTTTTTATTTATTTATTTGTCAGAGAGAAAGAGCGCACAAGCAGGGGGAGCAGCAGGCAAAGGGAGGAGCAGACTCTCTGCTGAGCAGGGAGCCACGGTCATGACCTGAGCCAGGGGCAGATGCTTAACCAATTGAGCCACCCAGGCGCCCTCCCTCATTTTCTAATATAGTTTTTTTTTTAAATACATATTTTTTAAGGATTTTATTTATTTATTTATTTATTTGTCAGAGAGAGAGAGAGAGCACAAGCTGGGGGAGTTGCAGAGGAAGAGGGAGAAGCAGGCTCCTCACTTAGCAAGTTGCCTGATGTGGGACTTGATCCCAGGACCCTGGGATCATGACCTGAGTCGAAGGCAGACGCTCAACAGACTGGGTCACCCAGCCATCCCTCCAATATAGTTTTGTCACAGCTTTTAGATAACTCAGAAATCAGTGTTGACATTATTCTGATCAAGTACATATTGTTCACCACTGAACCAAGTCCTGTTTTGTACTACCTACTAAAGTTGATAATTGACTTTTTTTTTAAGATTTTATTTATTTGTTTGACACAGAGAGAGAGGGAGAAGCAGGCTCCCTGAGCCTGACATGGGGCTGGATCCCAGGACCCTGTGTTCACGACCTGAGCCAAAAGCAGACGATTGGGCACCTGGGTGGCTCAGTGGGTTAAGCCTCTGCCTTCGGCTCACGTCATGATCTCAGGGTCCTAGGCTCGAGTCCCGCATCGGACTCTCTGCCTAGTGGGGAGCCTGCTTCCTCCTCTCTCTCTTTCTGCCTGCCTCTCTGCCTACTTGTAATCTCTCTCTGTCAAATAAATGGATAAAATCTTAAAAAAAAAAAACAAACAAAAAACGATTAACCAACTGAACCACCCAGGGGCCCCTGATCCTTTTTTTTTTTTAAGGGTTTTTTTGTTTTGTTTTTGTTTTTTTTTGTTTTTGTTTTTGTTTTTTAAAGTACTCTCTATAACCAGCATGGGACTTGAACTTAAAACCCTGAAATCAGGGGCACCTGGGTGGCTCAGTGGGTTAAAGCCTCTGCCTTCGGCTCAGGTCCTGATCCTGAGCCCCACATCGGGCTCTCTGCTCAGCAGGGAGCCTGCTTCCTCCTCTCTCTCTGCCTGCCTCTCTGCCTAGTTGTGATTTCTCTCTGTCAAATAAATAAAATATTTAAAAAAAATTTTAAAAACCCTGAAATCAAGAGTCACAAATTCTACCTATTGAGCTAGCCAGGTGCCCCTATAATTGACTTATTTTTATTTAGTTTTCTTTGTGCCATTTTTATTCTGGTTCTACTATCAGTTCTGGTATTTACCTATCAACATTGTTTTCCAAATGGAAAAGTAATGTGCAGATTTGGGTCCTCCCCTCCCCAACTTAGATTTTACTCTCAGAAACCTCCATCCTTTAAGGAGGGCCCATGATGTAATGAGCACTGGGTGTTATATGCAATTGATGAATCATTGAACACTACATCTGAAACTAATGATGTACTATATGTTGGCTGATTGAATTTGAATATCAATAATAAAAAGAACCTTCCATCATCTTCTGGTCTAATTAATTTTAGGCCACTTGAACAAACCCTCCTGAGTCTTCCTTTTACTCTTTTTCTTCCTCTGGTTCTCTTGTTTCCTAGGTCCCACATCCTCTTCTTAGTTACTCTCTTTTTTTGTTAGAGCACATTTTTTTGTTGTTGTTACTGCCTACAAAAGAATAGACGAGAAGCAAATGTTTGAAAGTATCTTACGCTCTAACCTCACAATTTTTAGTTTGCATGGGTTTAGAATTAGATTATGAAAATAATTTTTTCCTTTCATTTGCGAAGGTATTGCTCCATGTTTTCAAAAAACCTTTTTTTTTTTTAAAGATTTTATTTATTTATTTGACAGAGATCACAAGTAGGCAGAGAGAGAGGCAGAGAGAGAGGAGGAAGCAGGCTCCCTGCTGAGCAGAGAGCCTGATGTGGGGCTAGATCCCAGGACCCTGGGATCATGACCTGAGCTGAAGACAGAGGCTTTAACCCACTGAGCCACGAAGGCGCCCCTTCAAAAAACCTATTAAGAAATCTTGTGCAGGGTGCCTGGCAGGCTCAGTCTGTAGAGCTTGCGACTCTTGCTCTCAGGGTTGTGAGTTCAATCCCCATGTTCGGCATGGAGCCTGCTTAGAAAAAGAAAGAAATTTCATGCTATTCTGATCCCAGTTTTTTTAGTCTTCCCTTTTTTTTTTATTCTGAATTTTCATATGAGCCTTAGTATCTATCTTTTTTCAGTTGTGCTGGGTATGTGAGTGCCTCGATTCTAGGATGATTTTGTATATGTTGGATTTTGGAGTTTCTTCTTGTTGTTGTCTGTTTTGCCTTTGCTGAGGAATATGTAATAACAGGGAAGAGAAATACAGGTTACAAAAATAGTATAACTTCATTTTAATTTTTTTTTAAGATTTTTTATTTCTTTATTTGACAGAGATCACAAGTAGATAGAGAGGCAGGCAGAGAGAGAGAGGGAGGGAAGCAGGCACCCTGCTGAGCAGAGAGCCCGATGCGGGACTCGATCCCAGGACCCTGGGATCATGACCTGAGCCAAAGGCAGTGGCTTAACCCACTGAGCCACCCAGGCACCCCTTCATTTTAATTTTTATCTTATTTTATTTTTTAAGATTTTATTTATTTATTTGACAGAGACATAGAGAGCACAAGTAGGCAGACAGCAGGCAGAGGGAGAGGGAGAAGCAGGCTCTCCGCCAAACCAGGGATCATGACCTGAGCTGAAAGCAGCCACTTAACCAACTGAGCCACCTAGATGCCCCATTTATTTTTATTTTTTTAACCAGAGGGAAAATATTTGCTCTCTCTGTGCGTGTATGTGTGTGCTAGGGGGGTGTTTGAGGCAGCAGTTTTATTGCGATATAATTCATATACCATAAAATTCACCCATTTGAAATCTACAGTGGTTGTTAGTCTCTTCACAGAATTGTGCAACTCTCAACACAGTCATTTTTTTTTAACTTATGATGTATTATTAGTTTCAGAGGTAGAGGTCAGTGATTCATCAGTTGCCTATAACACCCAGAGCTCATTACATCACATGCCCTCCTTAATGCCCATCACTCAGTTACCCATCCCCACACTCACCTCCCCTCCAGCAACTCTCAATTTGTTTCCTAGAGTTAAGAGTTTATTAGGGTTTAACACAGGCATTTTTAGAACATTTTCCTCACCCCCGAAAGAAACCCATACCTATGAGCAGTCACTCCCATTTTTCCCCAACCACCACAGTCCTTAAGCAACTAATTACTAATTTACTTTCTGTCTCCGTAGATTGGCCTCTTCTGGACATTTCAGATAAATGGAGTCATAGGATACGTGATGTTTGTGACTGCCTTCTTTCATTTAGTATAATGTTTTTAAAGTTCATGTTGTAAGGAGTATGAGTACCTCATTTCTTTTTATGGCAGGATACTCTTCCATTCTAGGGACATACTGTATTTTGTTTAGCCATTCATCGGTTGATGGGTTGTATCCACTTTTTGGTTATTATGAATAATGTTGCGTGAACATTCACTTGCAAATTTTATGTTTTTTCTTTTTCTTTTTTTTTTATTCGTGTACATATTTCTTTTTTAAGATTTTATTTATTTATTTGACAGAGGGGGACATAGCAAGAGACGGAACACAAGCAGGGGGAGTAGGAGAGGGAGAAGCAGGCTTCCTGCTGAGCAGGGAGTGCATTGTGGGGCTCAATCCCAGGACTCTGGGATCATGACCTGAGCTGAAGGCAGCCACTTAACAGCTGAGCCACCCAGGTGCCCCTCATGTATACATTTTTTTTTAAAAGATTTTATTTATTCATTTGACAGACAGAGATCACAAATAGAGAGAGAGAGGAGGAGGAAGCAGGCTCTCCGCTGAGCAGAGCGCCCAATGCGGGGCTCGATCCCAGGACCCTGAGACCATGACCTGAGCTGAAGGCAGAGGCTTAACCCTCCGAGCTACCCAGGCGCCCCTCCTGTATGCATTTTTGTGTGGAAATATGCTTTCATCTTTCTTGATAGTATTTCTTGGAGTCATGTGGTAACCGTGTTTTTCCTTTGAGGAACTGCTTGTTTTTCCAAAGTGCTGCACCCTTTTACATTCTTATCAGCAGTGTGTGAGATTTCCATTTTCTTAGTTTTTTGATGAGTTCTGCTCAGTGTTTACTCTTCCTTTTTTTAAAAAGATTTATTTATTTAAGAGAGAGAACTCGCATGAGCAGGGGCAGGGGAAGGGGAACAGGAAAAGAATATTCAAGCAGGCTCCCTGCTGACCAAGAAGCCTGATATGGGACTTGATTCCAGGACCCCCAGATCATGACTCAGATGAAGGCAGATGCTTAACTGACTGAGCCACCCAGGTGTCCCTCTTTTCTTGAAATTTTAAGTTCTACTTGCTAGGGAGATTTTCCTTAGTTTATCTTCTAAACCTTTTAAGTTTTGTTGTTATTGTTGTCGTTGACACAAAAATTTTAATTTCTATAATGTTTTCTTGTTGACTAGTTGGTCTTTTTTTTTTTTTTCCCTTAAGATTGTGTAAGTAAGTAATCTCTACACCCACCATGGGGCTTGAACTCACAACCCGGATATCAAGAATTGTACACGGTACTGACTGAGCCAGCCAGGTGCCCCTAATTGGTCCTTTTTATCCCCAAGCCACTCTGTTGTTTACTTTTCGTTGTGATATCTTTTCTTACCTTTCTCTCTGAGGAATTACATTTTTTGACCTTTTCTTCTTTTCCCTGCATTATCTTCGTGTCCTCTGGGGCCCTTTTTTCTCCTTTGGTTTATTTTCTTTTTAGTGTTAGAGATTTTCTTCACATGTTTGGTGTTCTTGACTATCTGTTCTTAAAGAGTGAGCCACTGAAAACCTGATTCGAAACAGAACTTACTTACTAACTGATGGGCTTCACTCAGTAATGTACTGGTAAATGTTTAGCAACCAACTCTGTGGAGAGAAAGACCATAATTTTGAACATTCCCTAATTTCTATGGTGTAAATATTCCCAATAGGCCCTATTTTAAGCTATCAACATGTTTCTGAATTCAAGATTGTGAAGAAAGGCATATAATTAATTGGCTTTTGTGAGCTCCACTCATCCAGTTTTAGCAAAGCACTGGCTTCACTTCAGAATAATTTATCCACAAGTCAGCCTTCTTATGGGGAATTCTCTACGTGTCAGCATCTGTATGTCTTTTCTCTGGAGTTGTTTGGCGTCTCCAGAGAAAAATCCTCCAGGCTTCTTTCCTGCAGGGTTTATCTCTAGCTTCTGATATGCTGGCAGAAACGCAAGAGAAGGAGGCTGTGTGTGTCCCCTGCTGTGTCCGGTGTATTCTAATCCAGAGCCATGCCTGTTCAGTTCTCTAGAGAATAAACTGCTGTGTTCTGGGTCAGGTATATGTGGGGAGGAGTCTCTTGGCTGTTTCTGGAGTGTGGGGGCATGGGGACTAGTCTGTGTATAGACACAGAGTAATTTCTCAGTTTTTAGTCCCATGCCTCAGCCCAGTCTTCTGTGGTAAATGGTACTCCCAGAACCTGGATCTTTTAGGGATTGCAGGGGGCAAATCAAGTTAAATCTCATTGGTGTCCCTTCAGTGGGCACTTGTGTTGTACCTTCCGTCTGCTAGGTCAGATCCCACTTTTCCGCTATTACCTCTTTGGCAAAAAAATTCCTTTAAAAGCTTATTGGATTCTCTTATCTATTAAGCTTTTTTCTCCTGTTCTTATTGTCTTTGTGGATTTATATGTCTTTTTTTCCTTTACTGTTATTTTAGTGCATTTAGGAAAGGAGAGGAGGTCATTTTTGGAGTTGATCTGCCATGTTTAATCAGAAATCTCTCGGGCGCCTGGGTGGCTCAGTGGGTTAAAGCCTCTGTCTTTGGCTCAAGTCATGATCTCGGGGTCGTGGGATAGAGTCCCACATCAGGCTCTCTGCTCAGCAGGGAGAAGTTTCCCCCTCCCCCTCTGCCTGTCTCTCTGCCTACTTGAGATCTTTCTCTCTCTGTCAAATAAATAAATAAAATCTTAAAAAAAAAAAAAAGAAAGAAAAAAATCTCTCCATTAGGGTGTGCTTGGCTGGCTCAGTTGCTAGAGCATGCGACTCTTGGTCTTGGGGGAGTGAATTCAAGCCCCATGTTGGGCATAGACCTTACTTTTTTCGTTCTTTTCAAGATTGTATTCATTTATTTAAGAGGGACAGAGCATGTGAGAGAGAACATAAGCAGGGGAAAGGGGCAGAGGAGAGGCAGAAGCAGGCTCCCTGCCAAAGGGAGCCCAGTGACTCGGGACTTGATCCCAAGACCCTGGGATCATGACCTGAGCCAAAGGCAGACAGATGCCCAGCCAACTTAGCCATCGAGGCATGCCTAGAGCTACTAAGAGAGAGAGAGAGAAAGGGGGAGAGAGAGAAGGAAGGAAGGAAGGAATCTCTCCATTTGATGGTATCCGTTTGGTTTCATCGGAAAGATGACAATGTGGTAATGGACTAGCAGAATAAGTAATGTCTATCTGTGGTTGTAATTTTATTTTATTTTTGGTTAGCAGAGGAAGCCATGGGGAACGTACTGAGTGATGAGAATTCCAAGTTTTAGTAGATTTTTAACTTCAGAATTGTGACTTTACTCTTCATGTAGTCCAGGATAATTGATAATGAAGTGGAAAGAACCCAGGTTTCAGACATGGAACCTCGAAGTCGTCAAATCCTGGTTCCACTGCTTAGCATTTGTATGGCCATGAGTTAGCACCCTTCTGTATATAAGGAGGATAAAGTCCATGCCCCACTTTTTTACAGGATTAGTATAAGGTCTTGGTGAGATTAATGGAAATAAAAATGCTTTAGGAGACTGTGAATGAGGAAGTATAATGATTCACTTTTGTTTTCCCACCTAATTCTAAAGAAAATACGAGGGTGAGGGATTGCACTGGTTGATCTCTCTAGGTAGAAAGTACAGAGAGTAACGTCCTCAGAAACTTGTGAGTTGCACTCAACCTGCTTAATGAGTTGATGTGTTTCTAGTGTTGTCCTCACTCCTCCTTGTCCTCACCTTAGCCCAAATGCTGATTCCAGGCCTTCTAATAGACTGCCTGACTAAATATGTGATTCCAGCAGACAGAGTTGTCTCAGCAACAGGAGCCTGCTCTGCCAATGTCATGGTTACTCTCCCCCACTTTTGTCTTCCCCAGATGCTGCTGCAGATTGCTGATGATTTTATTGAGAGTGTGGTGACGGCAGCCTGCCAGCTCGCTCGGCATCGCAAGTCCAGCACCCTGGAGGTGAAGGATGTCCAGCTGCATTTAGGTATGTTGTCTGTTCCTCCCTGAGGCATCCACACTACTGCTCCTCCAGGACCACCAGGAACAGGTAGTCAGAGGAACTTTTATGTCAGGATTAGACTTTTGGGGGCTCCGGAATGGATGTATTTGTTCAATGGTAGCATCACACAGAGAAGAGAAATCTATCCATGGTCAGGAGAGTGAGCCCAGGCATTGGGTTTGCCACTTTCTATCTGTATCACCTTGTCCTTCCTCCTAACTTTCTCTCAGAGCCTGTTTCCTCCACATTTGTAAAGCGGAGATCATAATATCATCCTTACAGGGTGATCATGAGAATTATGGGTTACATTTGTCAGGTCACCGGCTTGGGGCCTGGCACAAAGTAAGAGTTTTGTAAAGGTAACTATTATGTCTCCAACATTTAAATAGTAGTTTTTCTCTTGCAGTTTTTAGCCTGTTTATCCATTTCTCCCTAAAATTATAATCATAATGTACATATAATTCTATATTCCGTTTTTTAACTTAAGATACACTAAATTCAAGCTTGGTTTTTCTGAGACACTTGTCTAACATTGATAACCATCATCACTTGGGAAATGAGTAAGCCCCCCATCTGCATTGGTTACAGTGTGCTCAGAAGAAAGTGAACAGTCTTGTGAGTATGAAGATAATCAGGCCAACTGAATGAGGCAGAAGATATTACAGGATTCAGTATAGATCAGCCCATGAATAATTACTGAAAGGCTTCCTTCCCAGTGACAGAAAGGGGGAGGTACTGGGAGTCTTGGTGTTTAATGCTGCTGGTTAATGTTGCTGGTATTAATAACAGGACAGATATTCCAATTATCTATTATTAGATAACAAACTTAAAACGATAACAGTGGCTTAAAACAGTAACAGTCGTTTATTTTGTTCAGGTGTCTGGGGCTTGACGGGGCTTAGCTAGGGAGTCCTGCTGAGAGAGTCCTGTCTCTCATGTAATTAAAGTCAGGTGGTACCTTGGGCTGAGATTGTTTTGAAGGAAGATGTATTCATTTCCTAGGGCTGCTATAACAAAGCGCCACACACTAGGGAGGTTAAAACAACCAAACGTGTTCTCTCACTGTTCTGGATGCCAAAAATCCACGATCCCTCCAGTGCTCCTATGAAGAAGCCATCCTTGCCTTTTTCTAGGTGCTGGGGGTGGCTAGTAGTCCTTGGCGTTCTCTGCATATAGCTGCATCACTCTCTCTGTGCCTCGGCCTTCACGTGGCCTTCTCCCCTGCATGTGTCCCTCTCTCTGTCTCTTCTCCTCCTGTAGGATGCCAGTCATATGGGATTAAGGGCCCACCCTACCACCCTACTCCTGAAACAACCACATCGTAATTAATCATATCTGCAGTAACCCTGTTTCCAGTATATTCTGAAATACTGGGGGTTAGGACTTAAACGTGTCTTTTTTGAGGGACACAGTTTGACCTATAACAGAGTTTCACCATATCCAAGTCTGATACTGGAGCTAGAAATTACCAAAAAACGGAATTCCAGGGGCGCCTGGGTGGTGCAGTCAGTTAACTGTCCGACTCTTGGTTCTGGCGCAGGTTGTAATCTCATGATTGTGAGATTAAGCCCAGAGTTAGGCTTAGTAAGGAGCCTGCTTGAGATTCTCTCTCCCTCTCCTTCTGCCCCTCCCACTCCTGCTCTCTTTCGTTCTCTCTCTCAAATAAATCTTGAAAAAAACAAACAAAAAACCAACCTGGGACTCCACAGGTCTCCCCCTCTCTGCAGTCTCTTTTTTTTTTCTTTTTAAAGATTTTTATCCATTTGACAGAAAGAGAGCACAAGCAGGAAGAGTGGCAGGCAGAGGGAGAGAGAGAGCAGGTTCTCTGCCAAGCAAGGAGCTGGATGTGGGACTCGATCCCAGGACCCTGGGATCATGACCTGAGCCAAAGGCAGACATTTAATGACTGAACCACCCAGGAGTTCCCTTTCTGCAGTACCCCCCTTTTTCTTTTTAAAGATTTTATTTATTTATTTGACAGAGATCACAAGTAGGCAGAGAGGCAGGCAGAGAGAGAGAAGGGGGGAAGCAGGCTCCTTGCTGAGCAGAGAGCCCAATGCGGGGCTCGATCCCAGGACCCTGAGATCATGACCTGAGCTGAAGGCAGAGGCTTAACCCACTGAGCCACCCAGGGGCCCCCAGAGTTTCAGTTTGAGATGATGAAAATGTTTTAGAGATGGTTGGTGATGATGGTTGCACAACAATGTGAATGTGCTGAATGCCACTGAACTGTGTACTTAAAAATGGTTAAAATGCTCTCTGATATGAGGAATTTGAGAGGCAGGGTGGGGGTGTTGGAAGTAGGGAAGGAAAAAATGAAACAAGACGGGATCGGGAGGGAGACAAACCATAAGAGACTCTTAATTTCACTAAACAAACTGAGGGATGCCAGGGGGAGGGGGTTAGGCAGAGGGTGGTTGGGTTATGGACATTGGGGACGGTATATGCTATGGTGAGTGCTGTGAAATGTGTAAGCCTGATGATTCACAGACCTTGTACCCCTGGGGCAAATAATACATTATATGGTAATAAAAATTTTAAAAAATATAAAACAAAACCAAAAACATGGTTAAAATGGTAAATTTTATGTATATTTTGCCACAAAATCCCCACACACAACAGATTATATTACTTTAGAGCTTAGCATTCTGTTTTTAAAATATTTTGTATTTTAATTATTGAAATTAAAATTGGAATATTAGTTTATTCATTAAGGGTGAGGAGTAATTATCACAGTGACAAGAATACTCATAAGTCTGCATGGCCAGGATAGCTTCTGTAGTATGCCTAATGGAGGCTGAGTCATAATCGGGAGATTGCTCAGGGGGCAATGGTTTGGAGCATAGGGAATTAGGGAACCTGGTATTCAATGGCATTAGACCACCTACATCTGTTCCACACCACCACCCCCAACAAAGATAGGCTTGCCAGTGGGGCTGGAAACTCTGGATACTACCTCTTGTGACAGACTGGAATGGGTACAGCCGGGTTTGCTTCTGACCCAATTTCCTACACTTGCTTAATGGACTAAGCTCCCTTTCTGATGGACAGTCTTGAGAAATGTGGACATTCAATGACATAATGTACATGGAATACTTTGTACAATGCTGCTTTATGCCACACATTTTCACTATACCTTTTAGTCACTAAATGATTGTTGTTGCTATTACATTAATATTATATAAAATATAAATACATACGCATTTAGGAACATCTGGGTGGCTCAGTTGGTTAAGCATCTGCCTTCGGCTCAGGTCATGACCTGGGGGGTCCTGGGATCAGGCTGCTTCTCCCTCTCCTGAAGCCCCTCTCCCCAGCTCGTGCTCTCTCTCAAATAAATAAATCTTTTAAAAATGCATATTTAAATATTTTGCTACACATACTTAACATGTGTGCATTCTTGCCTGGTAGCGACCTTTTTTTTTTTGAAGATTTTATTTATTTACTTGACAGATAACAAGTAGGTGGACAGGCAGGCAGAGAGAGAGGGGGAGACAGGCTCCCTATTGAGCAGAGAGCCTGATGCAGGGCTCGATCCCAGGACCCTGAGATCATGACCTGAGCCGAAGGCAGAGGCTTAATCCACTGAGCCACCCAGGTGCCCTGCGACCTTTTTTTTAAGATTTAAAAATTTTTTATGTTTTTTTAAAGATTTATTTATTTTAATCCTTTATTTTTTTTAAGATTTTTTATTTATTTGTTTGACAGATAGAGATCACAAGTAGGGAGAAAGGCAGGCAGAGAGAGATAGAGAGGAGGAAGTAGGCTCCCTGCTGAGCAGAGAGCCCGATGTGGGGCTCGATGCCAGGACCCTGGGATCATGACCCGAGCTGAAGGCAGAGGCTTTAACCCACTGAGCCATCTAGGCACCCCAATTTTAATCTCTTTTAAGATTTTTAAAATTTATTTATTTTGGAGAGAGAACGAACAGAGAGAGGGAAAGGGAGAGAATCTTAAGTAGACCCTGCACTGAATGTGCACTGGATGTGGGCTCAATCCCTTAACCCTGAGATCATGACCTCCGCTGAAACCAAGAGTTGGACACCTAACCAATTGAGCCATCCAGGTGCCCGGGATTTATTCATTTATTTATTTGAGAGAGAGAGAGAGAGAGTGCACCAGGTGGGGTGGGGCAGAGGGAGAGGAAGTCTAAGGACATTCCCTGCTAAGTGCAGAACCCAGCCCAGGATTCAGTTCCATGACCTGGACATCACGACCTGAGCCCAAACCAAGAGTGAGTCACTCAACTGACTGTACCACCCAGAGGCCCATAAGATTTATTTTATGTAATCTCTATGCCCAGTGTGGGGCTCAAACTCATAACCCTGAGATCAAGAGTCACACTTTCCACCGACTGAGCCAGACACCCCATTATGCTCTTTCTTAAAGAGACTCTGCAGATCCATATCCTGAGCCACTTTGTGTGGGTTGTAAAGTTTAATTCCCAAAGAATAATTTCAGTGTTACTTTCAAGTACTGACAACAGATATTATTAGCAGAAGGCTTTAGGATTTTTATTTTCAAAGAAATATTGGAAGAGGGGCGCCTGGGTGGCTCAGTGGGTTAAAGCCTCTGCCTTCAGCTCAGGTCATGATCTCAGGGTCCTGGGATCGAGCCCCACATCGGGTTCTCTGCTCAGTAGGGAGCCTGCTTCCTCCTCTCTCTTTCTCTCTCTCTGCCTGCCTCCCTGCTTACGTGTGATCTCTCTCTCTGTCAAATAAATAAATAAAATCTTAAAAAAAAAAAAAAAGCATCTGCCTTTGGCTCAGGCCTTGATCCTGGGGTTCTGGGATTGAGTCCCACATTGGACTCCTTGCCCAGCGGGGAACCTGCTTCTCTTTCTGCCCCTCCCCATGCTTGTGCTCTCTCTCTCTCGCTCTCTCTGACAAATAAATAAAATCTTAAAAAAAAAAAATTGGAGGAGAGCTATATATAAAATTCTCTAGACCCAAACATGAATCATTCATTCACCCAATAGTTACTACATGAGAGACAAAGTATAACTAGAAAACCACTAATATTCAATTTGACTTAGAACAAAACAGATTTGTAAAACAAGTGTTTTCAGGGCTTTAGGGGAGTATGATAAAGTATGTAACTCCTTTTGAGTAGACTTATTCCCTAAATAATCTTGTGTAAGTATTATTTTTTATATACTTAGAGTGTAACACACTTTTATTTGTGGCTGGGGGGTCCATGTAGCTATGGTGATTACTGACATAGTCGAATAATCAGAATCTCTGCCTTGTTGGAAGTTTCAGTGACACTCTCACAGGAATGATCATACCCACTGGCAGCGGGACACAGGGCTGTGGTGTGGACATAACCCATGTCTATATCCGTATCTCTGTGCCTTTATCCCAGGCTCTGGGATTGCATTATGACCTTGAATGCTCTCAGCCACCCTGTGAGGTGGTTATTACACAGTTGTGAACTGCCACGTAAAGCTGAAGAAACCGAGACCCAGCGTCCTCCAGCCCCACAGCAGAAGCAGCAGAGCTGGGACTCTGCCCTTAACTCCCGAATACTAGGAATGCCTTTCTGTTCCTCCTCTTCCTTTGGGTTTGAGAGGGGTGACTTTAAACATAGGAGTAAGACAACTGAAGGGGAGGGGGATACCTGCGTGCCTTCTGTTCAGGTCATGATCCCAGGGTCCTGGGATCGAGTCCCACGATGGGCTCCCTACTAAGTGGGGAGCCTGCTTCTCCCTCTCCCTCTGCTGCTCCCCCTGCTTGTGCTCTTTTGCTCCCTCTCTCAAATAAATAAAATCTTTAAAAAAAAAAAAAAAAAAGACAACTGAAGGGGCACCTGGCTGGCTCAGACGGTGGAGTGTGTGACTCGATCTTGGCATCATGAGTTTGAGCCCCACGTTGGACATGGAACCTGCTTTAAAAAAAAAAAAAAAGTCGGGGCGCCTGGGTAGCTCAGTGGGTTAAGCCTCTGCCTTCGGCTCAGGTCATGATCACAGGGTTCTGGGATCGAGCCCCGCATCTGGCTCTCTGCTCAGCAGGGAGCCTGCTTCCTCCTCTCTCTCTGCCTACTTGTGATCTCTGTCAAATAAATAAATAATAAAAATCTTTAAAAAAAAAAAAAGTCAACTGAAGAAACAGGCGTTTCCTCTTCTGTGGAGCTGCATGGAAATCTGAGGGCTCAGCACTCACAGCCTGGACTCAGTTACTCCTTTGTCTTTGCACAGAGGTCGATTGGTGTCATTTAAAGCCTTGGAGGCAACTGGAAAGTTCCTGGAAGTTCCAAAAGTCACTGGAAGTTCCAGTGTCTTGGAAGCACCACATGGGATTCCCCCATATGTATTCCATAGAACCCGTCTGCAGGGTGCTGTTCATTACTACGGTTGATCGCTCAGATGAGTCCTCCTTGACCTTTGTCTAAGGGTCACACTGCACCCCGATGCTGCCTTTCCTGTCCCCTTATCTCTGTGCTGGCCTCTTCCTTGCAGAACGCCAGTGGAACATGTGGATCCCAGGATTTGGCTCTGAAGAAATCCGACCCTACAAAAAGGCTTGCACCACAGAGGCCCACAAACAGGTGAGGAGGCGTCTGAACCCCAAGGCAGCCACGGCCCATCCCTTGAACTGTGTCTCTGAGGGAGTGCACATGGTTACGGTCCCTGCACTTGTCACTTCCTCCACACAGGAGGCTCTGCTCCCTGGACCAAAGATCAGAGAGGGCAGGAGGCAGCAGGGCTCCACGGGAGAACAGTCATTTACTTCTGTGGTTCTCTGCTGTTCCCACATGGGGTCTCAGCTTTTTCTCTTGACCCTGATGGGTGTCACTTAAAGCTGTTCATGGTAGCTTCTTCTAATATGAGTAGAACTCACCCCCTCCACTTCTCCCTGATGAAATCTCTGTGTTGTGGCTGATTGAAAGAGAGATAGGCCATACTTGTGCTGGAAGGTAGCACCCAGGCTGCTGTGCCAGGCCTTCTGGCCTCTGTCCCAGCTTGCCCTTAGTTCTCAGTCCCTGTGACTGCAGACCTGAGGGGTCAGTACGAGAACCTAACTCCGCTTCGACTGTGCAACAAGTTGGCCCTGTCATCGGTCTAATGCAATGATGGCTTCCTTTTGACAAAGTCTTAATTTAACTGGTGGCTCCGATTTGAAAAGTGAGCTTTTTTCAAGCTTGATGGGCACATTGTGTGGTTCTGGCTGAGTGTCCCTTGCTTGTCCATAGCCTGGGATCTCTAGAGTGTATGTGTTTACAGACCTCACAAAGGAAGCCCTTACAGGGAAGCCACCAGTAGTTTGAATCAAAGGACCATAGTATTCTTCAGAAGGGAGTCCCTCCAGACTGGTCATTTTGGCTCGTTTCCTAATTAATCCACTTTCAGCTTTATCTATCTATCTCTCAGCAAGTATCATAGTATTAGGACAATCTCTTGGTCAAAAGAGTAAGCAGAGGGGCGCCTGGGTGGCTCAGTGGGTTAAGCCTCTGCCTTCAGCTCAGGGCATCAAAACTGGGATCAAACTCTGCATGGGGCTCCCTGCTCAGCAGGGAACCTCCTTCCCCCCGACCCTCTGCGTGCCTCTCTGCCTACTTGTGATCTGTGTCTGTCAAATAAATAAAATCTTAAAAAAAAAAAAAAAAAAAGTAAGCAAAGCAGATCAGTAATTCGGCCAGTGGGTGGTAATAGTAAAATTTGAAACCCATGACCTGAATGTTCCCCTGATGGGTTGTCGTGTAAACTGTTAGTGTCCGTTCGCGTCATTGTAGGTCGTCTTGTGTGAAATGTCAGCTCCCTTTTATGTGTGGCCACAGGCTTGACACAGTCCCCTTCCCTGTTTTCTTCATCCTCACATTAGGCTGGGGGAGTCTGGAAAACACAGGCTTTGATGGCTTGTCCTCTAAGTCCCCAAAAGGCAAGAACTGTCATCTTCTGTTTTTCACTTTTTTGCCATTCTGCTGACCTACAGCAGTTTGGGTCTTTTGGTCAATGAAATGGGTCCACTAGGTTATCTAAACATCACCTGGGGCCCTGAAGACTGCTGTCAGGCTCAAAGGAGTCTGCTGAGCTGCCCTGTGCGGGTAGGTTCCCAGGGCTCCAGCCTGTGGTATAGTCTGTGCCCCACGTGGGTGACAGGGAAAGTTCCTGACTCTAAGCTGTGTAATTGGTTATTTCACTCTTCTTTCAGAGAATGGCATTGATCCGGAAAACAACCAAGAAATAACACATGGGAAGGTCAGGGAATGGACAACAATGTATTTGGAGATACTTGAGCTGAGACCTCAGCCATCTCATCTTTGGATTTTTTTTTTAATGCTTTACAGAGAAGCATATATTTTTTATTAACAGTGCAGCAATATCTATAATGACTGAGAGGATCTGCCAAAAGAATAAAGCCTCCTCCCCCAACTTCCGGTCCCTTTTCCCTGCCGTCTCAAAGAGGAACGATGTATCTTCCAGAGAAGATTTTATTTGTGGTTTATTATATAAGTGATTGAATATGGGACAAAGCATTATGGTCTTGTTTGGTGAGACAGTATTAGCAGGATTTGTAGAGGTTTGTGTTTCCTTCTCCCTTCCCCCTCTCCCTGTACTTTGTAATGTCAGTGTTTATATGAATATGACTTTCATTTGCTTTTCCAGAATAAAGAAGTTATTAATCGAGAGACGCAGGGTACATGGCTTACAGCCTTTGAAAGGCCAGAGGCAGTTAAAAGGACAAGCAAGGCTGGATGTCGGTCTCTGTCAGCAGGTGGCAGCACCATTAGCCATTTCTTTCTTTCTTTTTTTTTTTTTCAAAGATTTTGTTTATTTGACAGAGAGAGATCACAAGTAGGCAGAGAGGCAGGCAGAGAGAGAGAGAGAGAGGGAAGCAGGCTCCCTGCTGAGCAGAGAGCCCGATGCGGGGCTCGATCCCAGGATGCTGAGATCATGACCTGAGCCAAAGGCAGCAGCTTAACCCACTGAGCCACCCAGGTGCCCCACATTAGCCATTTCTTTACGGAGGAAAAAAACCCAGGAATTTTTCTATTATTTTACTCCAAGGAAGGCCATACCATCAGTAGAAGTTTGAGTCCAGTTTCTCTGCCCTAACAATGGGGCAGAGTGACCGTCTCTCGTGAACCCCAAACTGAAGAGGCATCTGGTTTTGGCAAAGCCTTTTCTGACCAACCCTTCTGAAACTCCTGGAGTTCATCCTTGGCCCTAAGAAAGGTGGCAGTAACCTGGGGAAAGGCCCATCTGTGCAGGTGCCTTGTCTTGTTCTTAGTTGTTGATATCCCTGATCCCAGTATCTGCACCATCATGCAGAGAAACGAGGCCCCTAAGACCTCAGGGTCATGACCTTCAGTGGCACCTAGCATTGTCCCGTCCTGAGCCCAGCATAGCCCTTGTGGGTTGTGAGAGTTCCTTGGTCTTCAGAGGGCATGGCTGTTCATCCAGAGGTCACTGGTATGGGCACATCCTCCTTGCCCTGCTTTTACTCCCTCCCACTTGGAATTTGAGCCCAGAACCCCTCTCTTCACGCCTCATAGATCTCTTGAGGCTGTGCTGTTGTTCCTGTTGCTCTTGGCCAAGGTCTCAACACGGTGGGCACCCAGAGAGGCAGCCAGCTTCTCCTCTTCCTCTGGCATCACTGTTGTTCAGACACCAGGTCTCTCTTGTGGCCTACCACCAGGAAGAAGATGTTGAAAGGTTTCACTTTTTCCAGAACCTCCCAGTGCCACTGGGTGACACTCTCAAAGGATGTTCTGTTGGTGATACCAAACAGCAAAAGGCCTTCTGCAGAGTTCCGATAGTAGGAGCGAGTCACTGACCTTGACAGCCAAGAAGGAATCCAGAATTAGTTTTGATTCCTTCACTGAGGACAAAAAGGGACAAAGGAATCCGGGCAGTGTAATGGAAGGAGCTGGGGGAGAGTCCAAAGTTCTCAATTCTTGATCCACTGTGTGACAGGTAAGTGGCTTCACCTGTCTTGAGTCTTGTCCCACCTGTCTGGGGAGGGGCTGTTCATTCAGCAAGTATTTATGAGCTGGGCCTGGGCCGGGACCTGGGTCGGGCCGGGGGCTACACTGACAGTAAGAACCCAGGGAGCGCTCCTGTGATAAGGTGAGTGAAAAACAGCCTCAGTGCCTGGGGCGGCTGGGTGGCTCAGTCAGTTAAGCCTCTGACTCTTGATTTCACTTCGGATCATGATCTCAGGGTCCTGGGATTGGTCCTATGGGGCTCTGCACTCATTGTGAATTCAGCTTGAGCTTTTCTTTCCCTCTGCCCCTCCCCCCGCTGGCATGTGCTGTCTGTCTGTCTCTCTGTCTCTCTCTCTCTCTCAGAATAAATGGATACATCTTTAAAAAACAGACAAAAACCTGCCTCTGTGCCAAGGGCTGCAAAGGAGAGAGAGGTTCGCAGGGTGGTCTCACCAGCCGAGCTGAGGGACTCGGGGGAAGGGGTGGAGATCTCTGAGGGAGAGAGACCTGCACGGAAGCAGTCCGGGCAGTGCAAGCAGTCCGGGCAGTGCGTCAGGCCAGGTCGTGCAGGGCCTTGCAGGCCCCAGCAATGCAGGCTTTACCCAGAAGGTAACAGGAGCCATTTTAGATTTGCATGGGGGGGAAGGTCACTCTGGCTGCGCAGTGGAGTACACACAGCCAGGAGGGGAAGGGAGAGGACAAGTGTGGAAGCAGAGAGATCCATTAGAAGGCCGCCGCCTGATTGGAGCGGCAGTAAGTGCAGGACGAGGGTAAATCTGCAACAGTTAGAGCAGGTGCTCGCAGGCTTTGGCGACTGTGTGTAGGGGTGCCCGACCGGGGCACCACTTAGTGATCTGAAGGGCTTGTCTGACTTGGTGTGCCCACTCCTGGGGCATCTCGGCCTCACCCTGGGAACGAGGCCCTCTTCCTCCTTGGATGAGTAACGGTGCCCACTTGATTCCCAGAGCCCAGCCTGGTGCAGACGGTTGGGCAACAGGGCCAGCAGATTCTGGATTCGTGTGCCGGGCATTCTCGCAGAGGGCCTCCCGCCGTGCTGCGCTAAGCACCTCCCGTGGGTGAGCGCTTTGTGTTTCCCCAACAAGTCTAAGAAGGCAGAATGTGCAGGGTCTGTGTCCTGCACTTGAATTGTGTCTTACCTAAACCCTGTCCCCAGGAGGAAACGGAGACTTAAACAGTTTAAGAACTCAAGGTCACAGTTTGGGTCAAGTCCATCTGACTCCCGAGTCTGCACTCTTAACTGGCCCTGTCTCCCTAAACCCTAGGGAGACGAGATGGGGTGACCAAGAACAGTATATGCAAAGGCCCAGAGGTGTAAAGAAGTCTGCGGCAGTGTGGCTCAAGCACAAGGTGTAACACTGGGAGAGGATGGCCTGAGGTGAACAGAAAGTGAGCGCAGGAGGAGGATAGATGACAGGCATAGTGGCGACTGGCGAGGCCCAGCACCCAAAAGCCTGTTTGAAAACAGGCTTCAGAGGCTGTTGTTCATGCCCCCATGTGTGTGTGTGTCTGTTGCAGGAGTGGGAGGGTGTAGTGTAGGCAGTCCACCAGGTGGGCCTTGGGCTTCCCATCCTTCGTCAGCCTGACCAATAGCTTTTTTTCCCCTTTTTAAAAAAGATTTAACTATTTGAGATTGAGAGAGAGAGTCGGGGCAAGGGACAGAGGGAGAGGGAGAAAGAAACTCAAGCAGACTCTATGCTGACCGTAGAGCGCAATACAAGGCTCGATCTCACAACGGAGATGGTGACCTGGGCCCAAACCAAGAGTCAGATGCTTAACCAAGGAGTCACCCAGGTGCCGCTGCGTAATACCTGTCTTAATTGTTGGACATTTCAGGGCTAACAGAAAGACTGCATCCGATAAGAGGATCCTGGTGCTAAAAACAGGCATATAAACAAGAAGTTTGAGAACTGCAAGTGCTAGGGACCCTGGAGTTCTGGGTGGAGGACTGGTGTGATTGTATTTACATGTTACAAGCCTTGCATTGGCTGCTGGCCTGGAGAATGGAGTTGGAAACCGGGGAGGGGGTCCAGCCAAGAAGCGGCTGCAGTTCAGACTAAAAGTAAGGGCATATGGCATGCGAGGTTTCCCTGAGAAAGCATTAACCAAAAGATAGAGGTAGAGGGTGGTTGCAACAACACGGTTGAGTTTTGAGGGCACAGAGGGGGCCATCTGGGACCAGAAAGCCATCCTGAAAAGTCCCCTGTGCCTGCATAAGGGGAAGTGGGGAGGAGGAGGCCAGACATGGACTGAAGCCTCACAGTTACCTCTAGTTAGAAAAGAAAAGCTCCCAGTGTCATCCAGTGCAGCCCCATCTCTTATAGGTAAGAACATTAAGGTCTGGAGAGGTTATGACCTGTGGTCCCTGGGCAAGTGGGGGCCGAGACCTGTGCTCTTGGTCCATTGTCCATCCTTCTCGTGGCCTCGAAAAGCTACAGTTTTGGTCGGGGGGTGGGAGGTAGGGGGGAGCTCAAAATGATGTAGACAACAGAGCCTGAAATCTGCAGGTTCCCTGAAGGCTCGGAGAAGGAATTGATTTGGGCCAAGCCTTGAAGGACAGTTTTGACAGAGATGGAGGAAGGACATTCCAGACAGGGGACTGACACATGAAAGACCCAAAGGGAGCTTGTTAGCAGAAGGAACTTAACACTTACTGGGCACTTAACAGCCCAGTTTTAATTTAACAGCCCCATTTAATCCTCTAACAAAACTGGGGGGGGGCGGGTAGGAATCGTTCTCATTTTACCATGAAGACCAAGGCTCAGAGGTAGAGGACGGGGGCTGGGCTCCTACCCAGAAGTCTTCAGTTCCAGACTGTGTGTGGAGGGCAGGATGGGTCTTCCCTCTTAACCCACTAAATTTCAGAGGCTCCCAGAATGGGCAGGGCCTTCAGGAAGGCTCCCGTGGGTGGCAGATTGGCTGTGTGCCTTCATAAGGCGTGGATCCAGGCCTGGAAGCCTGACCTCGTCGAAAGCTGCTATGGCTGGAGGGTTTAGCCAGGGCGCCGCTTGGGAGAGGGAGTCTTGCTTGCTCAGACTAGTCTAGGGATAGACCTGAAGGGACTATTCTGGAACTTCACTCCTAGTATGGAAGCAGAACCCAGTTCACGTCTCCAGAAGTGGGTCATGATCTTTAAGAACTCTGTTAAGAGTCTGGAATCCTCGTGTCTCCCCACAGTGTTTACTTTGGTAGTCTCATCGTGACAGTGATGAATAAAAACTCAGGGGAAAAGGGGGACTTCCATTTTGTGAATTCCTACTGTGTGACCAGCACTGCCCTTGATTTAGGTGGGACCTAATCCTTTCTAAAACCCTGTGAGTTGGGCATTACGATCCTCATTCTCCAGAAGAGTTCACTGAGACTTGCAGAAATGAAGGTAGTTCCCCAGGCTCACACAGTTACACAAGTGGAGCTGGGAGTCAAACCCAGGCTTGAATGCAAAGCCTGCGTAATTTAGGCCGCTGGGATGACACTGTGGTTAAGAAGAAGTGATACTTATCTGAGTGTCGCAAGCCAACCCGGTCACCCAGGGAGAGGGCAGAGGGCTGGGGCCATCCAGTGGAGGGAAACAGCACATGCAAAGCCCAGGGCTGCAGGTGGTTCAGAATTTGTCAGGGCAAAGTAGGGGGAGAGGCAGCACGCATTGGCTCAGGAAGGGCCAGGACTATGGGGAGATGATTTGAATTCTGGGAGGGGAGCAGCCATGTCAAATGTACTTTAAAAACTTCCCTCTGGGGCACTGTGGATGCTGAATCAACAGGGGACACCCTACAGGCTTCCAGAGGGGTGTCGCAATCTCTACTAGGGGCCTGGGGCCTGAACTGTGACAGCAATGACACTCAGTGCAAAGGGCGGGGGGGGGGGGGGTGTTCAGCTGGCAGGTGGGCCTGGCCCACTCCACTGCTCTTCTCTGCTTTTCCTCTAGCCAGTGGGATGGGCAGGCCCACTGCTGCCAGAATCCTTCCCATCAGAGCCTCTTGCAGTCTGCAGAGGGTTTGCCACACTGCAGGGGGTTGTGAGAGTGGGACCAGAGCCTTGAGGCACAAGGTAGGACCTTCTGGGCCTGGCCGGTGCACGAGGCCTGAGCTACGTTAGTTTCCTATCCTGGACTTTAGGTCCCTGTCTGTGAAAAGACAAGCTCAACCCCAACTCACAGGGTTGCTTCAAGGTTAATCAGCCACTGAAAGAGTCCCCGATGCACGTGCTCACATGTGGTAGGAATTCACATAATACCTCATTTAATCCTCACAACAACCCTTTGAGACAGAAACTACTGTTCTCCCCATTTTACGATGGGAAACTGAGGCCAAGGAGTGCTAGAGATGTATGACTGCAGCCTGCTGAACAGTCCTCAAGGGAGGCAGCTGGGGACGGTGGGCAACATCTTCTTGGTGAAGGGCACAGCCTTGGGTGGGCCTGGGCTTCAGCCTGTCCTCCAGTGCTCACCCAGGATTTGGACAGAGGAAAAGGTCAGTTTTTTCTTCGTCTCTTCAGGGATTTGGGGAGGTTTTGACAGCAAAATCCCCACCGTCATCTGCAGGACCAGCTGCTCATTTCCCAGACAAGCTTTGGTTTACCCTGCAGTCCTGTTCAGGGAAGACCTGGCAGATGAGAAACCACAGACCAAGTTGAATGTCACCCCCTGCTGCTTTACTTATTCTAGCTGCTCAGATCTCTGGTAAATTCTTAGAAAGAGCCCAGCCCTTTCCTTGTTCCTTGCCTTGGGGACTTCTCCCTCTGCTCACTGGCTTCAGTTAACCTCCTTGGGCCTTAGTCTGCACATCAGTAAAATGGAACAATAGTATCTGCCTCACAGGGACACTGTGCTGGCCACTGCTTCAGGCCAGACCTTTGCTCTTATCCGGGCCCTTCTCCGCCCTCCCCCAGCTCTCAGCTCAAGGTCATCAGGCCCACCCTTCTCAGCCCTGTCTCCAGGATCTGTGGGCTTTGTAGCACTTACAACTGGAAATCATATAGTTCCATTATTTACTCATTCACTTTCCCACTAGAATGTTAACCCCAGGATGGCTTTCTGTCACGTTCACTGCTGCATCCTCAAAGTCCAGAACAGAGTAGATACTTAATTTTTTTTAACTGAAGGAATGGTAGATTCTCGAAAACAAGTCACGTGCCTCTCCCTCTCCCTCTCCAAGCTTCCCCATCAGTGAAATGAGTGTAACCCGTGCCAACCTTGCAGGACTATAAGGACGAGTGGTGTTTTAAGAGAGGAGGCAGGGCAGTAAGAGACCCACCCTGGCCCAACCCCATGGGGAGGAAGCTAAGAAACCCACCATGACTGGAAACCTCCCAAGAACCCTAAGGAGAAGGGATTATCAGTCACACGACACTGAGAAGGAATCTTGAGACTAAGTCCCCAGGTCACAGAGTGAAGTGGTTGTGCTCTTTGTAGCTATGGAGCTGTCCCTGCCCTTCCCGTCCCACTAGCACAACAGCCCCCCTCTACACCTGCTGAGATTCTTGCCAACATAAACACCATCTCCAGGAAGCCTTCCCTGATTGCCCTAGGACATTCTCTGCGCAGCTGTTCCTGTTCCCCAGGAGGTAATTTCTGAGATTAGGATTAGTGAGCAGACAGTGATCAGAGGATTCTTGAGATCAATACCTGCTTGGGGGAGGAAGGGAGGGACATGGGACTGAGTGGAGGGAGAATTTAGCTATGATGTTGTAAGAACAATGGCCTCAGTCAGCCCCATGAAGAGTGATGAAGCTGGATCTGACGTCAGAGCTGGGGCAAGGGAGCCAGGCCTTTAAACACTCCCCAACCCCAACAGATTCAACAAATCACACTGAATGTGGGCAGCCCTGAGGGGTAGGCAGAGGGTGCTTTGAGCCCACTTTCACTGGCTGCACTTCCAGCAGCTGGAGGAGGGGGGATGTTAGGGGTGAGGGCTCCAGGCTGTTGAGTTCTGCAGCCCTGAAGGGACATCATGGTGGCTAATCACAGTGTCCACTGTGTGCCCAACCTAGGAGCTGCTCACTCTCCTCCATCCCTGCCTCCCAGATCCAGAGCCCAGCCTTGAAGTAGGGACACTGGGCAGCAACTCTGAGTTTCAGGGCACACATTTAAGACTCATCCAAGTCTGAGGACTGAAGGAGGCTCCCAAGTAGGCTTGCCCTGAAATTCTCCACCTGTCCTCACTTGTGCAGCAGCGTCTAGACTCGGTGCCTCTCAGCGTCCAGGCTCGGGAGTGTTGCCAGAAATGACACAGGGGAAAGAGTGTTGAGGACAGTTCTTGTCATTGGCTGGCTCTGGCTGAGCATGTCCCCCCAGCCACTTCTCATTCATGCCCACCCCCCACACCCGCGTGGCATGGGTCTTCTATGAGCCCCACTGACAACGGAGGAAACAGGCTGACGGACACGAAGCTGCACACCTGGCTTCTCAGAGCTTTCTGGCAGAAAGGGGCTGAGGTCTGAAACCCCAAAATCCAGGAGGTGTGACTGCTAGGATGTTTATATTAACCCTTTAAATACATCCTGCCCTTTGCTCTCCAGAAAAGATATGACACCCCATCCCAGCAGCACTTCTGAGGTTGGCACTGCTTTAATTCTTTCCCTCCCAGAGTCAACACTGGCATGGACCTGCGGGCTGCTTCCTGGGGGAGGTGCTGGGGACTCGGGTCTCGTGGATAAGCCGGACACCCCCCCAGGCCTCCTCCAGCTTGATGTCCCCCTGCTCCAGGGCCTGCTGGATGGTGTCAGCAAGGGTGCTGAAGGCCAGGTCCACATTGTAGTTATCCTTGGCAGAGGTCTCCATGAAGGCCATGCCCAGGGAGGCAGCCAGGTCCTCCGCCTCCTGGGCCGAGACACAGCGGGTGCTCTGCAGGTCACTCTTGTGGCCAACCAGTAAGAAGATCACCTTGTCCGGGCCCTGAGTGGCCACGACCTCCTGGTGCCAGTTGCAGATATGTTCAAAGGACTTCCTGTTTGTCACATCAAAGACCAGGAGGACACCCACCACATTCCGGTAGAAGGACCTGGTGATGCACCTGAGGGAGGGGTAGTGAGCTGGGAGAGGTCTATGCCTGCAAGCCCGCCACACACACACACACACACCCCGCCCCCAGGCACAAGCCCCACAGCGCATTTCACACTGCCCAGTGTTTCTCTGCTCCCGGCGTCTCCGGCGTCTGCCTCTCCCCCAACAGAGTGGCTGCACCTCAGCTAGGGAGCAAGTTCCAGTCACATCCTCTCTGGACCATTCCTCCATTCCGGGAGGAAACGGGGTGTTCCCTGATGGCAGATTTTTGCTTCCCGTTCTCTGCCTGGCAGACTCCTACGCTCCTTCCAGACCGCCCCAATCCTCTCTTTCTTTCCCATCTCCCTGGCACCTCCCGCTCCCTCAGCAGCCGGGCCCCCCACCCCTCCGGGACTCGGGCTTCTGGTTCAGGGGGCTTGGCCCACCCGGCTGCATCTGTGGGACGAAAGACTCCGCGTGGAGGGCCAGAGACCCTGGGTCACTGAGGCCGAGCCCTCGGGGGGTACCGCCCGCCAGCTCCCTCAGCCCGCCCGGCCCGCACCTGAAGCGCTCGTGGCCCGCCGTGTCCCAGAGCTGCAGCTTGATGCGCGGCCCGGCTCGCAGCTGCAGCTTGCGGCTGTAGAACTCGACGCCCACCGTGGGCTCCCCCTCGGGCTCGGGCTCGGGCTCCGGCGCCCCGGGCGCGCCCGCCACATAGCGCCGCAGCAGCGATGTCTTGCCCACGGCCGCGTCCCCCAGCAGCGCGATCCGGAACTGGTAACGGCAGCCCCCCGCCTCCATGGCCCCAGTGTCCCGGTCCAGCCGCCGGCCGCAGCCGCCCCACCTCCCGAGGCCAGCCGCCCGTCCCGCCCCGTCCCGTCCCGTCCCATCCCGTCCGGTCCCATCCCGTCCTGTCCCACCCGGTCCCTCCGGCTGGCCCCGCCCCTCGACCCGGGGAGCAAGACACCTGGGCACGTGCTCTCCTCCCTAGGGGCCCCAGCTTCGTCTTCTAATAACCCCTACTTCTCGGGGTGGCAGATTAAAGAAGGCAGTGTGGGGAGAAGGACGAGTGAGGGATGAGAACCCAACACGCACTGGTCCAAGATGAACCGCCCACCTCATTCCGCCGGCCGGCTTCTCTCTCCAGCCCACTCTCCCGGCAGTGCGCAGGTTGGGCCCCTGATGCTGGAGCTGGAGACACCACTGTAGAAAGCTGATGGTTTATAGGTGCCCGTTCCCTACGGCCCCACCCAGGTGCTGCTTTCCCGGAGCTCCAGGAGTCCCTGCCTAGGGCCTCTCAGGGCCTCCCGTTCAATGGTCAGGTTCAAGGTTTAACAGCATCCCCCTCCCCGCCCCCACCCCCCCCCCACCCCCGCCGCCTGCAGCCTCAGCACCTGCCTGGGCGGGGCCTCAGGGCCCAGAGAGGGACGCCAGCAAGGGTGGTAGGAGGCCGGACAGAAGTAGATAAATGTGATTCCAGAGCGAGTGCAGTTGGCCTGTGGCCTGGACAACTAACTTACTTACTTAACTTACTTTAAATTTATTTGATAGAGAGAGAGCTCACAAGCAGGCACAGCAACAGGTAGGGAGAGAGGAGGAAGCAGGCTCCCTGCTGAGCAGAGATCCCAATGCGGGCTCCATACAAGGACCCTGAGAACATGACCTGAGCCTAAGGCAGTGGCTTAACCCACTGAGCCACGCAGGCGCCCTGGACAGCTAACACTTACGAGGCCGATGATCAGCTCTTCACACTGTGCGGGCACAGCTTTGAGAGGGCCGTAGCGCGCTTATTTTAGAGCCCAGGAGACTGAGGCTTGTCTCAGGTCATAGAGCAGAGCTGAGACTCCCATCTGAGTTTGTCTCACTCTTCATTACCACCCCCCCCCCCCATGCCACAAAGGGGGATGGCAAATCAAGTACCAAAAAGACCAGGACACAGTGGTCAGGTCCCTGTGGGTTGGTGGAAGGGTAAGGCCGGAACATCTGCTTCCAAGAGCCAGTCTACCCTCTCCAGTCAGGTCTTCTGGAAATCCAAGTTAACAAGGCTCGGCTTCTGGCTGGTGCCAAACAGCTCCATCTGTTGGTTTAATCTCACTGCCCCACGGTGGGTGGATTTTACCAATTTAACTTGTTTCGCAAATTGGTGGTGAGGCGAAATCCTCGCTGTTAGAATCAAATCATCATATATTTCCTTCTCACACAACCTTGTAAGATGTTGTTATTCTGCACATTTTTTACAGGTGAGGAAACTCAGGCTCAGAGATAAAGAATCTGAGATTACTCAACAAGGAAGACAGACTAGCTGCCGAGTTTACCCAAGGCCAGAACCTTACTTGTTATTTCTGTGTCTGACAGGACAAGTGGAGGATCTGAGGAGGCCCAGGTTTTTTCACACTTTTTTTTAAGTGGATATATGTATGTATATAAGTAAGTATGTAAGTAAGTAATTTCTATACCCAAAGTGGGGCTTGAACTCATGACCCCGAGCTCAAGAGTCATCTGGTCTACCAACTGAGCTAGCCAGGGGCCCCTCTTCTTGCTAACTCCTAACACATCAATAAGAAGCCATTTAAAATAATAATAATAATAAATTAAAAATAAATAAATAAATAAATAATTTTTTAAAAAAAGAAGCCATTTTAAGGGCCTGGGTGGCTCAGTGGGTTGGGGCCTCTGCCTTCGGCTCAGGTCATGGTCCTGGGATCGAGCCCCATGTCTGGCTCTCTGCTTGGCAGGGAGCCAGCTTCCCCCCCCCCCCCCTCTCTGCCTGCTTCTCTGCCTACTTTTGATTTCTCTTTCTGTCAAATAAATAAAATCTTTTTAAAAAGCCATTTTAACCGGTCCCCATGTAATATCAGTCATTGGTCACCTGTATGGTAGAGCCTGAAGGGGCCTATGTCTCTGCTCGTCCCCTACCCCCAGGAATAGGAAAGAGAGAGGAGCCTCAGGAAGGGTGTGTGTTCAGAGAGGAACCCTTCCTGCCAACTTTGCCCAAATTAAGAGTCTGCCCCACTCCCACCCTCCCCACTGATTCCTCAATTGAATTGTTCTCTCCACTTCACTCTGTGGAGCTGGAAAAATATTCCTGTGTGTGTATCAGGTCCCTATGGATGCCTCTAGCCCCTTCTTTACCCACGCCCGGTAGTCTGAGCTCCAGCCATGCTCCACAGTTTTCCTCTTCTCAAGCCTCGGCCAGGAACACTCCCCCTCTCCTCTTCAAAGGGCTGACTCCTACTACAGGCCTTAGGTTAGATCCCTGTGCACAGGAAGTCTCTCACTAGCCTCTGAGGTCACATGCCCTTTTGGTCACTGTGAAAGCTTCTCCCTCCTAGGTCACTTGAGGGCAGTGATCAATGGTGGTATGCCCAGTGCTTGGCACAAAACAGGAACCAAGTAAATATTTATGGTTGAAGGAGTGAATGAAAGTGGATACGTGCTATTAATTCATTAATTCAGCCAGTCAAATCCCACAAGAGGGCCGGACTCTGAACTCGAGGAGCTATAGGCTCAGAGAAGACAGTGTGTGGGAGGTGGTTCTGAAGCCGGGTCTCCCAGGACGAGGAGGAGCTGGGGAGTTCAAGGAGGAATGGCACTCCACGCACGAGCCGCTGGACAAAGGCAGAGAGGCATGAAACTGTTTGAAAGGCAGTTTGAACCCAGCATTCCCAGAAGCCTTTGTAGTCAGCACCCGTGGCCAGTGCACTGTCAGCACTGGGCTCTTCGAACTTCCTCTCCTGGAGGCTCCTGCCCTGGGCTAGGGTCATGCGCCTGCCCTCTGCAGCCAGCCCCAGCATCCAGATGTCAGCTGACCTTGCCAGAGACTGGCTGTGTGACTCGGGTTGGGTAAGAGACTCTCCCTCCCCACCCTGCTTCCCCTTCCGCTTCCCCACCCTGGTTTCCCTCCGGCAAATCATGGTGCCCACCTCGAAAGAGAATCCGGAGGAGCTGTGCATTGTGCGGCTGTCCGACACAGCAGGCAAGTTGTGCGCATTTGCATGAGAGAAATTGAGGTTTTAGTTCCAACCCCCACTTACTAGCTATGCAGCCTTGGCCACGTTTGATTCATTCATTAATTCATTTACTTCATAATTGTTTCAATAAGTGCTACCTCACACACCAGGCACTTACTTACACAGCAGTGAAAATAAAAAGACACACTTCCTGGTCGTGCTAGTTCACACTGTAATGGGGAAGACAGAAAAAAAAATCCACATATAATGTGATGTCAAGAAGCAATAAGTGCTGGGGTGCCTGGGTGGCTCAGTGGGTTAAAGCCTCTGCCTTCGGCTCGGGTCATGATCCCAGGGTCCTGGGATCGAGCCCCGTATCAGGCTCTCTGCTCAGTGGGGAGCCTGCTTCCTCCATTCTCTCTCTGCCTGCCTCTCTGCCTACTTGTGATCTCTGTCTGTCAAATAAATAAATGAAATCTTAAAAAAAAAGTAATAAGTGCTATAAATAATAATCAAACAGGACAACGGCTTGAAGGGTGACAGGGTGCTACATCAAAATAGGGTTTTCTGAGATGACATTGGAACAGAAAACCAGGGGAAGTGAGGGAGTGAGTAGTGTGGGTGTCTGCGATATCAAGAGAGAATATTCCAGTTAGAACAGCATGAGCAAAGGCCCTGAGGTAGGATCAGGCAAGGGATGCTCCAGCAGAGCAGAGAGGGTCAGGGAGCATAATGAATGAGGAAGCAAGTGGTGGGTAATGAGGGCAGAGAGGAGGAGGAGCCAAATCGTATGTGGCTTCAGAAGCCATCGTGGGAGTTCAGCATTTATTCCAAATGGCTTGTAAAGTCAGTGGAGAGTTTGGAGCAGGTGAATAATATAAATTTTTTCTTGGTTATGTTTATTTTTACATCTTTTTAAAAAAAATTTTTTTAAAGATTTTATTTGACAGAGACACAGTGAGAGAGGGAACACAAGCAGAGGAGCAGCAGAGGGAGAGGGAGAAGCAGGCCTCCCACCCAGCAGGGAGCTGGATGTGGGGCTCGATCCCAGGACCCTGGAATCATGACCTGAGCCAAAAGCAGAGGCCCAGCGACTGAGCCACCCAGGCGCCCTTTTACATCTGTTTTTTTTTTTTTTAAGATTTTATTTATTTGACAGAGATCACAAGCAAGCAGAGAAGCAGGAAGTGTGTCGGGGGGCGGGGGGAGAGCAGGCTCCCTGCTGAGCAGAGAGCCCGATGTGGGGCTTGATCCCAGGACCCTGAGATCACGACCTGAGCTGAAGGCAAACACCCAACTGACTGAGCCACCCAGGCGCCCAGTGTAATGACTTTTGATATAAGTGTACGTCCATGAAACCAACACCACAATGTAAATAATGAGTATATATCACACCAAAGTTTCCCCTTGTCCTTTATTTTGTTCATTGATTGTAGGCTCCATGCCCAGTATGGAGCCCAAAGTGGGGTTTGAACTTATAATCCTGAGATCAAGACCTGAGCTGAGATCAAGGATCAGATGCTTAACCAACTGAGGTACCCCTCTCCTGTCCTTTTTTTTTTAAATATTTTATTGATTTATTTAACAGAGAGAGACAGAGAGATCACAAGTAGGCAGAGAGGCAGGAAGAGACAGGGAAGGGGGGGAAGCAGGCTCCCCGCTGAGCAGAGAGCCCGATGTGGGGCTTGATCCCAGGACCCTGAGATCATGACCTGAGCTGAAGGCAGAGATTCAACCCACTGAGCCATCCAGGTGCCCCCTCCATGTCCTTTTTATTTTTTATTTTTCCCCATGTCTTTTTTATATTCTCTCCTGACCCTCCTGAGAGTTTTTAATTTTGATGAAATGTAACTTATTAATTCAATATTGTACTGGAGGTCCTAGCTAATGCTATATGACAAGAAAAAGAAATAAAAGGCATCCAGATTGGAAAAGGAGAAGTAAATCTGTCTTTATTCACAGACACGTGAAAAATCTTAAGAAACTTACAAAGGAGCTACTAAAACTAATACATGAGTTTAGGAAGGTTGAAGGATACAAGTTAATATGCAAAAATTAATTCTATATACACTAGCAATGACCATTTAAAATTTGAACTTGAGGGGCGCCTGGGTGGCTCAGTCATTAGACATCTGCCTTCGGCTCAGGTCATGATCCCAGGGTTCTAAGATAGAGCCCCACATTGGGCTCTCTGCTCAGCGGGGAGCCTGCTTCTCCCTCTCCCACTCCCTCTCCCACTTCCCCTGTTTGTGCTCTCTTGAAAATTATAAAAGTGTTGGGGCCCCTGGGTGGCTCAGTGGGTTAAGCCTCTGCCTTCAGCTCAGGTCATGATCCCAGGACCCAGGGTCCTGGGATCGAGCCCCACATCGGGCTCTCTGCTCAACAGGGATCCTGCTTCCTCCTCTTTCTCTGCCTGCTGCTCTGCCTATTTGTGATCTCTCTCTATCAAATAAATAAATAAAATCTTTAAAAAAAAGAGAAAATTATAAAAGTGTTGAGAGAAATTAAAGATGACTTAACTGAGATATACCATCCTCAAGGATGAGAGGACTCAATATTGCTAAGATGTCAGTTCTCCCAAAATTAGTCCTCAGATTTAATGCAATACCAAATCCCAGTAGGCTTAAAAAAATTAGCTGATATTAAAATTTATATGGAAATGCAAAAGACTGAATAGCTGAAACAATTTTGAGAAAGAGCAAGTTTGGATGACTTATACCACCCTATTTCAGAACTTATTAAAAATCTATATTGGGGCACGTGAGTGGCTCAGTAGGTTAGGTGTCTGCTTTGGCTCCAGTCAGGATCCCAGGGTCCTGGCATCCAGCCCTGCATCAGGCTCCCTGTTCAGCAGGGAGCCTGCTTTTTCCTCTGCCTGCTGCTCCTCCTTCTTGTCCTAGCAAATAAATAAGTAAAATAAAAAATCTTTAAAAAAAAAAAGCTACAGTAATCAAAACAGTGTAGTATTGAGTACAGAAACAGACCTACACATACAGTCAATTGATTTCAAAAAAATTTTTTAAAGATCTTATTTATTTATTTGACAGACAGAGATCACGAGTAGGCAGAAAGGCAGGCAGAGAGAAAGAGGAAGGGAGAGGAAGGGAAGCAGGCTCCCCGCTGAGCAGAGAGCCATGTAGGGCTGGATCCCAGGACCCTGGGATCATAACCCAAGCCGAAGGCAGAGGCTTTAACCCACTGAGCCACCCAGGTGCCCCAGTCAATAGATTTCTACAAAGGTGCCAAAGCAATTAGATGGATAATCTTTTTCAACAAATGAAGATGGAACAATTTGAAAGCCATATGCAATAAATAAACTTTGACTCTTACACCGTGCACAAAAATTAACTAAAAATGAATCCTAGATCTAAATGTAAGAGCTAAAACTATTAAGCTCCTAGAAGAAAACATAGGAGAAAATCTTAATGCGTTTGAGCTAGGCCAAAAATTTTAAATTAGGACACAAAAAGCACAAAGCATAAATAAATAGGCATATTGGACTTCGTCAAAATTAAAAACTTTTGCGCTTTGAACATCGTGATTGGTGTGTTGAGAGCAGACTATAGGGAAGAATGGCTAAATGAGGGAGACTAATTAGGAGGCTACTGTGATTGCAGGTCAGCAATGAGAGCGTTCGTCTGCGGAGGCAGTAACAAAAGGTGTTAACTAACCATCTTTTTTTTTTTTTAAGATTTTATTTATTTGACACAGACAGAGAGATCACAAGTAGGCAGAGAGGCAGGCAGAGAGAGAGGACGAAGCAGGCTCCCTGCTGAGCAGAGAGCCTGATGTGGGGCTCGAACCCAGGACCCTGAGATCATGACCTGAGCCAAAGGCAGAAGCTTAACCCACTGAGCCACCCAGGCACCCCGTTAACTAACCATCTTAAAGGTGGAGAACACAGGATTTGCTGATGGATCGGAAGTGGGATGTTAGAGGCAGAAGAATCCAGGGTTCCTCCAAGGATGTACTGAGATTGGGAAGAGCAGGTGTGGAGGAGGAAAGGCTGTGTTCTGAGAAGCCTATTTATTGACCAAGTGTAGGTGTCTCAGAAGCTGTCGCGTGTAAGGTCTGGAGCTCAGGAGAAAAGTGAGGCTGGAGAAATATTTGGGAGTCATCTGAAAGTTTTTTTCTCAGAGTCTGTCTTCTCCATAAAATAGGAGTTAATAGTAGTACCTACTTTTTATTTTATCTTATGTTTAGATTTTATTTGACAGAGGAGAGCACACGCAGAGAGAGCTGCATGCAGAGGGAGAGGGAAAGGGAGAAGCAGGCTCCTCACCGAGAAGGGAGCCTGACTGGGGTGGGGGGCAGCTCCATTCCAGGAGTCCAAGGCACACGCTTAACCAACTGCGCCACCCAGCATCCCCCAGTACCAACTTTTTAAAGTGTATATTAAGGATAAAACCGAATAGCTGTTTAATTCTTGACTACTTGTGTTTACACTGACGATTACTCGTTCCACTCCGCACGTGGCACAGTGACTCTCGGAGTGTGGTCTCTGCGGTAGACTTGTGGATTCCAGTCCTCACCTTGTTAGTTACCTGGGTAATGCGTCCCTCAGTTTTCTTACCTGTAAAGAGCATAACTATAATAGTTATTGGCAGGGTTACTATGAAAACTGGATGAGATAACTGAGCATCATTTACTTAGTCACCGCTCAGTAATTTATCTGTTAGCGGAAGAGGGAAGTCTTGAACAAATAATGCGTTCATCTTCCGACTACTCGGTCGCCTCTTCCTTCCTAAGAAGCCCTCCCCGAAGGGCCCCTCTCCTGCGGGAGCTCGCCGAGCGCGTCTCCAAACCCACCCAGCCCCTGCTGCTCCTCGGCTCACGGCGCTCGGAGCCGAGCACTGGTCGCAGCTCACGGCGTCATTTCCCGACTTTGGAAGTCCGACTGAACTTCAGCGGGCACGGGGGGTCGGCTTCATTTGCGAGCACAGTGCCCGTTACCAGACGTTCACTGAGTGCGGAACACACACGGAAGGATCCGCACCTGCTTAGCTTGGAGCGGGATCCGCCGCCCGGATAGGCAGGGCTGGGGGACTACAACTCCCAGAGGTCTGCGCGGCGCGTTACTCCAATTGTCTGCGCAGCCTCCAGGGGGCGAGACCTATAAAAGCCCCCCTCCTACGGACGGGCTTCCTTTTTCCCAGCCACCGCGGTGCTGGCGTGTCGGGCTGCGCGTGTGTTGTAGTTCACGGCCGTCCTCTCACCTCGCGGTAGCTTTGTCGCCACTAGCCCCTCTCCCGCCAGGCCTGCCTCCTGAGGCTGTGGGATGTTGAGAGTGGCTCGGGGCTGCCGGGCCTCCCGGCCTGCTGGGACCAAGGCCCGAAAGGCCTGGTCGGCTGCATGCGCGGTGAGAGGGGCCAGAGCGGTACCTGCTACCGCCTCGGCCCGCGCATCCCTGCGCTGCAGTGCGACGGGTGAGTAACGCAGCCAGGCGGCCTGGTGCAGGGCAGTGGCTTAATTTCGGAGACGCCGCGCGGTGGTGTCCATCAAATCTGAAACTGAATCCGCCTGTTAAAACTACCTATTGGGTGACCTTGGGGAAGTGAGTTCACCTGTCATCTGGCTGCACAGCACGTTAAGCAATCCATGCAGGTGGTTAAAAGGGTAGGGTTTTCTGGTGTCGCGTCTTGGAGTTCTTTAGATCCTATTTTGAATCTTAGTTCTGTGGCATTCTACGTTGCCTGACGACCTTAGGTAGCTTAATTGGTCTAAAGCTACTGGTAAAACGGATGATAAAACCGTCCTATGAAGACGAAATGAGTTTAAAACTCGGGCATATAGTAAAATGAAGTGGTAATGGGGGCCTGGTAAAAAGATATCTGTTCTCGGCTCCTGGCTGGCTCAGTCGGCCGAGCATGCGCCTCTTGATCTCAGGGCTCAGGGTCTTGAGTTAATCCCCATGTTGGGCACAGGCTCAGTCTATATCAGTTCTCTTTAAGTAAGCGCCATGGCCAGCGTGAGCCCAGTGCGGGGCTCCAGCTGGAACTCAGGACCTGGTCCGAGTCTGGCTTCTGATAACTAGCCGAGCCACCCAGGCACCGGTGGTACCTGTACTCTTATTTGGTCTCCAGTATATTTCAGCCTATGAATTTCAGTTAGGCAAGAGTGCTCGGGCTTTAGGAGAGTCAGCCTGGACAGGATTTGGGGCGGTCCTGGGACCTAAATTGCCCTGTGGCCCTTATCGAAGCTGCAGCTGCTTCCACATAGCTGCTGTGGTCAAAAAGGAGCCCAGAGTGACAGTTTTCCTTGACGGTCGCCGTTCTGTTTGCTGTAACTGATCTGCAACATTTCAGGAAAAGACAGCTCGATTATACCTGCCATTTCTCAGGTAGAGGTGGAGTCCTCTATTACAACTGACAGGTTTCCAGAGGCTAGCAGAAACGTTCTGATAATGGGAACCTTTTTTTTTTTAAGATCTTATTTGTGAGAGCAAGCTACAGCAGGGAGAGGGGCAGAGAGAGAGGCTGGCTCCTTGCTGAGCAGGGAGCCTGATGTGGGACTTAAACCAGGACCTTGGGATCACGACCTGAGCTGAAAGCAGACGCTTAACCCACTGAGCCACCCAGGTGCCCCTGTTCGTGGGGTCTTGCATAGGAGTTTCTAGGGAAAAACTTTAGAGAAGTAAATTTGCTAAGAACAAGAACCAGTTCATGGAGGGGCAGGTGGAGTGGAGTGGACAGGTGTACTGGGCAAATCTAGTGGCAAGTGGCAGATCTCAGCAGTGCTTTGGGTCACTGCACTGAAAAGCTTTAAGGCATCTGTACCCAAAGCCAATCTTTTAACTTTTTAACAACATCTTTTAACTGTGAAGACCAAAGGAAGGGAACAATAAGATCATTCAGGATGATTGTTTCCCATCTCAGCTGTGCCTGACTGAAGATTCCAGGACGACTTAGAAGTGGAGCTTTTTGGTGAGGATTCTGGGGTCGTGACTGACACGGAACACAACCACCTCGGGTCCGGTAGGTTTGCAAACTACCTTGGCGGGGCAGTACAGCATGTTTCCAAGGGCTGTGGCCGGCTGTGGCCATGGGATCTCCAACTGCATGCCAGAGCAACCTGGAGAGACTTTGACAGCACAGGTCAGCACAGTACCTGCAGCTGCCACTCGCCTTTCCTATAACAGCCCGGGGGTTCCTACCCGAGCCCGGGGGTTTTCCATAAACTTCATGTTGATGGGTGTATTGATCGACTTTCTGGTTTGGGGCTTTCACACTTTTTTCTCCAGGTTGCCCCGAAGTCTCCCTGTCAGTGTCGGCTTCTGAAGAGTCTGAGGCTCCCGGGCTGTTGCTGTGCTTTAGACGAGGTACAGTCACATGCTGGATTCAGCCTGACCCTCCGGCTCCCTTTCCCATCGGATCTGAACACTGGTCTTGGTGGTCGTAAAAGGAGGAAAAGGAGCACTGAAGCTGGCCTCGCAGTGCTTATAGTCTGGCATATAGGCTGTGGGCTAGTTTCAAACAGGGTTTGAATTCTCTTTGAACTGGTTTCCTCCTTCCCGCTAAACTGGGATAATCTTCGGCTTAAAGGGAGGATGTATGTGAAGCTCTGGAGAGTTGTAGCGGTGGCTGACTTGGTACTTCTGTAGTTGATAAATACCCATGGTTTTCTTGTCTCCTGAGTCTGGTTTTGTTTTGTTTTTGTTTTTTTTTTTTGAAGATGTGTTACAGTACAGCTGTCCTCATCTGTGATTATGGATCTAGTTGGGTAAGTTGGCTGTCAAACTTCTTCCGTAGCTTCCTTGCAGCTTCACGTAGTGCTTGAGCCTTGTGAACCCCGAGTAGTGTAGTGAATTGATAAGATACAAGGCTGTTCAGGCCTCTGGGAAGTCTTAGCTTTTCCACACATCTTTGACACCTGACCTTCCTCGTATGCCGTATTAGCTGTTAACAGCCAGGAGAGAAAGGTGTACAGTGTGACTTGGGTCTTAGATTTGCCTATCCTGCTGGAGGGCCAAGAGCACACTGAAGGTACCAGATGCCAAAGCCCTGCACGTTGGGCAGCAAGGGCCGATTGCCGTGAATTTATGGTTGTGGTTTGAGCTCCTGCTGATATTTGGGGAAACATCAAGCCATGGGAACTTACTGGCCTTTTCCTAGGAGTGTGGGAGATGGGTTGTGTGGAGACAAGTGTAGTTCATCTAGCTTGGGATGTTGTTAGGCTGACTGGTCCAGGATGAAACCTAATCTGAGTGGACATCTATGGATGATAAATGCGGATATGGGACTGAGACCAGCTCTTCAGAAAAAGCCTGGGTGGCACTGATTAATTAGGAGTATTAACACACTGGCTTATACTTCCTTTTCAGGACAGAAACACTGGGAAGAGGCAAGCTGAAAGATGATTTTGGTGGAAGACCACGAGCTCTGTGTCTTTGTTAATGTTGGCCACGGCATGTGACTAATAAAAGACTTGAAGTAGGTTTTCCTATTCCTCGTGTCATTTGATAAAAATAGGTTGACCTCTCCAGATAATATGACCAATTCTAGAGCTGCCACTATACATAATCTTTCCTCCAAAAAGCCTGAAAATTCAGGCTGAGCCTAACAAGTGTTCCTTTAAATATCTGAAGGTTTCTTGCGACCTAAGACATTTACCTCATTACCCCCATTGTGTGTGGTGACCCCCCTGCCCCCCGGTTTCCTTCAGCACAAAAGTAGAGCTGAGTTGCAGATTTTTAGTATAAATCCAGACCTTCCACGTAGGTACTAGAGCATGTGTGTTCATACTTACAGAAGGAAATTAAGGACAAACAGGTGGGCCAGGTACACAGATACCACAATAATGTCCTCAAACAAGGGCTTATGTCCTCAGAGCCTTTTGGTCTAGGTATAGCTGGTTCCATCACATCCTACCACACAGCCACCAAACAAAACCACAAACCTGTTGGGTGAAGGGATGCTTGAAACGGAGGGTCAGCATTGCCCACACTTGGCATATAGCACATAACCCATGTACTCCGACCCCAGAGAACCTTTAAGGATGCAGGGTCACCTGAGATGGCCCTCTGGGTTGAGTAAATCCTATGATCCAGGGACGGTTAAGCATCTGCCTTCGGCCCAGGTCATGATCCCAAGGTCCTGGGATAGAGTCCCACATCGGGCTCCCTGCTCAGTGGGAAGCCTGCTTCTCCCTCTGCCTGTTGTTCCTCCAGCTTGTGCTCGCTCGCTCTCTCTTGCAAATAAAATCTTTAAAAAAATAAAAAAATCCTATGATCCACTTTAATAACCCCAAACTCTCCCAAGAGTGGGTAACATCCCTACCTGGAAGACACATTTCAAAGACATTTAAAACCTTGCTCAATGGCCCTGTGGTTTTCAAACTCCAAAGGCTGATGGGCAAAGGCAGGCAATGGTGTTGCAGGAATGGTCATAATCTCAAGAGTTAATTACTAAAATCCTTACAAAACATTTCCAAAAAGTTAAAAGTTCTTCCAACACTTTTGTTAAAAAGGAGTCTCTCCTCTGCATCACAGTCTGTCAGCTGCTCCTCTGTCCCAACTATATCATGGCGGGGATCTCCGAGGATACTGTATCCAGAGGCTGCCAGTGACAGTCCATCAAGGCGTCGTACAGCTCCTCACTCTGCTCCATAAACTCCTTGTTGGCCTCCATCACGTCCAACTGTGGCATGGGGTCTGCAAGAGAAGCCAGGGTTGGATTCAGCACCAGAAGCACCCAGAGCTATGGACTATTCCCTCTCCCAGGGCTTCCCGCTTCCTGCTTCCCCTGGGAAGTTCCTGTCCTCTGTGTCAGAGCCCCTCAGGACCCATAGGGGCTCATACCCACTGCCTTGCAGGGTTCCTTTAAGGATAAAAGTGGAGTTAGTTAGAAAGCATGCACAGCACTCCAGTCATGGTGGCTGTTTTCTCCATCTCCCTAGACTTCATGTGCCCTGGCATGGCATCAGTTTTGGGTTACGGAAATCCGATCAAAATGACTAAGTTCAGAGCACTAGTCTTTGAAGGGAATACTACGTAGCAGTGAAAATCGACCTCAGCTGCATACAACTTGGTTGGATCTCACAGATGGTGTGTTAGTAATTTACCACGATGAGTACCAAGTCCTGTAGAGAATGGCTGAATCACTATATTGCACACTGAAGCTAATGTAACAATTATACCAGAACTGAATTTAAAAGAAAGGCTGAGTGTTGAATGAAAAAAGACTACATATAACTGCACTGTATGAAGCTAAAAAAACAGGCAATACTAATATTTAAGGATGCATATCTAAAAAGATAAGGAAGAAAGTGATTACCACAAAAGACAGTAATTTTCTCCAGCAGGGCCATGGGTTTTGAATGGGGAAGGAAAGCTTCTGGAGGCTGGCAATGTTCTACTTGATCCAAATGAAGGTCTCATGAGCAACTGCTTTATAATTACATAGTAAACTACAGACTTGTTTGACATACTTTTATGTATACATTACATTTCACAGTAAAAGAAGTTTGAGAAAACTCCTTAATCACTATGATTGATAACACTTTGTACTTTTCCTTGTAGTCTTGTGTTGGTCTAAAATGCACACACACGGGCGCCTGGGTGGCTCAGTGGGTTAAGCCTCTGCCTTCAGCTCAGGTCATGATCCCAGAGTCCTGGGATGGTGCTCTGTATCAGGATGGGAAGCCTGCTTCCCCCTCTCCCAACTGCCCCCTGCTCGTGTTCCCTCTCTGGCTGTCTCTCTCTGTCAAATCTTTAAAAAATAAAACACACACACACAAACACACTCATTCATTAAAACACTTATTTTACAATTAGGGAAATTAAAGAGAACCTAAGGAAATAGATCTCCCAGGACTTGGATTGGAACACAACATTGCTTGAGATTGTAATGCTCCCCAAAGTGATCTACAGATTTCAATGTACTGCCTTTCAAAGTTAGCTGCCTTGTTTTGCAGAAATCGAGAAGCTGATCATAAAGTGTAGATGGAAACGCAAAGGATTCAGACTGGCAAAAATAATCTTGAAAAAGCACAAAGTTCAAGGACTTCCTCATTTCAAAACTTATCACAAAGCGACAGTAATAAAAACTGTGGCAGTGGCCTAAAGATAGACCTAGAGATAATGGAATAAGATTTTAAGAATAAGAAAAAAAATGAATGGCTGGGTGGCTCAGGCAGTTAAGCATCTGCCTTCCGCTCAGGTCATGATCCTCGAGTCCTGGAATCCAGTCCCTCATCCGGCCCCTTGCTCGTCAGGAAGCCTGCTTCTTCCTTCACCTGCTCTAACTCTGCAAGCTCTCCCTTCTTGAGCTCTCTCTGGCAAATAAATAAATCTTAAAAAAAAAAAAAAAAAAAAAAAAAAAAAAAGGACTTAAGAGTCCAAGCCCATCATCTAACTTATAGAAACTTCATTTTCAACAAGGGTACCAGACAATTCAATGGTAAAGAACGGGTTTTCTTTCTTTCTTTCTTTTTTTTTTTTTTTAAGATTTTATTTTTATTTATTTGACAGCGAGAGAGAGATCACAAGTAGGCAGAGGGAGAGAGAGAGGGAAGCAGGCTCCCTGCTGAGCAGAGATCCCGATATGGGACTCGATCCCAGGACTCTGAGATCATGACCTGAGCCGAAGGCAGCGGCCTAACCCACTGAGCCACCCAGGCGCCCAAAGAACGGGTTTTCAACAAACGGTGCTGGGACGACTGGATGACCGCAGGAAAAGAGCAATGCTAGACTCTTCACGCTTCACAAAGAATTAACCAAACATGGGTCAAAGACCTAAAGGTAAGAGCTGGAACTTTTTTTTTTTTAAAGATTTACACAGCGAGAGAGGAAACACAAGCATGGGGAGTGGGAGAGGAAGAAGCAGGCTTCCTACTGAGCAGGGAGTCTGGCTGGCGGCTGATCCCAGGAGACAAAGGCAGAGGCTTAATGACTGAGCCACCGAGGTGTCCCTGAAACTGTAAGTCTGAGAAGGTAACAGGTATAAACAAGCAGTGCCTTTTAGATAAGACACCATTTAAGCACAAACAAAAGAAAAAAATAAATAGGACTTCACAGAAATTAACTTTTGTGCTTCAAAGGACATTATCAAGAAAGTGGAGAGGTAATTCATGGGATGGCCCAATTTTAAGTCAGATGTCTGAAAAGGGAATGGTATCCAGAACAGAAAAAAGGAACTTTCACAATGAAAAAATAAAAAAAGACAACCCAATTTAAAAATGGACAGAGGGGCGCCTGGGAGGCTCAGTGGGTTAAGCCGCTGCCTTCGGCTCAGGTCGTGATCTCAGGGTCCTGGGATTGAGTCCCGCATCGGGCTCTCTGCTCGGCAGCGAGCCTGTTTCCCTCTCTCTCTCTCTGCCTGCCTCTCTGTCTGCTTGTGATCTCTCTCTGTCAAATAAATAAATAAAATCTTAAAAAAAAAAAAATGGACAGAGAACTTGAAAAGTCCTATCTCCAAAGATCTGCACAAATAGCCAATAAGCATACAACATCCATTAGCCATCAGGAAAGTGGGTATCATAACCACAACGGGATCCCGCTCGAGACCCACCAGGTCAGCCGTAACGAAGCAGAGTAACCACCACTTGTGAGGATGTGGAGAAACTGGAACCCTGTACGCTGATGGTGGGAACAGAAAATGCAGCCTTTTCAGAAAAGTCTGGCAGTTCCTCCAGTGGTTAAAGAGTCTGCCATCGGATCTAGCAATTCCATTCTGAGGCAGAGTAATGAAAACTTCTATGTCCACACAAAAACTTACACATGAACGCTCATAAGTAACATATCCATAATACTGAAAGTGGAAACAACCCAAACGTCTATCACCAAAATGGATATCCACCCAACGGAATACTGCTCGGCCGTAAAAAGGAATGACGTGCTGACACCAGCGAAAGCAGCCATTCACAAAGGACCGCACGCTATGCACAATTCCGTTTATTTAAAATAGCCTGGGGCGCCTGGCTGGCTCAGTTAGTAATGCATGCAACTTGACTCTTAGTCTCAGGATAGTGAGTTCAAACCCCACACTGGGCGAGAAGCCAACTTTAAAAACCCTGAACAGGTAAATCCAAAGAGAGAGAAAGTAGATGAGTGGTTGTCAGGGGCTAGAGGGGGCTGGCATATAGAGTGACTGTTGCTGGCTGGAGGAAATCAGTGGTAATGGGTACACAATTCTGTGACCGCTCTAAAGACTACTGGATTGTATGTACACTTTTAAAAAAAGATTTATTTATCTGACAAAGATCACAAGTAGGCAGAGAGGCAGGCAGAGAGAGAGGAGGAAGCAGGCTTCCCACTGAGCAGAGAGCCTGATGTGGGGCTTAATCCAAGGACCCTGAGATCATGACCTGAGCCGAAGGCAGAGGCTTTAATCCACTGAGCCACCCAGGTGCCCCTGTGTGTACACTTTAAAAGGGTGAAATCTGAAAATAAATTAAAAAAAAAAAAAGTGAAATCTATTATGTAGGTTATATCCCAAAAAACAAAGCCCTAACTGGGATTTTACTATATATCCTATTTTACATCTGGCTCTCTTTTACTGAAAGCATTTTCCTATGTCAATACTCTTAGACATGACTGGAAAAAAAAAAAAAGACCACCATTTGTTTAACAAATTCTCTACAGGTATTTATCTGTACCAATGATTATCATTTGGGGTTAAGATCTTTTATGTAAAATTACTGATCCAAAGGATATAAACATCATAAAAACTAACTTTTTAAGTGTGTCCGTCTGTATCTGTATCTATCTGTTGTTTTTTTTTCCCTTAAAGATTTTATTTTAAAGTAATCTCTACACCCAAGGTAGGGCTCAAACTCACAGCCCTGAGGCCAAGAGTAGCATGTTCCACTGACTGAGCCAGCCAGATCCCCCAAGAAACACAGTATATTTGAATTTAAATTTGATTATTAATGGCATGATGGTTAAAGTTTAACATGTCAACTCAGTTAGGCTATAGTGCCCTGCCTGGTCAGACCCCAGTCTGGGTGTTGCTGTGAAGGTATTATCTATAGATGCGATTAATATCTGCAATGGGCTGATTTTAAGAATATCCTTGGGGGACAAACCATAAGAGACTCTTAATCTCACAAAACAAACTGAGGGTTGCCGGGAGGAGGAAGTAGGGAGGGTGGTTGGGTTATGGACTTTGGGGAAGGTATGTGCTGTGGAGTGTGTAAACCTGGTGATTCATAGACCTATAACCCTGGGGCTAATAATCCATTCTATGTTAATAAAAAATTAAAAAAAAAAAACAAAAAAGAATATCCTTGGGGAGGGGTGCTTGGGTGGTTCAGTCAGTTAAGTGTCTGCCTTTGGCTCATGTCACCATCTCAGAGTCCTGGGATAGAGCCCCAAGTCAGGTTCCTGGATCAGCAGGGAGCCTGCTTCTCTCTCTCCCAGTCCCCTGCTTGTGCTATCTCAAATAAATAAAATCTTAAAAAAAAAAAAAAAATTCTTGGAGCACTGGGTGGAGCCTGCTTAAGATTCTCTCTCTCTCAGGGGCGCCTGGGTGGCTCAGTGGATTAGGCCGCTGCCTTCGGCTCAGGTCATGATCTCAGGGTCCTGGGATCGAGCCCCGCATCGGGCTCTCTGCTCCGCAGGGAGCCTGCTTCCCTTCCCCTCTCTCTGCCTGCCTCTCTGCCTACTTGTGATCTCTCTGTCAAATGAATAAATAAAATCTTAAAAAAAAAAAAAAAGATTCTCTCTCTCTCTCTCCCTCCCTGGTGCTGGAGCGTCCTCTCTCAATAAATAATCCTCAATAATGTCGGTGGGTCTCATCTAGTCAACTAAAAATCTTAAAGGCTTAAATGTAGTTGAGATTTCCCAAAGGAATTCTACCTCAAGACTGTGACACAGAAATACTGCTTGAGTTTCTAGCTTGCTGGCCTGCCTTACACATTTATACATAATATATCCTACTGGTGATATAGTATAAATCACCTTTGGTACAAATAACATGTGTAAACCTTTTTTTTTTTCTGTCATTTACTAGCATGTGTGTTTCTTTTGTAAATTATTTCAAACTTTCTCACTACTTTTAAGAGTCCGTTTCCTTTTCCAAACCAGTGCTAATCTTTTCACATAAGTCCTATGCCTGTTCCTAGAACCAGAAGGATCTTTCTCCTGGAATCTTATTTTATTTTTTTAAAGATTTTATTTATTTGACAGAGAGAGACAGTGCAAGAGGGAACACAAGCAAGGGGAGACAGAGAGGGAGAAGCAGGCCTTGTGCTGAGCAGGGAGCCTGATGCCCCGCATCAGGGATCAGAGCCCTGGGACCCAGACGTGAGCAGAAGGCAGATGCTTAACGACTGAGTCCCCCAGGCACCCCTTCCTCTTGGAATTTTAATCTAAATTACAAGAAGGTTTGAGCATTTACAGAAGCTTCCTACAACTTAAAGAAAGCAATGAATGGCCTGGTTTCTCCACTCAGTGTAGGCAACAGCTTATAGAAACAGTTCAGTAAAAAGCTTGATCAAGGGCAGCCATTTGTGTGAACCGAAGCCTGTGGATACGTGTACAATAGAGCATCCTTCCTCACTCTGAAGACAGGGTCCGAACCATGGCTCACTGAAGCTGAGGAAGAGACGGAGAAGGGCAAAGATACCTGCTGTGCCCCTCTGGGTGGGTATTAGGTTGAACTGGGAGGCAGTGTAAGTCAGCAGTAAAAAGCATTTAATCTGGGGCAAGACTGCAGGGGTTCCAAGAATGACTCCATCTCTTGCTACTATGTTGAAATTTACAGTATCATCGAACTTGAACAAGTAATTTGACCCCCTTACCTTGGTTTTTTATCCTATAAAACCAGAATAAATTGTGGTACTTAGCTCAACACAGCTGTGAAGGTTAAATGAGTTCACAGATGTAAAATGCTTAGAACAGGGCCTGCACATAGTACAACCTCAGTTAACTATTAGCTATTATCAACTCCCTAAGCCTCAGTTTTCTTTTCTGTAGACTGGGAATTATACCCATACCAACCCACCATCATAGTGTTAAAAGGTAGCAGGACCTGGCACAAAATATGTCTGGTATTATTATATTAATGGATTAATGGATGAGAAAGAGACTGGAAAATTCTAAGGAGTTATACACAGATATTATACTCAGGTTAATATTCTCTTAAAAAAAAAAAAAAAAAAAGAAAGGACAGTATTCCCCGGAGGGACCAGTCAGAAACTGAGTAGAGAAAGTCAGGGCCTCTAGGCCTGACTTAGCCCCTAACTCACTGGGTGAGCCTGAACAGAGCACTTGGGTGGCCAGGTCCCCATATGTCAGCTAGAGTCCCTGTGTTCTGCCTAGCCCACCCCAAGGTCACTGCTGTTAGATTTAGATGACAGCATGTATATACAAGTGCTTTCTTATTGTTTTTTTACTTTTACTTTTTATTTTATTAATTTTTATTTTTTTGAAGAGAACATGTGCTGAGAGCTGGTGGGGTGGGAGGCGGCGGGGAGTAGGGGTAGAGGGAGAATCTTAAAATCTTTTTTTTCTTTTTTTAAAGATTTTATTTATTTATTTGACAGAGAGAGATCACAAGTAGGCAGACAGGCAGGCAGAGAGAGAGGAGGAAGCAGGCTCCCCGCTGAGCAGAGTGCCCGATGCGGGGCTCGATCCCAGGACCCTGAGATCATGACCTGAGCCGAAGGCAGAGGCTTAACCCACTGAGCCACCCAGGCGCCCCGGGAGATTCTTTTTTTTTTTTAAGATTTTATCTATTTATTTGACAGAGAGAAATCACAAGAGAGGCAGGCAGAGAGAAAGGAAGGGAAGCAGGCTCTCCGCTAAGCAGAGAGCCCGATGTGGGACTCGATCCCAGGACTCTGAGATCATGACCTGAGCTGAAGGCAGCGGCTTAACCCACTGAGCCACCCAGGCTCCCAACCCCCGGGAGATTCTTAAGCAGCCTCCAGTGTGGAGCCTGACAGGACACGGGGCTTGATCTCATGACCCTGGGGTCATGACCTGAGCCAAAATCAAGAGTTGGTCACTTAAGTGACTGAGCCAGCCAGCTACCCAAGTGTCCCAAGATTTTATTTTTTAGGTAATCTCTATACCCATCATGGGGCCTGAACTCATAAGCCCAAGATCAAGAGTACATGCTCCACTGCGGAGCCAGCCAGGCGCCCCTAAATTTTACTTCTTTAAAACTTAACATCTAGTCAGAAACATGTCCATTTTCAAACCTTAAAAATCCTTTAAGTATTAATATCACATTTGAAAAATCATTTATTTGAAGGTTAGCAATTCCTTCAGTTTTATTTTCCTTTTCCTGTGTAAAATTCCGTAAAAATTACACAAATACTTTTAATTAAATTAATAATGGTTATTACTATGTAGCTGATTGGGGTGATTTTTAGTTTCTTCATAATATGTTACTGTATTTTCCAAATTTTCAATCATCCCTATTACTTGAGAATGAGAAAAAAATGTAGTTTAAAATATACAGGAAAAAATTAAAATGAGATAAAAAAATGAATTTTACAAACTATCAAACAAACATGAGGCAACAGTGTCACTGGAGACCTACACGTGGGGGGTTGAATGTCCCAGGTGTAGGAGTGACGAGCTCTCTCCCCGCTGGGCTGCTTCTGGGCTCTCTGGGGCTGCACGCACACCGGGCGGCCACACGCCCCTTCTCACCGTAATGACGAGCCCACTAGCTCTGCCACTAGAAGACAAGTTCCTCCAGAGCAGAATCCACCCTGCATTCCTCAGTACAGTGGCCGCCCCAGAGCAGTCACCTGACAGAGGACAGGGGGAATGAGTGAACAAACTTCTTTCTTACCTTCCAAGGCATCATCCCCGACTTCTTCATATGTCTGCCAAGAGACCAAAGAAAGGGTGAGAAGCAGCGTGAACTCCGGGCTGAGACGAGGAGGCCTCACTGTTAGCAAATAGGATGCTTCATCTTTCCCCATTTTTGTCTGAAGCCTAAACTCACCACTCCCAGGCCCAGGGCTGAGCCGAGCCCAGCGGCCAAAGCCACGGTTACCTGCATGGTGCTCTGTGTGTAGCCGTACTGGGGGTAGCTGTAGCTGTAGCTGCCTGTGTTCTGGTCATAGCCCCACTGGGCGTAGTAGTTCTGGTACTGCTGGTAATACTGGTTGTAGCTGTAACTGTACATCTGACTGTACTCCACTGGCTTCACACGGCTCCTTAGACGGAGACAGAAACAAAAATGAATATAGGCCAACATTGCCGCAGCACTTTCTGTGTGCCAGGGGCTGTTCAAGTAGCTTTATGCAGATTAACCCACTCAATCCCCACAACAAGCCTATGCAAGAACAATACACTTATTCCTGTTTTACAGATGAGGAAACGGAGGTCCAGACAGGTCACCTAATTTGTCCAAAGCCCCACAGAGATCCAAACTCTGGCAGTCTGGCTCCAGAGCCCAGGCTTTACGCCAGGAATTCTTGTTGTTGTTGTTTTTTTAAAGATTTTATTTATTTGACAGACAGAGATCACAAGTAGGCAGAGAGTCAGGTAGAGAGAGAGAGAGAGGAGGAAGCAGGCTCCCCGCTGAGAGGAGAACCCAATGCGGGGCTTGATCCCAGGGCCCTGGGATCATGACCCGAGCTGAAGGCAGAGGCTTTAACCCACTGAGACACCCAGGTGCCCCACGCCAGGAGTTTTTAATAGTGGTGTTTGGCTCTCTTATCAAATCTTGTCAGTACTGACTTATCCTCTTCTCAAGATCTGAGGTGGGTTGGGTCGGGGGTGGTAGGGGGGGAGGGGGACGGTGATGACACAGTGTTTTTCTGCCAGCCACAAAAGCTCAAGTGAACATTGCCTGGAAAATCTAGATTTAGGATGATCCAAGAAGCATTTCAAACTACAAAATGTCTAATCACCTCTTTCCCACACAAAAAAGAAGTGCTCCAGTAGCCTTACTATCACCACTGCAGTCACGGCTACGGTTTACGGAGTCGGTACCCAGGACTTGGGCCCAGTTTCTCAGATACAGGCCCCTATTTTAAGTCCCGCACAACCCTATGATGGAGCTATTGATTGTCATTCCCATTACACAGATGAGAATAATGAGACCCTAAAAGGTTAAGTGACTCACCCAAGTCTACACCTAGGACTGGAGCCAAATTTAACTCTGAGATCCACGCTCTGAACGCCAGACCACTACATACAGCATCTGCCCTGACAGATGCAAGACACCTTGTGAGGCTCCGAAATCCTGCAGTCACCTAGTCAGGCCTGAGGCCCAGGCTCAGTGGATAGCTTTTTTCTCCAGCTGGCATGGCTACCCCAAGCACTGCTAACCAAACACAGAATGTCAGGCCTGCAAAGGATCCATCGCTTTCAAAAAATACACAAAACCACGTATGTATGGGTAGACTTATGAGAAAGGCCTGGGGCCTGACCAGCAGCCTTAGATGAGAGCAATCAAAAGAACACACAGGGGGTGCCTGGGTGGCTCAGTGCGTTAAAGCTTCTGCCTTCGGCTCAGGTCATGATCCCAGGGTTCTGGGATCAAGCCCTGCATCGAGCTCTCTGCTCTGCAGGGAGCCTGCTTCCTCCTCTCTCTCTGCCTACTTGTGATCTCTGTCTGTCAAATAAATAAATAAAATCTTAAAACAAAACAAAACAAAACAAAACAAAACACATGGCAGTGTGCTTCTAGAGGCTTATACTGCAAAGAGCCAGACTCCCAAGTGCAGCCGAATGCACAGGAGGCAGAGGCTTACAACACGCCAGCTGGCCTGTAAGCAGAGCTGTAACTGTCACATGGTGTGGAATGCGCCTGTGTCCTCAGGACTGATGTATGCTACCTCCAGAGTGAAGCCAGAAAGGAAACCAAGTCATAAGCAGGAGGTGAACCACCACAGCAAGCCCTGTCACGGGAAACACAAATCCTCAAAGTCTGAATGAGCTCTTCACAAGTTCCTTTTGAGTTCAATGCCTGCGTGGTGAGCAGGACTCGGCCCGAACAGTTAGACAACTCCACGTCTGACTGCCTTAGCACCACCTCCTGATGGGGTGGCTGGATGAAGTCCAATGACAGAGACTCCCTCCCCTTGCCCAGTGCAAGGCTGGAAACTGCTAATGCTCTCGTCCATGACTACCCCGCCATGTTCCCAAGGACTCTGCTGCCCTCCTGATATGTTCATGGAATTGAAGGAAGTCTCTTCCGCCTGGGTCTGTACCTTTCTGTTGTTTCTCTGTACTCAGCTCTTGCGGATAAACTCTCAAAGGGACCTCTTACTGCCCTTAACTCCAATGCTTGATGGCACCTCCCTAGACACAGGCACTGAATTCTGACAAGGATCAACCGAGAAATGGAACAGAATAGACCTCCTTGCAGAAGGGCTTTTCCTTCTCTTGTTTACAGCTACAACTCCGACGTCCAGGCCAGGGCCAGGAGAGCTTTAAGGGCTCAGTCGCCGTTGACTGAATAAATGCTAACACATCAGAAACCACCAACACCATCAACACCAGAGGAACTCGGGACGAAATACATGCTCAAGATACCTGCAGCTGCCAAACGCTGCGAGGAGGACTGTACAGCTATATGGGAAGGGGAATGTGTCTATGAAGAAAACTGGGGGGTGGGTAGATTGAGACTATAATCAAAAATAAAGAAATCAATCTACCACATGTAAACTAATCCACAGTGAGTGTGTATTTCTATCTGCGTATCACGGATGTCTATAGAGAAGCTCAGAAGTCAGAAATCATAGTCACTTTAGGGTAATGAGGAAACTTCTTTTAAATATTTTCTTTGATGTTTTTATATAGTAGAGTTTATTGCTATTTTTTTTTTTTAAGTCTATTTGAGAGAGAGTGAGAGAGCGCACAAGCAGGGGAGGGGCAGAGGGAGAAGCAGGCTTCCTGCTGAGCAGGGAGCCTGACTGGGGCTCAATCCCAGGATCCCAAGATCATGACCTGAGTGGAAGGCAGACACCTAACTGACTGAGGGCACTCAGACACCCCTCTATAGTAGAGCTTACAACAAATAACAGGTTGGGGGGGCGGAACCACTCAGGCTGATCTTCCAGGTATTAAACACAGTTAAACAGCAAAGAACCTCCAAATCTTTTGCTGCTTTGAAAAACCTAGCTCTCTGGAAGTTCTGCCCTCAGAATGCAGTCACTCTTCTACCCCTGGCATGGAGTCTATCCGCCTCGGCACTGCAGACCTGAGCAAGTGTCAGGCAGGTCCCGTGTGGGGCCGTCCTGTGCAGGACGGCATGCTCACAGCTCTCCAGTCTCCACTCACGGGATGCCCACCGCACCTCCCCACCTAAGCTGTGACAACCAAGATTATCACCAGGTGTTGCCAATGTCCCCTGTGGGATAAAACTGTCCCTAGTTGAGAACCACTGCTTTGGCCAAAGGATAGAAAATTCTGTGCAGACAACAGCTGTCTTCTGAGTGAGAAACTTTGGAGCCGTAAGGGAAGAAGAGCTTTCTGACTGGCATACAGGTAGGATGATGTATGCAATATTCTGTAGCGTTTGGATCTTTAACTCTTAGCCATTCCCACAGCTAAAATTGGGTGTTTTATTTTTTGTTTTGACTTCTGCTCAATTCTTATTCATTCTAACAGTGATACTACTGGGCAAAGAGCAGGAACATTAAGTACGCAGGACATGCTGCTTTCCCAGGACTGCTACCAGCAATGTCTGAATGACTCTGCCCTCGCAGGTCGTAGCTCTGCCTCATCCACAAGCTTCTGGAGGCACCGGGTCATGCTCGTTCATCTGTAGCGCCCAGCACACAGCCTGGCAAGCAGCAGGCCTCCCTGCAGTCTCCCCACGTCCCCCTCCACCCAGCAGGCAGAAGCTCCAATTATCAACAAGCAGAAAAGGAGCGTGGGTGGGGGTGAGGGGCAGCAGTTCAGAGGGCGGCCACCTCCCTGCCCGCACAGGACTCACGCTTTGGGGATTGCCACACTCAGCCGCACAGGTTTCGATCCCAGGCCAACTGCTCCCTGGCACTCGGTCAGAGCTCGCTTCTGTTCCAGTTCATCTGTGAATTTCACAAAACCATAGCCCCTGCAGAAAACAAAAGCACATTCCCTATTTAGATCACAAATGTGATGAAAGGTAGAGTCTACGAATGGAAGAGGGGGTGAGCCTATCCAGCTCTGCAAGAAGGGATGAGGGCCCCAATGACAGAGGTAGGCTGCAGAGCAAGGTGAAACTCTGGCCCAGCAGGAGCCCGAGTCCGGAGGAATCCCCTCCAAGCCTTCACTGATGGGGCTCCTTCCCAGTGGCTTCCCTCCTAATTTACTGGAAATCCTCTTACCACCATCATCATCATGGTAGCGGTGGTGGGAATAACAGCTGTGGTTCACTGAGCAAATATTTACGTCTGCCCTGTACACCAGGTATCACGTTAGGCAACGGGGTTCAGCAGCCACAAGCGGACAAGGTTCTTGCTCTGCTGAACTCATATATTTTTTTTAGGATTTTATTTATTTGAGAGAGAGAACACATACACACTAGAGTGGGGGAGGCGCAGAGGGGGAAGGAGAGGAAGAAGGAAAGAATCTCAACCAGACTTTGCACTGAGCCCAGAACCCCACGTGGAGCTTGATCCCATGACCCTGAGATCTTGACCTGAGCCAAACCAAGAGTCTATGGAAACCAAGAGTCAAGACGCCTAAACGACTGAGCCACCCACGTACCCCAGGACTCATATTCTACTTGGGGGATCAATGAACGACAGCTGGTATTTCATGAGCCCTTATTATTTCCTAGGCACTGTGCTAAGCATTTCCCCAGGATTATCTAATCAAACTGCCCCATGATTCGATAATGGTAGTGTCCCCATTTTACTGAGGAGGAAACCAAGTTCAGAGGGATTCAATAACTTGCCCAGCATCACTGCAGAAGCAGGATTCAAACCCAGGTCTGGGGCTTATAACTCAAGCTTGTGCTTAACTATTACTCTGATCAAAAATAAGCCTTTCTTGGGGTTTTTCTACCTCTGAAGTAACAATAATAGATAAAATGGCAAGCACCTATCGAGCATATCCTATAGCTTTATTTATAGCATATCATGTCACTGGTAGGTCAGGCCTGGGAGCAGACCCTCTTAGTTAGCACCTGTTGTACTGAGGAAATAGGGTGAGAGACTGGGCCAGTCTGGGAGTCAGGCTGCAGAGCACAGTCTGGCTCCAGAGCCTGGGCTCTTCCCCACTGTGCTACATGGCCTTGCTCTAACAGCCCCATCTCTGAGACAAATGCTGGAACACGGTGGCCATCAGTCATAGGTAAGGCCTTACTTCGACACGCCCGTCTGGTCCAAAACCACCTTGCCTCCCCGACAGGAGGGGTAGACTTTGACGAAGAATTCATACAGCATGCCATCATCCACATCTGGGGTCAGGTCCCCCACAAAGAGGGAGTACTCAGGGCTGAGAGGAGAGAACAAGATTCAGAGACAGACACCAAAAGCTTTGTTCTAACAAGCTCTTTTGGCCCATTCTAGGTAAACCTCTCCTGGGTCTTCATGGGGAACAGCACATCTGATGGGTCCTTAGCTAGGTCCTAATTTGTGGTGCCTGGCAGTCCTGGCAGAAGGTTATGGAAGAGGGCTCGAACTCATGACCCTAAGATCAAGAGTCACATGCTGAACCTACTAAGCCAGCCAGGAGCCCCTTACTGCAATTTTTAATTCAAATGGTGAAGATGGAGAATGAGAACTGGCCCTTATCTCCTAAGACTGAAGGCAGGGCTAAAATGAAATCTGCCACCTTTTAGAACATGGGTCAGCAAACTTTTTCTACGGAAGGCCAGATAGTAAAAATTTTAAGCTTGGTGAGGCACCTATGGTTTCTGTTGCTTTTTCTGTTTTCACAATCCTTTGAAAGCATAAAAATCATTTTTAGCTCATGGGTGATGTCAGGTCACATTTTGTCAACCTCTGTTCTAGAAAAACTATTTAAAAATAAATCAAACAAGCATATTCATAATTTTCTTAGTTCAAGTATGATACATATTCCTTGTTTAAATCAGAATACACAAAAAGACAAACAAAATTACGAGTAACCCAACCACTCGAAAGTAATCACTATGAACACTGTTATATATTTTCGTCTTTTATCTTTGGCTTCTTTGTGGGTGTTTTGTTTTTTCAAGATTTTATTTGTCAGAGACAGAGAGAGAAGAGAGAGTGAGCACAAGCAGGGGGAGCAGCAGGCAGAGAGCAAAGCAGGCTCCCCACTGAGCAAGGAGCCCAATGTGGGACTCGATCCCAGGACCCTGGGATCATGACCTGAGACGAAGGCAGATGCTTAACCGACTGAGCCACCTTGTTTTTCTTTTTTAAAGTAGGCTCCACTCCACCCCCAGGGTCCAGCCCTATGAGGGGCCCAAACTCATAACCATCAGATCATGACCTGAGCTGAGATCAAGAGCTGGACACCTGAGCCACCCAGGCACCCCTGGCTTCTCTTTCTGAATTTACAAAACTTGGGTATTACTACCTCGTTTTGTTTTTAGCATTTTTTTCACTTTTAACATATTACCAACTTCCTGACCTGTCATCATTTTCTGCAAAATGACTTATACATGGATAAATAGTACTCCAATTAATGAACATATTGTCATTTAAGCCACTTCTCTGTTACTAGATTATTTGGGTTTTTCCCCAATTTCCCCCATTCTATGTAATATTTCAACAAATACTTCTGAGGCTAATCTTTGGACACGTTCATGTAGAATTACAGGGTCAGTGGGTACAAATCTTCTTAAAGCTCTAGATACATTATTTTAGAGCTTCTGAAGATCACCCTGAAACAATCGATTTATGTCGCTACAGCAGGTCAGTTCTTACTGAACACAACATCAGTACTGCGGGTACTAACAGGGTGGAAGGCTGGGGGCAGGACCAAATAAAGAGAAGACACAGGTCTTGACAAGAAGGACACTGGGCAGGTCCACCAGCGGGGAAGGGGAGGAACTCATCCTTCAGGAGGAAGGCAGAATGGACCAAACTAGGCTCCCCCACCTCCCCTTTGGTGGTGATCAGCATGGTGATGCATCTTGTCTCTATATAGACACTTCCTGGGGCTTGAAGCTACCCTGGGGCTACCCTGTACTTACCTGTTATCCGGTTGTTTCCCATAAGTGGCGTAGTTCAGTTTAAAACGTTTTGCCTAGAAATTTAAAAACAAACAAACTAAAACAGAGAAAGGTGTTTCAAGAGTCAAACAATATTTGAAAAAAACTGAAAGGAATTACCTTGGCCAAAACATCTCCCCCTCTCTAAGCCTCAGCTTTCTCTCCTGTATAAAGTGAGGGGGTTGCACGGATGACCGCTAAGGGCACTGCCAGCTCCATGGTTCTACGAGCCCAGGTGTGCCAGCTTGGTGCGGCCGTAAGCTAAGTAACTGTGGGAAGAGCAGAATGTAACTCTCTTGTACTGTGTCCTCACTGCGGCCAGCCTGTTCTAGTTTCTCAGTCAGGCAAGCCAGAGCTTCCAGTTTTCCGTGAAAGGAGGCGGCGGAGCAGAGCGCAAAGGGCCTGGATTTTAGAGGCAAACCAATCTTCAGTTTGCGTCCTGCCTCTGCTACTTACTACCTGTGCTGCCTCGGACAAGTCATTCCACTTCCCTGGACTTCGGTTTCCTGGGCTGTCAAAGATAACAATGCCCTCTGTGCAGGGTTGTTATAGGATTAAATAGAGTAAGTATATAGTAGGGCTTCAATAAATCATAGTTATCGATGACAATAAAAATGGGAACATCATCATTATCCAAGTGTCCTTACAGGTGTGGCTCCTGGCAGGGGTTTCCCATTAATTTTATGCAAACACTTCTCAGCTGTGGCCAAATCTGCAAATTCTACAAAACAGTAGCCAGCTGGGATTCTGGAAAGAAAGCAAACAAGAGAAAGAGAATGGTTACAGATGGGATTCCCAGATGAGACTGAGCCCTGGCCTGAAGGGAGAGAAAAATGTTTTCCTCATTAGAGCCCAACCTGTTTTTGTTTCCTGCCATATTCTAGTTCAGAACTAATTTACAAACCTGAATATAAAGACCGTCCATCTGGGTCAGTCCCAGACTCATCTGATAAACATTCATGTAGGCACTGTACCACCTTTGAAGTACTTTTGCCAAAAATATTTTTTTAAGATTTATTAGAGAGAGAGAGAAAAAAAACGTGTGCCTGGGGAGGCACACGCACACACAGGGGGAGAAGCAGAGAGAGGGAGAGCAGCAGACTCCCCGCTGAGCACCCAGCCTGACTGACTGCAGGGCACTGTCCCACAACCCTGAGATCATAACCTGAGCTGAAATCAAGACTCAGACACTTAACTTACTGAATCACCCAGGCGCCCCCCAAAATATTTAATACAATCCAATCAAACTCTCAGATCTAATGTCTAGTTTATAGGGAATGTTAGGGACAGAACAAGTAAAACACCACCACAAGGAAGCAAATAAAACCAGATTCCAGAATGTAGGACCTTACGCAAGACAATTAGTTTTACCTCTTTAAAAAGTCAGTGCTAGGGGCACCTGGGTGGCTCAGTCAGTTAAAGCCTCTGCCTTCCGCTCAGGTCATGGTCCCAGAGTCCTGGGATAGAGCCCAGCATGGGGCTCTCTGCTCAGCAGGGAGCCTGCTTCCTCCTCTCTCTCTCTCTCTGCCTGCCTCTCTGCCTACTTGCAATCTCTGCCTGTCAAATAAATAAATAAATAAATAAATAATCTTAAAAAAAAAAAAAAGTCAGTGCTATGAGAAAAGGTAAGAGGTGAGCTTTTCTACACTTAAAACAGATGATCCTTTTGTAGTTCATAACTGTGATGACTGAGTGTTCATACTGTTGTGACACATATCTCCCTTAAATTCTGTTACAACCTTAGTACACAACCTGTCTGACATGAAATTAAAAAGAGAGAAAGAGACATAAAAAAAAGCTTTAAAAGATATTCTGGGGGCGCCTGGGTGGCACGGCTGGTTAAGCACCCAACTCTTGGTTTGGACTCAGGTCATGATCTCAGGGTACTGGGATTCAGTCCCAGTTGGGCTCCCTGCTCAGTGGGGAGCCTGCTTCTCCCTCTGCCCCTCCCCACTGCATGTGCTCACACTCTGTCTCCCTCTCTCAAATAAATAAATAAAATCTTAAAAAAAAAAATTCACATTATTGTGTAACCACGGACTGCATTCTTAAGCACTATACTCTGTTGCACATTATTTTCCACAGGTCTTAGCTTTTTCCCTTATTTTCTCTGGTCTTAGTTTTTAAATTTGCATTTATTTATTTTACAGTATTCTTATAGGCCACTCCAAAGTCTGTCAAATAAGGCAAGACATAAAAGTAATGTGTCTGTAGGTACCACCATAAGAAACAGCCAGAGTTTAGTAATCATGGATAGGAAAAGATAGTTCTATATTTCAATAAAGCAGAAAGTTTAACAGAATGTGTTTTCATACCAGTAGCTGATTATCTAGGGTTTTCTGTTTACAAGAGCAAAAAGAAGAACAACATTTAGGCTAGTATGATCTACCAGTCAGAGGACCTGCTCCTAGAATATAGTGCAAATAAAAAGCAAGTGGAGAGACACTGTAGGGAAGTGTGGGGGGGGGTGTAGACACCAATGCTAAAGAGTGGGGAGCAGCAGAGCCCTGGCCTCTCAGGAAAGGTTGTAGGCTCTCCCTGAGTATAGCTAGTACAGGTTCTTCATCCCTGCTCGGGCTGCAGCTCCCAGACCTCAGGATGAAAACTTGAGGGCCCTGTGGACTAGTGCGTGTGTGTGTGGGGGGGGTCTCCCCGAGAAACATTCCACGGATGGCCACAGGGTCTTTTCTGAGACTGTTCATCAGACCTGAAGGCTCAGAGTCAAGGTGTGTTATGGCCTCTTGTAGCAGGAACTAGGGAGCCCCTCTGTGGTCTACTCTCACCGTATTTTCTACCAGGCAATTTTAATTGTTCTCTATGCTGGCCTAAGAGTCACTGAAAACCTCTGCTTCATTTGATACAGAAACACCTACTGAGACAGGCCAGTGGAAAGGCCTGCCTTTGCCAACTGCAGAGAACAGGCATGGAACCACGTTTATTTCTGTAGGACCTATATAATACGCTCCTGTCTAGAGTGTTCTGTTTTTAGGAGTTTGGGGAAGTTGGTTCCCAGCAATCACCTGGCCTGGAGATGGTTTTTCCACAGTCCCTTCCTCATCTACACTGCATACCTGTGTATCAATGGCCTCGTGGCTACCTTGGTCTTTTCTCATTTCATAAAGTGGTTGAAAGACAAAAAAAACAAAAACAAAACAAACCAACAGTTTCTAGGTATGAAGCTGCCTTGGCCCCTCCAGCCAACCTAGTAGTCTTTTAAATTTTAGCAAGCATCCTTAACCCACACGACAGATGAACTAAACCTTTGTACATTTATAGATCCTGCATTCTTTCCCAGAAAGAACACAGCACTTCTACATGTCACCAGGCTCTCTTGCACCACCCGGGACACCAAGAAACCAAACCCTCTTGCACAACACCCCTCCTACCCCCTCACCAAAGAACCAGACCCCACTGCAACACCTCCAAGCACTATGATCACATCTGTCGCTGGCACCATCGAGACTGCATGTAGTCACGAGTTGTCACAGACTACAGCACCCCTTTAACTGATGAACTGCCCCAAATCACTTTAAAAACTCCTGGGCCAGGAGAAACTTTGGAGTTGGCTTTTGGACAAGAGTCCACCTTCTCCCTAAGTAGCCGGCCGGCTTCCTGAATACACCTCATATTCCTTTCCAATCAAAACTCATCTCTTGTGGGGGCTGGGGGGGGCAGTCAAGGGGAAAATTACTCCTGTCTAGAATACTGGCCTTTTCGGCCAAAGGCAGCCATACCTGGATTTCAGAAACAGGTACTGGATTCCAAATACACAGAGTACCTGTCAACCAACCAGCCAGAACTGACCACACCCCCTTCATCTCTCCCATATGTATTTTTCAACCATTTGACGTTTTAGCAGTTGCTTTAGTAGAGTACTGGCAGAGCAGCTGCTCAGTAAACACAGCCAAACTGGTAAGAGAATCCTTCCTTTTCTAACTAGACCCCTTAAGAGAAGGAAGAATGGGGAGGCAATATAGCACCACTATCTCCAAATATTCTCTGCATTTTGTTTTGTTTACATATTTACTGTTTTGCTTCCCCATGAGAATGTAGTAAACTCCATGAGAGGAGGGACTATGCCCGGTTTGTTTCAGCCACGGATCCCAGGAACCTTGAACAACAGCACATAGTACTCATTCTATAAATAACTTTTTTTTTTTTTTAAACAGATTTTATTTATTTGACAGAGAGAAATCACAAGAGAGGCAGGCAGAGAGAGAGGAAGGGAAGCAGGCTCTCCGCTGAGCGGAGAGCCCGATGTGGGACTTGATCCCGGGACCCTGAGATCATGACCTGAGCTGAAGGCAGAGGCTTAACCCACTGAGCCACCCAGGCGCCCTATAAATAACTTCTTAAGTAAATGACATGAGTTAAGGGCACTCATGACTGTAAGAACAGATCTGAGTCCTGGCTTGTCATTTAATAGCTCGGTAAACTTTAAGACAGTTATGAAGCTTCCTAATAATAGTACTTAGACTTTGTTGTATTTAAGAAATGATTTTAGGGATGCCTGGCTGGCTCAGTCCATGGAGCTTGCAACTCTTGATTTTGGGGCTGTAAGGTTTGTTTTAAACATTTTATTTATTTGACATGGCGGGGGGAGGAGGGGAGAGGAGAGCAAGCTCAAGCAGAGGGAGCAGCAGGCAGAGGGAGAAGCAGGCTCCCCGCTGAGCAAGGAGACGGAGTAGGGCTCGATCCCAGGACCCCTGGGATCAACCTGAGTGTAACCAAGTGAGCCACCCAGGTGCCCCAATGGGGTTGTAAGTTTGAGCCCCACATCAGGTATGGAGATTACTTAAAAATAAAATCCTTGGGACACCTGGGTGGCTCAGTGGGTTAAAGCCTCTGCCTTCAGCTCAGGTCACGATCCCAGGGTCCTGGGATCAAGCCCCGAGACGGGCTCTCTGCTCAGCAGGGAGCCTGCTTCCCTTCCTCTCTCTCTGCCTGCCTCTCTGCCTACTTGTGATCTCTGTCAAATAAATAAATAAAATCTTTAAAAAAATAAATAAAATTCTTTTTTATGTTTTTTTTAAAGATTTATTTATTGGGGCACCTGGGTGACTCAGTCGGTTAAGCACCTGGCTCAGGTCATGATCTCAGTGTTGTACAATCAAGCTCCGCACAGGATAAATAAATCTAAAAAAAACAGAATTTTTTTCTAAAGAATTTATTTATTGATGACAGAGAGAGACAGCAGGAGAGGGAACAAAGCATGGGGGAGCTGGAGAGGGAGAAGCAGGTTCCCTATTGAGCTGGGAGTCCCAGGATACTGGGATCAGGACCTGAGCCGAAGGCAGACACTTACCAACTGAGCCACCCAGGTGCCCCTAAAAAAACCAGAATCTTAGAAAATCATTTCTATTTTTTACTTTTTCAAAGAGAGCAAGTGAGAACACATGAGCAGGGGGATGGGTAGAGGGAGAGGGAGAACCAGACTCCTGGCTAAGCAGAAAGCCCATTTCCCAAGACCCTGAGATCATGATCTCAGCTGAAAGCAGACCTTAACTGACCGAACCCGGTGCCCTGGGAGAGAATCTTAAGCAGGCTCCACACCCAACGCAAAGCCCCACTGCAGGCTCGACCTCAGGACCTTGAAAATCATGATGTGAGCCAAAATCAAGAGCCCAGGTTTAATACTGAGCCACGCAGGTGCCCGCTCTACCACCTCCCACAAATGACTCTGAAGTGCTTACTACCTAGTAGTTCATAATCTGTTTATATTTATTGAGCATATGCCATATGCCAGACTGCTCTAAATGCTGAATGTAAACTAACCATTTAATCCTCACCATACCTCTATGAGGTAGACGGTGTCATCTCCATTTTCATAGTCACAGTGACATGGAAACGGAGAGGTTTAGTATTTGCCCAAGGTCACACAGCAGACCTAGCTTTTTCAGTCTGACTCCCCAAAGTCCAGTCCTTAAGCAATATGCTATACTCCCTCTCAGTAAGCCCCCAAATGTTAACGTTTATAACATTATATTAACTATTACTAGAGGTGAGAAGCCCTGACTTTTCGATGTTTACGTTCTCGAGAATGACACTGGTCGCACGGTCTATTAAAGGAGAACTGAGAAGATGGAAGGGGGAAAATGTACCCAGTGAGGCGGTTTCGGATAATTTTGACGCTCATCACGGTCTCCCCCATGGTGGCAAAGGCTCTGGAGATGAAATTCTCATCCATGTAGGGCTCCAGCTGCGTAAATACAAGAGCAGAGGATTCAGGCCAGCGTCCAGCCTCCTCATTCCCGGTTCCAGAGCCCACCCAGGGCTGCCTACACGCTGCTGGTGGGGGCGGGGCTGAGGGAGTGGAGATTTTCATCTACACAGTGGCCTGAATCCCACCTCCCACGTTTTCAATCCTTTGCCTCCCCCTTCAAACTTGGTCTCTTTCGGGAGCCTCCTCCCTGGATCTAGGAACTCTATCCCTCCAGCACTAGAGCCACAGCGCCCTTCAGTCCTTGGGATTCCTGCCGTTCTATCCCCCTAAAGAACCTCCCTTTCCCTTCCAAGAACGCAGGCGGAAGGCCAGGAACCCCCACCATCCTCAGACTCGGTCCCCTTCACCTAAATTCTGGGACCCGCCTGTGTCACCTAAAGAACTCCTTTTCCCATTCACTTCCACCCTTCTGGGATTCGAAGACCCCTCCCCTTCAGACTTTTCCTCCCCCCGTGACACTAGGGTTCGTCCTCCTCAGACCCAAGCAGCCGCTCTCACTCACGTCGCCCATCCACAGACTGGCCGCCATGCCTGCAGCCGGGCCCACAGTGTGCGGCCGGAGGAGGCCAGCGCCGGCGCCAGAGTTGGACGCCGGGACCGCCAGGGAGCATGCGCCTCCGACGCCTTCTGCGCACGCTCTGAACCTCGGCGCCTAGTTCGCGCCGGGATTCGCTGCTCCGGGTTTTCCCGACGACCCGGCTGGTTGGGCGCGGAATTCCTGGACCCCGGAGGGCTGAGATCAGGCGTACTCCGCGGGCCGGGGCGGAGCAGGTACTATAACGGCGCTCCGGTTGCTCAGCAAACTGGTTTTCTCGCGTTTCTTTCTCACCATGTATTCAAATATACATAATTTTAAAAATTATAAAACTTGGGGCGCTTGGGTGACTCAGTCGGTTAAGCGTCTGCCTTCGGCTTAGGTCATGATCCCAGCGTCCTGGGATCGAGCCCCATGGCGGACTACCTGCTCAGTGGATAGCCTGCTTGCCCTCTGCCTCTGTCCTCTTCCTGCTCTCTTGCTCACTGGCTCTCGATCTATCTCAAATAAAATCTTAAATAAAATTATAAAACCAATTATGCTCATTGTAAAAAACAAAAACAACAATAAAAACCAACAAACCTGCAAGTAGTCCCCTTTCGGAGCCTGGGCGATCCAATTCCACTGCATGACCTTAGGCAAAGCACAGATCTGCCCTGGCCACCCCCTGACCTTGTTTCCCAGTTTGCAAGACATGAGATTGTTGTTGAAGTTAGATGGGATTCTTCCATCATTCCTGTATATAGCCCTGGAGTGGAAAGAGGGGGCGGAAGGTTCCAGGCAGTGTAAATTGACACAACCATGTCATCTCAACCAAATATCCCCCAAATCTAATCACTCTACTTTTTGGAGTCCAGTATCCACTACCGTAACCCAAAGCGCCTTGTCCCAGGACAATGACCTGTCCATGGAATGCCTTCAGTGAACACTGATTACAATGACTAGATTATCCCGACAGTTTAACTCTCCTAGTCTGGGAGCGTCTCAGGCCAAAGCCTCACCCTGGCGCCCATTGCTTAGAATGGGGAGCTTCTGTAAGTGATCATCAACTCTAACAGTGAAGTTCACCCCCAAGTGCTTTAAGATCCCTTTTTGGGGCTCCCTCTGGGCTGATAAGCCAGTAGGCCCTTCTTTACCAGTTTATACCTCCTAAATTCAGGGCCTTAGGCCCCCAAGTGAAGTGCTTACCGGTTTCAAAACTTGAGATCCAGCCACTAGCTGCCACATTTCCAGGTTTATCCTACTTATGGTAATAAGTAGCAAGTATAGCTGCTGGGAGGTTTGGCTATCAATCCCAGCGCCCTCTCACTAATTATTTTGGCAGGTTACTTAGCCTGAGACTAATATGGGTAACAGCCTTGCTTACCACATTGGGTGTTGTGCGGAGAAAACGAGAAGTTGGGAAAGTACTTGGCCCAATGCCTGGTATCCAGTAAATTCTCCAACATGGTATTTGGAGGCCTTCAAACTAGAGTGGAGAGCTGTTCTTTATTACTATTTGCCAGCCCCTCTGCTGCGCTCTTTGCTTACTACACGTGGAAGACTTTTAAATCTTTGTTCCTTTTTAATTCAGAGTGTAACCTTCATGAGACAGGGATTCTTGTGTTTTGTTTCTAATCAAATTCCTACAACAGTGCCTGAGGTATGCTAGGCGCTGAGAAAATATTTGCCAATTTTATGAAAAGATAAACAGCAGTCCCTTACCCTATCAATCCCTACCTCCAGTTCCCACTCTCTTGAGGCAGTTTCCACATCCCCCTAGAATCTGCACATTTCTAAATAATGTACTTTCTCCATTTGTAGTTTCAGGTATCTTAGCCACTGTCCTTCATTCATACATATACATGTTTCCATCTTCTGATTATAATTTCTCATAAAAAAGGAGCACCTGCCTGGTTCAGTCAGTAGAGCATGCCACTCTCGATCTTGGGAGTGAGGGGGTGTGAGTTCAAGACCCACACTGGGCAAAAAATAAATAAAATAAAATGTCAAAGCAATATTGAACATTTACATTACAACTTTGTAAATATTTATAGCAGCGCCACATTGTGTACTATGATTACATTTGTTTTGGGGTGATCAATCCAGGTTGGAAGAGGAGGGGGGAAAACATAAAACAGGGTACTTGATGTACTTGAACAAAAGGAAATTTACACTTAAGACATTGGCACTAACACCAGAAAACTACACATGTGAAAAACAAGGCAATTATTAACTACAGGGAACAACAACAAAAATATACAATTGTCAGAACAGCAAGGAGTATATTAGAGTACTATGTGACTGTTCTCATATATGTAAAGCACCTTCAGAGAGCTTTAGAACGCTTACATGCAATACAAGGAAAAGGAACTGAAGTTCAAGTCTCAGGTAGAGGCTGATTTAAATTCCAGCCTGGTTTGTGCATTTGGTAGGTAGCTTCTTAACCTTAAGTCACAACTCTCAGGGACTGTTTCCCAAGGGACAAGTATGACTGTGTAGGGCAGATGTAAGGATTAAAAGAGCTATTATTGCATGTGAAGTATTCAGCACAATGCCTGGCTCATTTTAAGTTCCAATACAGAAGAGCTGTTATTAAGAACAGAGTATTTTCAACATGCTATTCTGTCAAAAGGGAAAACTCCAGTAAGTCCAAACCAAATGGACTTTTTTTGGGGGGGGGGTGAAGAGTAGCAGACACACAAGTCACACAAGTGCTTCTTTTCGAAGGAAATATTAGAATCAAAGTGTGATATCCCTTCTAAGAAGTTAATTTCCAATCAGTATATTGCCTGTATTAAAACTAAAACTTAAGGGGGGAGAAAAAAATCACAGAATACATTTGAAGTTCTTTTACATCATATTCATTTTTTCAAGTCTTTTCCAAGAATCCTTCTGGTGATAATAAAAAACTTCCTGTTATACATTAATAGACCTTCTAGATCGGCATTGTCCACTGTAATTTTCTGCAATTACAGAAATGTTCTCTGTTTGCATAGCCTAATCCCATAGGCACCAGCCATACAGGACTACTGAGGACTTGAAATGTGGCTAGTCCAAACAAATTAATTTTAAATTTTTACAATTTTAATTAATTTAAATGTAAATAGCCACGTGTGGCTAGTGATCACCACTTAGACAGGTCAGCTGTATGATTTGGTTGCTCAAATGCCTGGAAAGATCTACATTTATATGAGTAGTAAGTAGTCTTAAGAGTTATTGTGCAGTTAACCATGTTTAATCAATTACATCAGCTGTTGAGAAATGATATAACAGCAAGATTAGTCTAAGTATTTATAGATATGTACTATACTCAAACCTTGGTTTGGGATTAGGATATTAAAAGATCCATTCCATGTCTCACATTATGCAGCATAATTTTTTTTTTTTTAACTCCAGTGATTCCTGAAACATAAATATCTAAGCAAAAAAATCAACCAACTTTTTCTTTTTTGATTTGTATGAAACAGCCACATCAACAGCTGACTGGCACATACCAGGACATGGCGACATCACTTAAGTCCTAGCCTTGCCCAGGTGCATAGGTATGGGTTTATTCTGCTCTTCCCAATGCAGCAGGAGCTCCCTTAAAAAAGCAGGGAGTATGTAGAAAACAAGTGGCCTGTTTTATAAAACTCTAAATTTATTCAAAGTGTTAAAAGATTTCACTCTCCCCTCCAAAATACTTTACATTTAAAAAAACCTGAAACTGTTCTATTTTCTCAGCCTCTGTACAAGCTGCTGCTTCCCTTTCTGTGCACCAGCCTCTGCCCCTCTGACCCCTCTCCCCTCCCTCCCTTCACTCTCAATATTGCTATAAGTTTGTTTATAAAACTCTCCTTCCCCACACCCCTCCACGTCCTGCCCTGCAGATGTAGCTTCCTTTCCAGACTTCAGGCCCTTGGCTGCAGGTAAGGCAGGTCCAATGGGCAGGATACTCAGGCAAAGAAGGGCAGAACGCTTTGTGCTTCTGGGACGAAGGCTGATTGGCTTTTTTCTTGATCAAGTGGAGGATCTTTGTTTTCTCTTCTCCATGGACATCTGTTGAGGGCCAAATATTTGGCTTGGGGTTGCCCACAGCTGGGTAGCCCTGCCCCATCTCCAGTTTCCCCCAGGCATAGGTCCATGACAGCTGGATCTGACCACCATACCATTTGTCTGCCTGTGGATTGTGAAGGACAGAGAGTGGCACATGGCTAGAGTAGGGCTTGATGATTCCCAACTTTTCAGAACGTGGGCACCAAATCCCCAGGGGAGGAATTTTTGGTTTTTGGCAGGCAAAACCAGGGTCAGCCAGGACCATGGGAGGTAGGGATGAGGGGAAAAGTTCTAATCACGTAGCTCTGGCGTGAGCAATGTTCCGGCTGCCAAAACTTCCTCCCCTCTTCCATTTCCCCCCACTCCCCTTCATCCTGTAGGTTGCAGGATGATTCAGGAAAGGAGGACAGAAAAGAGGAAAAGGATTCTGTTCTGCTGATAGGGAAAAGGCAGGAGATGACAGAGTACTCAGGGCAGGGGGGGGCCTGTTGGAATCTGTAGTCGTCATAGCTTCCCAGTTCCAGGAGGGAGAGTGGTGGGGCCGGGAGCAAGGCCCGCAGAGGCTTCATCAGCTCTGTTCTTTGTCCTTGACTAGTAAGACTGTGTGCTGGCCCCCACTGGACACTGATAAGACCATACGGTTCTCCAGCTGTTTGCCTGTCATCTCCACCGGGCTCCAGGCATCCTCCTCTTGCCCTGTGCCCAGCTGGTAGTTGGTGCCCATGCCCCAGGCAAAAACACGACCTACAGGGGAGAGAAATGGGGGCAGCTGTCTCCAGGATCCCTAGCCCCATCTTTTATACTGTGAGAAGCCTGGAACATGAATTCTAGCTTTGGCCCGTAGAAGCCTAGCAATGCCCCAGCCTCTGGGAGTTCAGGGAAGCTAGGAGAAGCCAAAGAGATGATAGATTAAAAAAATAGCTTTGTCAAGCAGAGACAACAGTCCTTACACATTGCTAAAGACTTCTCCTTGCTCCTAGGCATGGCATTCAAGGCTCTACGTGACTAGCCACTCTCCAAACCCCTACTCCACCTGCCATTCTAAGGACCTTAGAGACTGATCTGGATGTTCCTGTGCCTGGGATGCCCTCTACTGCTTATCATAAAGGACTGAACCTTTAAAGTTAGTACAAGCACCACTTCCTCAGGAACTCTTCCCAGGTAATTCCAGGTCAAGTGCTTCCATCAGCTCCAGACTTCTCAAAGTGTCTGCGGCTATCCACTCACCCACTTAGGGTTTGGGGACCACCTGGTTCATACCCTCCTCTGCTGTGCCTGCTAGAACCCTAGTGACTAAGCCTTCTCTCTCCTAATAAAAGTCTAAGTACAACTCCCTGGGAAGCTGGCACATACTAGGTTGTAAATAAAGGGGTCACCTTAGTGGAAAGTGTAAAGAGAAGCCTGAGTTAAGACTCTGGAGACCTGGATTCAAGTCCTATTGCCTGTGTGGGCCTCAGTGGTATATCTCTCCTTACTATTCTCCTATGCTATGAAATATATCACCCTTATAAAAATAGTTTGTTTACTCATTTTATGTTCATCAAAGCCAGAGCTTCTGACAGGAGAAAACAAGGTCCTCACATCAGTGCTCTCTGCATCTCAGTTCTGTTTAAATCACGGACATCAGAGCCTGACGAGCAGTCCGGTAAGAATCATGACCCCCAAGACACAACCACACCGAGGGTGGGCAGGCCCAACTCACCATCCTTGGTCACAGCATACCCCACGGAAGCCCCACAAGCCACCGAGGAGACGGCAGGGAGCCTGGAGATGAGGGTGGGTATGCTCTTCTCCTCAGCACCCTCCCCAAGGCCCAGCCGCCCATACTCGGCCCGGCCCAGGCTGTACGCTTTTCCTGTGGGAGGAGGGAGGAGAGATGAGGAGGAGCAGAGGGCATGCTTCAGGTAGGCCTGGGGTGTTCCCATATCCACGGGAGCTGGTCCCCACTCCCAGAGTGGTGAGAAGCAGGTGTGCAGCATCTGTCCCAGGGAGGCCTGGGAGAACCCCCAGAGGACCCCACTGAGCTCATACTTGGATGAGTGCCACGACTCTGGGGGATGGGGATGGCCCTCATGGACCCACATTTGACCCAAACCACGGAGCAGGCCCAGGTTCCAAGGACCCCGGTCTCAGCCGTCTGGCTGGGCTATGCCCAAGGAATACTCCACCCCCAACCCAGCAGTCCCACCTTCCGAATCCATGCAGACTGTATGATGCTGGCCACCAGAGAAGCCCACCCAGGATTTGGTAGAGTTCTTGAAGGATGTCAAGTTTTGGGGTACAAAGCAAGATTCTGTTCCCGGGGTTCCTGGGAGGAAAAGGCCAGGATAGAGCTGTCAAGAGTGAAGATGTCCAAGGAGCTGTCCTTCATCCCCTCACACAGCGAGGCCACCTCCCCCATACCAATACCAAGGTAAAGATCTTCTCACTTTACCGATAGCAAAACTATGGGTCTGAGGCGTACGCTGACCCCAACAAGGGTGCCCAGCAAATGAGTAGTGAAGCCAGGATTGGAACCCAAGTCACGCTGGGCTGTGCCAGATGTTGGACTTGGGACTCACCAAGCTGATGATAGTTGGAGAGGCCAAAACCATATACATGGCCCTCGCAGGAGATGGCAAAGGTGAAGTAGGCACCACAGAAGGCATCCTGGAATCTCACATGACCCCGGCTTCCTCTGGATTTCAGCATCACACACTTGGGGACCAGGAGTCGTTCTGTAGGCAGAGAGGAGACTAAGGTCAGTGGCAGACACACACACCTTCTCTCCCTGCCCTGTGTGTTCTTCCCCATTACTACAGCCCTTGGAGGGAAGCTAAGCAGGGATTCTTTTTACTTTTCCCCATTAAAAAGAAGAGGAAACTGAGGTCAAGAGAGTACAAGTGCCTCACTCAGACTCCCCGAGTCGTAAAAGGTAGCATTTACATGGAACTTACCATGTGCCAAATGTTCCTCTATCTTAATTTATTTCACTTCACCACAACCCAATGAAGTATGTTTAGAGATGAGAAATATCCAGTATGTTTAGAGATAAGAAAACTACAGCCAGCAGGTAGAAAAACCAAGATTCAAATCCAGGGTGGTCTGGCTCTAGAGTCAGAGATCTCACCTATCACTGCAGGCCTATCTGATGCAAGCCTAAACACACAGAGAGAATCCCTCCTGCTTCTGACGTTCTCCAGGGGGTGGCTTGCCTAGCTGCCCTGCCAGAAGGACCTAAGCCACCTACCAAGGCCCTGCCGGCCACCACGGTTGGCAAATAATTCAGGCACACGGCCCAGCTGCCCCTGCTCCCCGCAGCCCAAAGTGTAGAGGTCACCATCAGCTGTCAACATCACCAAGTGGTCGTTTCCTGCGAGGGAGAGGAAGGCAGAGGATACAGGGCTTGTCTGTAAGGCCCAAGACCAGGCCTGCCCTGAAATGAGGTTCTCCAGCTCCTGCCTGATGTGAGTACCCCAGGCTCACCTGAGGCCACCTTCACTACAGGCTCAGTCAGCTGCACGTGCACGGGCACCATGCTCTTCTTCATGGGCTCCAAGAGTCCAATCACACCGTTATTGTCCTGGAAGGCCAGACAAAGCACTTACCGGCTGGTCTTATCTGCCCCAGACCAGCCAGGTCCAGGCTCACAGCAACCCCAGCACTGTCTGGTGAAGGGGACTGGGGCCAGATGAGGATGAGGAGCTGGGCAGGAGCCAGGACAAACAGGGAAATACTTCATGAGTGAAATGCTATGTGGCTTGTGATTTGCATTAAAATAACAAAGGAATAGGGTAGTGGATGGGAGTAGAGAGAAATAAGCTTGGCCACAAGCTGATGACAGGGGAGGCAAGTAGATAGGTATTCGGTATTTTTCTGACTACTTTCAGGTGTTTGAAATTCTCCACAAGAAGTTTTAAAAACGGGTGCCTGGGTGGCTCAGTTGTTAAGTGTCTGCCTTCGGCTCAGGTCATGATCCCAGGGTCCTGAGATTGAGCCCCTCATTGAGCTCCCTGCTCTGTGGGAAGCCTGCTTCTCCCTCTCCCACTCCCCCTGCTTGTGTTCCCTCTCTCACTGTCTCTCTCTGTCAAATAATTAAATAAATAAAATCTTAAAAAAAAAAAAAAGGTTTAAAAACAGCCCCAATGAGGACACACCTCATCAGATTCCTTTATTTTTGACATTTCAAAATAAATACCAAAGTACCAAAACAATTTTAATGCTGACTCTACTGTTTAAACTCCCTTGCCTCAGAAATTCTGAGATGCAACAATCCTTCCCATGCACCCCAAAACCCGACAGATGTAGAAGAGGACGGGGGGAGGGGAGAGGTTGAATGCAGGGAGATGGGTGAGGACAGCAGGCTTCCTGGATCTGCCTCAGTCCAAAGGCCTCCTTGACCCACCCCTTTCCCAAGATAACACACTTTGTAATATAGATTCAAGGAAAGAGCCAAGGGTGTGGACAGGCCTGGGTGAAAAGACCTGGGTCTGGGTCCAAGCTCTGCCTCCCGGCCTCAATTTCCCCTGCCGTTAAGTACAACAGGGAGGTGGAGATGGATTATCATTGGGCTCTCACCAGTGAATTCTGCCAGTCAGCCCCCATGCGGTCTTCCAGACCCAGTCTTACCCGGAAGGAGCCCCAGAGGAAAACACGACCATCCTCAGTGAGGGCTGCTGTGTGACTGTCTCCTGCTGACACCTGTACCACTTTCTCTTGCAGTTCCACTTTCCCGGGGACCATCTCTGAGCCCTCCACTGATGTGTCCCTTCCCAGGGCACCCTCATCGTTGCAGCCAAAGGAGTAGACCTGTGCCCAAGATAAGATACCCCCATTAGCGCAAGTCTGGCTAAAGTCCATTCTTGTTTAGACCACTCCCTGTGCAGCTGACCAGTTCCATCTCCACAGAGTAATGTGTGTGGCTCAAAGCTCCTTCCTCAAGCCCTCCAACCTCAGGCCCAGACCAGTCTTGGGCCACCCACCCCAACCTACCTGGCCACTTTTGCTTAGACACACAGTATGCATGCCCCCAGCCTCGGCTTGCACGATGTCCTCCGGAATTGGCACCAGAGCTGGCTTCTTCCTCTCCATCACATTCTCGCCCAGCCCCAGCTGGCCCACGTCACCTTGGCCCAGTGTGAGCACCATGCCTGGTTCTGTGCTGTGGGACCTATGGGAGACTGAGGGGTGAAGAAGACAGCCCTTGAGTGTGCAGGATGACAGGAGAGAGAAGGGGTCGCTGCATGGGCTCTGGGACCACAGACACCTGGATTCAAGCCCTTGCTCTGCCACAGACCAGTCATAGGAACTTTCTAGGAAGCCTAAGTCTCCTCATCTGTAAAGTGTAAATAGCAAAGATAACTATGTCACAAGGTTTTTGTGAAAATTAAAAACTGAGCACGTATTAATATGAGGGAGGACATGGAAACATGAAGACACTCAATATTGTGAAATGAATCTTGGTGGGGAGGGGAAGAGAACAGTGAGGATACAGACAGTTTTCCTGAATAGCTCTAAGTTCTCAGGAGTCGTGGTGCCAACAGTAAGGACTCAGATAAGGTCTACCCTTTACTGGCTGCTTATTCTACGAATGTTAAGTTGCTTTGTAGTCCCCTAAATTATACGACAGACCTTCCATATTTAGGCTCCTGTTTTAAAGGAAAGGAAACAGAGACTCAGAAGTTAAGTAACCCTCCCAGAGTCACGGAGCTAATAAACAGTAAAGTTTACACCACAACCAAAGGAACCTACATGGGTCTGAGCACTGTCCCTAGCCACCACCCTCAGGTTGCGACTTAAGTCCTAGGCATACTCCCACAGAACCCTTCTGTTCCTATTTGGGAGCAAACATGCGGCCGAAGAGGAAGGGGCAGGAGTAAGACAGAAGACAAGCATTTGCGAAAGATACAAGCCAACCAGTGGAAGGCACAGAGCCATCTGAGGGCCAATGGCGGACGCCCGCAGCCCTGGACAACCAATGGCGTCCAGCTCCTCCCCCAGGGGTGCGGCCACGGCTGCCAGGGCCAGAGGGGCTGCGCAGAGGCTGCCCTGGGCAGGGAGCCACCTGGTCGGGTTTTCTGGTCAGGAGGGCTGGGCCTCTGGGCACCTGGAACGCGATGGGAGGCAACGGCCCTCACTGCCTGGTTACGATGGTCTGCAAAAGACAGACACTGTCTGAGTGTGAGTCCACACTATTCCCTCCCAGATTGGGGGTGGACTTTTCTCCTCCCCGTCTCCCTCCAGGGTCCCAGGAAAGAGCAAAGCACAGGCACCTCCCTCAAATGCTACCAGGACATTATCTCATTTTCCTCTTAACAGCCCAGCGAGATAGGTGCTGTTCTTGCCTCTATTTTATGAATGGGTTACTTCAAGCTCAGAGAGATTAAGTCACCTGCCCAAAACTACATGGCTAGAAAGTGGCAGAGCCTGGACTTGAACCCACTTCTGGAAGTCAGTGGTGGTAGCCATAGTATATTACTGCCAGGAGCAAAGTCCTACCTAGGGTCTTACTGCCCTGCCCCAGTACTGCCTGAGTGCTTGTAGACAAGTCTCTGCTCCTTTGCAATTGCTGAGGGTAGGATTCAATAAGCTACAAGAGACCCTCTATCTGGGTGGAGTTCCTGGGCTTCTAGGCCCCTCAGCTTCAGATGTCAGGGGGAAGGAGCCCAGTCTTAGATTCTGGGGGCTCCAAGAGGTCGCCATTCAGAGACAAAGGCCAACACCAACTTACCCTTCACCTTCTTGCTTTTGGGGAGAGCATCTTCTGGCGGTGACCTTCTCTTGGCTATACGTTTGGGTGGCATCTTCCTTTCCTGAAAAACCGAGGCAATATTCCATCTCAGAAATGGCAGTCATTTTTCCTGCTCTAACTAAGTAACCTTTACCAAAACCCCTAAAAAAGGTAAGAGGAATTCTGACAATTCTACTTCTCAGAATTTATCTGAGAAGAACAAGAACAGAATAGTGGATACACCCAAAGTTTAGGTTTCATACATATTCTCTACTGTATTCTTCCTAACAGTAACCAAAAAAAAAAGAAGAAAAAGAAAAAAAAAAGGAGCAACCCATATGCTCCATGGTAGGGGGTGCCTAGGAAATATGCAGTATATTCAGGATAGAACAATATGAGGCCATTAAAACTAACGCTTTCAGAGATGTGTTTATTGAATAGGAAGATGTTTGTTGCCAAATAACATAAGCAGCTTGAAAAAACAGTCCATCACCCCATAAAGAAAGGCATACACATGCAAAAATAGGTAACAATGGTAACCTCTGGAAAATGGGATTATGGACACTTATTTTTTTTCTTTGTACCTTTCTGTATTATCTAAGATATCTGACAAGGAACTTTACATGTCTTTTTAAATTATTTATTTATTTTAGGTTTACTTATATATTCTGTAATTTCTATACCTGTGAGATTCAAACTCGTGACCTTGAGATCAAGAGCTGCATGCTCTTGTGACTGAGCCAGCCAGGCACCCCTATTTGTTTTTTTTAAAGATTTTATTTCTTTATTTGACAGAAATCACAAGAGAGGCAGGCAGAGAGAGAGGAAGGGAAGCAGGCTCTCCGCTGAGCAGAGAGCCCGATGTGGGACTCGATCCCAGTACCCTGAGATCATGACCTGAGCTGAAGGCAGCGGCCTAACCCACTGAGCCACCCAGGCGCCCCTATTTTTTTATTTTATTATAAAAAATTAAAACCTTGAAGGACCAAAATCAAGTTAAGTATCTCTCCATAGCTCCCCCTCAACCCTGAGATAACCAACAGTAACTCTGGTAAAGCATTATTGTTTTTCAGACCAAAAGAAAAACCAACCAACCAACCAAACAAACAAACAATAAAAGCTATTCTCATTATATAAAACCAAACCAGACCATCTGTGCCCTCTGATCCAAAAGTGCCACTACTGAGAAGACACTGGCTTTCCTAAACAGTCCAATTAAGAAATATACACTTAGGGGGCCTGGGTGGCTCAGTTGTTAAGCAGCTGCCTTCAGCTCAGGTCATGATCCCAGGGTCCTGGGATCCCCCGAGTCCTGCATGGGGCTCCATGCTCTGCAGAGAGCCTGCTTTTCCCTCTGCCTGCCGCATCCCCTGCTTGTGCTCTCACCTGCTCTCTAGCAAATAAATAAAACCTTTAAAAAAAAAAAAGAAAAGAAATAAACACTGTATACACTCACCAGGTGTTACAAAAAGGGGAAAGGAAAGCACTGAGTGGCAAGAAAGTTTCTTGTACCTAGCACCATCCAGGACAGCTGAGGGCTTCGCCCCCAAATCGCTCCCTCATTTGGCTGCTGCTGCCCCACAACAGTCTCCCTGTCTTCCTCAGGGCTGCTCCCAGAGACACTCTCCCCAGCTCTCTCAGTTCTAATCCAGCCCAAACTGTGTCCAAAGCCTTCTTCCTCCACACACCCAGCCCCAGAAATAAATCCTTACTGAGCCCTGGTCTTTAAGGTTGTGAAACTGTCTAAGCCTGGGGCTCTCCAATCTGGACTGCAAAGATTCTGGAGTGGCTGGCAGGGGTCGGCACCCTTCAGAGCTACCCTGATGTAGAAGTGGAATAGCCTGTGCCCATGGAGAGCCTCAGGGCCAGAGTCTTTCTAGGTGCTTGACGTTGGGCAGAATTACTTAATCTCTTCTTGATTCGGTTTCTTCCTCGGTAAAACAGGGATAATAATCGTACCTACATCTTTGTTATTGAGGATTAAATGAGCTAATACTGTAAACTATACACTCATATCTGGTATTATAACATCTAGGGACGCCTGGGTGGCTCAGTCGGTTAAGCCGCTGCCTTCCGCTCAGGTCATGATCTCGGGGTGCTGGGATCGAGTCCCACATTGGGCTCCTTGCTCAGCGGGGAGCCTGCTTCTCTTTCTGCCTCTGCCTGCCTCTCTGCCTGCTTGTGCACGCACTCTGACAAATAAAATCTTCAAATATAACATCTAGACCCTGCCCCTGGCAATGCCTGAGCATAGCTCTAATCTAATCTAACCCACCTCTCCTCCCTTTTGCAGTTAAGGGATGAGATTCTACCCAAGACTATAAACCAGAGTGAGAACTTCAAGCCCTTCCCAGGCTCAGCTGTGGGCCTAACCTCCTCCCCATTTCCTCCTTCCACCAGGTCCTAGAGCATCAGCCTCTCCTGCTCCCCACTGCACGGTAATGAACACAAGGCCAATGGCCTCTGAATTTCTGAGCACATTCCTGCTTACTATCCTGGCGGGGAACAAAGGACTGAAGATAAGAAAACAGCCAAAGGTTCAGAACCCTCCAAGCCTGTGTAGGCTGAGCTTCCTCTACAGGTTGTGACAGGGCTGTTCTGACTCTGATGAGGTGGCAGTTCTGAATGTCACCCAACTTTTATTCTTTTGGGGTAGGACTCCTCTCTTTGGGACCCACCTCTCTGAGACCCCCCCCTCCCCCTTACCATGTTAAAGATGCACATTCTCTGGGATTAGAGGGAACTGGATTCATCTGCTAGAGCTGTGGCTTGTTCACCCTGGCTTTTGTGACCCTGGTTGGCCAGCAGCCTTGACCTCTGAGCTGTATCCTCTTCTGTTGGGGGGGAAATGCAATGACCATATCTCAGGGCTGCTGTCAAAACTGAATAAAATGTTGTAATGGACTCTGCAGTGCCAAGCACACAGTAAGTACTCAAGACATGACAGCATTTACTCATTTGTTCCACAAATATTTATTGAGTGCCCATTACCACAGCTTGGCGTTGGGCCACATGTGGCAAGGATAAAGGAGACTAACCCTCTCCCTGTTCTCATGGAGCTTACATTGTAGCAGGAAAGAAACATTACTGATAGTGCTGAGTGAAAGATAAGCAAAGTGACATAAGGGATAACTTGGGGGTGCACAACGATGTGAGTGTGCTTAACGACGCTGAGCTACATGCTTAAACAAGGTTAAAGTGGTGAAAATGGTAAACTTCATGTATATTTTATCACACCAAAAAAAAAAAAAAAAAAAAAGAAAGAAAAAGAAAATAACTTGGGGTAGGGGAAGGGAGTGGTGAGGGAGGTGCGACATCTAAGCTAGGACCTGAAATCTGAGAGAAAGCTGGCACTGCCAGACCAGGACAAAACTGGCCTGGGACACGGTGTGGTAAGTTTGGGAACTGGGAGAGGCCAGCGCCCTGCAGCTGGAGAACTGGTCAGATGGCAAGAAGTGAGCAGGGGCTGGATCATGCACGGCCTTCTAGGGAAAACAGAAAACTTTTAAGAAAGTCTTCATAAGGTTTACACTCTTAAGTGGTTGTTCTGGCTACTGTAAAGAAACTGGGATGGACTGGAAGAGGAGGCCATTGCAGGCATCCAAATGAGAGATGATGGTGACTTGACTGGGTCTGTCTGAGCTAAGAGAGGAAAAGGAAACAAAACAGATCAGCTTAGGAGACAGATTCGACTTGTGGATTAGATGTGTGGAGTGAGGGAGAAGGAGGGATCCAGGATGACTTTCTTCATCCTAAAAGAAATCCAGGGGATCCCGGGCAGGCCTCCCCAGGATCCCCCATAAGCCTGGCCAAACACAAAGACTCCCAGGTCTTGGCGTAAATGACTAGGAGGATGGAATGGGGCACCTGGCTGGCTCAGCTGGTTCAGCTGGTGGAGCATGTGACTTTTTTTTTTTTTTTTTGGTGCAAAGCGGTGGTTTATAAAAGCACGGGGACAGGAGCCGTTGGCAGAAAGAGCTGCTGCCCCGGAGTTGTCGGAGCATGTGCCTCTTAATCTCAAGGTTGTGAGTTCGAGCCTCACACTGGGTATAGAGATTACTTAAAAATAAAATTGACGGGGCGCCTGGGTGGCTCAGTGGGTTAAAGCCTTTGCCTTCAGCTCAGGTCATGATCCCAGGGTCCTGGGATCGAGCTCCACATCAGGCTCTCTGCTCGGTGGGGAGCCTGCTTCCCTTCCTCTCTTTCTGCCTGCCTCTCTGCCTACTTGTGATCTCTGTCTGTCAAATAAATAAATAAAATCTTAAAAATAAAATAAAATAAAATAAACTTGGAGAATGGTAAACTTCTATTTAGTGAGGTGGGAGAACACTGGGGGACAACAGGGGAGGAGAGACCCAAGAGCCCCATTTTACCAGATGTTTTCATTAAGTCCGAAGTCTTTGGGAGCCAGCAAGAGGCGATGTTAAGTATGCAGAGCTGGGTGGGTTAAGGGGTGTGGGATAAAAGAGATATCCCTTGTTTCAGGTAGACAGCCTGTACCTCTGGCCAAGCTGGCAGCCAGTCCACTGTGTCCAGGGCCCTGTCCTGCCAAAGGTAAATCTCCCATCAGTTCATCAGAGTGACCTGTGGAGGAGAGCTGTGGAGGGAAGGGAGACCATGCTGTAGTGCGGAAAAGTACTCACAGCAAGAAGTGAAAACACAGGGAAGAGAATTATGTCAGCATACTGGTGCTGATGCTAGGCTGACCTGTAGGCAAGGTCTGGAGTGGAGACGGAAAATAAACATGAGGTGATTGGTGTCACGGGGCACTAACAAAAACATGTGTTCCTGTGGGCTGGAATCCAGTGAACATCTCCTTAGCGTTTTGTTTTGGTGAACATTGTGGGGCATCTCACTGCAACCTAAGCACACTGATCCTACTTTATAGACGAGGAAGCTGAGGCTCAGAAAGTTAAGAGTATCTCACCCAGGATTGGGAGAGGAAGTGAAGGTCTCAACCAGGTTGGTCAGACTCCAAAGCTGGTGCCCTTGTCAACTTCCTCCCCAGGCTCCCCGGTCTCTCAGGCTGCCTGGGAACTGTCTCTCATACCCTCTCCCCAAGAAAAGATAGCCCCTTGGCTCTGGTCTTCCTGATCCCCACCCCGTGTCATTCCGTAAGTCAGTCATGATCTTTCTAAACCTCAGACCTGAAACAAGCTGCTTTCTTGCTTGTTTGCCACGTTCTTGCTTGCCACTTCCGCAGTGGTTCCCTCTGCCTGGAAGACAAAGCCCACATTTCTTAGCTCGGTGCGAAAGGCCTCCAGAGTCTGGTACTGATATAACATACAGCCTCATCCCTTCTCTATCACAGCCTCCTTTTGCTTCCTACACAATCTCAGACTGCTTACTGTTCTCTCCAGACCATTTGCATCTCTATTCCCATCCCTTATCCTACTGGAAGAATGTCTACTCAGTCCCAAATCCAATTCCACTGGTAAACCTTCCTGGTCCCTCCCCTCATCCTAAACTAACCATTCTCTCCCAGAGAAACTGGGACAGACTTCTGGACCTTAACTACTCTATAGTTTACGTGTCTGTCCACCATACCAACCTACTCCTTGAAATATGAGCCACTCTCGGGTACCGGCCACTCCTCTTTTCTGTATGCCAACAGCCTTCTACTTGTCACAACAAGCAGAAGTACTACTATCACTCCTAAGTCAGTTGATGGGCCTGAGGCTCAGAGAATACAGCTAGTAAGAAAGAGTCAGGAATAGAACCAAGGTATATCTGATTGACTTAAAACAAAAACCAAAACCACGTCGGCCAAAGGCAGGCCATGATCCAGGCAGGGGTGGAGGCAGCCCAGGCAGGCCTCCCCAGAATCCATGAGACTGGCCAAACATGACAAGTGAGGGCAGAAGCCAGCTGAGTGAGTGGAAGAGGGTGGTGAGACCAGAGAGAAGACACTGAGGCAGTTTGGCTCTGAGTGGGTGGGTCAGATGGGTGTGGGAGCCACTGAAGGACCTGGGGAAGGACACACCTGAGTTCTCTGAGCCTCAGAATATATGTCTCTCAGATAGAAGACTTTAGGTACCACAGAATGCTGTTGTGAGCAATCCCAGAGGCAGGGCAGGGGATGAAGACACCCCAAAAAGGTGGAGCCCTGTGGGCACCTGGCTGGCTCGCTCAGAAAAGCAGGCAACTCTTGACCTCAGAGTCGTGAGTTGGAGCCCCACAGTGGGTACAGAGATTACTTAGAGAAAGAAAGAAAGAAGCTATAAATGAATGAATGAATGAATGAAAGAAAAGGTGGAGCCCAGCACCCATTACCCACCTGCATATCCTCGATTGTACAAATCAGTCAGTCCTTTGTGTACAGACTCTGGGTGTGTTTTCTTAACCACATACTAAGTGTCTGGGCTAGAAATAAGTAGCAATCTTTTGCCCCCACCTCTCATTCCCTAACAAACACAGCTTCCTTCTTCAGCATTCTACTGTCTGGGAGAAGAGTGAGACACAGTCACAAATAGGCAGAAGTCAGGGATAGAGTCAACATCCACTAAGAGCCACCTATGATGCCCTCGGATGCAAGTGTGATCACCCTGGTTTTATAGATACGAAAGCTGAGGCTCAGCAAAGGTGACCCAAGCCACACAGGTGGGATGAGATCCCAGGTCTCCTGACCACTCCCCACCAGGGCCAGAGTAACCCCCCATCCATCTTTCCTCCCCTCTTCTCCCTGGGCTCCAGTTTCCTCATGTGGTGAATGAAGGCACACCAGACTAGACAGTCTACCAGGGGCCCAGTGTTCCTGTTGTGACCTCCTATGACCTCTCCACAGTCTTGTTTCTGCAAAGGAAGACAGGGCCCTCTCTGACCACAGCAGCTGTCCTGGCCACCACCCCCAACTCACCAACGTCAGAAGGCAGACACTTGCCTGCCAGTCTCGGAGGCTTAGGAATCTCTTTGCGAGAAAGGTCCCCAGAAGGAAAGGGAGGAGAGGGTCTCATGTGTCAACAAACACTTGCTGAGCTCCGGCTACGTGCCGGGCACAGCGCTGGCATACTTCATCCCAGGAGTTCCTCGCCAGAGGAGCCCCCTTGTATACAGAGCGGAGCCTGCGGGCAAAGGGCCTCAGCTTCCACCGATGTTAGAACCACTGCTTTTATGCAAAATACAGGATATTAGTAATTCTCACCACATGCCTCTTACCTTTATTTTAAAGATAAGGAAACTAAAACCCAGGGAGATTAGATGGGTGGCCCAAGGGCACCCAAGTAGTAAGTTGCAAAGCTGAACAGTATTCCTGCTCTTGGGATGTCTTTGCAACAAGAGTAAGGTGAACTCCGAATTCATCTTTCCAGACTCCATTCTGATGCCCTTCTTGGGTGAAACCCTCTCTGCCTCCTCCACCCCCACCCAGGGTTTCTTGGTCTTGCACTCCAGACCTTTCAAGACCCTGCCCTTGGGGTGCCTGGGTGGCTCAGCGGGTTAAGGCCTCTGCCTTCAGCTCAGGTCATGATCCCTGGGATCGAGTCCTGCATCGCATCCGGCTCTCTGCTCAGCAGGGAGCCTGCTTCCTCCTCTCTTCTCTGCCTTCCTCTCTGCCTACTTGTGATCTCTGTCAAATAAATAAAATCTTAAAAAAAAAAAAAAAAAGAGACCTAGCCCTTGATGTGTCTTGTTACTCCCTTCTTTGTACTCCAGACTTAAATCAGTGGTATTCCTGACCTCAACACTCACCTGTACCTACATGCCTTTATGCAAAAGACTGGATGGACAACACTAACTCCTCCACCCGTCAGCTGAATAACTCCACTGTCCTTTCAAAACCCCATTCAAGAGTCACCTCACCGGGAAAGCCATCCTGACCCTCCTGAGCAGGGCTGGGTGACCCGCTCAAGAGTTCCTGTACCACTCCATACACTCAACTTCTGCTAGGGCACACAAGTCACACTTGGTTGGCACACCTCCATTACGATCTGAATGAATGAATGAATGGTTCCACGGCCATACTTCGACTACACCCCGGACCATGACTGAGGCCGCCAGATGGGTCTCCCCAAGGAGACCAGGAGCTCTGTAAAGGCCACACGGGGCCCTTCTCCCCACTGCTCCCCAGCCCTGCCAGCTCAGCACGGAGCAGCCAGTCAGTAAATAACCGGTTGACAGATGAGCTGATACGGGGTTCACAGCACACCTCTCCAAGGGTCAACAGTCTTCATCCCGGTGCTTGCTGACACTGAGACTTCTTTCCCTGAAGTCGACCCTCCCCAGCCTACCCTCGCGCTCCTCAAGCACACACTCTGGCCCGGCAGGATCACTCTCCTTGCTCGGCCGAACGCATCCTCCAGCCCAACGCTGGTCAAAACCACTTTCCCCGCTCCGGAAGCGCAGTCCCTGCCGGGGCGGTGGGTCCCGGGCCGCGAGGCGCGCGGCTCTGCGCCCAGCGGGGTCAGCGCGGCCGCGCGCACCCGACCGGCCGCGCTCGGGCCGTTTGAATCTCCCGCCCGAGCAGGCGCCGCGGGCCGGGCGGGAGAGGCGCGGCGGCACAGGGGCCGCGCGGCCCTCGCTCGAGCCAGGCGGGGCCGGGCCCGCGCCAGGGCTCCCCGCGGGGCCGGGGACCCGCGCGCCCGCACCCGCGCCTTCCTGCCGCCCGGCTTCACGTGGGGCCGGCGCCGCCGACACGAGCGCGCGGGCAACGGCCTCGGCACGCCAGGGCTCCGGCTGTGGCTGCTCCGCGCGCCGCCCTCCGCCCCGACCCGCCGCCCCGACCCTCCGCCCGTGACGGGCGCGACCTACCTCGCTGCAGGTCCGCCACAAGCAACTCCTCCGCTCACCCGCCGGGCCGCGAACTGCCCCCAGAGCATGCGCTCTGCAGGCCTCCGGCCCCGACCCGGGGCCAGAAAGGAAAACAAAGAGCCCGGCGGCCCCTGGCGGCCGCCCCGGGAAGTGCAAGTGGCGCGCTCGGGCTAGAGCGCTCTGGACCAGGCTCTCTCCGCCCCTGGCCCGCGGACTGTGGGTAATGTATTTGGGAGGCTCCTAATCCGGACCAGTGAACTGACAAACAGAGACCACTTGAAACCGGAGTTTGTTTGGGAAGATCTGGTGGGGCAGCGACTGTACGGAGCAAAGAGATACTGATCTTCCCTGCTCTCAAAAGGGACCCCGTCAGAGAAAGATGAGAAATCAGACCATCAACAACCACGCAGGGCATCCGGCTCAGCCGGGGGCTTAAGAAAGGCTTTCCAAGGTAAGTCTAAGAGGGCAGGGCATCTAGGGGATGCATCCCTTGCGATGACAGGGAGCGATGAGAACCTAGGGTGGTTGCAGGAAACTGCCAAGGTGTGACTTGAGCAGACGGTGCCCGTGGGAGAGGGGAGAAAGCTTGAGTGGAGGGTCAGATCGTGATGCAGGGCCTCGTGTGTCTAAGGAGTACAATTTCTATCCTGAGAACAGTGGGGAGTTAGGGAAGCGATCTGAGCAAGGGAGTGACCCGAGCAGAGTTTTGTTTTAGAGCAAAATGGAAAATGGAGTTGGTGGGAGGGGAAACCCAGAGGGATGGGGTAGGGTGGGGGGCAAGAGAAGCAAAAGAGACCAGCTAAGAGAGAAGATGAGGGTGTGGATTCGGGTTGGGGCTGGAGAGGGGAAAAAGACATCAAGCTGACTAGGTTCTCTTGTTAACACACTCCTTCTTCAGGATGGATACAAACTGTTCAGGATTTCAGGTGTTCCCTGAGGTGACCTCTCAGGTCATTTGACTGTGGCTGGGATTTCTGAGATCAGGGCAGGGACCTCTGGAGAAGGGTATTTTCTCCATTTCATGTTGATTCTGACTCTGAAACAGTCATTCAATCATACCCACACCCTAGAGGGGCACTTTCTTTTTAAGTTAACATATAATGTAATATTTGCCCCAGGGATACGGGTCTATGAATCACCAGGCTTACACACTTCACAGCACTCACTATAGCACACACCCTCCCCATTGTCTATAATAGATGGACACTTTTGATGAGTATTTACCAACTGAATTTCTCCCCACCTTCAGGGTCTCTTACCTCTCCAAGTTTACCTCCGCCTCCATCATGGACTCCTCTTTGGGATAATATTCTGTGAAATTTCTCCAAGGTTCAACTCTGGATCTTTGATCTCTCTGCTGTCTTCTTCCAAGATCTTACTCATTCACATGGCTTAATATAATTTTAAGAATGATTATTATCACCCATTTTATCAAACCCTTTGCTAACTACAGAAACACATCCACCCATGTCCATGAGCTTGTTTGTTCCTTACACAACCTCATGATTGTTGGAAAATGAGAAAAATGGGGTTCATAGAGCTGAGGCAAGTTCTCTGGGGTCAACATACAAGCAGAAGGGGACCAGAACTCTTGTTCTTTCAATGGAGGAGACAGTCCATTTGGTTTGGTTCTGACTTCCACCCTAAGTTTCAGCCCTATATCTCTTCCCAGAAGACCCAACACCTAAAATAAAACATGTTTTGTATGGGTCTAGACTCCCTTCCCAACTTCATTCTTAACAGCTGAGATTAAGGTTCTCTGAGAAGTAAAGATTTAATCCTTAACTTCTAATTCTTCCTTCTTTTCTTCTCTTCATGTTTCTGTTTCTGCCCCTCTGGTCTAAAGCTCCACCCTCCTGGCCTCTGGGCCTGCCTCTCCTCCTTTCCCCCTCCATTTTGTTCCTCCAAGGTCCCCACATTTGTCTCCCTAAATCATGGCTGTGAGAACTTGCCCTGCTTCAAAATCTTTAAAGACTCAGGTATTTCTTCACTGCTATTCTTGGAACACTGGGGGCAAATGCCCCAGGCTGTTGATTTCCTATTGTCTCCTTCCCGTCAGCACTGTACTCCAAAGATATCCATGTTCATTCTACCTTCTCACCTTTATCTGGGCTGTTTTCCCTCACGAGTGCCTTCCTTCCTGCCCTGCTGAGCTCTTGATATATCTTAAGGCTCCGTCCAGCCCCATCTCTGTGAAGCCTTCCTTGGCTCCACTTTGTCTTTCTTTTCCTATCCTGAACCCATATACTGATTTTAATTTCTTCACATTCTATCATTGTTTTATTTATTGAACGAAAACCATAAGGACAAACAATTGAAATTGGCCTAGGAACTGTCTCAAATGATAGAAGTCAAAGACGCTGAAAGTTACTGTAGGGGCATCTGGGTGGCTCAGTTGCTTAAGTATCCGCCTTCAGCTCAGGTCATGATCCTGGGGTCCTGGGATTGAGTCCTGCATGGGGCTCCCTCCTTCTCAGCAGGGAGCCTGCTTCTCCCTCTCCTCCCCGCTTATGCTCTCATGCTCTCTATCTCTCTCTCAAATAAACAAATAAATAAAATCTTTTAAAAAAAGAAAGTTATTGTAACTTTATTCTGCACACATAAAAGTTAAGTAGAAGCATGGGAGAGATAAAAAGACCCAAAGTTAATTTCTTGACAATATCTGAGATTGCAGATACACTGGATTGCTATTAACAATAGATTAGATATTGCAAATCAATGATTAGTAAACTTGAGGGCACAGCAATAGAAACTATCCGAAATGAAAGACAGAGAAAAAGAATTTTTGAAAAATTGAAAATAGCATCAGTGAGCTATTGATGCAGGAAAGCAAAGAGGAGCTGGGGACGAGAATATATGAAGAAATAACAGCTTAAAAATGTGCAGACTACAAATCTGCAGATCTGTGATAGCTAATTTTGTATGTCTACTTGGCTAGGCTATGGTGGCCAGCTGTTTGGTCAAATGCCAGTCTAGATGTTGCTGTGATGGTGTTTTTTGGGTATGATAACCTTTAAATCAGTAGATTTTAAAGAAGCATATTACTGGGGTACCTGGGTGGCTCAGTGGGTTAAGCCTCTGCCTTCAGCTCAGGTCATGATCTCAGGGTCCTGGGATTGAGCCCCACATCCGGTTCTCTGCTCAGCCAGGAGCCTGCTTCCCCACCCCTCTCTACCTGTCTCTCTGCCTATTTGTGATCTCTGTCTCTGTCAAATAAATAAATTAAATCTTAAAAAAAAAAAAAAAGAAGCAGATTACCTCCTGTGATGTGGGTGGGCTTCATCCAATCAGTGGAAGGCCTTAAGGGAAGGAATTCTGCTGAGATGGCAACACCAGCTCTTGCTGGAATTTCTAGCCTGCCAAAGTGCTCTACAGATTTCCGACTTGCCAGCCCCCACACCTACGTGTGCCAATTCTTTAAAATAAATCTCCATTGGGACGTCTGGGTGGCTCCATCGTTAAGTGTCTGCCTTTGGTTCGGGTCATGATCCCAGAGTCCTGGGATCGAGTCCCATATTGGCGTCTCTGCTCGACAGGGAGCCTGCTTCTCCCTCTGCCTGCTGCTCCCCCTGCTTGTGTACACACACACACACACACACTCTCTCTGTCTCTCAATCTCTCTCTGCTAAATAAACAAATAAAATCTTTAAAAAAAAATAAATCTCTATCTACCTATCTGTACACATACCTCCTGTTGGTTCTGTTTCTCTGGAGAACCTTGACCAACACAAAATCCAAGAAGCTCAAGTTACTCCAAGCACAGAAAAACAAGACACATCAAGATCAAATTGCTTAAGACCAATGATCAAAAATCTTAAAAGCAGTCAGAAAAAAGACATGTTATATACAGAGAAACGAGACGAGGACACAATGCAAACAAGATGACAACAGAACAGCATCTCTAAAGTACTCCAGCAAAATTCTATCTAATGAGTTATATCCAGCAAAACCATCTCTCAAAAATGAAGGTGAAAATGAGGGATTTTCTGAGGCACCTGGGTGGTTCAGTGGGTTAAGCCTCTGCCTTCAGCTTAGGTCATGATCCCAGGGTCCTGGGATCGAGCCCCACATCGGGCTCTCTGCTCAGTGGGGAGCCTGCTTCCCCCCTGCCCTCTGTCTGCTTGTGATCTCTGTTAAATAAATAAATAAAATCTTTTTTTAAAAAGGATTTTCAGACATATAAAAGCTGAAAGAATTCATTACTAGTTGAACCACTGTAAAAGAGATATTAAAGGAAGACCTTTGGGCACAAGGAACGTGATACCAGACGAGAATCTGGATCTACACAGAGGAATGAAAGGCACTGGAAAATTCCTTATTTCACCTTCATTTTTTTTTTAAGATTTTATTTATTTATTTTACAGACAGAAATCACAAGTAGGCAGAGAGGCAGGCAGAGAGAGAGGAGGAAGCAGGCTCCCCGTGGAGCAGAGAGCCCGATGCAGGGCTCGATCCCAAGACCCTGGGATCACAACCTGAGCCAAAGGCAGAGGCTTTAACCCACTGAGCCACCCAGGTGCCCCCTTTCTTAAAACTTTAAAAAGGATAATTGCCAGTTTAAACAAAATAATATATTGTGGGTTTTATAACATATATAAAAGTGATACACAGGACAACAATAACTAAGACTGTGGGGTGACAAACATATTGTTCTTATACTACCCTAAGTGATGTGATAGAATACCAATGTGGACTCTTATAAGCTGAAGATGTATACTGTGAACCCTAAAGCAACCCCAAAAATGACAAAACAAAGTTATAGCTAGTAAGCCAACAAAGAAGGTAATATAGAATCAGAAAAAAAAACCAAAACTCATTTTTTTTTTTAAGAGGGAGGGAGGGCAGTGGGAAAGGAAGAGAAAACCTTAAGCAGGCTCCACACCCAATGTGGGGCTCAATGCAGGGTACCATCTTGGAACCTTGATTATGACCTGAGCTAAAATCAAGAGTTGGACACTTAACCAAGTGAGCCACCCAGGCGCCCAGTACTCATTTTTTTTTAAACAATTTACTTATTTATTTTAAAGAGAGGGTGTGCATTAAACATGCAGGGAGGGACAAAGGGAAAGGGAGAAAGAGAATCCCAAGCAGACTCCCTGCTGAGTGTGGAGCCTGATGTGGGGCTCCATTTCAGGACCCCAGGATTATGACTCAAGCAAAAATCAGGAGTCAGATGGTCAACTGATTGAACAACCAGGTATCCCCAATACTCATTTTTTAAAAGGCAGAATAAGAAGACAAAAGAAACAAAGAACAGATGAGAGAAATAAAAAACATGTATCAAAATGATAAAAGACTCTAGGGTGCTGGGTGGCTCAGTTTATTAAACATCTGCCTTTGGCTCATGTCATGATCCCAGGGTCCTGGGATCCAGCCCTGCATCCTGCTCCCTGCTCAGTGGGGAGTCTTCTTCTCCCTCTGCCTCTTCCCCCCTGCCCTGTTTTCTCTCTCTCTAATAAAAAAAAAAAAAAAAAAGATAAGATTCAAACCAAAGCACATTAATCATATAAAAATAGGGTCTAAACTCTCCAGGTGAAAGGTAGAGATTATCATAATAAATCAAAAAAGCAAGACCCAATTATACACTGCCCACAAGATATACAGTTTAAAGATTTTTTTTTTTTTTTAATTTGACAGAGATCACAAGTAGGCAGAGAGGCAGAGGGAGAGAGAGAAGGGGAAGCAGGCTCCCCACTGAGCAGAAAGCCCAATGTGGGGCTCGATCCCAGGACCCTGGGGTCATGACCTGAGTCGAAGGCAAAGGCTTTAACCCACTGAGCCACCCAGGCGCCCAAGATATATAGTTTAAATATAAATACACAAATAAGTTAAAAGAAAAGGATAGAAAAGATACTTCAGTAATACTAGTTAAAAGAAAGCTGGAGCAGCTATATGAATAACAGACAAAGTAGATTTCAGAGCAAAGACTTACTGAAATAAAGGAAGTAATTTCATAAATGATAAAGAAGCCAATTAATCAAAATACACAATCCTGAACATATATGCAACTAATAACAGAGTTTCACAATACACGAGGCAAAAACTGACAGAACTTTTTTTTAAAAATATTTTATTTATTTATTTGACAGACAGAGATCACAAGTAGGCAGAGAGGCAGGCAGGAGGGCAGGTGAGCAGGCTCCCGGCTAAGCAGAGAGCCCGATGCGGGGCTGGATCCCAGGACCCTGGGATCATGACCTGAGCTGAAGGCAGTGGCTTAACCCACTGAGCCACCCAGGGGCCCCAGAACTTTTTTTTTTTTTTTAAAGAATTATTTATTTGAGAGACAGAGCACAAGCAGGGCCAATGGCAGGCAGAGGCAAAGGGAGAAGCAGACTTCCCACTGAGCAGGGAGCCCCATGCAGGGCTCCAGCCCAGGACCCTAGGATCATGACCTGAGCTAAAGGCCGATGCTTAACTGACTGAGCCACCCAGACACGCCCTGATAGAACTTCTTGAAGAAACAGACAAATCCACAAATTTAGCTGGAGATTTTGATAACCCACTCTGGGTAATTGATAGAACAAGTAGCCAGGAAACCAGCAAGGACATAAACTTGAACAACTGCAACCAACCTGACTGATTGATGTTTATAAAATGCTTCACCTTTCTTCACATTCCACCTTGCTTCCTTCAAACAACAGTAAAATACATCTTCTTCTCAAGTGTACATGAAACATTTACCAAGATAGACCATGTTCTAGGTCATAGTACAAGTCTTGGTAAATTTAAAAGGATTCAAGTTGTAAAAAGTATATTCTTAGACTACATTGACATTAAAATAGAAACCAGTAACAGAAAGATCTTTGGAAAACTCCCAAGTATTTAAAAATGAATACACTTTTAGGGGTGCCTGGGTGGCTCAGTGGATTAAGCCGCTGCCTTCGGCTCAGGTCATGATCTCAGGGTCCTGGGATCGAGCCCCGCATCAGGCTCTCTGCTCCGCAGGGAGCCTGCTTCCTCCTCTCTCTCTGCCTGCCTCTCTGTCTACTTGTGATCTCTCTGTCAAATAAATAAATAAAATCTTTAAAAAAAATGAATACACTTTTAAATAGCCCATAGATAAAAGAAATCAAAAGGGAATTTGAAAGTATTTTGAGCTGAATTAAAATGAAAACACAACATACCAGAAGTTTAGGATATTGTTAAAGCAATATTTGGGGGAAACTTATAGCACAAAATGCTTCTATTTAAATAAAAGAAAACTCTTAAATCAATGACCTCAACTTCTACCTTAAGAAGTGAGGGAAAGAGGGGGTGCCTGGGTGGCTCAGTCAGTTAAGGGTCTGACTCCTGATTCAGCTCAGGTCATGATCTCAGGATTGTGAGAATGAGTCCCGTGTGTTGCTCCATGCTCAGCAGGGAATCTGCTCCAGATTCTCTCCCTCTCCTTCTGCCTCCTTCCCCACTCAAGTGCTCTCTCTCAAATAAATCTTTTTTTTTTTTTTTTTTCCAAGACTATTTATTTGAGAGAGACAGCAAGAGAGTGAACATAAGGGGGCAGTGGGAGAGGGAGAAGCAGGCTTCCCGCGGAGCAGGGAGCCCAATGTGGGGCTCCATCCCAGGACCCCGGGATCATGACCTGAGCTGAAGGTAGACTCTTAATGACTGAGCCACCCAGGCACCCCTCAAATAAACTAATCTTTTTTTTTTTTTTAAGATTTTATTTATTTGACAGACAGATATCACAAGTAGGCAGAGAGGCAGGCAGAGAGAGAGGAGGAAGCAGGCTCCCCGTGGAGCAGAGAGCCCGATGAGGGGCTCCAGCCCAGGACCCTGAGATCATGACCTGAGCCAAAGGCAGAGGCTTTAACCCACTGAGCCACCCAGGCGCCCCTCAAATAAACTAATCTTAATAAAAAAGAAATGAGGAAAAGGAATGTAAACTACATCTAATCATAAGAAAATAAAGATAAAAGCAGAAAATTCAACAGAAGATAGAAAAAAAAAAAAAAAAACAACCAGTGTTTGCCACGTGCCAGGCGGTACAGGTACTGAGCTTACATAGATGGTCCCACTCCTTGAGGAGCCAACTAGTAAGTTAGATGTACATCAGTTTAAAAATAATCACATCAGAATGCTAACAACTATCATGATGGGATACTCAAGGTGCTGTGCTTATTTTTATTTATCTATTTATTTATTTATTTGACAGGGAGATCACAAGTAGGCAGAGAGGCAGGCAGGGGGGTGAGAAGCAGTCCCCGCTGAGCAGAGAACCCCCAGGACCCTGACCCTGAGACCATGACCCAAGCCAAAGGCAGAGGCTTAACCCAGTGAAACACCCAGGCACCCCAAGGTGTTGTGCTTATAAGGAAAAGTGAAGACAGTGGTGCAGAACTCAGGCCCTAGAGACAAAGACCTTTAAGTTCCACTTTGTGTGGCCTTGGGCAAATGATATAACCTTAATTTTGTCTTCCTTTTCTAGAACATGGATTTAATAAAATTCCCTGCACTGCATAATGCTGTTTTAAGGATTAAAGAACGTGGGGCTCCTGAGTGGCTCAGTCGGTTAAGTGTCTGTCTTTGGCTTGGGTTGTGATTTCAGGGTTCTGGGATGGAGCCCCATGTGGGGCTCCCTGCTCAGCGGGGAATCTGCTTCTCCCTCTTCCTCTGGCCCTTATCCAGCAGGTGCTCTCCCTCTCATGCGCTATCAAATAGAATCCTTAAAAAAAAAAAAAAAGATTAAAGAATGCCTAGCACATGGCAAATCATCAAATGTCAGGTACTATCATTAAAATGTGGGTCCCATCCATCCCAAAGATAGAAAGTGGTAAAAAAGGGAGGCATGGCCAGGGAAAGGCTCTCACTCCCCAGGAAACTACTCATTTCCACTTTATTTTCCACTGTCAAGTAAAACTGGGCACATAAGTTTAGAATTCATTACAACTGAAACTGAGGCTTTATGGTGTCGTGGTTATTACATTAGCTCAATACAAAAAGAAGTGGTTTAAACCAGGTGGAAATAGTATTTTTTGAGGCATGATAGGACACAGACTGAAAATAGGCTCTGTACTCAGTTGCCTTGCTCACATGCATACTCTGCCACTTACTGGCTGTTTAACTTAGGCAAGTTCCTCAAATCCTCCAACTTCAGCTTTGCTCATCTGCAAAAGGGGCACAGAGAGTACCTACTTTACAGAGGTGCATGGAGTATTAAATAATATACAAATATCACCACTGGGGGTGCCTGGGTGGCTCAGTGGGTTAAAGCCTCTGACTTCAGCTCGGGTCATGGTCCCAGGGTCCTGGGATCGAGCCCCGCATCCGGCTCTCTGCTCAGCAGGGAGCCTGCTTTCCCCTCTCTCTCTGCCTACTTGTGATCTCTGTCAAATAAAATCTTCAAAAAAATAAGTAGCACCACTGTCTTGCTCAAAGCTAGTAATATATATGATTTTGGAAGTAGGTCTGAATCCTGGTTCTGCTCCTTACTAGTTAGGTGATCTTGGGCGTTACTAATCCCTTAATCTCTCCTAGAAAGAGGGCTGGTTCTGAGATAAACCTGGTTTAGTAATAGCTATTTATTCGACAAAATTTATTAGATACCGTATCCCAGGTTGTTTGCTTGGTAAGTGGCATTTAACAAACTCATACTTTTTTTTTTTTTTTTTTTTTTAATTTTATTTATTTGACAGAGAGAGATCACAAGTAGGCAGAGAGGCAGGCAGAGAGAGAGGAGAAAGCAGGCTCCCTGCTGAGAAGAGAGCCCGATGCGGGACTCGATCCCAGGACCCCGAGATCATGACCTGAGCCGAAGGCAGCGGCTTAACCCACTGAGCCACCCAGGCGCCCCAAACTCATACTTTTATGAAACTAAACTTTTTACAAAATAACTAATTTCTCATTAGAACCCCAACAGGTAGGTACTTTAATCATCCCCATTCTACGGATAAAAAAAAAAAAACAACGGCAGAGGTTAAGGGGCTTGCCCAAGGTCAAATGGACACTAAGTGGTGCTATTTGGATTCAAAGGCAGGCAGGCTTTGACTCCAAGACCAAGTTCAGCAATGATGGGTAGGGCTGCCTACACTCAGAAAAAGGCTAGAAGAGCCTGTTTGAAAAAGCCTAGACAGGTATGTCGAAAGCAGGAGGCTGAAAGGGTAGGGCCTAGAACACCTACTGACAGCTTTTCTTCAGCTACACAGAGAATGCGCTATTTCCTGCCCAGCAGGTTACCTGCTTGTGTTCCCTTGTACTAGAAACTAAACTCCCTGCCTGATCCTCAGGGGAAAACTAACACCATTCAGACATTTACTGAGCACCTCCTCTTAGTAGGCTGCTTATGAGAACTGGACAAAAGGCTGGCCAAGGTATAGAAGTTCCCTCCCAGCAAGTCTACAGGAGTGGATTTGTGCAGAGGCTCTATTCAGCTGTTGGCTTGGACAATTAGCCTATTTGTTAAATCTAATACCTACCTCAGTCATGAATACATGCCAAGTTTACAACAGTGCCTGGCACAGGTAAGTACAAATGTAGTTTCAACAGATCACCTTATTCTTATTCCTTAAAAATTAAGCCCAACAAGCTCTCCCAGGTTTTCTAGAATTGCTATGAACACTTACCTAGCTTCAGTTCTATCCTCTGGCCCTGAACTGGTTGAAGCAGTCTGCCCAGATGTTCCAAGATTACTCAAATCACCCTTAATCTTGACCCTGATGACTTCTAACTGGCCACATGGCTGTTAAAAGCCCCCTCCCCACCTTATGTTCATTTAGCCCCACTCTGGATCTAGACTCTACCTTCTAGATGGCTCCCTGCTAGTCCCCATCCTTCAGGGTCTCAACTGCCCCATAATGCTGGCAGCTGGTACATGAGCTTGACAAGATTTCCATTGTGACTCAATCTCACATCACTCATAGGCAGGATGACAATTTTCTCAGGCTTAAGTCCCACTTGGAACATTGGCAGTAGAGGCTGAACTACCTTAATAGTGCTGTGATTTTTCCATTTATGCCCAATCGTTTTCAGGTCAAATTACCTGTACTATATTGTGGGAAACTGAGGACAAGGCTTGGTCTAATTAGTAACTCTGATCTCTGAACACTCATGTCCAGGTGTATGTTCTTTCATGACACACCTAAATTCATTATTCTAAGCACCACCCACCTTTGAATGCAACCTTTTACCTGCAATTGGTAGGAATCACACATTTCCCCAGTCACAAGTGACAAGACACACAAGCTCAGCCCTTTAGTTAATGCAGAACAAATCAAACATTAACTGCAAAGGTAGTTTTCCTGAAACAAGCACTTCCATTTGCAGAATACAGTTGTCAGTCAGATTTCCACAAAAAAAAAGGGGAGGAAGCCACACAAGTATGTAGTCATCTTTATTATAATTCATAAATACATTATAAACAGACCTGTATCTTTAAGACATACTTAGGATCTCATAGGCTTCTGTTCTCCATTCAGTTATGTACTTAAAAAACCCGGTTTACTCGAGAATAGTAGAAAAGGCCAAGTAGTATCTTAATTTCCTTAGGACAAGTTTTCTCTTCATAGGCATTCTGGAATCTTTGGGCTTTGCGGGTCAAAGACCAGACTGTTTTATTTTTTTTAGGACCAGATTGTTTTAACAGACATGGCCATATTCAGTCCTGTCCGCATTAGTCAAATTTTACTGGGCACCTGGTCCTATAGAACATTCAACTTGTTCCCCAAATTTAGTATAAACGGCAGTTTGAAAAAATGGGTCAAATATGCCCAAGCTTCCAAACTTCCAGGCTTATCAGCATTTATCATTCATTTTACCAACTCTCCCTGCCAAATAAAGGACCCAAAAGGTTAAGTGTTAACAGCCAATGTTAGGTGAAGCTCCTCTTCTCTCCTGAATGAAAACAAATAAAGAGGATCAGACTCACATTCACGATCTCACTAAAAATTTCGAGTTTTCATTAGATGTTTCCTGCATGGTTTGTCTCCTCAGTCATGGTCCAAGGGACTCTGAGAAGCTGTAGGAATATGCAGGCGCAGACTCAAGGCCCAGCTTCATCTCCAACGTTGTGGAAAGGGACTATACGTCATGGGGCAGGGCCCTATGCTCCCGTAGGCCACCTGGACAGAGCCCGGGGAGAGTGACCTCCCGGGTGTATCCACGTTGGAATGCCCATGATTAAACAGCATCACCCTCAAAACATTTAAGAAATTTCATTTTTCCCGGGGGCGCCTGGGTGGCTCAGTGGTTTAAGCCTCTGCCTTCGGCTCAGGTCATGATCTCAGGGTCCTGGGATCAAGCCCCGCATCGGGCTCTCTGCTCGGTGGGGAGCCTGTTTCTCCCTCTCTCTCTGCCTAATAAATAAATAAAATATTAAAAAAAAAAAAAATTTCATTTTTCCCCATTCCATGCTACATAAGTGAATGTGACAAAAGCCTGTTAAAAACCCAGCTGTTACTGTCTCATGGTTTCCCTACTTAATCACTCATGTTCTTAGCAATATTCAGGTACATACACCCATCTTCATCTCAGGGAAAGGGCGTGTACTGGAGACCAAATCCTTGGTAACCATACACAGACTTTGAGGTTGTATGCACATTTATCTATGATTTGCACGCACTTTGATCATCTTGACTTTGGTTAATTCACAACTGTTAAGAATTTCCCCATTAGAGAAGTTTCCACCCTATCACATGACAAAGACGTGAAAATATTAACTTCTACGGAATAACAAGCTATCTTCCCAGATATGAACATACATTTACAAAACTGTCAACATGTCAACAAAATGCAGCAAAGTTTCTATCTGGGTGTATTAAATGGCAGGAACGTATTCATGAAAAGGAACTGGGCTACGGTGACTTAAATGTCAACAGGAAAACACAAGCCAAAAACAATTATTACCCCAAATTTTTGGTTTACTTACCTCAAATCAATTTATTTGGAATCCTGAGCTATCCCTGCAAAACAAAGTAGGCAAGAGCTTAATCCAGTAATACAGCAGCTGATAAGAGATTTTTCTTTCCACTCAACCTAGATCCAGATAGAGGGTGCTCTACAGAGCTGTTTCCTGCATGGTTTGTCTCCTCAGTCATGGTCCAGAGGACTCTGAGAAGCTGTAGGAATATGCAGGCGCAGACTCAAGGCCCAGCTTCATCTCCAACGTCGTGGAAAGGGACCATACATCACCGGGCAGAGCCCTATGCTCCCGTACGCCACCTGGACAGAGCCCGGGGAGAGTGACCTCCCGGGAATATCCACGTTGGTCACTGTCATTTACTTAACTTGCAAGCTATTGAGTTAGAAATAAATTTCAACCAGCTGACCGCTAATTTTGGTGTGGACCCTGAATTCCCAAGTACCAACGAAACTCGAGTTTAAGACCGACCAGCCCCAAACATATTTGTAAACCCCAACAAGCGATTAGCACTACTGGCAAAAAAATAGCAAATCCAAGACCGCTGACACAGCAATTACAGCTCCTACCCATAAACCGGTCATCAGGAGTCGTGACCTCTCCCTACATCATAAAGGAATTGGAGAATTAAGAACCGTCCGTCTCGAGATCGATTAAGCTCAGATGGGTGTCAGAATTAAAGGACATGCATGCAGTTCCACCGCCTCGTGGGAGACAAGCTCATAAGCCGGGCGATGGGCAACAGGGCGGGGGTGGGCGGCACATTTAGCGACCGGCGGGGTAAGTGGCACCTTTGCAGGCTTCGGCGCGAGCGCCTTAGATTATGGGCAAGACCCGCGGCTCGCGAGGCCTCAGCGGCCCACATCCGGCCCAATTCTGCTGCACGAATTAAATGTAGTTAGCACGGACAACGCTGAAGAGAATCCTGGAGAGAAAGAAGCCTAAAAGGAAATCTGGTTGGCGGGACCGGGGTACTAGACCTAGAACTAACGAATCGAACGGGTAAATAAACTCACCAGCCGCCCGAAACGGCACGCCGCAACTCTCGAAAAGACCGAACAGACTCCCGGGCATCTATATTTATACCTTCTGAAGCGCGCGGAAGTCAAGGTTTATCTATTGCGCCTGCGCATCGCCCTGCGCAGTTAAGGAACCGGAAATTCGCTAAGGGTTCTGGGAACCATTGCGGTTTAAGCCCCACCCCTACCTGGTTCAGGGGCTTCTCGCGACAGTAGGGCGCTCGCGCGGGATCCTTACTAGGGACCGTGAATGACTGAAGTGGGGTTTAGAAATCTGTAGTCGGTGCTGAGTGGCAAGTTCACTTCTTAGCAATCAGCTAACTCAATCTGCAGGATGTACGGTCAAATAAAGTCGCCCCCCCAACACTTTGGAGTAATTATATGCAAAATCGAAAAAGCCATCTAGAAAAATGCACACTCACAAAAACGATTGAATCCGCCCTGTCATATGTGAAATTAAACATTTGATAAATGAGTAGATAAATAGGACAGAAATACTTTTACACGAACTGGCTAATTTTTTTAAAATATTTTATTTATTTATTTGACAGAGAGAGATCACAAGCAGATAGAGAGGCAGGCAGAGAGAGAGGAGGAAGCAGGCTCCCTGCTGAGCAGAAAGCCCGATGCGGGACTCGATTCCAGTACCCTGAGATCATGACCTGAGCCGAAGGCAGAGGCTTAACCCACTGAGCCACCCAGGCGCCCTGGCTAATTTTTTTTTTTAAAGATTTTACTTATTGGGGCGCCTGGGTGGCTCAGTCGGTTAAACGGCTGCCTTCGGCTGAGGTCATGATCCCAGCATCGCGGGATCGAGCCCCGCGTGGGGCTTCTGGCTCAGCAGAGCGTCTCCCCCTCTGTGCTCTATCTCGCGCTCTTGTTCTCTCAAGTAAATAAATAAAAATTAAAAAAAAAACACACACAAAGATTTTATTTATTTATCTGAGAGAGAGAGAGAGAAAGAAAGTACGAGCAGGGAGAGAGAGAGAGACAGAAGCAGCCTCCCGCTGAGCGGGGAGCCCTTTGCGGAACTGGAATGACCCTAGGGAGGATGCCACTTAACCGACTAAGCCACCAGGGGCCCAAATAAATAAATAAGGAATTGGCTAAAACCAAAACCCTCCTATACAGAACAATGGATGTATTTAATACAAATGAACTGTACACTTAAAAATGGTTAAAAAGGTAAATTTTACATTAAGCGTATTTTAACACACTCCCCTAATATAAAGAAGTAGGCAAGTAAAGAATTCTGGGGATACATATTACATGTGAAATGTTGCAAATGTGATAGAATTTTGAATATGGTGTTAAGCGAATTGAGATTAGGTAATATAGGTAATAATGAGTGGAAATATTTATAGTGTTCCTCCTATAAGATTTTGTGCTCCCCCCCGCTTTTAAAAAAAGATTTCTACTTATTTATTTGGAGAGCGAGACAGAGATAGAAAAAGACAGGGAGAAAGAAAAAGGAGAGGGAGAAGCAGGCTCCCCACTGAGCGGGGAGGGATTCCGAAGGCAGGACCCTGGGATCAGGACCTGAGCAGAAGATGCTTAACTGACTGAGACCCCCAGGTGCCTCTGTGCTGAATTCTTTGTGTAGGTTATTTACTAGCACAGCAATTCTAAGACAGTGGTATTATTACCTAGATTTTAAGATGTGAAACATGCCCAGAGCAATGGTTTTTAAAGCAAAGTTGTAAAACTTTGGGGGTTTCTGAGACTCTTGGGGATCCATGATGTTAAAACTATTTCATAATAATACTTAGACTTTTTTTTTTGCCTTTTTCACTGTGTTGATTCTGCACTGATGCTATAAAGTGAAATGGTGGATAAAACCGCTGGTGCCTTAATGAGCACTGGGTATTATATAAGACTGACGCATCACTGACCTCTACTTCTGACAAATAGTATATTATACATTAATTAATTGAATTTAAATTTAAAAAATTGAGGTGCCTGGGTGGCTCAGCTGTTAAGCGTCTGCCTTGGTTCAGGTCATGATCCCAGGGTCCTGGGATGGGGACCAGCATAGGGCTCCCTGCTAGGCAGAAGGCCTGCTTCTCCCTCTTCCTCTGCTCCTCCTTGTGTTCCTACTCTCGCTGTCTCTCTGTCAAATAAATAAATAAAATCTTTAAAAATAATAATAATAAATTAAAAAAATTAAAAACCTGCTGATGCCTTAGTATGTTTTGAAGCTCTGTCACCAAACTGTATTGGTATCATTTTTATCATCACAAGTTTACAGTTAAAAAAAGTCAGTTTCTTGGGGCGCCTGGGTGGCTCAGTGGGTTAAAGCCTCTGTCTTCAGCTCAGGTCACGATCTCAGGGTCCTGGGATCCAGCCCCGCATCGCGCGCTCTCTGCTCAGCAGGAAGCCTGCTTCCTCCACTCTCTCTCTGGCTGCCTCTCTGCCTACTTGTGATCTCTGTCTGTCAAATAAATAAATTAAAAAAATATATATTTTTAAAAAGTCAGTTTCTCAAACTCTTAGAAAATAGAAAGTGGTTGCCAGAGACTGGGGCTATACAGAAAGGGCGACTATCGTTCTTCATCTTCTTTTTTTTTATTTGTTTATTTGAGAGGGAGAACTAGAGATAACACACTGAAGGAGTGGGAGAGAAAGAAGCAGACTCCTTGCTGAGCAGGGAACCTGAGGGAGGGCTTGATCCCTGGACTTTGAGATCATGACCCAGGGCCGAAGGCTGATGCCTAACTGACTGAGCCACCCAGGCACCCTGGGAATATTGTTATTCAGTAGGTACAGAGTTTCAGTTTAGCAAGATGAAAGAGTACTGGAAATTTGTTATACTGCAGTGTGCATACAGTGACTACTGAACTGTATACTTAAACATGGTTAAAAAGGGAACATTTTATGTTTTTTTGAGATCAAGAGTCCCATGTTCTTCCAACTCTTCCAACTGAACCAGTCAGGTGCAGCCACCCCCACCCCGCCCCAGCCCGGCCCATCCCCTCCATCCGCCAAGGCACATTTTATGTCATGTGTTTTTGTTTTTGTTTTTTGTTTTTTTAAGATTTTATTTATTTATTTGACAGAGATCACAAGTAGGCAGAGAGGTAGGCAGAGAGAGAGAGGAAGGGAAGCAGGCTCCCCGCTGAGCAGAGAGCCCGATGCGGGGCTCGATCCAACGACCCTGAGATCGTGACCTGAGCTGAAGGCAGAGGCTTTAACCCACTGAGCCACCCAGGCGCCCCATGTCATGTGCTTTTTTTACCACAAAAAATATATATATATAGCAAAATAAAAATAGAGTCAGTGTCCCCTAAGAATGCTTTTGATGAAAAAAATAAGTCATTAATTTCACTAATTCTCAACTTTTGAGTACCCACCTTCTTTTTTTTTTTTTTTAAGATTTTATTTATTTGTTTGACACAGAGAGATCACAAGTAGGCAGAGAGGCAGGCAGAGAGGGAGGGGGAAGCAGGTTCCCTGCTGAGCAGAGAGCCCGATGTGGGGCTCGATCCCAGGACCCTGAGACCATGACCTGAGCCGAAGGCGGAGACTTAACCCACCAAGTCACCCAGGCGCCCCTAGTATCCATCTTCTTAATATTTTTTGTGACAAAGTGAGAAGTACATATAAAGTACAGTATTTGTCTCCAGGAAAAGCACTTACACAACTGTTTGAAGTTACAAGGTGAAATAGCCACATTTTTTTCATGAAATACTCTTTAAATTGAAAGAATGTCTGAGATCTTTACCAACTTTATATCTGCGTGGGATTGGATTTTCTTCATTTACTGAAATCAAAACAACATACAGCAACAGATCGAATACAGGAGCAGACTGAGAATTGAACTGTCATCTATTAAATCAGACATTAAAGAAATTTGCAAAAAAAATGCAGAACAATGCCACTCCCTAATTATTTTGGAAAATAGTTATTTTTTTTTTAAAGAGTGTATTTATTTGACAGAGAGACAGAGAGCACAACCAGGGGGAGCAGCAGGCAGAGGGAGAAGGAGAAGCCGGCTCCCTACTGAGCAGGGAGCCTGATGTGGGGCTTCATTCCAGGACCTTGGGATCATGATCTGAGCCAAAAGCAGATGCTTAACTGACAGAGCCACCCAGGCACCCCAAGAAACGAGTTATTTTTCATTTAAAAAATATTATTAATGTTAACATGCATTGGGGTTACTTTGAAATGTACATAAATTATATACATTTAAAAATTTCCCCAGTTTTAATTTTAGTACAGTAAGTATCGCTACTTATATGTCATTCATATGAAAGTTCTTTGGGGTTCTGAATAATTTTTAAAATTGTAAAGGAGGGTGCCTGGGTGGCTTATTGGGTTAAAGCCTCTGCCTTCAGCTCAGGTCATGATCCCATGGTCCTGGGATGGAGCCCCACATCGGGCTCTCTGCTCTGCAGGGAGCCTGCTTCCTCCTTTCTCTCTCTGCCTGCCTCTCTGCCTACTTGTGATCTCTGTCTGTCAAATAAACAAATAAAATCTAAATAAATAAATAAATAAAATAAAATTGTAAAGGAGTCACAAAACCAAAATGTTTGAGCACCAGTAGCATAAAGGAGAGAAGACAAATAATTCTGCTACTTGTCTGGCCATATTACCAGTATTCAGCTCCCTTTCAATCACTCATTCAACATTTACTTAGTGGATATGATTTATTTGCTAAGCATTGTGCTAGACACAGGGAACTCTGACATGAAACTGTTATTTTTTTCTTTAAGATTTTATTTTTAAGTAATCTCTACACCCAAGTGGGGCTTGAATATACAACCCCAGGATCAGGAGTCGCAGGCTCTACCAAATAAGCCAGCCTGAAATGCTTTGCTGTGAGAGCCTCCCACTGGGAGAAATAGACGTGCCGGCAAATGATAACTCAACAAGTGCTGTATTCTGAGAACAAAGAGGACAGAGCAAAGGAGCAATCTGAAGGCTGAAGGCATTTTCCTGGGAGTTAAAATTTGACCTCAGACTGGGAGGGTCGGGGGAAGGAGTGGAGTGTGGATCATGAGAGCATTGCCGGCTGTGGAGCGAGCAGGACTGTGGTCTTCTGGGAAGGGGAAGACGTCAGCTTGATGAGGAACACAGAAGGAAGAAGGGCCTACCCTTTTCATGAGACGAGAAAGTGGGCCAATGCTAGATCATAAACTCTGTTGTAGTCTAGGCCCAAGAGCTTGAATTTTATCTTGCAGGCAACTAGGGACCACTAAGTTCTGAAGTAAAGGATTGCTATGACCAGCTTTAAATTTTATTTTATTTATTTTTACAATGATATATATATAGAGAGAGAGAGAGAAAGAGAGAGAGAGAGATTTTATTTATTTGACAGAGAGATCACAAATAGGCAGAAAGGCAGGCAGAGAGAGAGAGGGAGAGAGAGAGAGAGAGGAGGAAGCAGGCTCCCTGCTGAGCAGAGAGCCGGATGCAGGGCTGGATCCAGGATCCTGAGATCATGACCTGAGCCAAAGGCAGAGACGTAACCCACTGAGCCACCCAGGCGCCCCCAGCTTTGCATTTTAGAAAGGAAACTCTAGTGGCAATATTGGAGGATAGATTGGAAAGATCAGAGGTTATAAAGTCCCATTATATTATGGTAGCTTCGAACTTTGATGGTAAACAAGGCAAGAGGAGATCTAGGAATCGAGAGACATTTCTGAGGTAGCGAGTGCACAGAATTTATTGTCTCACCTAACCTGCAGAGAGAGGATCTTGCAGATAATACCTAAGTTTTAGGCTTATGAGAGTGAACATAGGTGGTCCTCTAACTCTGATGATTGAGAAAGTAGGCTGTGAAGGTAGACAGTAAGATCCGCATTGGTGGTGCAGAAAAGCTAACCATGGGAACATCTGGGTATAGATGTCCAAAGGGCACTGGATATAGGGTTGGATTCCAGCAAGGAATCTAAGTTGCAGAGAGATTTAGAAGTTCTAAGAATAAGAGTGGTGACTGATGTCACCTTGGGAGGGCAGGGAGAGTGACAAGAGGACACATAAATATTGGTCAGGGAAGAAGTCCCCAGGGCAGAGAAAGCATGATCAGAGAACTGGGAGACAGTGGGGTCTAAAAAGCCAAGGAAGAAGTTTTGCGGACTAGGACATGGCCCAAAGCATCAAATGCTGCAGAATAGTCAAATACATTAGGAGCTGAAAAAACTGAGAAGTCGCTGGTGACCTCAGGCAAAACCATTTCATTTTGGATTTAGTTTAGATTTTGATGAGGTGAGGGACTCTAGCTTTAGAAATGGAAAACGGTGTGGAGAGACCAGAGGTCCTAAGCCAATGTCAAGCAGCCTATTCAGTTTCCATCCGCATCACTTCTTTTTTGCCACAGGTCACTCATTTAGCTCAACTGCTTGGACTGTGCAGGAACTTAAATTAACATTAGAATAGATTATGTCAAGGGACTGTAGGAAAAGCTGGAGGTAGGTAATAGGTTTACAAGAAAAACATCAAGGGAATATTGTTTTTTCTTGGGGGTAGTGGTTAGGAAGGAGATAAACACTGAATGAATGAATGAATGAATGAACGAACGAATGGTGTGTCTCTTCAGTACCAGAGAGAGGAAAATTAAGGATATTTGTCTGTCAGATGACCTCTAGGCTTTGTTGGGGCAAGAAATTAATGCTACTCACACAAGACGGACTGACCAAGTGGCCCAGGTTGCTGGTGGTTCCTGCTTTATGCTTCATGCCTCCTAGAACTGGAAGTGAATAGAGCCTTGAAGCAGTGGTTTGGGCTGTTTTGGTTTCAAGACTTGGCTTCTGTTTGTTGTGCATTCTTACCTTTCATAGGTATACTGCCTATCCCATCCCCTCCCATTCAGTATCTGCTGTACTTACCTCTTCTCAGTCACCAGCTATAGTCCTCCCTGGCCTGGGTACACTAATCTAAATCCCTGAGGACCCTAAATTCATTCATCGTTTTTGCAAACTCCGAGCAGTGTGCACCATCTGTGGACAACGCTTAACCTCAAAAGAGCAATGGCAACGTGAGATCTCTTTGGACTTTGGCCCCTGTGGGGTCTTTGGAGGGCTAGAAGAAGGGAAATCCAGGAGCAGATAGAACTCAATGACATGAGCAGTTCTAACTCATGGTTTCTCCTCTCTTGGTAAAGGGTGGTGTACTCATCAAAGCCATTCTCTGAAGTGACAAGAGGAAAGTGAGACATTTGGTGAGGTCACCTGGATTGACACTGGGCTGCTTGCCCGAGGAGTACATGAGGAAGGAACTGTCTGTCCTACTGTGCCATCAGCCTAAAGTCTACTTATGTGTGGTTCACACAAGGTAAATCCTTGTAGGACAACTGAATATACGCAAAGAGTGATTATAGGCCTTGACCTTCAGGAGGGGACTTTCCCTCCCAGGTTCTTCCCTGGTAACAGGAGTGTATTTCTCCTTACCTCCCAGATTAGGGGTGGGATAAACACGATAATGGACTTGGTGCCACAGCTGGTATATACTATGGGGGAGGGAGGTGGTGGTGGTGGTCACAGTTGGCTTTCCTCTCTCTGCAGCCCATTCTTTTTCCACTCGTGTGCACAGACAGAAACTTGACTGATCTCACCTCTGGCGACACTTAATATTCTTTTTTAATTTTTTGAGGATTTTATTTATTTATTTGATAGAGACAGCCAGAGAGGGAACACAAGCAGAGGGAGTGGGAGAGGGAGAAGTGGGCTTCCCACCGAGCAGGAAGCCCAATGTGGGGCTTAATCCCAGGACCCTGGAATCATGACCTGAGCCAAAGGCAGAAGCTTAACGACTGAGCCACCCAAGGCATCCCTACACTTAATATTCTTAGTATTATTTTTCCCCCTCATTTACTTCTCATTTAGGGTGTCTAGCAGTATTTTAAGTATCATTTATAAGCTAGCTTAAATCTTCTGGAATAAGGTAAATTAAAAAAAAAGCACCTCATACCAGAATAATAGTTTGGCTTTTTTTTAATTCTAAAATACTTTATAATTAATATTGATAAGAAGACTGATATACAATGCAATTATTTACTTTACAGGGAGATTCTGTACATCAGGGAAACATCTTGAAGTACAATACATCATTTATTTCTTTACATTATGATTGTGAATTGTTACTTACACAAAAAGGGAACACAAAATCCATTTTATATATATATATGTATATGTATATATATAAAAACCCCTGAAAAGACTTGATCCCCAAAGCATCTTGTTTCAAAAGGACATGATGAGATGAAAGACGAACCAGAGTGCTTGGCGGCACAGAGAGCAGACCAGTAGCTCAGGTAATCAAATCCTGTTTCAAACTTGGCACATGAAGGCAAAGCCAGGCAGTGGAAGAAGGGTTTGAAAATGTCACTTCAAGTCACAGAGAATGCTGGCATCAGCCAAACAGTCTCCAAACTGACCCAACAGAACAAGTCACATGTGTGGCCATCTTACATACAGACCCTTGACAACTGTGTGGAACTGTCACTTTTCCTGCAGTCACACCGAATGTAATGAGCTTCGAGGCACTGCGGCCCCACCAGTTTCATAGCTGCATAGCATGGACGGTAACTGAGAAATCCGAAGACTTCCCTATTCCCCATACAGAGAGAGAACACTCCCTTTCATGGTCACCTCACCTCCTTTGTTTTGACCTGATATTCTGATTTTTTTCAGCAAGTATCACAGGGACACAAGAGCAGAAAACGAGGAATGTCTACTTAACAGCTGCGACAGAACAGGGACCGCAGAGGAAATCTACGAAACAGCCACCGTTTTCCGAACATTAAAATAAGGGGGAAAAAAAGCCACATTCATTAGTTAAATAGGAACTATTTTTTTTTTCCACTTAGTATGGACAGGTATTAGAAGGAAAGGATGAGGCTGTATGGTTTTCAAAATAAAAAACTCAAAGGAAGCAAATGAATTTTGTTTTAGAAAATCGTATTACTATATATTACAAATACAAGAGGTGGGGACTGAGTCCAGGCCGGGGCACTGAGGATACTGGCGACTGCTTGGCAGAGGATGGGTACATGGCGGGGAAGCTGCCAGAGAGGGTAAGGTCAGTAGGAAGGAAGGGGGAGTGAGCAGCAGGAGAGCCAACAGCACTGAGGAGAAGGGAGGAGGAGTGGGTCATGATGGTGCCCCTCCTACTTCCTCCTCCAGAGACCCCTTCTGGTCCAGCACCCGTGTCCCTAGACCTTACAGTGACCTTAGGGGGCGGGGGGGGGGGGTCCAAGGAGGACGGCTGCTCCCACAGAGTTGCCACAACTCTGTTTTATGGAGGAGAATACATCTATTGGTCAGAATGATTTAGAATCTCATTTGGTATGACAAAAGTGCAACAGCTTATAAAATTTAAGCCATGCGGTTGTTTTCTGCCAAGTTGGCATTAACAATAAAGGCCTTTTTTGGTGTTGGCTTTGTCTGTAGAAAACATATATGCTTTCTCATTTTCCTAACTTGGAATCTAGTTGCAGCTCAGATTGCTTCATAGATAGGAAAAACACAAGTTTCTAGCACTTCTTCAAGATTTTTTTTTTTCCTTAAACTTTAAAAATAAAAACCGGGATGACTTGTGCTGAAAAGGAAGAACATGTCAGATCCTGAGCTTCTCTGAGGCCCGATCGCCTGAAGAGGCCTGTATTGCTGTGTTACGAGAGGTATAGTATGGTGTTTTCAACGGACGTGCCAGTGTGGTGTGGAGGCGTGCCCTGGAGGTGGGGGCCCCTTTGCCAGAAGGCTGGGGGCCTCTGGAAGGTTCTTCCCACCACCAGCTGGATCTGACAGCTGGAATTTGGTGCCTGCACAAGGGACTCTCCCAACCAGGACGGAGCAGGTAAGGCAAACGGTGCAAACTGTGCCCCAGCACAGGCAGTCATCTTGGGGTGAGGGTGCAGGTGGCCCGGAGCGTGGGTGGCTGGTGAGGAAGACCCCACACGTATGCTGCGGTATCACAGGGTTCAACGGCACTGGAAAGATGCTCAGTTTTGTCCAGAGCAGCACACGACTACCCATTCCAGTGAAATGCTACGTTCACAGAAGTGCTGTTCGCCCGGAACCACATCCCAGAGGACTCAACCCTGGCTGTGCGGGGAAGTGCAGAAATTCCTTCCACATCACTCTGGAGACTGAAGCAGCCAAGCAGTCCTGCGTTGGGAGGTTTAGTTGTTCTCTCAGACTTCAGCGTCACGGACGATGGTAGCTAAAACAAGATGAGCAGAAAGAGCCGAGTTACCAGGTACTGTAGACTCCTTTGCTGCCATTACACTCTCGTTTTTCAAAATTGCCTCTTTGCTACTCTAATTCTACCTGACTTTTCTTCTTCTTCTTTTTTTAAGTCATCTCCACAGCCAGTGTGGGGCTTGAATTCATGACCTTGAGATCAGATGCTCTACTGACTGAGCCAGCCAGGCGCCTTGTTTTCCTTCTTCTTTAACTGCTTTTCCTCAGAATGCTTTCTTGGTTCATTTTCCTCTGTCCATCCTTTACATACAAATAATTTTGCCCTTAAAAACCACTATCTTTTCTCATAATTTTGTATCTTGAGGCTTTGCTTTCTCCCTGGACTTGCAGCCTGAACACCCAACCTTCCTCTATGAATCTCTGCCTCAATGTGTCACAGGGTCATGGGGCTCAACATACAGAGTGTGTTTTCCAGTTTGCTTACTGTGACTCTTCCCCTTTTAAAATAAAAGCTGTGGCTCAGTGGGTTAAGCCTCTGCCTTCAGCTCAGGTCATGATCTCAGGGTCCTGGGATCGAGCCCCACATCGGGTTCTCTGCTGGGCAGGGAGCCTGCCTCCCCCTCTCTCTCTACCTGCCTCTCTGTGATCTCTGTCAAATAAATAAATAAAATTAAAAAAAAATTAAAAAAAGCTTACTGAGGATGGGGACTTTATCCTATTCCAGGCTATCTTCTAAGCACCCAGAACTGCTATCTACCAGGCAGTAAGTACTCAATAAGTATTTGCTAAATAAATGTCCCAAAGTGTTCACCTCAATTCATCGACTTCACAAACCTCAAAAATCACAAGTTCGAAATCTTAAGTCACTTGACTACTTCCTTTAATTCATCCCTGGAATAAAGAGATAGCCTGATCTTGAGTCTATCCTTGAAATACTTATTTTATTTTATTTTTAAAGATTTTATTTATTTACTTGACAGACAGAGATCACAAGTAGGAAGAAAGAGAGAGACAAGGGGAAGCAGGCTCCCCGCTGAGCAGAGAGCCCGATGCGGGGCTTGATCCCAGGACCCTGAGATCATGACCCAAGCCGAAGGCAGAGGCTTAACCCACTGAGCTACCCAGGCTCCCCGAAATATGTTTCTTTTTTTTTTTTTTTAAAGATTTTATTCATTTATTTGACAGAGAGAGAGAGATCATAAGTAGTCAGAGAGGCAGGCAGAGGGGGAGGGGGAAGCAGGCTCCCTGCTGAGCAGAGAGCCCAATGTGGGGCTCGATCCCAGGACCCTGAGATCACAACCTAAGCCGAAGGCAGAGGCTTAACCCACTGAGCCACCCAGGCACCCCCGAAATATGTTTCTTTAAAAGATTTTATGTATTTACCTGAGAGAGAGCACACACGAGCAGGGGGAGATGCAGAAGAAGAGGGAGAAGCAGACTCCCTGCCGAGTGTGGAGCCCCGACACCGGACTCAATCCCAGGACCCTGAGAGCACAACCTGAGCCGAACCAGACACTTAACCAGCTGAGCTACCCAGGCGCCCCCTATGCTCGAAATGTTGTTCAAACCTCTCTCTCGCGTTGTCATGATCACGTCCCTGGTTTGAGCTACCAGTGTGCTCACTGTGACTGTATTTTAGTTACTTCCTAACTGGTTTCCTTGCCGCTAGCTTCTCCAGTCTTCCACAGCACCTGCCAGAGCTCCAGCAGAAACACTCAACTCCAGCGGTTCCTGCACCCTAGTGTAACAGGCAAAGCTCTTCAGCGTCTGACCATAACCCATCGCGCTGGTCTTCTCCCCACACTGCTCCCGTATGTCCCCTGCTCCAGCTACATTTTCTTCCACCCGGAGACATGGCACACTTTCTCATCTCCTCCAGCCTTGTCAATGCTGGTCCTTCTGCTTACAGTGCTGTTTGGTAATGCTGGTTCTTTCCTTCCTTCCTTCTTGTCCAAATAAATTCCTTCACATGCTTTAAGACTCAGTCTAAGTATCACCTTCTCTATGACCCTTTTCCTTGAATGCTGCTCACTATAGTACTTTATTACTATTAGAATAACAATGAGAATGGCTAGCACCGACACAGCTAGGAAATGATGGAGCTGGGACACGAAACCTGGCAGATTCAAGATTTGGAATGACTGAGGCATTTATCATACTGACTGCACTATACTGAGTAGCTTCCAGCTTAGAGCACAGTCTCCTTGCTGACAAGTATGGCTTGTTATTTGAGTTCGTATTATAATGCCCTGAGTAGTGTTATTGCTATTCAAAAAATCTGCCTTCTGTACTCCTATCAGAGTTAAGTACAAAAAAATTCTGTAGATATGGGGCATCCGGGTGGCTCGGTCGGTTAAGCCTCTGCCTTCAGCTCAGGTCATGATCTCAGGGTCCTGGGATCAAGCCCTGCATCCGGCTCTCTGCTCAGCGGGGATCCTGCTCCCCCCCCCCCCCGCCCCGCCTGCCTCTCTGCCTGCTTGTGATCTCTCTCTGTCAAATAAACGAATAAAATCTAAAAAAAAAATTCTGTTAAAAAAACCAGGGCACCCAAGTGGCTCAGTCAGTTGAGTGTCCACCTCTTGGTTTCAGCTCAGGTCATGGTCTCAGGGTCGTGGGATCGAGCCCTGTATCAGGTTCTACGGAGTCTGCTTGAGATTCTCTCTCTCCCCCTCTGCCCCTTCCCTTGCTCATGCATGTTCTCCAAAATGAATAAATAAATCTAAAAAAAAAAAAAAGCAACATTTACCTGTATTGTGATGGAAAAACGCTTAATAATATTTTATCTTCCAACTTAGCTTATTTGCTTTTTTATAGCAAACTGTAATCATCATTCTATCTTCCCTCATTTAGCATCTCTTTTTTTTAAAGTTTATTTTTAGTAATTTCTACACCCAATGTGGGGACCTTGTCTTGCTCTCACGACCCCGAGATCAAGAGCTGCATGTTCTTCCAGCTGAGCCAGCCAGGCACCTCTGGCTTTTTATAAATGTTCGGAGAGTCACCTACATACTTTCACAGATTCTGTTTGTAGCCAGCTGATTCTTTAGGTTTTGGGTGGGACCTTAATTACAACAGTAGTTCTGCATCAAAATACTTCTTGGTTTGTTTCATGAAGACAGCTAACTAAAACGAAATTTATTACCCTGACTTGGTAAGCTCAGCAGTGATAGAAATAACTGAAATCAAAGAGGCTGAGGTCTCGTCTAACCCAACAACAATTTCCTCACATATACTCCAGGACAATGAGGTGCAGGAGGAGAGCACCCAGGGGCTTCTAGTCAGTCATTCTTTTCTCCAGTCCTGGTTCTGGAACTTAATGAACCCTGCTGGGCCTGTTTCATATCTTTCTTTTTTTTTGGGGGGGGGGTAAGCTCTACACTCAGTGTAGGGCTTGAACTCACAAACCCCCACATCAAGAGTCTCATGCTCCACCAACTGAGTCAGCGAGGTGCCCTGGCCTGTTTCTTCATCAACAAAATGGGGATATTAACAAAGCCTCCAGGTCTAATGCAAGGATTAAATGAAACACATAAAATACTACACTCAGTCAGGCATTTCCTACAGCCTCTTGGTTTGGTCCTCGTCCCTTTCTCTTATGTCGTCTTGCAGTCAGCATGCGGTGTCCTTCTGTTAATGATGTCCCTAGAGTCCTTCCCATTGGAACAACCCCTCTTATGTTGGTGTCATGGGGAGCTCTACTTAGCTCACAGTATTTGGGTCTTCTGGGTCTTACCGTGTAAAATGTTTGCTCTCTTCATGAACCTCCATCTCTGAGCTTTTAAATTCGTTTAATTCTTTTCTTATGGCAGCCTGTGGAGTAGAAACAAAGATGTTTTAGCACCTTTTGTCTGCCACAGTACAGCCGTGTCATCTGCCATCTATTCTCTATCGTGCTTAACTTCGTGAGCCACGGCAGCCCGCAGCGGGCAAGCCAGATGGAGGAGAGAAGCCAGGTCCGCACGCCGAGCCTGATACACATCGCCCTCCCTGACACCATTCAGCTCCCAATAAACCGAGTATCTCCGCTCAGATCAAAACACTCACAGAGCTTAAAAGAGATATTGTAGCTTTTATAGTTTCCACAGCACATAAAAATGTCTTTCCTGTTATAAAAGTGAAATCCATAATTACTAAAATATACCCCCCAAAATTCCTCCAGCCAAACCTAGCCACGTTAAAATGTGTCTTAATTTCCTTCCAGATCTGTGGACTCTGTGACAGGGCAAGGACTTTCCTTTCTTTCCGATGTGGCGGCGGCGGTGGTGGTGGAGTCATTAGTAAAAAGTTTTGGTCCCTACGTCTTGGCACTCTGTACCTTGATTAGAAATTTAACATTATAGCAGAAGTAAACATTTTACGGTTTTCCCTTCTAGTTAGTGTCTTACATTCTTCAAACAGAGAGTGGGAAAGACAAACGAACAGCCGCCTACCTTGTCAGCAGGGGTCAGTTTGGTCCAGGGTTTGTCCGCTCGCCGGTCATAATCCTGAGCATCGGTCACCTCCACGTACTCGTTAAACCTCAGGATCTTCCTGGCCAGTAGTTCAGCCACAGTCGGCCTTTGACTGAGCTGAAAGAAATGGAGCCTCTTAATTTGCTATGCCAGGAATCAGGCATTCCAACCGCCTCTGACCCAGGGTTTTAGCCTTGGGGGCCTTTAGACACCAGATTCCTGGGTCCACTCCCAGAGATTCTGGGTATTGGGAGGTTTTGTTTTGTTTTGAAAGTTCCTGAATGTCCAGCTACACTGAGAACCACAGCTATAAACCAGTATAACCAGTACAACCGGTGCCTCTCAAACTTTAATATGCATACAGATTGTTTGGGGACCTGGTTAAAATGCAGATTCTGATTCGGCAGGTCTGAAGTGGGACCTGAGATTCTGCATCTCTTGCAAGCTGCCAGGTAATGCCAACGCTGCTGGTCCGTGGACCATGTTTTGGGTAGTAAAAGGATTAGGGCTGTAAATTCATATATAATACATTTGAAAGTGAGGACATTTATTTTTATTTTTTTAAAGATTTTATTGGAGAGAGAGAGTGAGCAAGAGAGCACAAACAAGGGGGAGCGGGGGAAGCTGCCTCCCCATTGAGTAGGGAGCCTGAGCTGGGGCTCAATCTTAGGACCCTGACATCATGTCCCAAGCTGAAGGCAGATGCTTAACTGACTGAGCCACCCAGGTGCCCTGAAAGTAAGTACATTTAAAATGAAAGCAGTAGGGGCACCTGGGTGGCTCAGTGGGTTAAAGCCTCTGCCTTTGGCTCAGGTTATGAGCCAAATAAAATCTTTATTCAAATAAAGATTAAATAAAATCTTAAAAAAATAAAATAAATAAAATAAAATGAAAGCAGTATCTAGTGGGTAACGTAGAGAGTAAATTTCCTTTTAATATGAATAATGCCCAGATTCAGTAATGAATTATGATTTAAGATAGCACAATCAGGTCACCTGCTCAACCTGAAAGCATCAAGTCCAGCTGTGCCATCTAGCTACCCTCAATTTATCAACAACGATTCTTCTGTTCCTGGGGAAGCGAAAAAGTGGGAGAAATAAGAAAGAAAATGTCTAGATCCTTTGCTTTTCAGGGCATTCTTTTTTTTTTTTTTAATTTTTGTTTATCTACTTTTTTTTTTTTTTAAAGATTTTATTTATTTGACACACAGAGAGAGAAATCACAAGTAGGTAGAGAGGCAGGCAGAGAGACAGGGGGAAGCAGGCTCTCCGCTGAGCAGAGAGCCCGCTGTGGGACTCGATCCCAGGATCCTGAGATCACGACCTGAGCTGAAGGCAGAGGCTTTAACCCACTGAGCTACCCAGGTGCCCCTTATTTACTTTTTAAAAAGATTTTATTTGAGAGAGAGAGAACACAAGCAGGGTAAAGGGCAGAGGGAGAAGCAGACTCCCGGCTGAGCAGGAAGCCTGATGCGGGGCTCAATCCCAGGATCCTGGAATCATGGCCTGAGCCGAAGGCAGCCGCTTAACCAACTGAGCCACCCAGGTGCCCCTTTTCTGGGCATTCTTGTAAGTTTTAAGAAATATCTAGAGAATTCAGGCCAAACTGGAATCGATCAGAGGCAATTATAAACTATTATGGTGGGACAGAAAGGTTAAAGGGATTAACATAGGGGGGCGCCTGGGTGGCTCAGTGGGTTAAAGCCTCTGCCTTCGGCTCAGGTCATGGTCCCAGGGTCCTGGGATCGAGCCCCACATGGGGCTCTCTGCTCTGCGGGGATACTGCTTCCCCCTCTCTCTCTGCCTGCCTCTCTGCCTACTTGTGATCTCTGTCTGTCAAATAAATAAATAAAATCTCAAAAAAAAAAAAAAAAAAAAGCTAACGTAGGTCTGGTATAGGAAAGATTCTATCCTATTTGATCTGGGACCAACAACAAAATCCCAGTTGGTGTTTTCATATTTTTCAGGTATCACTAAGGGTCAATTCAATTCCTTCTGAGTAGGAAACCACCAGTTTGCCAGGCAAAACTGAATGCTACACACTCCCCCTGGTACCGTCTCTATACTTCAACAGGTTTTAGAGTCCACATAAAATCCCGGGTTTACCAAATAAAAGGTCAGAATTTTTGCAAACATTAACAGGGCACCTTCTTGTGCTAGGTGCTCTTTAAATAGTAAAAATGAAAAAAAACAAGCTCTTGAGAATGCAGTGTTATTTTCGGTATCTGCATGATGGATTCTATTTTCACAGCAATCTACGGCAATTGAAGTCAAATTCATTTATTTTTATTTTTTTTAAGGTTTTATTTATTCATTTGAAAGAGAGGGGGAACAGGTGAAAGGGAGGGGAAGTGGGAGAAGGAGAAGCAGGCTCCCTGCACAGCGGGGGCTTGGGGACATGGGGCTTGATCCCAGAACCCTGGGATCATGACCTGAGCCGAAGGCAGACGCTTAACCAACTGAGCCACCCAGGCGCCCCAAATTCATTTCTTTCTAACCAAACTGGTCATCCAAATACAAGGTATGTGATCAGTAGACAACCTGAAACTGAACACTTGGGCTACATACCTTTCTAGTGAGCCGACGTTTAATTTCTCGTTTTTCTGCCTGCCGATCAGCTTCATTTTTAGCTACAGTCAATAGTCCAAAACAAAGAATATTACTTCAAAACAGCAATTTGCCTATCAAAGTTTTCAGTAATTACAGGGTAGTTATTTCTTATAGACTCCAAGTCGGAATAAAATACTAACTTTGGGGATGGCTAATCAAGACAATTTTCTTAATTGTAGAGTCGAATACTTAAAAGCAAACGTCAGCAGCACTATGGTACCAAATCCAGCCAGCTGGCTGTGTTTTTACCACGTGAGCTAAGAATGGTCTTTACGTTTTTCAATGATCATATAGTGAATGGCTTGGTATGTGCCTAGGTTTCGTGTGATAGGTCTATAAAGGTTCTCAAGTTTAAAATTCACTGAGTGCCTAAACTGTATGTATCTACAGAGTGATGAGAGAACAGGGGATGGGCTGGTCAGATCAAGCAGGCCCCCAAGTGTCGCTATGAAGCCCAATCCTCTCAACATGGAGGCTTTAAGGGCAAATTTCACCCGAGAGTCTGGAAAACAGAATCAAATGTGTATTAGATCAGAATGCTATCTTAGGAAGTTATTTATGAACACAGAAAGAAAATGAAATACAGGGTCTTGTTTTGTGACTTCAGATGTATGAAAGTCTTCAGAGATGATAAAGTCAACTGGGCCTTGCTTTGGGCCCAGGCCTCAAAGTGCACGAGGAACAGGAAGATTCCCTCCAAATGCAAAGCCACTACCTTCTCTGAAGGCAGAGAAAAGTTGGGCAGCATCTACCGTGTGCTGTGAAATCCTCCTATATGGTCAAGGCAGTCTCAGGATACATCAGAACAGAATTTTCTTGCACTTCCCAGTACACTAAGCAATAATATGGTATCTTACAAAAGAAGCTTGGGGGAATTCTGTTCCTTCAGGGGAAAAGATATGAGTGGTCCTTGCTGGGCTGGAACACCCTCTCCATGGCCCTTGTAGCATATGCTTCTCTTCTCCAGCATGTATATTAAAGTCAGAAATATAAAGTCAGAGAAATTCTACCCAATTTTCTTCCCAGAGCTGGACTCACGTTGTAGTATGTTTCGTTGTTCCAGTTCTTCTGGTGTCGGTCTTTGACTCAGCCGTCTAAAAAGGAGATAAATAAGGATACCGTCCATTAAACGTCCCAAGCCTGGTTATAAAGATTTGTTTTGGTCTCAGTTTATATTAGCCTCTACATTAGCAAGAAAGCAAGAAGTCTTTAAACTGTGTTGGTATTTCATTAGTTTCTCTGATTGTTTATGAAACAATTCTCATTTTGGAAGTGTAAGTACAGATACCACAACATAAAACAGAATTGTACATGCAAAGAGGAGGCCAAAATTCCAGTTCTAGCTCTGATATTAATGAGCCCTGTCACCACAAAAAGGCTCAGTTAGATCCTGAGTGTAGTCATCTGTAAAATGAAGGTTTGGACTGGACTGCTGCCTCCCAAACAGATTTGCTGAAAGAGCAGAGTTTCAAGGCATACTATAGAAATTCTGATTCAGAAAACCAGGCATGGGGACTGAGATTTTCATATATGTATTTTTTTCAGTCCTTTCCTCCTGACTCTCATGTTTTCTCTTTGATTTTTAAACCAGTGAGTTAGCAACCACTGGAATTTAAGGCTGTCTTTTTTGAAATGATATTCTATGATTCTATGATTTTAATTCTGGTTCTCTCTGTAAAATACTAATGAAGTTTCTCCTCTCATCTCCAGTTCTGAGAGGCTAATCACCAACAATAACTTGCCATCTCTGGAATCAGTTATTCACTTGTTACGTTTGATTTCTACTTCTCAGTATTTGAACTGCATGCTAGCAACCCTTTAGTTGGCTGCCTAGAGAACTCCCAGCGCCAATTTCTATACAATTTACAACATTCTTTATGTATTTCTTTTTTTTTTTTTTTTAAGATTTTATTTATTTATTTGTGGGAGAGAGAGAGAGAGGTATAAGTAGGCAGAGAGGCAGGCAGAGGCAGAGAGAAAAGCAGCCTCCCTGCAGAGCAAGGAGCCTGATGCAGGACTCGATCCCAGGACTTTGGGATCATGACCTGAGCCAAAGGCAGCGTCTTGACAGACTGAGCCACCCAGGCGCCCCTTTTCTTTATGTATTTCAAAGATTTTCTTGGTTACTCTGAATAAGACCTTCCTTTTTAAATGTTCATCAAAAAAAAAGAAACCAAAAAAACCCCAAAAAACAACAACAAAAAAACCCCACACACTCCAGTAATGTCTAAGTGACATACAATAAACCACATGATTTGCTGTTTTTGTATGTGTGTATATTTGTGAAACCATCACCACAATTATAATGAACATACCCATCAACCTTATACTGGTGTCCTAGGGCTGCCGTAACAAATTACCACAAATTAGGTGGCTTAAAACCACAACAATTTATTCTCTCACAGTTCTGGAGGCCAGAAGTCCAAAATCAAGGTGTGGGCCAGGTTGGTTCCTCCTGAGCCTCTAAAGTGGATCTGCACTACGCCCCTCTACTAGCTTCTGGTGGGGCTGTCAGCAGTCTTTGGCATTCTCTGGTATATAGACACATCACTCCAACCTCTGCCTCTATAGTCACCTAGCACTGTCCTTGCATGTGTGTTTGAATCTGTGTCCAAATTTCCATCTTCCTTTTATATTTAAAATAGCCTCTATGCCCAACATGGGGCTTGAACTCATGACCCTGAGATCTAGAGTCAAATGCTCCACCAACTGAGTCACCCAGGTGCACCCTGTCCATTTGCCCTTTGATGGATATTTGTGTTTGCTGGATCCTATGGTTGATTTTTTTTTTAATAATTTTTTAAGGATTTTATTCATTTATTTGAGACAGAGAGATACAGAGAGACAGAGAGAGAGAGAGCATGAGCAAGGGAAGAGACAGAGGGAGAGGGAGAAGCTGACTCCCTGCTGAGCCAGGAGCCTGATGTGGGGCTCAATCCCAGGACACTGGGATCATGACCTGAATCAAAGGCAGACGCTTAACCAACTGAGCAATCCAGGCACCCCTGTGTTTGATTTTTTTAAAGAAACTTACAAATTGTTTTCCAAAGTAGTTCTACTCTTTTATATTCCTTCCACCAGTGTATGAGAATCTAGCTGCTCCTCATTCTCAGCAACTCTTGTCTTTTAAACTGTCCAATTTTAGCCAGCCCAGTGAGCCCGCGGTGCTGTCTCCCTGCGGTTTTAGTTTGCATTTCCCTAATGACTAATGGTGTTGAGCATCTTTCCATGTGCTTATTTGCCATCTGTACGCCTTCTTAGATACCTTCTGCTCCCCACTATATAATAAGTGGGTTGTTTTTTCCTTATTAAATTTGGAGAGTTCCTCATATATTCTAGATATAACACCTTTATCAGATACATGGTTTGTGAATACTTTTCTCCCAGTGTGTGGCTTATTTTTACATTCTCTTCAGTGTCTTTCAAGGGACAAAAATGTTTAAAAAATTTTTTTAAAAGATTTATTTATTTGACAGACAGAGAGGGAGAGAGAAAGAAAGCACAAGCGGGGGAGCAGGAGAGGGACAAGCAGGCTCCCCATTGAGCAGGGAGCCCCATGGAGGGCTTGATCCCAGGACCCCAGGATCATGACATGAGCCAAAGGCAGATGCTTAACCACTGAGCAATCCAGGCGCCCCTAAAATGTTTAATTTTTTCTGAAGTGCAATTTATCAATGTTTTCCTCTTTTTTTTTTTTTTTTTAAGATTTAATTTATTTATTTGACAGAGAGAGAGATCACAAGTAGAGAGGCAGGCAGGAGAGGGGAAGAAGGCTCTCTGCTGAGCAGAGAGCCCGATATGGGGCTTGATCCCAGGACCCTGGGATCATGACCTGATGGCAGAGGCTTAACCCACTGAGCCTCCCAGGAGCCCTATGTTTTCCTCTTAAGAATCATGCTTTTGCGATCGTATCTGAGAAATCCTGTCTGACTCATATTCTTCTAGAAGGTTTGTAGTTTTAACTCTCATATTTAAACCTAGGATTTATTCTGAGTTAATTTTTTGCATGTGATGCGAGGCATGAACTGAAGTAATTTTTGTGCCAGCGCCAGGTGTTGAAAGGACCATGAAATTATCTTTGTACCTTTACCAAAAATGAGCTGTACATATATGGGTGGGTATATTTCTGGACTCTCTTTTCTGTTCTGTTTGTCTTTATGTCAACACCATACCGATTAGGTTACTTTAGCTTTCCAATATGTCTTCAATCAGACTATGTTAGTCCTCCAACCCTGTTCTTTTCCTTAGCTGCTTTGGTTATTATAGTGTACTTTGTACTTCTGTAAGAATTTTAAAATCAGTTTGCCAATTTAAAAAAAGCTTTCTGGAGGGGCACATGCACCCAAATGTTTACAGCAGCAATGTCTGCAGTAGTCAAACTATGGAAAGAACCTAGATGTCCATCAAAAGATGAGTGGATAAAGATGTGGTGTATATATACAATGGAATACTATGCAGCCATCAAAAAGAAATGAAATCTTGCCACTTCCAAAGACCTGGGCAGAAGTAGAGGGTATTATGCTGAGCGAAATAAGTTAATCAGAGAAAGACAATTATCATATGAGGAATTTGAGAGGCAGGGTAGGGGGTTTTGGGGGGTATGGAAGAAAAAAATGAAACAAGATGGGACTGAGAGGGAGACAAACCGTAAGAGATTCTTTTTTTTTTCTTTTTAAAGATTTTATTTATTTTACAGATCGCAAGTAGGCAGAGAGGCAGGCAGAGAGAGAGGAGGAAGTAGGCTCCATGCTGAGCAGAGAGCCCGATGTGGGGCTCGATCCCAGGACCCTGGGATCATGACCTGAGCTGAAGGCAGAGGCTTTAACCCGCTGAGCCACCCAGGTGCCCCAAACCGTAAGAGATTCTTAATCTCACAAAACAAACTGAGGGTTGCTGGGGGCGTGTGTGGGTAGGGATAGGGTGGTTGGGTTATGGACGTTGGGGAGGGTATGGGCTATGGTGAGTGCTATGAATTGTGTAAGCCTGATGATTCACAGACCTGTACCCCTGGGCAAACAATACATTATATGTTAATAAAAATAATTTTTAAAGAAAGCCTTCTGGGGGAGTAGTTTGATTGGAATCACATGTATTGGTTATCTTTTTTTTTTAATTTATTTTTTATTATTTTTAAAAATTTATTAATTTGACAGAGATCCCAAGTAGGCAGAGAGGCAGGCAGAGAGAGAGAGGAGGAAGCAGGCTCCCTGCTGAGCAGAGAGCCCGACTTGGGGCTCAATCCCAGGACCCTGGGATCATGACCCGAGCTGAAGGCAGAGGCTTTAACCCACTGAGCCACCCAGGCACCCCACATGTATTGGTATCTTAATAATACTTGAGACTTCTGACCATGAGTATGGTATTTCTCTTCCTTTATTTAGCTCTTCTTTACTTTCTTCAGCAGTATTTTATACTTTGCAGTGTACAGGTCTTACATAATCTTTTGCAAATTTATCTGTAAATATTTAAAGATTTTTGATGCTATTCTTAACGGCTATTGTAAATGTTAACCTGTTATATTTTTAGGTTCCAGTTTCAGATTGGCCATTGCTAGTGTCCAACAAACCCTTCTAAGACTAGGACTCATGAAACAACACTCAAAGATGAGCAAATAGCTCTGTAGTGAAAGAAAAATCTATTATCAAAGATTCCCATTCTTTTTTTTAAGATTTTATTTATTTATTTGACAGAGAGAGAGAGAGAGAGAGAGAAAGAGTGCACAAGCAGGCAGAGTGGCAGGGAGAGGGAGAAGCAGGCTCTTCATGGAGCAGGAAGTCTGACACGGGGCTCGATCCCAGGACCTGAGCTGAAGGCAGAAGCTTAACTGACTGAACCACCCAGGCACCCCCAGATTCTTAACTAATTCCTATTCTGGATGTTCTCTGGCTGACACTCAGAGGGCTACAGTTCTTCATTAAGACTGCTATGCTGGCCAACAGTAAAGCCAGGTGTCTAAGGCATGAAAGGAGAAAATATCTTTTTTTTTTTTTTTTTTAGTTTATAACGTTTAAAAAAAATTTTTTTTTATTTTTTTATAAAAATGTAATGTATTTTTATCCCCAGGGGTACAGGTCTGTGAATCGCCAGGTTTACACACTTCACAGCACTCACCTTAGCACATACCCTTCCCAATGTCCATAACCCCACCTCCCTCTCCTGACCCCCCTCCCCCCAGCAACCCTCAGTTTGTTTTGTGAGACTAAGAGCCACTTATGGTTTGTCTCCCTCCCGATCCCATCTTGTTTCATTTGAAAGGAGAAAATATCGTAATTAATGGACATTCTAAGTTAATTATTTTGTTAAAAATATGCCAAGAGTTCCATTTCCTTTTCCTCACTCTACCAAAAGAAATATGTGAGTTGTTCAAATACCTGTTATACACCCGGACTCTATGTATATGACACGTGTAGGAAGCTGGCCTGCATTCAGCTTCTTTATGCTTTTGGTTCCAGCTGACTTGAAAAATATACTATCACTTTAAAAGCAGGCAGTTACACAGAACATGTGAAATGGATACAACGAAAATATGGGTGTGATCTTTAATTGGGTTGGCAGCTCGAAGTTGAGCAACTGGATAAATGACAGAGGAGTCTTGCTGTCCTGGGAAGCACCCGAATTCTCTAGAAACTTAAAAAAAAAATTTTTTTTTAAAGTAAATGCTATGGGGGCACCTGGGTGGCTCAGTGGTTAAGCCTTCTGCCTTCAGCTTGGGTCATGGTCTCAGGGTCCTGGGATCGAGCCCCGCGTTGGGCTCTCTGCTCAGCAGGGAGCCTATTTCCCCTCTCTCTCTGCCTGCCTCTCTGCCTACTTGTGATCTCTGTCAAATAAATAAATAAAATCTTTAAAAATAAATAAATAAATAAATAAATAAATAAATAAATAAAGTAAATGTTATGCCTAATGTGGGGCCTGAACTCATGACTCCCAGATCAAGAGTCACAAGCTCCACTGACCAAGCCAGCCTCTATAGAAACTTTTTAAAAGCCATATTTAGGGTCCCCTGAGTGACTCAGTCAGTTAAGCGTCTGCCTTCAGCTCAGGTCATGATCTTGGGGTCCTGGGATCGAGCCCTCAGTCGGGCTCCTTGCTCAGTGGGGAGTCCAGTTATCCCTCTCCCTCTGCCCCTCCTTCCCACTCATGCTCTGTCTCTCTCTCAAATAAATAAATTAGTAAAATCTTTAAAAAATAAAATAAAAGCCACATTTGTGTCTAATTTGTGCGTAAAGCTGTGAAATATGTCTATCTCATGGTTTAAATCTCCAAGAGCCGTTTGGTTTCTTAATTTCCAAATTCCAAATTGGATACCCAACTGTGTACAATGTGTATTTTTAAAAATTATGTGGTTTCTAAAATTAGAAAAGGAAAAAAGATAAAAGTGAATGTTCCACCACAAAGTAAGTCTCTGACACACCTTCTGTCAAAATCAAATCAAATCAGTCTCTTCAAAGCCAAGGCTTACCGGATCAGCGTGTTCCCAATCTGGTGCCTTATTTCATTCCACTCCTCTTTGCTTTTCCGAGGCCAGGAATTCACGTTCAACTCCGGTTCACTGGGTCTGTGGTTCAACTTCATTGCCAGTGTGTCCTTCCTCTTCACTTTGTTGGCCAGAGCACCTTTGTGTAAGGGAAAGAAAAAAAAGTGCACGCTATGGCTCAAAGTCACCCGGAACTAGGCAAGAGTCTGAACAAAGAGTATGGCATCTCCCAGCTAACACAGAGGTGGGGGGAAAGCTGAAGACGTCTGAAAATCTGATTAGTCAGATGGACTCAGCTGGGCCAAAGATATCTTGTCCTTTCTACGCTCCTCTACATTTCTTCTAAGTAAGAGTTGCTAGAGAGAGAATCTGAACATGGGAGAGCCCTCTGAATGACATAAAGGCATATACACTAACACATTTCATAAGATTCCTTTTTTTTTTTTTTAAATAGGCTCTATGCCCAATGTGAGGCTTGAACTCATGACCCTGAGATCAAGAGTCACATGCTTTATTGACTGAGCCAGCCAGGAGCCCCAAGATTCCTTTTTTTTTTTAAAGATTTTGTTTATTTGACAGAGATCACAAGTAGGCAAAGAGAGGCAGACAGAGAGAGGGGGAAGCAGGCTCCCTGCTGAGCAGAGAGCCCAATGCGGGGCTCCATCCCAGGACCCTGAGGTCATGACCTGAGCTGAGAGGTCAGCTCTGAGGTCAAGCAGAAGCTTCACCCACTGAGCCACCCAGGTGCCCCAAGATTCCTCTTCTTAAAGCTGCCTTCCCGCTTGTAGGAATCAGGATTCCATTACTTGCAGATCTGTGTACATACATATGGTTTTTCTTCTTATCCCACAGAGTAAAGGACAACATCATTATGTCTTTTGAACACAGCCCAAATACCAACTTCCTTCTACTCCAAATTCTTTAATGCCATCAATGTAAATAATTCTTCGATCACGAACAGATAAAAACCTGTATGACTCTGGGTGCCTGGGTGGCTCAGCTGGTTGAGCTTCTACCTCTTGATTTCAGCTCAGGTCATGATCTCAGGGTTGCGGGATTGAGCCCTGCATCAGGCTCTGTCTGCACTCTCTCTCCCTCTCCCTGCATGCTCTCTCTGAAATAAATCAATCTTCAAAACAAAACAAAACCCTGCATGACTCAGTCTACATGGCTCTCTCTCACTGGATCGTTTGGACAGTGGGAAAAACAGGGACAAGGCTCTATCACCATGGCTTCTGGTATCAGTTAGCCACGTGACTTGATAGGAGAGGGTGCCTGTTACCATTCATCTGACACCAGCACGTAGCTCTACCAATAAAATAATTTTCTCCTTTGCTTTTCCCTTTCTTACTATGATGGCTCTCATCTTCATCCTCTTCATCTCTGTATTGAATGGGACCTTCTGAATCAGAGTCACTCTCCTTCTCTTCCTCCTCCTCCTGCAGACACCGTGGTAGTTTAGGAACAACTGAGGTAGATGCCACATCTTCAACGCATACAGATGGGTGGTTTTGTTCCTCCTCTTCTTCATCGTCTGGACTAACAAATTAACATAATTATATTTTCCTTTCAGACACATAATGGGTAAAAAAAAAACAAAACATAACGGGTAACTGATTTGCAAGGCATAGTACTGAATAACATGGAAAATTCAACTAGGGAAATAATTTATTCCTTCCCTTAACTTTAAGAATCTTGCTAAGAAACTTTTTTTTTTTTTTTTTTTAGCAGTTATTAATCTAAAAGGCTCTAGGCTCAAATCCTAGCTCTACGACTTACTCACTAGCTTGTAAGTTATTTAACTTTTCTGTAAATGTGAATGATATCTACCGGCTAGGCTTGTTGTAAGAATAAAGCAGATAAATTCTAGAACATACTAGCTTTTGGAAAACAGGCCCCTAATGATCTACATGTGAGAAGCAAGTCTGTTTTGGGCTGATTAAATGAGAAGACCACACAGCATCTAACACTGTGCCTGGCTCAGGGAGGATATGTAATAAAGATATTTAACCCACTTATTTCCCTTAGTTTGACAATGGAGTAGGACAAAATGATAATCGAATCCAAGGAAGCAAAGAGATATAAAGATGAAAACTAACTTTGCCGCCTTTCTACTCTGGAGGCATAAAGCTGTGAGTTAGTCCATGTGAGCTCCTAAACTGTCTCTTTCCAGGATGTAAAAAAATCATGCTGGCAAGTACAAAGATTATGGCAAAGGAACTAAGCAGTATGTGGCAACAAGTCTATATGACAATTCTCCAACTTGCAAATCCCTGGCTAATCTCCAACTTGCCAAAAAGTGTTAACCTTCAGTCTAATTTGTTAGAATTTTGAAAAGGCAAGGTGTTTGGGACAGATGAGGGAGAGAACAAGCTGGTCAGTTCCACTTTGTGAGACTGGACATTGAGCTATCTTTCAGGGCTCCCTTCGCTTCCTCCAGACTGCTCTCTGTCCCTCTCTACTGTATATAGGCACTGGGCACCAAGCCTTCAGATTTGTCTGATTTCCTCTTCACAAGCCTATGAGATAGGTTATTATTCCTATTTATGGATCTGACAACTCAAGTGCACAAAGGTTAAGTAACAAACACTACTGCAAGCTAGGAAGGAAGAGGAAGAGCTGGGATTTAAACCCAGAGCTTTTCCCAAGGTTAATGCTCTTAAGCGCCATGTTACATGGCCTCCCTTATATCATATACAAAAAAATAGAGCGGTCAAGTACAAAAGTTTATGGCCACTATGGAAACAGTGCTACAGAAATTAGCAGGGTAAATAAAGTCCAAATTCTAGAACATGTCTTTATTTGTTGAGCATTCTAACTTTATCACAATTTCTTTTTATAAATAATTTTTTCCAAGAAAGGCTACCTAGAATAAAGAAGAGGAAACAAAAGGCAAACTTTAGAGGCACTCACACTTTCAGCATCTCAATAGTGATGGGAAGTGACCTGGTCCGACCCAGGGTACTGCTGTCCTCAGAAAAGTTGTCACCGTACTCAAAGAGCAAGGAGTGAGCTCTATGAGAGCCCTCTAAGGGAGGAGTCATGGGAAGCGGGCTGGTCAGGGCCTGCTGGATTCGGATATGCAGTGGGAGTGGAGGCAGCCTATAGGGTACATGGGGCTCCCCAAAGCTGTGGTCCAACATCTTCTTGGGTGCCTCCTTTTTCTGATCTTCCTGTTGGGATACCTCCTGAGGCAGGCTTAAGGAAGATGGAAACTCATTTTCTGGCACAACTTGAAAAGTCTTAGCAAGGAACGGAGGAGACCGTGGGGGTTCGGGAGGTATATGAGTTGGCAGTGGGGGCGATGGAGAGGGAGGTGGGATCATCAACAGTGGTTCAGAGCCCACAGAGCATGCGTTCCTTTCTCTCTGATCACTCGGTGCTCTTGTGGCAGCAGACTCTGAGGCGGGTACCAAGGTTGATGGAATGCCTCTCTTAGGTGGTAATGGTGGGGATGGTTTTGATAACAGTGTACCGCTGTTTATTGCTTGGGACAGTTCAGCTGGAAAACAGAGAACAACACCTTAGTTTAAGATGGCTTCACAGTGCTTTGAAGGGCCAGACCAGAGCCTAGATTAGAACTGAGCTTACTCTCAGCTTTCAGGTGAATTATAGCACTTCGTGGCTTTGTCACAACCTAGGTATCTCCCACTGAATAAAACAAATCTATATTTAAATATCTAGAAGGCCTAATATATGTACAGATATACAGACTACCTTAATACTCTGATGAGAAATTTCTTACTTCTTTGCTCTAATATATATGACTTTCTATGACTTGGCGAGATTAAAAATGTGAGTAAGTTCTTTTGCCTAACAGAATTCCATTAAAAAATTTGACCACACTCGCCTGGAAGGCTCAGTGGGTTAAAGCCTCTGCCTTCTGCTCAGGTCATGGTCCCAGGGTCCTGGGATCCAGTCCCATATCAGGCTCTCTGCTCTGCAGGGAGCCTGCTTCTTCCTCTTTCTCTCTGCCTGCCTCTCTGACTACTTGTGATCTCTGTCTGTCAAATAAATAAAATCTTAAAAAAAAAAAAAAAAATGACCACACAGGTAGCAGTAAAAAAACCTAAATACTACCAGGCATTGTTACCATAACTTGATAAATGATGACATCTAGATATCCCAGTTCTGCATTATACAATTATCAATAATGACATCCTAAATTTTTATAGCAAATGCAAAGGACTTTGAGGAAAATGAAGTGCTTTGCTATCCCTGACTTTGGATTCTCCTTGTAAAGTTATCTTTTCTTTTCTTTTTTTTTTTTTTTACATTTTTATTGTGTTATGTTAGTCATCATACATCATTAGTTTTTGATTATTATTTTTTAAATTAATATATAATGTATTATCTACTTCAGGGGTATAGGTCTGTGAATCATCAGTCTTACACAATTCACAGCACTCACCATAGCACGTACCCTCCCCAACATCCATCACGTGGTCACCCTATCCCTCCACCCTCTACCCCCCAGCAACCCAGTTTGTTTCCTGAGATTAAGAGTCTCTTATGGTTTGTCTCCCTCCCTGGTCCCATCTTGTTTCATTTTTTTCCCTCCCTTCCCCCCATGACCTCCTGCCCTGCCTCTCAAATTCCTCATATCAGAGAGATCATATGATAATTGTCTTCTAGAGGAGGTTATCTTTACCAATTTACAGAAGGCAAAACTGAGGCCACAGAAGTCAGATGACCTGCCCAAGATCATATTACATACAAGGGCTGGGCTAGTCCCAGGTCTCATTATTAGACTCCATCCACTAGATCTCACTGTCTTTGTGATTTTTGTGAGTATCCATACTTCTTATCCTTTATACCCAAGCCCCCAGGACCACTCCCCACTACCCTATTGGCTCCTCCTTGATGACAGAGCAACCTGTCTCTATCAGCATATCCAGAGAAGTGGGCACAGTGCTTGGTACATGGCGGATCCCCAACACATGCTTACGAGAGGCCCCCACCCTGTATCACGACAATATATCTCTCTATGTGATCCCCCCAACCCCAAAATGACTCAGGTTTTGATTCAGCGAAGTCCCTTTGGAGGGCTCCAAATGGACTTTAAGAAGTAGATCATCACATCACCCATGGGCTAATCTTGCAAAATAATTAAATAGTAAGTCTCTTGATCACCAACCTCTAACCCTCTACTCAAATCCCAAATTTTGGTTACACCACTTGTTTTCAAATGGCTCCCAATGTCTTACCTAGAGAGCAACACCTCGAGGTCCCCCGAAATAAAAATTTACTTGCCCTAAGTCCCATTCCACTGGTAGCATTCAAAGTAAAAATCTAGCTAATGTGATGATGTTCTTTTTTTTTTTTTTTTTAAGATTTTATTTATTTATTTGACAGAGAAAGATCACAAGTAGGCAGAGAGGCAGGCAGAGAGAGTGAGAGGGAAGCAGGCTCCCTGCCGAGCAGAGAGCCCGATGTGGGACTTGATCCCAGGACCCTGAGATCATGACCTGAGCCGAAGGCAGTGGCTTAAACCACTGAGCCACCCAGGCGCCCCATGTGATGATGTTCTAATGTTACTAATCATAAGTAAATTTTTTTTTCAGTTTTAACTACAGCTACATTTTATTAGGCATAGTTACTTATTCATAGGCCAAATTATGAAAATAATTTAAATATGTAAGATAATAATAATTTATTAACTGTGAAGAAATTAACTTTATATTACTTTAATCATTTAGTTTTTTTATATATTATAAATGCCCAAATTCACTTTTAAAAAAATATAATTCCAGGGGCGCCTGGGTGGCTCAGTGGTTTGGGCCTCTGCCTTCGGCTCGGGTCATGATCTCAGGGTCCTGGGATCGAGCCCCGCATCGGGCTCTCGGTTCAGTGAGGAGCCTGTTTCTCCCTCTCTCTCTGCCTGCCTCTCTGACTACTTGTGACTTCTCTCTCTCTGTCAAATAAAAAAAAAAAAAAAAAAAATATATATATATATATAATTCCATTATAATTAACACACAGTATTTTACATCTTAGGTAAAATTTTAAAAGACTTTTGGGGTGCCTGGGTGGCTCAGTGGATTAAGCCGCTGCCTTCGGTTCAGGTCATGATCTCAGGGTCCTGGGATCGAGCCCCGCATCCGGCTCTCTGCTCCGCAGGGAGCCTGCTTCCTCCTCTCTCTCTGCCTGCCTCTCTGCCTACTTGTGATCTCTCTCTGTCAAATAAATAAAATCTAAAAAAAAATTTTTTTTAAAAGACTTTCTAGAAAAACATTGCATACACATATAAAAAAAGATTTAAAAAATATTAATTTTAGCCTCAATGAGATTTTTTTGGGTAGACTGGACTTTTGCTGCTTCTCTAAAAAAAGCCGTTAGATACTCCATTTACAACAAAACCTACACCTAACAAGACCAAATTTGAGTATTTTATTGTTTGAATTGATAAGTTATATTATCTTCGATAATTTAAGGAAAACATATACTTCAAGATATTAAAGAAGTGAACTCTTACATCTTCCCTCACAATGGCACTTGGCTGAGTTCTGTGGGCAAGAAACTGGAATGTTCATTGGAAGGGTTACAAATTCCCTTCACTTGTTCAGCTATTTATGGTGGTCCTTCCTTTGTCCTAATACTCCTAATCAGTCCTTAGTCCTAACACTGTTATGCCCATTATCAGACACTGCAATGTCTACAGCAGTGGTTTCTAAATGTTCGGATCTCATGGACCAGTTAATTAAAATGAAATACTCAACCAACCTCAGGCTGTCAATTTTTAATATTTCCAAGTAAGTCTTGATATCAAGTAAACCATTTGTGAAGGTAATCTTTTCATGAAATAAATGGATTTTTATCAGCAAAGAATTAGCAAAGTCATAATTTCAGAATAAAGAATAATCCTTAAAATCCAATCTAGTTAACCTTAATAAAAACTCTGTGAATGGTCCTATTTTTCTCCTTCTGCTGAGGACCACTCAAGACTGATGTTGTTGGGGGTGCCTGGGTTGCTCAGTGGGTTAAAGCCTCTGCCTTCGGCCCAGGTTGTGATCCCAGGGTCCTGGGATCGAGCCCCACATCAGGCTCTCTGCTCAGCAGGGAGCCTGCTTCCTCCTCTCTCTCTGCCTGCCTCTCTGTCTACTTGTGATCTCTGTCTGTCAAATAAATAAATAAATAAAATCTTTAAAAAAAAAAAAAAAGACTGACGTTGTTGGGTGATGGACATTGCAGAGGGTATGTGCTATGGGGAGGGCTGTAAACTATGTAACACTGACAATTCATAGACCTGTACCCTTGAAGCAAATAATACATTATATGCTAAAAAAAGAACAAAATAAAAAAAAAATGATGTTGATCCCTCAGTCACAAGGTCTACTGCTCTGGGTTATTCACCTTAGGCCAAGAGTGGCCTCTTGGTTCAGCCCAGAGAACAGTACACATATTAATATTTTTTATATTGTCTTGTCCTGAAAAGGGTAGACTGTTACTGGCTTAGAGCAATGATTCTCAATGTGTGGTCCCCATGTATGCAGCATCAGCATCATCTGGGAAATTTTTAGAAATGCAAATTCTCAGGCCTCCTACACCCCGCCCCCCCAGACTTAACTGAATCAGAAACTGTCAGGGGAGGGCCCAGCAATCTGTGTTTCGACAAGCCCTCTAGGTGATCGTGATGAGAACCTGTCTAGACATCAGTTTGAGAATACAGGGGTACAGGACAGAGATCTGGGCTCAAGAGTTGAAAAGCTTAGGTTTGCTTTCTCTCTCTCATTAACTGCAACCTTGAGTGAGTCACAACTTCTTCACGTTGTAATTGCCCTAACTATGTAATAGATAAAATCGCTTTCCTACTTCATAAGGAGGTTCTGAAAGCAAGTATATGAAAGCTGCTTGAGTTTCTCAGAGATAAGTCAACACAGCACTATCCATCCGGGGTGGTGGTAATAGTAATAACCTCCATCCTTTTTAAAGATTTTATTTATTTATTTGACGGAGAGAGAGATCACAAGCAGACAGAGAGGCAGGCAGAGAGAGAGGAGGAAGCAGGCTCCCTGTGGAGCAGAGAGCCTGATGCGGGGCTCGATCCCAGGACCCTGAGATCATGACCTGAGCCGAAGGCAGCGGCTTAATCCACTGAGCCACCCAGGCGCCCCACCTCCATCCTTTTTAAAATCAAACTACTCCAGGGGCACCTGGATGGCTCAGTGGGTTAAGCCTCTGCCTTCGGCTCAGGTCATGATCTCACGGTCCTGGGATTGAGCCCCATATTGGGCTCTCTGTTCGGCAGAGAGCCTGCTTCACCCTCTCTCTTCTGCTTGCCTCTCTACTTGTGATCTCTCTCTGTGTCAAATAAATAAATAAAATCTTAAAAAAAAAACAAAAAACAAAAAACTACTCCAATCTGTCATACTCACATATATCCTAAGCCTGTTTTTCAGGGTTCTCATCACCCCACACAAGGTAGGGGTATTAGCTGTTTAATGAGCGTACTTAATTCCTCCCTTTAATCATGAACAAGAACTTCAAGTCATACTAAGCCTAGTATCATTTTTCCTGAAAAACTACCTTCTTTCCTCTCCTCCCTTTCTTGAAAATTCCTCTAAGAAGGTATACATGTTATGTAAAGAAAAGCTGACCTAAACAGGACTTCAGGTAAATATAAAAAAATTTACTAAAATGATAAAAATGTACTGTTTATCGTCCTGGTTTTCTTTCTTCTACCACTTATTAAGAGTAGCATTCTTAACTTTTTCAAGATAAACCACGACTGTATCAGGACACTTAAATGATGTATTTCGCAGTTCCCACGAAGTTATTGTGCCAGACACTGAATCGAAAGTTACACTGGCATCTACCCCATCACCTTTTTATCTGTTGGGCTCATGCTGAAGGCAGGCATTGGTGGTTTCAAGCAGGTTAAAATAGCCCCTTTTCTCCATGTAGGTCAGACTGCTGTGGTCTTCACATGCCAAGTCCCCCAACGAGATGCAGTTATTTTGGAAACACTGTTTTAGAAAAATAGCTATTAATCCCTCCCTCCCACCAAACTAGAACTTAAATTTATTGGTATTTGATCCTCATCTGTTTTCATTCAAAGCTACCTGCGTCATTTTTAAGACTTTTCTCTTTACTGAGTGCATTCAGAGGGACAAGACGTGGAGAACTGTCACAGGCCAAATCAACACTCGGGAAATCTAAAGACTTACTTACCGATGACAGGGTTGCTATTTCTGTGAGCTGGTTTAGGGGGCGGGAGAGGGGGCTGCTTGGCAGGGACCGTGTGAGTGAGGCTCGGGGCGGTGGTGGCATTAGTGCCTGTGGGAGCAGCAGGCAGAGTCCTGGGTGCTGGGGCTGGGGTGACGGAGGAACTAGCAGTTTTTGCTGGGTTCGAGGCAGCGGGCGCTGCGGTGGGGGCTGCGGCGGGGGTGGAGGTGACAGGCCTGGCCCCGCTGCCAGTGGAAGTAGCATCCTTTGCTTGCCCTTCATTTGCTTCATGGGATGAGGACAGGGGTCTTTTCGGGGGAAGTAAAGGCTGTCTGGGTGCGTTCTCAGGAACGGATTCTGCTTCCGAATTAGGCTGGCTTCCCGTCGAGCCTGTGTAATGACAGATATGATATAAAAGTGAGGAAAGAGTCACAAGAGAGACTGAAAAAGTGAACACATCTATGGGCTCATGGTCAACTTTATCCATTATTTAACTTGCAGATGAGTTTACAGGCCAAGTTTCCCAACCTCAACATACTTAAGATAAACGATACTTTCTCAAGATACAATCCCAGAGTAAGAGAGGCCTATGTGGTGGTGATTTTGCACACCAGAGCCAGGCAACTGGAGGAGGCACGGAATCCCTCGGGTGGAGGAGTGTGCAGCTTGAGAAAGTCCTACAGGTGTCTGATGCTTAACGTCCTCTTCTGTCCTTGAGAATCACAACTTACATCTTTTGCGAATATAAGAATGAGCACGGGGAAAATTCCACTTCAAGCTTCAACTAGTTGAGGAATTGCTAGAGAAGAACAGAATTCCCTCTGGATTTTATTTCTCCCCTGGCTCTAGCAAAACTGTGAGTTAAATGAGAATGGCTGATCCATGGCTCTTACGCTCACAAACTCAGGGTTTCTCACCTAGTCGCTTCTTTCGGTCCTCTTCTGGAACAGGCTTCCTAAGACTTGCTATTCTTCCAGACTCTTCTTCTTGGTCTGGACTAGACGATCTGGTACTTCCTATGGGAGTGGTATGGCCATTTTTTAACATGGCATGGCTCAACTTCCCCGGATCCTCACCACCTGCAAGGTCAAATGGAGAGAGCGAATGATGGAGTGGTGTGGTCAGACAGGGAGGAGAGCTAGAGATTTGTAACTTTCTTACCCCTTTCTCCCTCCTGTTTGAGCTGCCGATTCAGATCTAGATTATTCAGATCTTATAGTAGTAATAGAAGTAAGTAATTCCTTTCACCAATAAACAATGGATTGCCTATTATATGCCAGCCATATTGCGACATGAATAAGACCGACTTAATACCCTAAGTAACGAACACTAACTATTTAGAGCTGTAACAAATGGAGTGTTGGGGTAGGTATGAAGAAGAAACAATTCTCTTAAGCTGAAAATGAGGTTGGGAAAGCTTCACAAAGATTGGTAGCTAAACTGGGTCTTAAAGGAGTAGGAGCCCATCGTACTGTTAACAAGATGATGAAAGACAGGAAGAAGGAGCAGCATGGATGAAGGGATGAAATCATTTGGCGTGTCTGGGAGTCGGCATCTCGTTTGTCTGGCAGGAAAACAGATACACATAAGAAACAGTTATGGACAGGACTGGAAAGGCCAGCCAGAGCCCGGCTATGAAGAACACCGAATGCCATGTACAAGAGCCTGGGCCAAATCCTGTAGGCAACAGGAAGCCAAAGAATCAAAGGAGGAGAGAGATCTGATCTGATCTGTCTTTTCCAAGGTTAAATGTGAGAGCTGAGAGGGGGGTGGCTCAGCCAAGGACTGGAACAGGAAAGCTACTGCTGAGCTACCGCTGGAACACGGGTGAGACGCAGTAGAGGGTACTGGGCATTAGGAATGTGGAGCAAGGGGCAGAACTGGTGGACTGATCAGAGCTCAACGTGACAGAAAGACACATGCCCACAAACTAAACTGCAGGAATGATCCCTAGGTTGGAGGCTTTGGGAGGACCACTTGTCACTGGTGACAGCGTAGGTAATAAGATTCCTGCACAGAATAGTTAGACAAACGTTCCCAGTTATTGCGGAGCTTTCCTGGACTCCTTTGGAGGAGAAAACTGCGAAAACTGAGGTTAGAGATATAAACTCCATCTCACCTCCTAGTGTCACGGGGACTGGAAGTGGTTGCTCTCTAGATGGTTTTCGTGTTGGCTTTCCACAGTGAGACCCTCTGGGTAGTATCATCTTAGTGACTCTTGAGTTAGCTCCTCAAGTTCTCAGAGACCAGTCTTCCTCGCCCCAACTACCACCTCCTACTAAATTAGACCGGATCATTCTCCACACAGTGACAATGAGAGGTAGAGCGTGGGCTAAAAGCAGTAAAGAGTCTACGGCAAATGAGCACTAAATGAAAATAAATTTCTCAAGCTAAAGTATTCTGATAACTACTTCAAAACAGGGTTGGTAGCAAGATGGCAACTACAGAAATGTAGTAAGTTATTGCTTTATATCAATATAGCTCAGGCTTAACAAAAACAGGACCTTCTAGAATATAAACCAAGGAATCATTTCAAAGCCAAAAAAGACTATTACTTTTGAAAACCATACAGTGAAAGGTCAAGAAACATTATTAACTGGTTTCTACTAGGTTTCTACTGCACTATATGCAAAAGAGATCAGTTATTGGGGTACATGGGTGGCTCAGTTGGTTAATCATCAGACTCTTGGTTTCAGCTAAGCCATGATCTCATGGTTGTGAGACTGAGCCCCTCATGGGGCTCACACTCAGCCTGGAGTCTTTTTGTCCCTCTCTCTCTCCCTCTGCTTCTTCCCCTGCTCTCCTACTTGCACATGCCCTCTGCCTCTCTAAAATAAATAAATAAAATCTTAAAAAGAAAAAGTGATCAGTTATCTTGGATTGTTTGCTTTCATGTAAAATTTCTTTTTAAAAATTTTTATTTATTTTTAAAAGACTGTATTTATTTATTTATTTGAGAGAGAGAGCATGAGAGGGTAAGGGCCAAAGGGAGAAGCAGACTCCCCATTGATTGGGGAGCCTGATGTGGGACTTGATCCTGGAACTCTGGGACCATGACTTGAGCTGAAGGGAGGCGCTTAACTGACTGAGCTACCCAGGCACCCCTCTTTTTAAAAATTTTTTAAGATCTGTTCTTAAATTCACGTATAATAAAATACAGTGTTAGTTTCATGTGTACAATATAATGGTTCAACAATTCTGTACATTATGCAGTGCTCATCACGGTAAGTGTGCTCTTAATCCCTTCACCTATTTCACTGACCCCTGCCCGCACTTCCCAAGCAGCCGCCACCAGTTTGTTCTCTGTTTCAGTCTGGTTTTGTGGTGTGTCTTTTTTCTTTGTTCACTTGTTCTATTTCTTAAATTCCACATATAACTGAAATCATATGGTATGTCTTTCTCTAACTTATTTCACTTAGAATTACGTTCTCTAGATTCACCCCTCTTGTTGCAAATGGTAAGATTTCATTCTTTTTTATGGCTGAGTAATATTCCTCTGTGTGTGTGTGTGTGTGTGTGTGTGTGTGTGTGTGTGTATGTGTCTTTATCCATTCATCTATGGATGGACACCTGGATTGCTTCTATATCTTGGCTATTGTAAATAATCCTGCAATAAACATGGGGGTATATACAACTTTCTGAAATAGTGTTTTCATTTTCTTTAGGTAAATACCCAGTAGAAGAATTACTGAATTATTTGGTAATTCTTCTTTTTAAAAGATTTTATTTATTTATTTAACACAGAGAGAGATCACAAGTAGGCAGAGAGGCAAGCAGAGAGAGAAGGGGAAGCAGGCTCCCCACTGAGCAGAGACCCCGATGCGGGGCTCAATCCCAGCACCCTGGGATCATGACCTGAACTGAAGGCAGAGGCTTAACCCACTGAGCCACCCAGGTGCCCTCATTTGGTAATTCTATTTTTAATTTTCTGAGGAATGTACATATTGTTTTCCACAGTGTTGCACCAGCTTGCATTCCCACCAACAGTGTATGAGGGTTCTTTTTCCTCCACATCCTCACCAACACCTGTTATTTCTTGTGTTTTTTATTTTAGCCAGTTTGACAGGTGTGAGGTGATACCTCATTGTGGTTTTGATTTGCATTTCCCTGATGACGAGTGATGCTGAGCATCTTTTCACGTATCTGTTGGCCATCTGTATGTCTTCTTTGGAAAAATGTCTATTCATGTCTCCTGCCCCCACCCCCCCTTAAGAGATTTTATTTATTTATTTGAGAGAAAGAGAGAGGAGAGAGAGAATGAGGAGGGTGGGGGGAGGGATAAGCAAACTCACATAGGGCTCAATCCCAGGACCCTGAGATCATGACCTGAGCTGAAATCAGATGCTTAACTGACTAAGCCACCCAGGTGTCCCCTTCTGCCCATTTCTTTAACTAGGTTATTTGTTTTTTTTTTTGGTGTTGAGTTGTATAAGTTCTTTATATATTTTGGATACCAACACCTTATCAAGTATATCATTTGCAAATATCTTTTCCCACTTGGTAAGTTATCTATTTTATTGGTGTCTTTTGCTGTGCAAAAGTTTTTTATTTTGATGTAGTCCCAATGGTTTAGTTTACCTTTGTTTCCCTTGCCAAAGGACAAATACTTAGGAAAAATTCTTCTATGACTGATGCCAAAGAACTTACTGCCTATGTTCTTTCTAGGAATTTTATGGTTACAGATCTCACATTTAGGTCTTTAATCTATTTTGGGTTTATTTTTGTGTCTGGCATAAGGAAGTGGCCCAGTTTCATTCTTGTGAATGGAGCTGTCCAGTTTTCCCAGCACCATTTGTTGAAGAAACCATTTTTCCCCCATTGTATATCCTTCCCTCTGACATAGATTAATTGACCATATAATCGTTGGTTTACTTCTGGGCTCTCTGTTCTGTTCCATTGATTTTTTGTCTATTTTTTTTTATGATTTTATTTATTTATTTGACAGAGGCCACAAGTAGGCAGAGAGGCAGGCAGAGAGAGAGGAGGAAGCAGGCTCCCTGCTGAGCAGAGAGCTCGATGCAGGGCTGGATCCCAGGACCCTGAGATCATGACCTGAGCTGAAGGCAGAGGCTTTAACCCACTGAGCCACCAAGGTGCCCTGATCTATATGTCTATTAAAATTTCTTATATTTAATGCAAAGGTTTTCTACAATGCTAACAGAGTGGAGTATAAGCAGTATCCGGGTTTAACATCCATGAATGTCCTTGTTCCATCTCAGATAACATATTAAGTATTTTGTAATAAAGTCAAGTTAGTAAAAGGCAAAAGATCTGGTTGGTAGAGTAGTATTTTGTCCAATGGCTACAATTCATTTATCAAATGGGGCTTTGAGCTTATAGGCTAAAAACAACTTGGATCAAGAGCCAATAGGAGAAAAAGGAAAAAAAAAAAGAGCCAATAGGAAGCATAGGGCAAAAGAACTGAATGAAGGTGAAAAACAACAAGCAAGTAATGTATGGGGTTTGTGGGTGAGCAAGAAAAGTAAGAGACAGGAGAGGGCAAGGGGTAAGAAATGGCTATTATCTAAAAAAAAAGGAAAGAAAAAAAGCAAGGGTCAAAGGTGCTGCAACACAGGTGTTACAATTATAGTTAACCACCTAAAATACCTAGAAGATTTTGTGTCCAAATATAAAATTCAAAGTCTCATTAAAAAACTGGTTATCCATGGGGTCCCTGGGTGGCTCAGTGGGTTAAGGCCTCTGTCTTCGACTCGGGTCATGATCCCAGGGTCCTGGGATCGAGCCCCGCATCAGGCTCTCTGCTCAGCGGGGAGCCTGCTTCTCCTCCTCCCCTCTCTCTGCCTGCCTCTCTGCCTACTTGTGATCTCTGTCAGATAAATAAATAAAATCTTTAAAAAAAACCAAACAAACTGGTTATCCATGCTCATAGCCAAGCATGCAGAAAATTCAGAAAAACGGAAAAAAAAAAAGCCTCCTGTATTCCAATCCTGACAACAAATGCTAACTAATATTTTAGTAATTTTTCTTCATGTTTGTTTTCTTTGTTTAATTTTTATATAGGTGAGGGGTGCCTGGGTGGCTCAGCCAGTTAAGTGTCTGACTCTTGATTTCAGTGCAGGTCATGATCTCAGGGTTGTGAGATCGAGCCCCTGATAGGCTACATAGTGGGCCTAGAGCCTGCTCAAGATTCTCTCCCTCTTCCTCTGTCCCCCAGCCCCTTAAAATTTTTAGGTAGCTGAAATTTAAAAATCTTCAATTCAGGGGCGCCTAGGTAGCTCAGTCAGTTGGGTGTCCAACTCCTGATTTCAGCTCAGGTTGTGATCTTGGGGTCGTGAGATCAAACCCCACGTTGGGCTCTGCACTCAGCAAGGGGTCTGCTTGGGATTCTCTCTCTTCTTCTCCCTCTGTTCCTCCCCGCACTGTGCTTACTCTCTAAAATAAATAAATCTTTTTTTTTTTTTAAGATTTTATTTATTTATTTGAGAAAGAGTGAGCGAGGAAGCAAGCACAAGCAGGGGGAGTGGTGGAGGGAGAAGCAGGCTCTCCACTGAGCAGAGGGTCCAATCTGGGGCTCAATCCCAGGACTCTGGGATCATGACCTGAGCTGAAGACAGCCATTTAACTGACTGAGCTACCCAGGTGCCCCCAAAATAAGTAAGTCTTCAAAAAAAAACCTTTAATCTACATAATTTAATTAAATTTTGTGAATAAGCAATATAACAACATGGTTCAAAACCTAAAAACTATAATATTCCATTGGTTTGGTTCCTTTCTCCCATTGTCCAAAGGATAGGATACAGTTTTAAAACTTGAGTTTCAGATCTTGGGGCGCCTGGGTGGCTCAGTGGATTAAGCCACTGTCTTCGGCTCAGGTCATGATCTCAGGGTCCTGGGATCGAGCCCCGCATCGGGCTCTCTGCTCCGCAGGGAGCCTGCTTCCTCCTCTCTCTCTGCCTGCCTCTCTGCCTACTTGAGATCTCTCTCTCTTACTGTCAAATAAATAAAATAAAATCTAAAATCTTAAAAAAAAATAAATAAATAAAACTTGAGTTTCAGATCTGTCCCATGCAAAGGAACTCTAATGAAGAGAAACGAAATACAACCAACATACTGTATTCTTAATTCTTCCGATAAGCTGCTTCATAAAAGTCACACATTGGAGAAAAGTCCTGACATTATTAAACAAGAAATGAGTGTTGAAATACCAAAACATGATCTTTATGACAAACAGAAGATTAGGGAAGCAATCTGGGCATGCAGACAAATTTGGTCAAAAAAGCTCAAACAAACAGGGACACCTGGGTGGCTCAGTCAGTTAAGCATCTGATTCTTGATTTTGGCTCAAGTCAGGACTTTGGGGTCATGGGACTGAGCCCTCCATCTGGCTCCCTGCACTCAGCAGGGAGCCTGCTTGAGGTTCTGTCCCTCCCCCAGTTTCTCTCTCTCTCTAAAACAAATAAAATATTTTAAAAATATATATTAAAACAAAAAACAAAGGAAAGTGAGACAGTACTACAGCCAGCACAAAGCTGAGATCATAAAGAGACACAGAGATCAGCTCCAAGGATCCTTCACAAGTCATTCAATTTCAGAGTTAAAGGTCACAGCCTGTTAGGGTAGACATTTGCAAGAAGAGTGAACAGTTTTTTGTTGTTGTTTGTTTGTTTTTTTTCCCCTTCATTAAGAAAATGGCCATTTTTAGTATAGGAAATTAAGAGGTAATTATTAGAATAAAGTCATTTCATATTTACACCCTTAAGTTGAGATTCCTTAAAAAAAAAAGTTTTTCTTATGTTTTAATATTTTCCCTTCAGTAGATATTTTCATTCCCACAAAAAATATTTGCCTTCCTTAAATAAATCAAATATAGATAGCACAGCACTGAATTCTCTCAAATTATCTTTTTTTTTTTTTTTAAAGATTTTATTTATTTATTTGACAGAGAGAGAGGTCACAAGTAGGCAGAGAGGCAGGCAGAGAGAGAGGAGGAAGCAGGCTCCCTGCGGAGCAGAGAGCCCGATGCGGGGCTCGATCCCAGGACCCTGAGATCATGACCTGAGCCGAAGGCAGCGGCTTAATCCACTGAGCCACCCAGGCGCCCCTCAAATTATCTTGTATTTAGTTTTTTATTATCAAGTATAATACTAGTAGAGAAAAATGTACAAAACATAAATGTAAATTTCAATGAGATATTTCAAGGACACTTGTGTGATCATCATGGACATTAAGAAATGTTTCCAAATAGCCAAACTGTAGAAGGAGCTCCGATGTCTACTGACAGATGAATGGATAAAGATGTGTTGTATATATGCACACATAAATACACAATGGAATATTACTCAGCCAACAAAAAATTGAAATCTTACTATTTGCAATGACATGGATGGAACTAGAGGGTATTATGCTATGCAAAACAAGTCAGTCAGAGAAATAATTATCATATGATCTCACTCGTATGTGGAATTTAAAAAACAAAACAGAGGATCACAGGGGAAGGGAGGGAAAAATAAAACAATGAAAGTAGAAGGAGGCAAACCATAAGAGACTCTTAACTATAGGAAACAAACTAAGGGTTGCTAGAGGGGCGATGGGTGGGGGGATGGGGTAACTGGGTGATGTAATGAGCGCTGCGTGTTACATGCAACTGATGAATCACTGACTTCTACCTCTGAAACTGATAATATACTGTATGTTAATTCATTGAATTTAAATACAAGGGAAGGAAGGAAGGAAGGAAGGGAGGGAGGGAGAAAGAAAATGTTTCCAGAGGGTGTGCCTGCGTGGCTCTTTTGGTTAAGTGTCTGACTTTGGTTTAGGTCATGACCTGAAGGATGTGAGACCAAGCCCTGTGTTGGGCTCTGTGCTCAGAGAGGAGTCTGTTTCTCTACCTTTTCATCTGCTGCACCCCTCCCCCCCGCCCCGCCACTCACATGCTCTCTCTCTCTAAAAATGAATAAACCTTAAAAAATATGTGTGTGTGTGCATGTGCGTGTGTGTAACTTGTGATACATTTATAAAATGAAATATTATACAGTGGTGAAAACAAACTACACCGGCATGCTAAAATATGATTCTTATAAGTAATACTGAGCAACTGCAGTCAGTCATGAAAGAATACATATATCATTTCTATAAAGAAAAAACAGGCAATCTTAAAGTGTTTAGAGATGCATGCTTAAGTGGTTAAACTATAAAAGAACAAACAGGATTATCACAAGAGAAGAGTAATTGCTCTGTGGGGGAAGGAGAGGTTTGTTAGGAGAAGGCAAGGGAGGCTTCAGGGATCTAGAAGCATTTTTTAAAAAAGATTATTTATTTATTTATTCATTTGAGAGAGAGTGAGAGAGAGCAAGCGCATGATGAATGGGGGGACAGGCAGAGGGAGAAGGAGGGGGAGAGAGAGAATCCCAAGCTGACTCCACGCTTAGCACAGAGTCTGATGTAGGGTTCAATCGCATGACTCTGAGATCATGACCTGAGCTGAAATCAAGAGTCGGACACTTAACTAAGTCACCTAGGGAACCCTATATATTTTATCATCAGTGCATATTTGGGTTGTTTCCATTTTTGCTCTATTGTTAATAAATATTGCTGGTACAAGCATGTTTGTACATATCTCCTGATATACACGTATTCATATTTTTGTTTATATACCACATTCTGGACATGCCTGTACATAGGTTTGCATATCTCCAGCTTTCACAATTATGCTAAACTTTTTTTTTCTTAAAGATTTTATTTATTTATTTGGGGCGCCTGGGTGGCTCAGTGGGTTAAGCCTCTGCTTCGGCTCGGGTCATGATCCCAGGGTTCTGGGATCAAGCCCTACATTGGCCTCTTTGCACTGTGGGGAGCCTGCTTCGCTCTGTGGGGAGCCTGCTTCCTCCTCTCTCCCTACTTGTGATCTCTGTCTATCAAATAAATAAACTAAATCTTAAAAAGAAAAGATTTTATTTATTTATTTGACACAGAGAGATAGCAAGAGCAGGAACTTAAGCAGGGGAGTGGGAGAGGGAGAAGTAGGCTTCCTGCCTAGCAGGGAGCCTGATGCAGGGCTCGATCCTAGGACCCTGGGATCATGACCTGAGTTGAAGGCAGAGGCTTGATGAGTGAGCTATCCAGGTGCCCCAGATTATGCTAAATTAAAAAAAAATTTTTTTTTTTTAAGTCATCTCTACACCCAACCTGGGGCTCCAATTCATGACCTTGGAAATCGGCTGTCACATGCTCCACTGACTGAGTCAGCCAGGGCTCCATTTGTATATATTCTTTTTTTTTTTTTTTTAATTTATGTATTTATGTATATATTCTTTAGTGAACTATCCAGTGCTTCTGTAGACTCTTTTACTGAGTTGTCTTTTTTCTTTTGTAAAAGTTTGAAAAAAAACCATTCTGGATGCATGAAAAGCTTAAAAAAAATTTCCCCTCCCTCCCAAAAGCAATAAAAAGAAAATTCAAATGCCTAGTCAGAATCAAACACCCAAGTGTATAGAGATAGACATACGCTGTTTTATTTATAAACTCACCCTGCTCAGAGTCTTCCAAGAGAACCCCTCTTTTAACCAGCTCTTCTCTCGGTTTTCGCATAGATATTTTTCGCTCTAAAACTAATATTAAATTGGAAAACAGCATTCAGAAATGTGGCAGTTAAAGGTCCATTTTAAGCATTCTAACTCAACAGGCAAAAGAACAAAGTGGTTCAATTTTCTGTTCTCTGGAAAGAACAGGAAACTAAATTCAAATTTAAAAGCATAATTTCTTCCATATCCTACGTTATGGGGAAAGCAGCATTTTCAAAAGAAACTATAAAATTTTAGCTCTTTCTTTTTTAATTGGCATTTCAACAATACAGTATTTACATACTTATGGATGAACTTTCTCTGAAAGTGGTCAGAGTAGAAAAAGAAGCATCATAGATTTGCTACCATTCAGGAACTCCATTCACCACTTGATAAACTTTAATTCCATCAATAAACTTTAATTCCATCAAAATGGCAATCTGGGGATGAGACTATAGTAAATAAGGGAGTGACCCCTTGGTTTTATTCCTGAAAGACTGAATTTCCTCTCCAAATAGAGGGTTAGAAAAGCTTAGGAAGAGAATGAGGAAGTTGGATACTTCTAAAGTAAGAAACTCTGTAACTCAGAACATATATTTAAATCTTAATGTCTCACCTTCTGATGTCTCTTTGAATTTATCACTACTTTTTTTTTTCCGCCATTTCCAGGGCTTGAAGATCTTGCCAAAGCCCGAGAACTTGCTCTTCCTTTTGGTGGGAGGTGTCGTGTCTCCCGCTTCCACACTGTCCATGACCATGCCTGGGTCTGCGGTGGGCTGGCTTACTTCCTCTGTAGTATGGTGAAAGGCACACAGGGAAAAGAACAGCCAATTTATTATGTCAGCATAACTTCTAAAAGGTCCCTTCCCCTCTTTTCCTGTGGTGGTTGGAAAGGATCAGAGCAATGATAAACAATCATGCAGACAGAATCCCTGACATCACACGGACACCAAACATCAAAATCCGTAACAGATAAGTTACTAAGAGGGAAAAGGAACCAAACCAAGCTGACATCATTTTAGGACAAAAATTCAATGAGATGATCATAACCAGCTCAAAATCTCGTAAAAGGCGCGAACACACACACACACACACACACACACACACACACATATGAATGTGTTTCAATATGCATGAGATCTTGCCCCCTGCAGCCTATCGCTGTTCCCATTCTCATCCTGGGGTGGAGGGGGGTGGGGTGGGGGTGCGGGGTGAGAGGGGGTGGGGTGGGGGTGGGGTGGGGGTGAGGGGGGTGGGGGGTGAGAAGGGGTGGGGTGGGGGGTGAGAGGGGGTGGGGTGGGGGGGTGGGGGGCTAGGTCTTCCCCAGCTAACATTACTGCCTCCGGTGTCACTGAAATGGGGAGTTCCATCTTGAGTGAGTGAGTCATCATTCTCTACTAAACACTGCCCTCCCTCTGCCCTCCTCTTTCAGGACATTAATAGTTCAAGGTGGGTAACATATCAAGTGTTAACACCTTACTTGTACCTGTTTTTTTTTTTTTTTCCCCCCAGATTATTTTTTTCCTTTCACAAGACCCTAAGTTTGGAGCACTGGAAGGAGCCTGGGGCTGGGGCATTACAGACAGTGCTTTAAAATGAAATCTTTTTGGAAAGCAGAGGTGGGATTCCAGTTTGCCTATCACAGTAGTACTTTAGGGACAGTCAAGATCTTAAGGATATGACAAAAACTGTCACTGACACGGTATTATGTGTGGGACTGAAGTGAAAGGCCATGAATCCCTCACAATGACCACACATGCAGGGTTTAGTTAGTTAGCTCTAGTGGCAGAGAAAGGAGCAGCCAAGACTGGGCCAAGAATAATAATAATAATAATAATAAAAATAAAAGCAGGAAAGCAACAAAAAAAAGCAGGAAGGCAACACAATACGGCTTTGCACTCCACCTACTGTCCCAGGGTTCTCTGGAGAAGTCTAGAGGAGAAGAAAAAAAGAGTCATGAGGAATAACCATCCTGGAATCAAAGTGGAACCTTTACTTTATAGAAATACATCAAGGATCACTTATTATATTATCCCATGTAATAAGTTCACATGCTTATTGTACACAATTTCAGATCTGAAGCAAATAACGCTCTTTTTTGGGGGATAAATGGGCATAATATATGCACTAAAAAAAGTTTCTTTTAATACTGTGGATAGTTTTTCATAAAAGAAAATACATAATCAACAAGCATTTATTATTATTACTATTATTATTTTTTAAAAGATTTTTATTTATTTATTAGACAAAGAGAGATCACAAGTAGGCAGAGTAGCAGGCAGAGAGAGAGGAAAGCAGGCTCCCTGCTGAGCAGAGAGCCCGACGTGGGGCTCGATCCCAGGACCCTGAGATCATGACCTGAGCTGAAGGCAGAGGCTTAACCCACTGAGCCACCCAGGCGCCCCTATTATTTCTATTATTAAAGACTTTATTTATTTGACAGAGAGAGACAGTGAGAGAGGAAACACAAGAAGGGGGAGTGGGAGAGGGAGAAGCAGACTTCCCATGGAGCAGGGAGCCTGACGTGGGGCTCAATCCCAGGACCCTGGGATCATGACCTGAGCCAAAGGCAGCCACTTAATGACTGAGCCACCCAGGTGCCCTGCATTTATTATTTTTTTTTTTAAGAAACAGTTGACAAATTCTATCTTTTTTGGTTGATAGATGTGAGTCTAGGGAAACCTGTTGTTGAAAGTCAGATTTATAGAATTGTCATGATCACAGTGACTGCTGGGTGCATTATTTTTCTGTACGTAAGTGACTTAAGCAAAACAGGGTTCTGGCTACTGAAGGAGATGAGAGGACAATGACTCTTTTCTTCCTAGTTACATGATTTACTTGAACACATTCTGAGTCTCAACTACTTTAATTCCTTCCATAAAATGCAAGAGAATCTGGTTATTTAATGCCGGACCATATATCCCTAAGTTTACTTGCAGAGACATCAGAACAACTCCTGTCCCAACAATTTCCCCTCTGTGGTACCCGGGATGCATCCCCAGGAGTGGGACCTGGGTGAATACAGGTATCGCTTTTAAGAGTCAGTGCCTTAAGACAGTAAACTCCTAATTACGAAATGTCAATGAGACCTCAAGGCATTTTAACTATGTCCTGTAATATAATATTTAGCATATGTTAATGATAACACTTTCAGAAATGGAGCTAAGCCACCACTAGGTGTTCATAGTCACCTTACTTGCTAGAGGCAAGGAGGAACTGAAATTTGAAATATCCTGCCATCCACCCACTGAATGGACTTCACTCATTTCCAAATGATACATAAGAAAATGCCTGTTTGATTAAAATAGGGAAGATATTGCAAAAACAATGAATACTGTTACGCTGAAAAAAATAAATAAAATGAAAAAAAAAATAAAATAGGGAAGATAATATAAAAACTCAAAAAACAAAACAAAACAACAAACTAACAATATGAAAGAAAAGGTGAGTGCTATGTGATACTTTTACAAAGAAAGACAGCCAGAAAGTTTGAGGAGTGTTAGGTAAGAATGGATCACAGACAAGTTCCTGTCAAGTCCCTCAATGAGATACAGCCATCTCACTTGCTGCCACTATCTTGCCGGGTATCTAACCTAACCACTTCCTAAAGCAGAACTTAATTCATCCCTTGTAATCCTTCATTATATTGAACAATATTATTTATGTGTTCCCTTTCTCTTATACATTCAAAACAGTAAGATTATGATATCCTTTCAAACATATTCATGCCTGCTGGCATATGAACTTAAGACAAGTTCAATTTATATTCAAAAGTACAGCATGTGTGGAAAATACCAACAGCTATGATACAAATGACTGTGTCTGCCATCACATCTACTGCTAAAATAGCCCTCCTTTTTCTTTGTGTAAAGAATATAGTTACTAAATACAAAAAGCAGAGAGAACAGCTTTTGTTTCCTTTGATGTTTTATGCAAATGTTAATTTTCATGTTTATAAAACTTTTATTTATTTTTTTTTTTATTTTTGAGAGAGCGCACATGGGACTGAGAGTTGGGGGTGGAGGGAAGGGCAGAAGGAGAAGGAGGGAGAGAATCTTAGGCAGGCTCCACAATCAGAACAGAGCCTGGCGTGTGGCTTGATCTCATGACCCTGAGATCATGACCTGAGCTGAAATCAAGAGTCAGATGCGTAACCGACTGAGCCACCCGGGAGCCTTCATGTTTGTAAAACTTTTAGAAGAGGATATGCCTCTTGACTTATGCAGTGGGGGGATTCAGCCACACCCAACCCTGACCTGGTTATTATCCCAAATTCATTCATTCTTACATATTCTCATATATTCTTATATTCTCATATTCTCCAGGTTCCTCCCCTCCATACGACAAACAGAACGTTATTATGGTAACTCCTAAATCTGTTCAATTACTTGGTATTAGCTCAGTTACCTTTTCAAAACACAGAATCCTCAGGTAGTGGGATCCAGGAATCTGTTTTTAAAAATCTTCCCAGGTGACTCTTATGATCAGTCAGGTTTGTTAAAGCCAATGCCAGATTATTATCTGCAAACCTTATGCATGTTCAAAGAGACAGAGGCAGACCATCTCTGTCTGTAACATAATTCTTTGTTGAAAAAAATAAACTAGAAAATCATGGCATCATTTCAGTGTTTCCCACTTATGCATAAGTATTCCTAAAGAAGAACTATAAGGGTCTTTCCTGTGCCTTTTAGTCTCAGATATAGTTTAAATTAAAAAGATAAAAGAAAAAAAAAGTTCACAGTTATTCTTCTTCCAGATTTCTTTTTTAAAAAAATTTTTTTTTTTTTTTTAATTTGACAGAGAGAGAGATCACAAGTAGACAGAGAAGCAGGCAGAGAGAGAGAGAGGGAAGCAGGCTCGCTGCTGAGCAGAGAGCCCGATGCGGGGCTCGATCCCAGGACCCTGAGATCATGACCTGAGCCGAAGGCAGCGGCTTAACCCACTGAGCCACCCAGGCGCCCTTCTTCCAGATTTCTATTAGGTTAATGTCCACTTGGAAACATGGTACATTGTGCAGTTGAGGGGAGTGTTTCATGTCTGCCAGTGAAGTCATGTCCTTTAATCACATTGTACAAATCATTAATATCCTTTCTCATTTGCTGTTAGCTTGTTCTATGAATTACTGAGAGAGGTATGTTAACAGCTCTACCTACAAAAATGGATTTGTCTCTTTTGTTTCTTTTCAGTTCTGTTACTTTTTTGCTTTATATACTTAAAAGCTACATTATTAGATATATATATACAAATTTAGAGTTATTATATATTTCTGTTAAATTACCCTTTCATCATTAGGAAAGTCCCTGCGTCAATCTAGTAACACTTTTGCTTTGACTTTGTTTTTCTATCTAGTTTGACAACTGTTGTCCTTTAGAGTGTTTAGTCCATTTATATTTAATGTTTTTCCTGACACAGTGGGGTTTAAGTCTACTGTTTTGCTATTTTTTTTAAAGACTTTATTTATTCATTTCACATAGAGAGAGATCACAAGTAGGCAGAGAGGCATAGCAAGCAGAGAGAGAGAGCGGGGGGAAGCAGGCTCCCCGCTGAGCAGAGAGCCCAATGTGGGGCTCCATCCCAGGACCCTGAGATCATGACCCGAGCTGAAGGCAGAGGCTTAATCCACTGAGCCACCCAGGCATCCCTGCTATTTGTTTTCTATTGGTCTGATTTGTTCTATGAATCCTTGACTTATTATAATCTACACTGTTAGTACTTTACTTACATAATAAACAATGGAAGAGTTTTACAACATTTCAACTCTATTTACTGTGTTGTTATATTTATTTCTACATAAACAACAATAAACCACAGCAAACATTATTATTGTTGTTGTTTTAATAAAATATTCTTTTATATTTCCTACATATTTGCTTTCCCAGGTAATCTTTATTTCCTTCTGTAATCCTGTGCTTATAATTAGGATAATTTTTTAAAAAGATTTTACTTATTTATTTGAGAGAGAGAGAGAGAGAATGTGCACGCATGTGCTTGCATGGGGGTGGGGGAGGAGAGAAAGAGAGAATCTCAAGCAGATTCTGCAGCTGAGTGTGGAGTGCAAAGCAGGGCTCAATCTCACAACCCTGAGATCATGACCCGAGATGAAATCAAGACTCAGATGCTTAACTAACTGAGCCACCCAGGTTCTCCTACAATTAGGATAATTTATATCATCACTTTTGAAGGATATTTTCACTAGGTATAGTATTTTCAGTGGCATGTTTAGTTTTTTTTTGTTGTTGTTGTTTATTTAATTGCAATATCTTATAAATGTCATTTAATTGGCTTTTTTTCTCCTGCTGGACTGCTTTTCTTTGCATATTTCATTCTTTTAATGCATTCTCTTTGCCTATAGTGTGATATTAAGTGGGATTCATTTTTTTTTAAAGATTTTATTTATTTATTTCACAGACAGAGATCACAAGTAGGCAGAGAGGCAGGCAAAGAGAGGGGAGGAAAGCTCCCTGCCAAGCAGAGAGCCTGATGTGGGGCTCAATCCCAGGGCCCCAGGATCATGATCTGAGCCAAAGGCAGAGGCTTTAACCCACTGAGCCACCCAGGTGCCCCTATAAGTGGGATTCAAATCCAAGCCTCTGACCTTTTTTTTTTTTAAGATTTTATTTATTTATTTGAGAGAGAAAGACAAAACACGAACACGGTGAAGGGCAGAGGAAGAAGTCCCAGTGTGGGACTTGATCCTGGGACTTTGGGATCATGATTGGAGCTGAAGACAGATGCCCAACCAACTGAGCTACCCAGGAACCCCAAGTCTCTGACTTTAAAAGTACGATCCTTTCAATCATGCTGCCATCAGAATAAAGATAAGCTGAAATCTTACAAGTCTTTCCAACATTTGGCTTCATTTGTTAAAAAAGTTTTCAGAATGTAATTTACTAAGCTGGCACATTATACAATTTAATTCTTACACAACCTGATGATAGGTATTAATCTCTATTTTAAAGATTTTATTTATTTGAGAGAGAGAGAGAGAGAGAGAAAGAACACGAGAGGGGGGGCAGAAAGAGGAGGAGAGAGAGAGAGAACCCGGAGCAGATTCCACACTGAGCACAGATCCCAAAGCGGGGTTCAATACCACAACCAGGAGATCATGACCCAAGCTGAAACCAAGAGTCAGATGCTCAACCAACCAGGCCACCCAGGCACCCCAAACTCTATTTTATATAATTTAACAAGTTTGGTATTCATCTCCAATATTGCTCACTACCAAAATTTATGAAGGGTAAAAAGTCTAAAATTTGGTTTCTTACTGAAGCCTCCTTATAAACAAATTTGCCACTCCATTATAATTACTTCAAATTTCAATAGGTACTTTATCAATTCTTTGTTTACTTCTCTTAGAAATCATTACTTTGTAGTTAAATTGGATGTAGCAATCAACTTGTATGATTTGGATCAGTATTGCACATTATTTTTACATCAGATTACTGATTTTTCTTTTTTATTTATAAATGAGTCTTTCTTCACTGACTACTCTACCATAATTCTTTAGCTCTTACTTTAAGTTGAGACAGATAAATTCTTCATACTTTGATATGTGGGAGAGTGAGATAGGACTTGAAGTCATACTCTCAAGTATGGGACTAATCTGGCAGTGCTCTGGAAACCCAACTTTCAGGCATTATTCAAAAGCAACACCTATAACTGATTAAAATAGTGTTGATAAAGTTCTTCCCACACACTCATTGCTTAGCTGCCTGCTGAAAGAAATAAATGCTGAATCAAGGGAGTGTTCTCATGATTAAAGATACCAGAAAAAGGAGAAAGGGAATCACATTAATCATTCCTAATGAAAAAGGAAAGAAGCAAATCATCTTGTCTTTTCCCCCCACAGACATTATTTTGACACCAGAGGAAAACCACAAAAACTTGATTCAATCAAATGTCCTACATATGAGGGGTGGGATCTTCAAGTAATTAAATGATACTGTGAGGCAGCCGGTCAAGCCGTCTCAGCTCAAGTCCAGGAGTATTTTTAAAAAGGGAAGGCAGCAGACTGAAAACAGACTAAGGTAAAATTCACAGGCAAGACCCATTCTGCAGTCTGCTTAAATCCATATTTGAAGAGCCTAGGAAAGAGGTATTGGTCCCCCATTGCCAAATTCCATCTATGCATATATTCTTTGTTATCTGAATAGGTATAATTTGTAACTAGACTAATGGCCAGGGTTATGCACATATTTTTTCAAATTTTAACTTCAACTTTGTCTAAAATATGTAAGACCATTTTGTCTATTAAAAGCCTAAATATAGGGGTGCCTGGGTGGCTCAGTGGGTTAAAGCCTCTGCCTTCGACTCAGGTCATGATCCCAGGGTCCTGGGATCCAGCCCCGCATCGGGCTCTCTGCTCAGCAGGGAGCCTGCATCCCTTCCTCTCTCTCTCTCTGCCTACCTCTCTGCCTACTTGTGATCTCCGTCTGTCAAATTAAAAACAAACAAAAAACTCTAAGAAAAAAACCCTAAATATAAAAAAAGCCTAAATAAGTCTAGAGAACTCAGCTTTAGAAGATGGAAACTGCCTGGAGATGTTATTTCTGATAGTGTTATTTAAGGTGGTACATAACTGGGGAAGTCTTAAATATACAATTCATATATGAATAAACTGAAAAACTTACATAAAACAATATATAATCGCTAAAACTAAGTTTCTAGAATAATTAATAACCCTAGGTTAAAAGTAGAAGACGGGGTGACTGGGTGGCTCAGTTGGTTGGCCGTCTGCCTTCAGCTCAGGTCATGATCTCCAGGTCCTAGTATCAAGGCCTATGTCTGGCTCCTTGCGGTGGGGAGTCGGCTTCAGCTTCTCCCTCTCCCTCTGCTTTGTTGTCACCCCTTACCCCCTACCCTGGCTCATGCACTCTCCTTCTCTCTCTCAAATAAATAAAATCTTTTAAAAAAAGCAGAACTTAAATCTATATGTAAATCATACTGATGTGTATTATCTAAACTATGCTAAAATATGTTATAAAGAAGAATGGAAGGAACTAAACCAAAAAGTAAATATTTTGCTGGTATAATTATGGAAATTAGTGTTTCTTCTTTCTAGTTTATATATATATAGATAGATATCATGCCCTGAGCCAAAATCAAGAGTCAGATGCTCAAGTGACTGAGCCACCCAAGTGCCCCCATTTAAAAAATTTTTAATGGCATAATTACACCTCAAATTTATTCTGTACTCAAATAAAGGACTGAGAGAAGTGAATTTGAAGCTGTTCCTAAGCTAATTTGCACATCAACCACTTCTCATCAACTTTGATTTTATGAACAACTCTCTCCATTTCCAATTTAAACACAAAAAATACAGGCCTGGAGTCACATTTGGATATGTCGTTGTTTCTGCTTAAACTAATGGCCCTAAGGAAGGGCACCTGGGTGGCTCAGTTGGTTAAACGTCTGCCTTTGGCTCAGGTCACAATCCCAGGGTCCTGCGACTGCGTCCCATATCAGGCTCTCTGCTTAGCGGGGAGGCTGCTTCTCCCTTTCCTTCTGCCTGTTGCTACCCCTGCTTGTGCTCTCTGTCAAATAGATAAATAAAGTCTTTTAAAAATTTTTTTATTTTAAAGATTTTTATTTATTTGACAGACAGAGATCACAAGCAGGCAGAGAGGCAGGCAAAGAGAAAAAGAGGGGAAGCAGGCTCCCCACCAAGCAGAGAGCCCAATGTGGGGCTCGATCCCAGGACCCTGGGATCATGACCTGAGCTGAAGGCAGAGGCTTTAACCCACTGAGCCACCCAGGTGCCCTCCTCATCAACATTTAATTCAGGCTTTTTAGATTCAGTTTAGTTGTTTCAGATGAATTTCCGGGGTGACTTTTAAACAAATGTATAATATTATTAAAAATTATTAAAAATTAACATTGTCTTCTTCAGATGAAGTAACTATTAGCTGTAGTTACGTGTATCTACGTTACTTGCTAGCGATAAGGATAAAACAGGGTTAAACAATAAGCCCTAGGAGGTTTTAGAATCTGATTTAGAACCAATTCTTCAGGATTTTCCAAAAAGAAATTATTTATTTATTTGAGAGAAACAGGGAGAGAGAACATGAGCTGGGGGAAGAGCAGAGGGAGAGGGGCAAGCAGACTCAGGCTGACTGAGCCCAATGGGGAGCTCAACCTCACGACCGAGATCGTGACCTGAGCCGAAATCAAGAGTTAGATGTCCAACCAACTGAGCCACCCAGGAGCCTCTATAAGCAATTCTTTTTTTTTTTTTTTTAAGATTTTTTATTTATTTATTTGACAGACAGAGATCACAGGCAGGCAGAGAGGCAGCCAGAGAGAGAGGAAGGGAAGCAGGCTCCCTGCTGAGCAGAGAACCCAATGCGGGACTCGATCCCAGGACCCTGGGATCACGACCTGAGCCGAAGGCAGAGGCTTTAACCCACTGAGCCACCCAGGCGCCCCTATAAGCAATTCTTAATCATCCGTGTTGGATGGTAAGGTAAGAACAGCCTTCACTACCCTCCCCCCTTCATTAGGCTTGGTAATAAGCAACAAAATGATCGTGTCTCAGTTCCACCTCTATTTCTTGTACCTTAGTAAGTTTTAAAATGTTTAAAGTATATAAAGTTCTCCCCTTCTACCCATAGAACTTTTATAATAACCAGTGTTGTGGGTTTTTTTTAAAGATTTTATTTATTTATTTATTTATTTGACAGAGAAAAAGAGATCACAAGTAGGCACAGAGGCAGGGAGACAGAGAGGGGGAAGCAGGCTTCCCAACAAGAAAAGAGCCCAATGCAGGGCTCTATCCCAGGACCCTGAGATCATGACCTGAGCCGAAGGCAGAGGCTTAGCCCACTGAGCCACCAGTTTTTTTGTCCAAAATTTAAAAGTCTATAGTTTTGTGCAACAAGATATATACTTCACTATCAAGAAGTCATCAATTATCTTTAAAAGAATCTTTTTAAAATTTACATTGGGCTTGAACTCACAACCCTGAGATCAAGACCTGAGGTGAGATCAAAGGTTAGACGCTTAACTGAATGAGCCACTCAGGTGCCCCACAATTATCTTTTTTAAGTTTAAGGTATACAGCATGACTTGACTTACATATACTGTGATCAATTATTTTTATAATCTAATAGTTCTGTGTTATTTTTTACGCCCACGGAGTTTGAAACAGATCTTGTTTATACAAGCATTTTAACTGCATCAAAACTTTGTAAATGGAGAATAGTAATTTGTGGTACTTACACTATTGCATTTATTCATTTTTTTGCCTTCTAAAAGAGGATTATTATTGGATTTAAAGAACTGTTTTAGAAAATTATAACAAAAGTACAGAAAGCAAAAGCTGCTGCTAATGAACAAAGCAGGCTTTGTCTAAGCACGCCCACAACTTCCCTTGGAAATGCTGCAAAGTTCTGACCTTCGGGAAAGAGAAATGGGCAAAGAGCTACAGAAGATAGTCAGGGAAAAGGTCTTGCTCTATACCTGCAGGGACAGTTAGGTCTGGGATTCCAACTCCAGTAAAGTATCATGATCTGATCATGACTGCATCAAGACAGGATGCCCTTGGCAACCTGATGTGTATGCTTTTTTGATAAAAATTCCAAATTGAGAGTAAGGTTTTATAGTGAGGTGCCAGAAAATAATATATTCTCACATGGAAAAAAGGCTTAAACTTTCCAAAGTTTCCCTGCAAGTAAAAAAGGGGCTACTGAGAAAATCTACTAGAACAGAGAAGGGACAATAATTTTTGGTTGGTAGTCTACATTTGATACCGAAAATCCTATAAGGAGTCTGTGACAGACCCCTATACTAATTGCTTCCTCCTCATTCCTGATTACATGTGGAAAGTGTGACTATTCCTTCTTTCTCAGAAGAAAGCATTTATTGTTACACCTAGATGAGTATGAAAAATGTTTCTGATAATTCTCATGACCGAATAATGCCAAGTGTTTTTCTTCAAAGTGTTATTTATTTTTAAAAAATTATTCATTTATCTATTTGACAGAGACAGACACAACGAGAGGGAACACAAGCACGGGGAGTGGAAGAGGGAGAGGCAGGCTCCCTGCCAAGAAGGGAGCCCGACACAAGGCCTGATCCCAGGACCCTGGAACCATGACCTGAACCAAAGGCAGACGCCCAATAACTGAGCCACCCAGGCGCCCTGAAGTAGTTTATTTTTAATTAACCCACCTATTATTTATTCCCCTGTTAATATTGTTACATAGCTACACTAAATTTTATTCACCCAACAATCTCTTTACTGATTTTGCCTCCAAATGACCATATGTTTCTAAATCACCTTGCTCCAAATGACTCCATCATCACCCATAACTACAAATTTCAGAGCAAAATGAATCAAATGGTGATGGAAAATGAATGTAGAAAAGAGGAAATATTATATCTATTTTTTTTAAAGATTTATTTATTTATTTGACAGAGAGAGATCACAAGTAAGCAGAGAGGCAAGCAGAGAGAAAGAGAGACAGAGAAGCAGGCTCCCCGCCGAGCAGAGAGCTGGATGTGGGGCTTGATCCCAGGACCCTGAGATTATGACCTGAGCCAAAGGCAGAGGCTTTAACCCACTGAGCCACCCAGGTGCCCCTATTTATTAAAGATTTTATTTATTTATTTGACAGACAGGGATTACAAGTAGGCAAGAGAGGCAGGCAGGGAGAGAGAGGAGGAAGCAGGCTCTCCGCGGAGCAGAGAGCCCAATGTGGGGCTCGATCCCGGGACCCTGGGATCATGACCTGAGCTGAAAGCAGAGGTTTTAACCCACTGAGCCACCCAGGAGCCCCAAAGGATCTTTTTTATTTGTCACAAAGAGAGAAGCAGGCAGGACCCTGGGATCATGACCTGAGCCGAAGGCAGACGCTTAACTGACTGAGCTACTCAGGTGCCTCTACTTGAAAGTTTTATCTGAGAAAATATAAAGGCTTCTCCTATGGACATATTTCACTTGAGGATGATTATTTTTATACAAACTACTGAGGATAACTCAATTTCCTTGAATGGACACTAGAGCATAAATTCCTTCTCTGAATTTAAATAATCAATTAGGGGACATCTGGGTGTCCAACCTAGTACCATGAATTTTATTATTAATTAGTTATTTTTTTTTAAAAGATTTTATTTATTTGACAGCGAGGGACACAGTGAGAGAGGGAACACAAGCAGGGGAGTGGGAGAGGGAGAAGCAGGCTTCCTGCTGAGCAGGGAGCCTGATGCGGGGCTTGATTCCAAGACTCTGGGATCATGACCTGAGCGGAAGGCAGATGCTTAACGACTGAGCCATCCTGGTGCCCCATTAATTAGTTTTTTAAAGTAAATTCTACCCCCAGAATGGGACTTGAACTCACAACCCCAAGATCAAGAGTCTCATGCTCTACCAACTGAGCCAGCCAGGTGCCCCAATACCATCAGTCGCAAAGCTCAAAACTAACTACTATATTATAGGCCTAGAACTGTAAACAAATGATTCAAGTCTTCATTTACTTTGTACATTTATCCTTCCAAAGAATCTGGTAAGACTTTCCACATGCCCATTCACTGAAATGTTTTTTAAATTTCATAAAGAAACAGTTAAGTTTGGTAAAAGCCTTTTTTTATTTTATTAAGATTTTATTTATTTACTCAACAGAGAGAGAGACAGTGAGAGAGGGAACAGAAGCAGGGGGAGTGGGAGAGGGAGAAGTAGGTTTCCTACGGAGTAGGGAGCCTGCCTGAGCTGAAGGCAGACGCTTAACACTGAGGCACCCAGGCGCCCCTGGTAAAAGCCTTTAAAGCAGTGATGTAGTCCTCAAAGGTGTCAGTATTGCCCTCATGACCTGGCTCTGGTTTCCTCAAATAGAATTATCCTGAATTATAAGAACTATAATTGGGACATCTGTCTGGCCCAGCCAGTGGAGTGAAAAACTATTGATCTCGGGGTTTTGTGTTCAAGCCCCATACTGGGTGGAGAGATTATTTAAAAAGAAAATCTTAAAAAAAAAGAAAGAAAGAAAAGAAATATAATAGAAGGCAGTCTATCCACTAAAACAGCTTACAGCCACCTATGAATCATCAAGGAAATAGGAAATAAAATCCAAAAATTAAATCTAGAGAGAACATAAAAATCTTAAGTACCTGAATGATTTCTATTTCTTCTTCATGGGTCTCTTCTAAGGACTATTAGAAAAACTGATAAATTTGATGCTCAATTTTTATCAAATAAATATATCAAACTTTACCTACTCAGATGAGATATTTTATATATCGATATTAGATGGGCATTCTTCCTAAGTTAGTTATATCCTATTAGTAAGTTATACCTCCTTACCCATTTCTTGCTTTTCAAAGACCCATTCATTTCCATCTCATAGATAAATGTCTAGATCCTTATTTATCCTTATTAATCAAGAATGACAGGAGAGGGGCGCCTGGGTGGCTCAGTGGTTTAAGCCACTGCCTTCGGCTCAGGTCGTGATCTCAGGGTCCTGGGATCGAGTCCCACGTCTGGCTCTCTGCTCCGAAGGGAGCCTGCTTCCCTCTCACTCTCTCTGCCTGCCTCTCTGCCTACTTGTGATCTCTCTCTGTCAAATAAATAAATAAAATCTTAAAAAAAAAAAAAAAAAAAAGAATGACAGGAGAATTTACTAGCCCAAAAGTGAATTTACCAAATTCAGGAGAGTGGTTACCTCTGAGAGCAAAGAAACAAAGTGTCATCACAAGGGAATGCAGGCATAGAGATAGGGGTGAGGTGGGATCTCTCTCTTTTTAATTCCATTTCTTAAGCTGGGGAGGGGCCCCAGAGGTTCCTTTATATTTTTCTCTATGCCTTTTTCTTTTTCTATTTATAAAACATTTCATTAAAAATTTTTTTAAAAAATTAAAAATTGGGGCACCTGGGTGGCTCAGTGGGTTAAAGCCTCTGCTTCCGGCTTGGGTCATGATCCCAGGATCCGGAATCGAGCCCCACATCGGGCTCTCTGCTCAGCGGGGAGCCTGGTTCGTCCCCTCTCTCCCTGCCTGCCTCTCTGCTGTGATCTCTGTCAAGTAAATAAATAAAATCTTTAAAAAAAAAAAAAAATTGCTGGTCGTCAAGGTAAAGTGAATCAAGTCCTGACTTTGGTCCTAAAAATCTGTCACTTAAGGATTCACTTTGTGATCCACGTGCTTTAGTTTCAGTAAAACATGAAAAATACTTTGTAGGAATTTCATCTGGCAAGTTCTCGGTGAGAAAACACCCTTTTAGAAATGAAATAATATTAAACCACAAGACATTTGGGAATGTTACCTGTGTTCTCACACTTTTAAACTTTTCTTTAAAGTCATCAACATTTTTCATTTCTGAAAAAAAAGAGCAGCCTAGGACTGAACATGTTTTCTGCTGCTTCCTAAATCAAAGAGGTGTAAATTTTTTTTTTTTAAGTGTAATGTCAAGAAAGGATTCCCAGGATTTCCCTCACTTTGTTATATTTTCAACCCTTTAACAATTCCACTTAGAACTATTTTTCCCACCTTTACATCTTCATCTTTCATAAAACCCCACAGCTGGGAAAACGAGTCTACAGTGACCATGAACTTTGACTTCACTTACAAGCCTTGAAGCTCTTAAGCTACGCTTGGAATTAACCAGCTTGGTCTCTTAACTATCTCCGAGACAATAACACTTCAAAAGTAAAGCACTGACTTCAGAAATGTTTATACCAAAGAACTGCCTTATGAAAAATGAAAATACCAGCACAATGGGAAGAGCTAGAGACTTACTTGGAGAATGTATAGCTGAGTCTAAGAAATTATGACAATTCTTGAAAATGGTCCCATTTATAGAAGTCAACAGTTCTAGTTCTAGGCCATACATATTTCAAGTCCTGCAACAAGCTAGTAAAACAACACTGAATTCTAAATATGACATCCAGTAGTACTTATCTTCTCCAAGAACAAGAATTTAATAGATGGTTTCCTAGCAGTATTATTAAAAAACAAAAAACTCCAAAGGGATCAAGTTAAGACAAAGCTATGAGCGGTAAATTAATATAACTGAGTGAAAAACAGCTTACAAAATTTCATTCATTCTTTACGAAGTTGTAAACGTCCTAAAGTTATAAGCAACAAAATCCTCACAACATTCTACTTCCTATAAAGTATTCAATTTCACCTATTCATCTGCCTTCCCTCTGTCAAGATTTTGTTTCCTTGCCTTCTATTACTCACCAACTGCATCTGGATTTACCGGTCTGGAGACGTCAGCTTGCCCCATGATTAAATTGTCTGATGTGTCTCACGACAACAAACTGCCCCGGACCAAAGAAAACTTTTCTTAAAAGATAAATCCACATAGAGAGGGGATAGGCACTCCTCTCTCAGTGTCACTGCCAGACATCAGGAAACGGCACGAGATCAGTTAATCTGCTGGAGTTTTTGTTCCCCGTGTCCCGGCCTGCACACTTGGGGTTCGTACAAATATGTCTTCACTCTGGCTCTCGGCACACAGGAATGCCTGTCATTCCAGGGCGCACACTGTGAAGAGCTCAAGTGCAGGAAGGGGAGGAGACCTGCCAACTACAGGAGTGGCACAGCCCTAAAAAGCCACACCTACTTTTCCTGACTGGGAGCTTGGCGGCAGCTCTCCAGACTCCCCGCCACAGAAGAATGGGAGCCTACTGAAGAACTTGCAAACGTGATCATACAGAAAACATCAGGGTTATGCACAGCAGGCTGATGGGAGTAGAATTCAACTCCAAGGTATGTGTTCAATACAGGCTTGCCTCAGAAGTATCGACTGTTCTCACATTTCACGGCTTGCTCTAAAATTGTAGTATTTCCTCACTGTAAGTGGCATACCCAGGGCAGGATTTGATCTACACTTGGGGAATTAATAACATCAGGAAGGATATTTTAGGACTGAATATACCTTTTCTAAAAATAAAAAGAAACAGTTCTGAACATTTTCCTTACTAAAATAGTAAACTTGAAATAAACGTTTGGAAGATATTATACAACATTTCTCTTTCTGCTCAAGCTCAGTAACCACCATGTGATCTTGGGGATTACAAAACTACTCGGAGTAACCCTACATGTTGCTTATAATACAAGGAAATATCAGCTAACCCCATGCAGTAACTGAAGGTCCAGCTTGCATACTGATTTTTCTTTTTTTATAATATAACTAATTTACATGTAGCCCAAACACATAAATATTAAGGACACAGCCTGATGAATTTTCATTTGTAAGTGCCAAAGTCCTTCAACAAATGACAGCTGCTAAAATACAAGAGGTTTTAGTTTAAATCTTTGTTTTCTAAACTGAGATCACAGAATAATTTCTAGTATTTGGACTTTCCTTTTGCCTTTTCTTAACACCTTCTCCTTTGCCCCCCATTATCTTATCCCTATTATTTGCTTTTGATGTAGATAAAGAACAAAAAATTTGAAAACCCAAAGGTAACAAGAAACTGATAATGCCAAGACAGTGGTAAGAAAAAAAGTGCAGAGAAACTTGGGCAATATTTAATTGTTCATACTGGTAGTAGTCAGAAAAACATTATGTTGACCATTAAAAAGGAAAAACATATTGAAAGAATGCTCTAATGTACTAATGCCCAAAGCCTTTAAACTCTGGCACTTACCTATCAGCCTAAAAGCAGAGCCTGTGTAACTGCAGCATCTACACTAGATGGGGAGGCAAAATGTGGCAAATGCACTGTCCAGAACCTAGTAGGTGCTCAACAAAGTATAGTAATCGTCATCACCACCACTGTCTGCATCATCATGGCCATAACACAGCGTACGCTTAAGAGGGTGAGCTTTGGGGGTGCCAAGGGGACTCGGCTGGTTAAGTGCCTGCCTTCGGCTTGGGTCATGATCTCGGGGTCCTGAGAGCCTGCTTCTTTCCCTCCTTCTTCCCCTTCCCTCCTTCTGCCTGCTGCTCCCCCTGCTTGTGCTCTGTCAAATAATAAATAAAAATCTTAAAAAATAAATGACAAAATTTTGGTGCAAAAACAATGAATACTGTTATGCTGAAAAGAAAACAAACAAACAAAAAAATAAATGACAAAATTTTTAAAAAAGGGGGAGGAGAGCTCTGAAGGCAACTGAAAATTTAATTCCAGATCTATCACTAGGTGTGAACACTAGGCAAGTACCTTTACCTCTGCGTCTCAGTTTTCTGATTTGTAAAGTGGGGCATAACCATGCTTAGCAGCACAAGGCAGGTATAAGGACTAAATGACATGAACATAAATAAAGCCCTCTGCAATGTGCCCGGCACATGGAAAACTCACAATTAATGCAAGCACCAAGGATCACAGTTGTAAAAAAAACAAGTCAAGAAAGGAAAGGCCAGGAGCAGCGAACAATGGTAGATGGCAAAAAACTCAGTCATTACAAAGAGGTTAGTCAGAAACGGAAGAGGATGACATTTTTGTATCATGCATCCAGAGAGCAAACTGGAAGAAGCAGACCAAGGAGGAAGTCTGAACATAATCAGGGCTGCTGTACAAAAACATTAAGCAGATGGAACAGCGTGTACTCACACACACACACAAACCGGAAACGGTACTGCAGCATTCAGTTTACGCTGACAGCACCATACAATACGACAACAATAGATTTATGGATCCTGGTATAGCTGCTGTTTACCAACTGCTAAATTTAATGCCTAGCTCGGCTTGGCTCATTACTTATTCTAGAGCACTATGAAGGTGGCAATAAAACTTAAAAGAATGAAAGCATTCTGAGTGACCATTAATTGCCTTGCTCAGAGCCAGGACTAAAACCCAAATCTCCCAATTCTAACCCCAGGACTCACTTTGGCGCTTGTGTAAATGGTCAAGGAAATACCTATTTCCTAAAGATATATTCATTTCTCAAGGAAGCCCATTCTCTACAACACAAATCTCTCTGATCATTCCACTGCCTATGCACCAAGCTGATACACAATCCCTGGCCAGCCTGTTTCAGTTTCATTCCAACAATCAATATTTACTTGGTGCCAACTGGTAAGCAGGCAAGCTGAGAGAGTGAGAGAGGGGAAGATACTGGTCCACCGATGACTTCAAAATTTAACAATTGGGGTGCCTGGGTGGCTCAGGGGGTGAAGCGGTTAAGCGCCTGCTGTTGGCTTGGGTCATGATTCCAGGGTTGTGGGATCGAGCTCCACATCGGGCTCCCTGTTTCTCTCTCTTCCTCTGCCGCTCTGCCTGCTTGTGCTCTCTCTCTCTCAAATAAATAAAATCTTAAAAAACATATAAAATTTAACAATCAAAGACTTGAGTTCATTCTAGTTTTCCATGTAATATATGTTAGAAACACAAAGGACGGGGCACTTGGTTCAGCGGCTGGTTCTTGACCTCAGCTCAGGTCTCAATCTCCAGGCTGTGAGTTTGGAGTCTACTTAAAAAAAAAAAAAAAAAAAAAGCAGGGGTGCCCAGTGGCTTAGTGGGTTAAGCTTCTGCCTTCGGCTCAGGTCATGATCTCACCGTCTTGGTATAGAGCCCCGCATAGCATCGGGCTCTCTGCTCAGCAGGGAGCCTGCTTCCCTCTTTCTCTCTCTGCCTGCCTCTCTGCCTACTGGTGATCTCTCTGTCAAGTTAATAAATAAAATCTTTAAAAAAAATGCAAAGGGCAATCTCATTTTAACTTTATAGGAAGTAGACAACTATTTCTTGTCACCTATAAAAGATACTCTCTTTTTAGAGTACATTTCCTCCACAGCTTACTGCCTCAAGGAGGGGGAAGTGACATTAAAATTTGTGAATCTCTTCCATTATACTTATGGAAAGAGCAAAAAGGCCTTATAAAAATAAAGTTTAATAGGCAAAGACAGCACTTGACGCCCTCTAATCAGAGCCTCATTTTTTTTTTTTTTTTAAAGAATTGCTTCTAAACACTGCAAATAACCTATAAAGAGCGAGGCATTCAAAACTCTTAGAGACGTTTAGGGGTTCCTGGGTGACTCCGTGGGTTAAGCCTCTGCCTTTGGCTCAGGTCATGATCTCAGAGTCCTGGGATCGAGCCCTGCATCCAACCCTCTGCTCAGCGGGGAGCCTGATTCCCCCCTCTCTCTCTGCCTGCCTCTTTCCCTACTTGTGATCTCTCTGTCAAATAAATAAACACAATCTAAAAAAAAAAAAAACAAAATAAAACACAAAACTCTTAGAGACATTTATAACTCCAAAGCCTTTGTTGGCGAGCAGGTCATATCACACACTAAATGCCACTATGACTTATATTTCAATAAGCAGTTTATAAGATCAACCACAAGGGCATAATGTGTTCATTTAAATATACTTTTATGTTGAAGTACCAGTATAAGTTGGATTACTTAGTAGAATAAACTCTTAGTGATTTTAATCACATCTCTCTCAGTTTATCTTGGTGTACTACTTTCTCTCACCCTGAGATGTCTCAAGGAGGTGAGCTCTTATGAAAGGCTGGGAAGAAAGTCACTTCCCTCTAGGAAAGATGACCAACAGAAAGTACTGACAGGTCACACAGATACATACTGAAGAAAAGGTCTAATTTTCAACTTCTCGATCTATAACTGGGGGAGGGAGCAGCTTCTTATTCTTTACCCCATGATGTAACTCTAACCTAGTCTGGCTGGCTCTGGATGGTTACAGGAGATAACATCCGACAATAACTTGTTTCTCAAACTCCATGTGGAAATTAGAAAGCCTTGTCAGGCACTTGTAAAAACTCTCCAAGGTCTCATCTATTTGCACAAATCCTTCACTTGGCCTGGATTTTATGGAGCTTCTACTCGTCCTTGAAGAACTGGCTCAAACGTTGCTTTCACTCTTACGAGCCTTTCCTCATTCAAGCAGAATTCTAATAAAGATTTGCTGGTCATTGATTATGTGCCCAGCAATGTGTTGGTGCTAAAAACAACAGTTTTTGCCCTTAAGGTGTTGACAGCTCAAGTAAATAGGATCTACAATAATCAGTATTTAGGAACTATGCAAACAGACTGGTAGGGGTGGGAGTGTCTAGCTTTGCCCTAAGAGATCAAAGAATAGATCGCAAAAGAAGTTAGAGCTAAGATCAAAGAGAGTCAGTCACAGAAGAGATGACAGAGGTGAGAAAAAGATATAAGCATTAGGACATAAGACTGGAGAGCTAAAGAGCTGATAATGACTGATTGTGCTGGACATATCACCTTAAATTGAAATGATCTTCTGACCTCTTTTACAGGTGAGAAACTTCTCTTGGGCAGGGACAGTGATGTATTTATCTTTAAATCCTCAATGCTTCACACAACTCAGTGCAATATTTAGTAACTTTGGACAAAGGGAAGAAACAACATTCTTCCAATTTTAAGCTTTGCTCAAAAAATCTAGTGAGAAAAGGCAATTAAGGGGGGAAAGTGCTATAGATGGAGGCTGGAAGAAATCATTCAAAACAACTCCGAGGGGGCCTGGGTGGCTCAGTGGGTTAAAGCCTCTGCCTTTGGCTCAGGTCATGATCCCAAGTTCCTGGGATCGAGCCCCGCATCGGGCTCTCCGCTCAGTGGGGAGCCTGCTTCCCTCTCTCTCTCTCTCTCTGCCTGTTTCTCTGCCAGCTTGTGATCTCTGTCAAATAAAGAAATAAAATCTTAAAAAAAAAAAAAAACAACTCTGAGAATTGCTGTTAAACTCTTGCTTTTGGGGGGGCGGGGTTGGCATGTTCATGATGATGGTTTTTGAGAATGTATGCTTTGCAAGTAGTAACTTTTTTCAAAGGAGATAAATCTGTCAGGTAAATGTTTATATAAAACCCCATGTAATCACTACTATTAGGCTCAAGTTCCTTGGCAGAAAGCACGTGTGCATCACATGAATGAGCCTGAAGAACAGACTGAAAGTGACAGAAACTTTAAGTCAAGACAGAGCCCCTGGTATCACCGGATACTCATCTTTTTTTTTTTCTTTTAATTTTTTTTATTTCTTTGACAGAGAGAAATCACAACTAGGCAGAGAGGGAGGCAGAGAGAGGAGGAAGCAGGCTCCCTGCCAAGCAGAGAGCCCAATGCGGGGCTCGATCCCAGGACCCTGGGACCATGACCTGAGCTGAAGGCAGAGGCTTTAACCCACTGAGCCACCCAGGCACCCCCCGGATACTCATCTTATTTACCCCAAATGACACCAGTTTCTTTCTGTAGCTGGTTCACTGGATGCCAAAGTAAACACACCTGCTTCCTATTCTGCATCCAATAGGGTAATTCTTGCTGCCTGACTACCCTGACTTCCAGATGGCAACATGGCTTACCACTGAAAGAGAGCAGAGGCTCTGAAGTCACAAGTAACTATAAAATTTCAGCTTTCCCATTTACTGATTAGGCAACTTTGAACAAGTTCCTAACTTACGTGAGCTTCAGTTTCCACATCTGCAAAATGGACAGAATTACAGAGATGTTGTGAGGATTAAAAAAGAGAATTTCTAAAAAGAGTCGGATGAGTGAAGCTGCTTAAAATATTTGGCCCCCTCTCACCCCACTTAGATTCTTTAAGAAATGATTCCCCCCACCCAGTGTTTAAATACAAACAACATAGTTCTTCAGGAAAAACTCGGGAGGTTCTGATAGGCTTTTCTGTCACAGAGTCAATCCATAGGGCAGGCCTCCAGTAACGCGCATGTCTGTGAGCCTACAAGCCTACAGTGCGCTGGCCTGTGTTTATGGGAGAAAGAAAGGGAAGTTGGCTCCGTGCAATGGAAGACCTCAGGCTAGAACCCTGGTGCTACATAGATTCTGCCTTTTCGCCTTCTCTTCAGGTTTTTGTTTTGAAGACAGTAAGGTTTTTTTTTAATTAAAGATTTTATTTAAAATTTTTTATTTAAAATTATTTTAATTATTATATATTATTTAAATAATTTTAATTAAATTATTTAAAAATTTATTTTAAAATTTATTAAAGATTAGCTAGAGAGAGAGCACACGAGAGTACAAGTAGGGGGAGCAGCAGGCAGAGGGAGAAGCAAGCTCCCCACTGAGCACAGAGACCAATACGGGAATCAATCTCAGGACCCTGGGATCATGACCTGAGCTGAAGGCAGCCACACAACCAACTGAGCCACCCAGGCACCCCAAGAAAGTAAGCTCTTAAGGATGCCCTAGGCGTCAGGAGATGCTTCTAGAATTGGAGAAAGAGTGGTAAGAAATGTATTAAACAGGAAAGTTTTAGTTAATAAAGATGAAAGGGTTTTTCACAGTTGGGTTAAGGATTTGCAGAGTCAGCTAGAATGCAGTAGAGGCAGCGGGAAAGGTAGGCCTGGACAGAAGTGAGAATTAGCTGAATGAAGATGAGAAAATGTGGGGAAAAACAAACGGACTAAAAGATTCACAGGTTGTGAGGGTGACGGGAAAAGGGAGATGGGAAGAGGCTATAAGTGACACCGATGGAACTTTCAACCCATCATATGACATCAAATTCTTGCCAAGCTCCCCTGTGCTTCGGAAATTCGACAGCAAAGTCAAACCATTGACTTAACCAATTCAGTGTTATGTTTCAAATAATGCCTCTAAGATGTGGTTTATTATGGAAGAGAGCAGTGGCCATAGTGCACTTTATATAACGAATCTAGCTCAGTGTTTGCCATACAATGCAAAATAGCTATTTATTTATTTATTTATTTATTTATTTATTTATTTATTAAAGATTTTATTTATTTATTTGACAGACAGAGATCACAAGTAGGCAGAGAGGCAGGCAGAGAGGGGAGGAAGCAGGCTCCCTGTTAAGCAGAGAGCCCGATGCAGGTCTCGATCCCAGGACTCTGGAATCATGATCTGAGCCGAAGGCAGAGGCTTTAAACCACTGAGCCACCCAGGCACCCGCAAAATAGCTATTTAATGAATTGGATTATTATTGGGAAATCACAAGTCTTATTTATTCATTCCACAAATATTTCCTGAACACCTCTAAAGTATCAGGTTATTATTCCAGGTGTTGGGGACACCATAGTGAATACAGGGCAAAAAACCAAAAAAAAACCCCATGCCTTCTTTCTAACATGTCAGATGTAATAAGGATGATAGAGAAAAACTCCTCAGGAAAGGGCAACAAGTGGGCTAATGAGAATGCTGCATGACAACCTGTGTGAGAAGGGCCTCACTGGGCAGATGACATGAAAATAAAGACCGCAAGTAAATAAATTCCCCAATTAACTTCCTCTGTCATCTTTCTCGCTTAGGCAGACCTCATCTTTTATTGTGCTTCGCAGATCCTGCATTTTTTACAAACTGGCGGTGTGTGACAACCCTGTGTGAAGCAAGTCTATTGGCACTATTTTTCCAATAGAATTTGGTCACTTTGGGTCTCTGTGTCACATTTGGTAATTCGTGCAATATTTCAAACTTTTTATTATTATAATATGTTATAGTGATCTGTCATCAGTGATCTTTGATGTTAATATTGTGACTGTTTGGGGGCACCACGAGGCCCCCATGAGATTGTGAACTTAATCATACGTGTTGTGTGGATTCTGACCTCTCCACCCGCCAGCTGGCTATTCCCCCATCTCTCACCCTCTCCTCAGGACTCCCTAGCCCCTGAGACAGAACATTATTGAAATGAGGCCCATCAATAACCCTACAATGGTCTCTAAGTGTTCAAGGGAAAGGAAGAGTCACAGGTCTCACACTTAAAATCAAAAGCTGGAAATGATTAAGCTTAGTGAGGGAGGCGTGTGGAAGACCAAGATGGCCAGAAGCTACACCTCTTGTACCAGAGTTAGCCAAGTTGTAAATCCAAAGGGAAAGTCTTGGAGGAAATTAAAAGTGCTACTCCAGTGAACACATGAGTGATTAGAAAGGAAACAGCCTTATTGCTGATAAGGAAAAAGTCTGAGTGGTTTAGATAGAAGATCAAACCAGCCACAAATTCACTTAAGCCAAAGCCTAATCCAGAGAAAGGCTCTAGCTCTCTTCAATTCTGCGAGGGCTGAGAGAGGTGAGGAAAGCTGCAGAAGAAAAGTCTGAAGCTAGCAAAGGTTGGTTCATGAGGTTTAAGGAAAGAAGCCATCTCCATGACATAAAAATGCAAGGAGAAGCAGCGAATGGTGATGTGGAAGCTGCAGCAAGTTCTCCAGGAGATCTCGCTAGGACAGCTAAGGGAGGTGACTACACTAAACAGACTTTCAATGTCAATGAAAACAGCCTTAAATTGGAAGATGATGCCATCTAAGACTTTCACAACTGGAGAGGAAAAATCAATGTCCGGCTTCAAAGCTTCAAAGGATAGGCTGACTCTCTTGTCAAGAGCTAATGGAGCTGGTGAGTTTAAGTAGAAGCCAGTGCTCACTGACCATTCTAAGAATCCTAGGGCCTTTAAGAACTGTGCTAACTCTACTCTGCCTGTCCTCTACAAAGGGAACAACAGAGCCTGGCTGACATTACATCTGTTTACCACATGGTTTATGAAATATCTTAAGCCTAACCTTGAGAACTACTGCCTAGAAAGAAAATTCCTTTGAAAATATTACTGCTCATTGACAATTCACCTGGTCACCCAAGGGCTCAGATGGAGATGTACAGTGAGATTAACTTTGTTTCCATCCTGCTACATGGCATTCATTGTGAAGCCCATGGAGCAAGGAGTAATTTTAAGCTTCAAGCCTTATTATTTAAGAAATGTATTTTGTATAGCTGTAGCTGCAATAGACAGTGATTCCTCTGATGGATCTGGGCAAAGTAAAATGAAAATCTCCAGGAAAGGATTCGCTAATCTACATGCCATTAAGAACACTTACTTAGGGGTGCCTGGGTGGCTCAGTGGGTTGAAGCCTCTGCCTTCAGCTTAGGTCATGATCCCAGGGTCCTGGGACTGAGCCCCGCATCGGGCTCTCTTAGTGGGGAGCCTGCTTCCTCCTCTCTCTCTCTGCCAACTTGTAATCTCTGTCTGTCAAATAAATAAATAAGTCTTAAAAAAAAAAAAAAAAGAACACTTACTTAAAAAAAAAAAACCCACTCATGATTCATGGGAAGGGTTTGTTCAAATATCAAAAATCAACACTAACGGGACTCTGGAAGAAGTTGATTCCTACCCTCCTGGATGATTTTGAAAGGTTCAAGACTTCAGTGGAGGAAGTAACTGCAGATATGGTGTTAAAAGGAGAACTAGAGTCAGTAATGGAGTCTCAAGATGGAACTAAATTGCCGCCATCTAATGATCAAACTTGAACAGATGAAGACTGCTTCTTAGTGATGAGCAAAGAATGTGTTGTTGTTTTTTTTTCTAAAGATTTTATTTATTTATTTCACAGACAGAGATTACAAGTAGGCAGAGAGGCAGGCAGAGAGAGAGAGAGAGAGAGAGAGGGAAGCAGGCTCCCTGCCGAGTAGTTAGCCCAACGTGGGACTTGATCCTGAGTCCATGACCTGAGCCGAAGGCAGAGGCTCAACCCACTGAGCCACCAAGGCACTCCAAGAATGTGGTTTCTTGAGATGGAATCTGTTCCTGGTGAAGACTGCTTAACCAACTAAGCCACCAGGTGCCCCTAAAGTATTTTTATATTTTTTCCAGTAACAAAATATTTTTTTAAATATTTATTTATCTGAGAGAGAGAGAGAGAGAGAGCGCGTGTGAGCATGCGAGAAAGTGGGGGGAGAGGGAGAGAATCTTCAAGCAGACACCCGCAGAGTGCAGAGCCCCACACAGGGCTCAATCTCATGACCCAGGAGATCATGACCTGAGCAGAAACCAAGAATCAGATGCTTACTAAGCCACCCTGTTGCCCCAGCAACAAAGCGTTTTTAAGATAAGATGTGGTACACCTGGGTGGATGAGTTAGTAAAGCCTCTGCCTTGGGCTCAGGTCATGATCCCAGGGTCCTGGGATCAAGTCCCACATCAGGCTCTCTGCTCAGCAGGGAGCCTGCTTCTCCCTCTGCCTGCAGCTCCCCCTGCTTTTGCTTTCTTTCTCTCTTTTCTGACAAAAAAACCTTTAAAGAAAAAAAATTTTTTAAATGTATACATTAGTTTTTTAGGGGCACCTGGGTGACTCAGTGGGTTGAGCCTCTGCCTTCGACTCAGGTCATGATTTCAGGGTCCTGGGATCAAGCCCTACATCGGGCTCTCTGCTCAGTGGGGAGCCTGCTTCTCCCTCTCTCTCTGCCTGCCTCTCTGCTTACATGTGATCTCTGTCAAATAAATAAATAAAATCTTTTTAAAAAAATAAAATAGGGCTCTCTGCTCAGCAGGGAGCCTACTTCCTCCTGTCTCTCTACCTGCCTCTCTGCCTACTTGTGATCTCTCTCTCTCTGTCAAATAAATAAATAAAATCTTAAAAAATAAATAAATAAAATAAAATGTATACATTAGTTTTTTAGACATAATACCACTGTGCACTTAATAACAGACTGCAGTATAGTGTGAACGTAACTTTTACGTGCACTAGGACACAAAAATATTCATTTGGCTCACTTTATTGTGATAGCTGCTCTACTCTAGTGGTATGGAACTGAACCCACATTATCTCCGAGGTATACCTATACTGTAGTTCCTTCAATTCTAACAGAAGCAAAATAAAAGGTGACACTTCCAAAGGTACTACAAATAAATATTGATTACACTAGAGTATATTTTGCAATTACAATAGAGTAAACTTTAATGACTGGTCACTGAAGTAATGGTTGTCAAAGGTGCTGTTCAATTCTCAAATACCTTAAGAGGCACTGTCACATACTATGGTCACTAGCTCCACATGATTATTTAAATTTATTAATATTTAATGTATTTATATTAGACACAACTTGCAATTCAATTCCTCGGTCGTATTAGCCAAATTTCAGACGCCCAAGAGCCACAAATGGCCATTACACTGGACAGTGCAGATCCAGACCACTTCCCTCATCGCAGAACGTTCTATTGGACGTGCTGAACCTAAAGGGTTTTTAAAGCCCACTAGGAAGTCTTCCAGTAGGAACAAAACAGTTATCTCAAAAAGTCTTCTGTATCTGTAAATCTTCCCGGTCTGATAGAATCTGTCAGTGTATGGTGTTTGTCTTCCACGGCACCAACCACTTAGCACCACCTACTAAAGGCACTATGCTCAGAGGGAACCCTGACAGTTAAAAAAAAATGTTTCTTGGGGGAACAGGTGGTGGGTAATGGGGAGGGCACGTTTTGCATGGAGCACTGGGTGTTGTGCAAAAAGAATGAATACTGTTACGCTGAAAAAATAAATAAAATGGGAAAAAAAAATGTTTCTTTTTATACAGAACTAAGTAGTGAGCTATGAATACTCTTTCTTTAGCAACTGAATTACTACTTTTTGTAGTAATAGTCTTTGAATATTAACAACAATTCAAAGCCTAAGGGAAAAAAAAATTTTTTTTAAAGATTTACTGAGAATTACATGTGTTTGTTATCGATTGGAAGTTAATACACCTCCATCTTACTGGCTTTCCATTTACTCTTCCTTCCACTCCAAATAGTACTTTTTCATGGGCTGAAAGTAGATTTTAGGAGTTACAGTGAAAGTGACGACGATTTTGAAAGAAAAAGGTACTTTATAAAACATGATATTCATAAAAGCTAAGTCCCAGTGGCCTCTATTAAGGAACCAGAAGTTATCAATGATGTGTGAAACTGAACAGTCAGAAGTCAAAGAGCTGCCCATCCCAGAGTTTTGAAACAAACCCAGTGTTCCCCAGTGAAGTGGCATTCATTGCTGGTGACTCAGAGAGATGACTCTTAGCCACTGCCGCTTCTCTCCTTCCGTCTCTCTTTCATAACTCTAACTCATCTCGCCCTCAATCTCACTTCAAGAGAGAAAGAAATCTAAACATGACCAAGGAATATTCTGAGCCACATACTCAGTAAAAATACCATAAATGTCTGATAACAGCTATAATATTTGTAAAAGTTATTCAGGAATGTCTAACAAGGAATCTCCTTAAACAATCTTTTTTTAGAAAAAGAATAAAGCAGGAGAATAAAGCCTTCATCGTCTACTAAATAAAAATTCTGAGTAATCAGCACCTGGCTACACTATGAGTCAACAGCAATTTCTGCAACAGGAATCAAGGATGACCGTGTCGGTGGTGTTTCTATCAAACTCGTGCCAGCCAGTAATTCAAACAAGCTTTATTCTTTGATTTCCATGTATGAGGTATCCACCTCTTTTGTACCACTCTCTTCCCTCAAAACCCTCAATCTTTCACAACCGCAGATCCTGGGAGAGGAAGCACAGGGGGGAATGTTTTAGATTATACCAAAACTACACTTCTAAATCTTGTTTTAAAATAAAAGTACAGTGGGGGTGCCTGGAGCTTTGACTCTCGGTCTCACGGTTCTGAGTTCAAACCCCACATTGGGTCAAGAGATTGCTTAAAAATAAAATCTTTTTTTTTTTTTAAGATTATTTATTTATTTATTTGACAGAGAGAGAGATCACAAATAGGCAGAGAGGCAGGAGGAAGAAGGCTCCCCGCTGAGCAGAGAGCCCATGCGGGACTCGATCCCAGGACCCTGAGATCATGACCTGAGCCGAAGGTAGAGGCTTAACCCATTGAGCCACCCAGGCGCCCCTAAAAATAAAATCTTAAAGAACAAAAGTAACAAGGAAACCCATCAACACTTTAGGAAAACAGTCCAGTGAGGTCAGAGAAAATATGGTCAATGTGCACTTTTGCTTACCTGTCTATGGCTAAAGCAATTAGCTTTATCCTACTCTAACCTTTTAGAAAAGCTAATAATCTTTATCAGCACTACTGATGCCATCAAAATGTAGTCACCAAATAAAGTCTTCCGAGATGCAAATGTGATTATTGTTTTTCAGCTTAAAAATAATTTATTTTCTTAGGGCGCTTGGGTGGATCAGTGGGTTAGGCCTCTGCCTTTGACTCAGGTCATGATCTCAGCGTCCTGGGATCGAGCCCTGCATTGGGCTCTCTGCTCGGCAGGGAGCCTGCGTCCCCCCCTCTCTCTGCCTACTTGTGATCTCTCTCTCTGGGTCAAACAGATTAAAAAAAAACCAAAAACTTAAAAATATATATTTTCTTGAAAAAGCCCTAATGTAACAGGATTCAATTAGCTACTGAACACTCACCTGGTTCCCAGGCCTATGTACTAAGGGCCTTCAGAATACCCTCTGTCCTAAAATCCAAGGAAAAGCCTATAACCAGTCTATTGTGCAGATTTGCAGTGAAGGATAAGAAAAAAGATAAAGGGCTGAAATAAGTCTTCTGGGATTCATTCACTTGGGGCAAAAAGTCTTCTGTATCTTTATATGATTTTATAAATCTTCCCAGTCTGACAGAATCTGTTGGCGGAGCACAGCTTTCAGTCCGAACGTCGTCCTCTGTGCGCTTGGGCAGTGACAGCTTACTTCTCGCTGCCTCCAGCTTTACTCCTCTCTTATCTGTCCTCAGAAGTGCTGTTTGTAACAGCACAAATTTAACTATGTTCTTTATAGCTCACCAAAAATCCTTCAAACCCTGACCCCAGCCTCCTAGCAATCCTCTTTTCTCTCTCACTCCTCTCCCAGACCTGCTCATCTTCAGTCCTAGGACGAGTCTTCAGCCCCACTGCACCACTTGGAATTCCTAAGCTGTGACATGTTCTCCTGGGCCTACCTACCTATGCATCTGCTGTTCTAGCTGCCCAGAAAGTCCTCTCCCTCCCCACAATCCCTCTTCTGGCTAACTCCTCTTCCTTCAAATTCCAGTTTATGTATCATTTCTTCTTCGAAGCCTTCTTTGGACATCTATCTTTTGGTACTTAAGACTGAGTTAGGTATTCCTCGTCTGTGCTCCAATGTCATCTTGAATATACCTCTACATTTGGTGTACACATTACTTTTGTTTTAATTACCTATTTATTTACCTGTCTTTCCTATAGTCTTTGAAAGTGGAAATTGTCTTTATAGTCTCAAAAAGTAACATACTGCTCAGCATATAGTAGGCATTCAATAAATATTTGAAAACAATGGAGAGAGGCAAAGGGAAAATTGGATTTTTCACTACTTCAGCCTATAGGTACCCTTTCAGGTTATGGAGTATTTAAGTTGGGGAAAGTACCAGGTTTGTAGGTAAAGAACTTACTACAATAAATCGCTTAACAATTTTCATGACAAAAAAGAAAAAGACAGGCATAATTGAAATTATCTTGCAAGATCTGGGTTAAATGTTAGCACAAATGTACTGCCATATATGCTTACAGCAACACAATCTTTTGATTATAGTTGTTTTAAGATTTACAAAAAACTGATTAACACCCTTCCCCCCGCCACCCCCCACCATCTGCTCTTCTAGTTTCTAAGAGAAACAGTAGTTACAAGGACTAAAATAGCACTAGGAGTTTTTAATCACTCAAGGCTGATTTCTTATCTCTGGCTTTTTCTCCCATCAGTTGTTTCCTAATCATCTCATTACATGGTAAAAGTTTCCATCAGAAAAATCAGAACATGAAGAAATAAAATAATACTAAATTATCTATTTTGTTACATATGAACATCTTTAAGAAAAGATCTGATGAAAAGAAAGCTAAACCTTAGAAAGAGTAAGTTCAATTTCCCATGCATTCTTTCCTCTCATTGTCTATGAATAGTAACAGCTAACGTTAACTGAGCATGTATTATAATGCCAGGGACTGTATTTTTTTTTTTTTTTTAAGATTTATTTATTTCAGAGAGGGGGAGAGAGAGAGAGAGAGCACGCACCAGCAGGAGCAGGGAGAGGGGCACAAGGAGAGAGAATCTCAAGCTGACTCCATGCTTAGCATGGAGCCAGACCAGGGCTCTATCCCATGACCCTGAGATCATGACCTGAGCTGAAATCAAGAGTCTGAGGCTTAACCAACTTAAGCCACACAGGCACCCCTGTTCTAAGTGTTTTACATGTATTAATTAATCTAATTCTCACAACAAGCACATAAAAAGGATCCCATTTATTATTCCACTTAACAGATGAGGGAACTGAGCCACACAGGGGTTAAACTTGTCCAGTGAGTTCAGCGCTTGTAAATGGCAAAGCTGGAGTTTGCATCTAAGTAATCTGGAGGTGAATCTCTACTCCTACTCTAATACACTGTAGAACTAAACATTGAATTCACACTATTTAATTTTTTAATTTAAGATTTTCTTTATTTATTTGACAGACAGAGAGAGAGAGGAAGAGGGGGAACACAGCAGGGGGAGTGGGAGAGGGAGAAGCAGGCTTCCCGCCAAGCAGTGAGCCTGATGTGGGCCTCGAACCAAGGACCCCGGGATCATGACCTGAGCTGAAGGCAGATGCTTAACGACTGAGCCATCCAGGCACCCTTACACAATTTATTTTTAACCTTGGAGAAAAACCCTAAGAGTCATTACTTTAATAAAAGTAATATTTGGGAACAGAGCAGTTACTTAAACTGTCTAAAATGGCACTGTTAAAATAAACAAATATTTGTTCTCTTGGCTCATCCCTGACATTTCCAGTATGGCCACCAATAAGAATAATGCTTCTTATCATAAAACCAATTTTAGAGGAATTTCTTAGAAAATAAATGAAAGGTCTAAAATCAAGAAAAGTTGGCTATTTGGGACAGAGACATTTCTACCACTCCTCAAATTAAACCTACAACAAGGGGTGCCTGGGTGGCTCAGTGGGTTAAGCCGCTGCCTTCGGTTCAGGTCATGATCTCAGGGTCCTGGGATCGAGTCCCGCATCGGTCTCTCTGCTCAGCAGCGAGCCTGCTTCCCTCTCTCTCTCTCTGCCTGCCTCTCTGTCTACTTGTGATCTCTCTCTGTCAAATAAATAAATGAAATTAAAAAAAAAAATTAAACCTACAACAAAAATACTCAAGCTCCAGTGTTTCATGAGAGACACAAATTACTGACGCACCTTTAACCCACTCTGGGGGCATTATTAGCAATATAAAACTATGTTTCATCACTAGGTACTGTCTCTCTGTATCTTTTTTTAAAGACTTATTTATTTGAGAGAGAGAGAGAGAGAGAGACAGAAGAGAGAATGTGGTGGGGGGCGGGGGCAAGGGGAGAGAGGACCTCAAGCCGTCTCCCTGCTTAGCATGGAAACCAACTTGGGGCTGGACCTCAGGACCCTGAGATCATCCCCTGAGCTGAAATCAAGAGTCAGAGGCTTAACCGACTATACTACACAGAAGTCTCTATTTGGATCTTTAAGGTAATTAGGAAGTTCCTAGTTTTTCCTATTTCCCCATGTTCTCCAAATTCTCTTGATACAAGACAAATACAACAAAAATTCTCCTTGAAGAAATCACCATGGGGGGGGGGCAAGAAAAAAAGAGGAATCACCACTGATTCTGTGTCAAAAGAACACAGATATAGAAAAGGAAATATATAGCTATACAAGCAAGTTTTGTTTTAATAACTTCCTTACATACAAGTCATGCTGAATAAGATGACATAAAATTCAGTAACACAACTCTTTGTATATGTATAAAAACATTTCTTCATTCTGCCTCCCATTGACAGATCTTAACCTTCTCTTTGAGAGTTGAAACTGTATCTTACTCATTTACTTCTCCTTCATGGGAGCTAGGGCAGTGTGCCAACAAAAATTTATTGAATGAATTAATGAATCGGTCTGCCAGCCAGTCATCCAACCATCCAACCTTTTCATCTTTTGGTAAAGTGAGGGTATACAGTGAGTATGAAAGTAAATGATCAAGCAAATCTAACTGAACTTCACTATAACTGATGTTAAGCCACTGGCCTTGGATACATTATGAGATTAAAACCAGAACTAAACAAGCACATCCCTTTAGTATTGGCCAAGCTCCACCTAGCAAGAATGTCTTTTCTTGAGTGCCGCTTCTTCCTTTTATTTCAGACATAACATGGGCTCTTGCTATTCAAACCTTTTGATTATTGAGCTCTAAACTGAAAAAGGAAGAGACTGACCTCTGGGGCCTGGAGATGGGAAATGGACAAAAGAAAGCAGCCAAACCCACTTGTTTTATAGCATTTAAATTATTTAGGTAGATTAATGAGGAAAAACAGAAGATATAGAATCATCAAAGGGAATTTAAATATGAAATTTAAAAATATTTAAATTGTCAAGTCAAATGTAGTATTTAATCTTACAAGGTGGAAAAAACGGAAAGCGGTAGCTACAGACTACAATCTGATCTGATGTTGTTCTGGCTACTAACAGAAAAACGCTGGTTTGATAAGGAAAAAAACAAAACAAATCTTCAGTAAGGAACTGAAAGCCACTGGCACCGTTCCACAAACAATCCATTATACTGCTATCACCTTCTTGTAATGGAAGCCTCCATTGGGGGTGTGTGTGTGTGTGTGTGTGGGCGCACGTGCATGTGTTCTCGACTCCACTGATGTTCCAACAGCAGTCTTGTAAATACTAAGCTGTTTTTCAGTCAAGTCAAAGCCCTACCATGAAAGGTCATTTCTTTTATTTATTTTTTATTTTTAAAATTTTATTTACTTATTAGAGAGAGAAAGACAAGGGAGAGAACACAAGCAGGGGGAGTGGGAGAAGGAGAAGCAGACTTGCCGCTGAGCAGGGAAGCCCGATGCGGGACTGGATCCCAGCATACTGGGATCCTGACCTGAGACAAAGGCAGACGCTTAACTGACTGAACCACCCAGGCGCCCCAAGAAAGGTCATTTTTAACATGACAGAACTCTGATCAGGCCCACGATGACAACCACTGAAGCTGTTTTGAAATGGGAAATGTTTATACTAGTCTTATTATCAACTTTTAAATCCCACTGATCATACTTTAATCTGAATTTGAATGAAAGTTGAGGAAATACATTTTTTTAAAAAGATTTTATTTATTTATTTGACAGAGAGAGATCACAAGTAGAGAGGCAGGCAGAGAGAGAGAGAGGGAAGCAGGCTCCCTGCTGAGCAGAGAGCCCTATGCGGGACTCGATCCTAGGACCCCGAGATCATGACCTGAGCCGAAGGCAGCGGCTTAACCCACTGAGCCACCCAGGCGCCCCGAGGAAATACATTTTTAAAATTAAGGATATTTACTTATCGGGGCGCCTGGATGGCTCAGTGGGTTAAGCCGCTGCCTTTGGCTCGGGTCATGGTCCCAGGGTCCTGGAATCGAGTCCCACATCGGGCTCTCTGCTCAGCGGGGAGCCTGCTTCTTCCCCTCTCCCTCTCTCTGCCTGCCTCTCTGTCTACTTGTGGTCTCTGTCTGTTGAATAAATAAATAAAATCTTTAAAAAAAAAAACTAAAAAAAAAAAAAAGGATATTTACTTATCACATAATATTAATACATAAAAGTTTCAAAAAACTTAAAGGCTTTTTTCATTTAATAAAAATAATACACTTTTATGGTGATTCACAGACCTGTACCCCTGGGGCTAATAATACATTATATGTTAACAAAAAAATAATAATACACTTTTAAATGGGAATGTGCCATAATATGCCATAATCACTGTGCTGTGCACACTGCTCTTTATCAAGGTTATTTCTTTAAATAAATAGCAAAGAAAAGCTTAAAAAAGTAGAATAATAAAGGACTATTATTTTAGATCTTAAAATATGACTATTACAATAATAAACAAGGGCGTCTGGTTGGCTCAGCCGGTTGAATGTCCAGCTCTTGGTTTCGGCTCAGGTCATAATCTCAAGGTTGTGGCATGGAGCCCTGCTTCAGGATGCCTGCTCAGCCAGGAGTCTGCTTGTCCTCTCCCTCTGCTCCTTGCCCTACTCATGCACTCTCTCTGAAAAAAATAAATCTTAAAATAATAATAAGAATAAATAAAGTAGAACTGGTGTAAAAACTGACAGGTGGTTCAACAGAACAGAACAGGCAGTCCAAAAATACTTGAGATCTTACAGACCCTAGCTTGACGGATATGGCATCATAAATCAGCAAGGAAGAACAGTTTGTTAACTACTTAATTTTTTTCCAAGTTATATTTTGTACACTGTGCCAAGTATCACAAGCCAATATTCACTTCAATTATTAGAACTGCATTAGATCTATATGGTAAATTTACTAATAAATGGCACCAATAATTTTTTCCATTTCTTTTTTTTAAAGATTTATTTATTTGAGAGAGAGAAAGAGAGTATATGGGCGGGGGGTGGAACAGGGAGAGAATCTCTAGCAGATGCCCCTCGAGTGCAGAGCCAGATGCCGATCTTACCACCCTGAGATCATGACCTGAGGCAAAATCAAGAGGCGGAGCCTTAACCAACTGAGCCACCTAGGCACCCCAATTTTTCCCATTTTTTGACACAATGCATCTGTTCACTCCTCTACAACAAATCATTTTTTTAAAAAAGATTTTTATTTATTTGATAGAGAGAGATCACAAGTAGGCACAGAGGCAGGCAGAGAGAGAAGGGGAAGCAGGTTCCTTGCTGAGCAGAGAGCCCAATGCGGGGCTCGATCCCAGGACCCTGGGATCATGACCTGAGCCGAAGGCAGAGGCTTAAACCACTGAGCCACTCAGGCACCCCTACAACAAATCATTCTTAGGTATCTCATAATTTGGGTTGTTACTGTAAACAACTTTTTTTTCTTTTTGTAAACGACTTTTAATTCCTGTGGATTTTTGATATAATTTATTATACATACACTTAAATGATTCACTTCTGAACAATTATTTTGCATTTAGTCAGCTTTTTTTTTTTTCAATATTTTAATTTGACAGAGAGAAATCACAACTAGGCAGAGAGGCAGGCAGAGAGAGAGGAGGAAGCAGGCTCCCTGCGGAGCAGAGAGCCCGATGCGGGGCTCGATCCCAGGACCCTGAGATCATGACCCGAGCCGAAGGCAGGGCTTTAACCCACTGAGCCACCCAGGTGCCCCAGTCAGCTATTTTTTTTTAAGATTTTATTTATTTATTTGAGAAAGACGGTGAGAGAGCACGAGAGGGGGGAGGGTCAGAGGGAGCAGCAGGCTCCCCACTGAGCAGGGAGCCTGATGCAGGACTCAATCCTAGGACTCTGGGATCATGACCTAAGCAGTGGCCTTGGCCTAACCAACTGAGCCACCCAGGCACCCCTTAGTCAGCTATTTTATTGAACTCTTTCAGCTGATTCTCTTAGGAGCATTTTTCTGAAGATAGAGTAATATTGGCCAACAAATATAGAATTAACTCGTTCATTATTGGAACTATACCTCTGTGGATTAGTGTTTGTCTTACTACGTTAAGAACTCCCCAAATCATGTTAAATAAGGGAATAATGGGCTTGTTGAGCGGACTGTCCTCTTCTTACTCTAGTGATCATTTCTTCAGTATTTCAGACAGTCATTCTTTATCATGTTTAAGGAGTATGTAAACATATTGTAAAAGGGAAAAAAGGAACAAAAAGGATATATATACAACAGTTATGCTATGTGTTATCATTGGGCAGCAGTGGTCAAAAGAAATTATATCTAATTTCTACTAAATGTGTCTTAATGCTACCAACTTTTAAATCAATATAGTAGCAATGTAGGTGCTTTTGTTTTTTAAAAAAGTCATCCCATTCTCAGTATAAAAAACATTTTTTCCTGGAATAGTTGAATTTTATCAAAAATTCTTGTCACCTCCAGAAATGAGCATATAATTTTCCTCCTGTTATTTGATTTACTGATATACTAATGTGTTATTATTTATAGACTCCTTAATATCTTTGGGTCCTAAAAGAAATCTCTTGGTCATATTCCTTTAATATACTGAGATATGTGACATATCAAATAGGGAAAAAAAGTTCTGAATCAGTATGTTAGAAATGTATAACTATACACGTGTGGCAGTTGTGTGGCACAGTCAACTGTTACGCATCCAACTCTTGATTTTGGCTCAGGTGGTGATCTCAGGGTCGTGAGATCAAGCCTGGTGCCAAGCCCTGCGTTGGACTCCACGCTCAGTGCCGAGTCTGCTTAATAATCTCCCTTCCTCTGTCCCTCCTGCTTGTGCTTTCTCTCTCTCTCTCTCAAATAAATAAATAAATCTTTAAAAAATGTATGACTATACAGGTAATTGTTCTGGAAAAGATCATGGAAGCAGATACATGAGAATGGTTATCAATGGTAATCAGTAGTTATCACTGGGCATAAGAGTTTCTTCTTCATACCACATTGGTATCAATGGTAGTCAGTAGTTATCACTGGGCATGAGTTTCTTCTTCATACCACTTTATATTTTCTAATTTTCCTGGAAGAAATATGTGTTATTACTGAAATCAGAAAAAAACACAACAGTGTTTATTAGATTTAATCTGCAAGTACTTTATGTAGCTCTTCCAGAACTGTATTCCTTGAGATAGAACAAATGTCACTTTTATTTTTTCAAGATTTTATTTATTTATTTGAGAAAGAGAAAGAGAGAAAGCACACAGGTGGGTGGAAAGGGAGAGGGAGAGGAGTGGGAGAAGCAGATTCCCCGCTGAGCAGGGAGCCTGATGTGGCCCTCCATCCGGGCCCCTGAGATCCTGACCTGAGCTAAAGGCAGACACTTAACTGAGTGAGCCCCCAGGTGCCCCTGTCACTTTTATTTTTGTGCTAGCTTTGTCAGCTTATAGTTATCAAGATCTTGTGAAATTTATAAAATAAATGGGTATATTTTCTTTTTTTTCTCTCCTACGGTTGATAAAGCGTTCTTTTTTTGATAGAGCATTCTAATTATTTGCTTCTTCACACTATCAATGAAATTATCATTAAACCCACTGAGCTTTAGATACATTTTAACATTTCTTCCATGATGATTATTCCTACGGGATCTTTATTTCTTAAGCCACTTTGGTAAATTATATTTTCCTAGAAAATTGCCCGTTTCTTTTTTTTTCTTCTTCTTCTTCTTCTTTTTTTAATCAGAGAGAGAGAGAGAGAGTGAGCACAAGCAGGGGAAGTGGCAGACAGAGAAGCAGGCTCCCTGCTGAGCAAGGAGGGAGCCCACTGCAGCTCTAGATCTCAGGACCTTATGATCATGACCTGAACCAAAGGCAGACACTTAACTGACTGAGCCACCCAGGCATCCTGAAGATTGCCCATTTCATCAGGAATTCAACAAAAGTGCCGAAATAACTTAGCAGAGGACAGAGGGTATTTTCAACACTGTACCATATCCAAGAATTAACTCAAAAAGGATCATTGACCTAAATGAAAAACCTATAAGACATTTTAAAGAAAAAATAGAGAAATATCTCTGTGATACTGGGTTAAGCAAAGACTTCTTAGAAAAGAGCCCTGGGACACCTGGGTGGCTCAATCCACTACGCATCTGCTTTTGGATCAGATCATGATCCTAAGGTCCTGGGATCGAGTCCTGAATCAGGCTCCTTGTTCAAGCAGGAAGCGTGCTTCTCCCTCTGTCTGCTGCTCTCTCTCTCTCTCTCTCATAAATAAATAAAATCTAAAAAAAAAAAAAAAAAAAGACAAAGAACACTAACCATAAAATAAAAAACTGGATGAGGTGCCTGGGTCGCTCAGTGGGTTAAGCCTCTGCCTTCAGCTCGGGTCGTGATTCCAGGGTCCTGGGATCGAGCGCCGCATCGGACTCTCTGCTCAGCAGGGAGCCTGTGTCTCCCTCTCTGCCTGCCTCTCTGCCTACTTGTGATCTCTGTCAAATAAATAAATGAAATCTTAAAAAAACAAAACAAAACAAAACAAAAAACCCTGGATTTTATCAAATTAAAAACTTTTGCTAATCAGACTAGCTACAGGCTAGGAAAAAACACATGCATAACATATATCTCATAAAGAACTTGCATAGGGACTACATGAAGAACTTTCACAACTCATTAATATACCCATTTGTAAAAAGAGATAAAGATCTGAACAGATATTTCATCAAAGATAAGGATGGCACCTAAACACACAAGTCAGTCAGCATCATTAGTCATGGGGGAACTGCATATTAAAGTCACAATTAGATACAACTACACACCAATTAGAATGATCAAAATCCAAAACACTGATAGTATCAAATGATGGTGAGGATGTGGAGCAATAGGAAGGCTCATTCACTGCTAGTGGGAATGCAAAACGGGAAAGCCTCTTTGAAATACAATCTGGAAGTTTCTTACAAAACTAAACATACTCATACCAATATGTTCCAACAATTACACTCCTTGGTATTCACCCAAATAACTGGAAACTTTTAAGGGCGCCTGGGTGGCTCAGTCAGTTAACTGTCTGCCATTGGTTCAGGTCATGATCCCACAGTCCTGGGATTGAGCCCCATGTTGAGCTCCTGTTCAGTGGGGAGCCTGTTTCTCCCTGTCCCAATGTCCCCTCCCCTACTTGTGTTCTCTCCCACTTGCTCTGCTCTTTCTCAAATAAAAAGATAAATTGAAAATTATGTGCTCACGGAAACCTGCATACACATGTACAGCGGCTTTATTCATAACTGCCATAACTTGGAAGCAACCAAAATGCCCTTCAGTAGGTGAATGAAGGAACTGTGGTACATCCAAACAATGGAATAGTATTCAGCGACAAAAAGAAAGGACATATCAGGCTCTGAAAAGACATGGAGGAACCTTAAATACCTACCACTAAGTGAAAGAAGTCACTCTCAAAGGCTATGTATGATTCCAACTATATGACATTTTGGAAAAAGTATGAAAGGAATGAATTGCTAATACATGCAACTACATGTATGAATCTCAACAGCATCATCCTAAGTGGAAAAAAACAGAAAAGGCTATGTGTTGTACAATTTTGTCTATATAACATTATAGAAAAAGGGGCAGAATTCAGGTTCAAGTTGTTGCCAGGGGCTGAGGGTAGAGGGAAGAGAGTGAGATTATTTAAAAAGGTAAGGAGGGTAGTTACTGGGTGAAGGAAATACCCTATTATCCTGATTGTAGCATGGGTTATACAATCTTATGTGTTTGTAAAAAAAACAGGAATATATACCTAAAAAGGGTAACTTTTATTGTATATAAATTATGTCAATGAACAACAAATAGGTTTAAAAAAAAATCCTATGGAGTACCTTGTAACTGGTTAACCCAGACTGAAAGCTCCCTAGGAACCGGGATCAGGGGTATCTGGTTGGCTCAGTCAGTAGAGCACGTGACTCTGGATCTCAAGGTCTTGAGTTTGAGCCCCCAGTTGAGCGGAGAGATTAGAGATTACTTAAAAGGGGGAGGGTCACCTGGGTGGCTCAGTTGATTTAAGCATTGGACTGTGGCTCAGGTCATGATCTCAGAGTCAGGTTCCACACCCAGCAGGTTATCTGCTTGTCCCTCTGCTACTGCCCCTGCTCAGTGCTCTCCTGCTCCACACCCACCCCCCCAAATAAATAAGTAAAATCATTAAAAAAAAAAAGACATTAGCACTTAAGACATTACAGCTATTACATATTTACTATGTATTTGGCACCATGTTACAAATATTACAAGCATTAATTCATTTAAAGATTTATTTATTTGACAGACAGAGATCACAAGGAGGCAGAGAGGCAGGCGGGGGTGGGGGAGAAGCAGTCTCCCCGCTGAGCAGGGAGCCCGATATGGGGCTTGATCCCAGGACCCTGAGATCATGACCTGAGTCGAAGGCAGAGGCTTAACCCACTGAGCCACCCAGGCGTACACATTCATTCATTTAATTCTTATAGCAACCTTGTGGGAAAGGCAAAATTCATATCCTTACTTTACAGATAAGTTGAAGCTTGACAAATAACTGTACTGATTAAAAGGACATAGCCAAGAAATGGCAGAACTGGGATCTGAAATCAGGTTTGTCTGACTCTGGAGCCTGAGGGCTTAACTGTTAGGACATGCTGCCTTACTTTTGCTCAGTGTACTGACCTGCACTGTTTACTGTGTTTACTGAACACCGGATAAGTGTTCAGTGAGTGGATGAGGAACAAGTCAATTGTGTCGGAGTTTGATAGGGTAGGTTGAATCTAGTTCCTAAGAAGAATAAAATGGGGACACCTGGGTGGCTCAGTCAGTCAAGCCGCTGCCTTCGGCTCAGGTCGTGATCCCAGGGTCCTGGGATCGAGTCCCACATGGGGCTCCTTGCTCAGCAGGGACCCTGCTTCTCTCTCTGCCTCTGCCTGCTACTCTGCTTGTGTGTGCTCTCCCTCTCTCTCTCTCTCTGACAAATAAATAAATAAATAAAATCTTAAAAAAAAGAAAAAAGGAATAAAATGTCTTATATTTTAAAAGGCCACATTATTATACAGGGATGTGACATGGTTATTTGAGGTACAGTTATTAAGCTGTGCATGTAAAATGACCAGTATTTAATTCCCTTTAACAAAACCTTTTATTGTCTTTTACCTCCCTTAAGAAATTCGTTTCACACATTTAATTTTAATTTTTTAAAAGATTTTATTTATTTGACAGAGGGAGACACAGCGAGAGAGGGAACACAAGAATGGGGAAGGGGAGAGGGAGAAGGAGGTTTTCCTCTGAGCAGGGAGCCCCATGCGGGGCTCAATCCCAGCACCCCGGGATCATGACCTGAGCCGAAGGCAGCTGCTTAACGACTGAGCCACCCAAGTGCCCCTATACATTTTATTCTTAACACTGAGAAATACAAAGAAGAAACAATAATTTCCTTAACACTACAACCCAGAAAAAATCTCTGTTTATGTTTTGAAAAATAAAGGTAACACACATATATAGTTAGAGGATGCAAACCATACAGACAGATACAAAATGCTAAGTGAAGCCATCCATCTCTCCTATTACTTCCTTTTAATTTTAATTTTAATTTTAATAATCACTGCCTATGCAGTGTCCATGACACACTGATAAGAGCTCAGTATGCAAAAGTAAATGCAGATGGAAACCAGTCTATACATTTAGCTAACTTATCATACTTGCTATGATGTTCTAGGTGCAAAGGAGTAGTCAGAAAGGATGAAAAGTAGTGAGAGGAAATGGAGATGGTCCAGAATGTCAGTATTATTACTTTTCAGGCTTGCATTACCACTACGGTTCATCTTTTTCTACTGACAGAAAAAAAAAATTACATGGTATCCTGTGCTATTCAAGTTGATAGAAACTGGGGTTCTGGCACACTCTATTTCCCTTAAGACTGGTGATTCTACTTTTTTTAAATTTAATTTTTTAAAAAAGATTTTATTTATTTATTTGACAGAGACAGAGCATGAGCACAAGCTGGGAGAGCAGCAGGCAAAGGGGAGAGAAGTAGGCTCCCCACTGAACATGGAGCCTGATGCAACTTGATCCCAGAACCCTGGAATCATGACCTGAGCTGAAGGTAGATGCCACGCAGGTACCCCTCTACTTTTTTTTTAAATAAAAATGTTATTTGTTTATTTGAGAGGGAGAGGAAGAGTGAAGCTGAAGCAGAATTCACACTGAGCACAGAGTCTGACTTGGGGCTCGATCTCAAGACCATGAGATCATGATCCTAGCTAAAACCAAGAGACAGCTGTTTGACCAACTGAGCCACCCCCATACCTTTGGTAATTCTACTTTATGAAGAAAATTTAAAACCATGGTAAGAAATACATACAAATATGTATTGTGTGCTGATTCTTGGGCCGTGGGATATAACAGTAAGAAGATCTTGCCCTCCATAAGTTTTTTTTTTTTTTTAATATTTTATTTATTTATTTGACAGAGAGACAGAGGGAGCGATCACAAGTAGGCACAGAGGCAGGCAGAGAGAGAGGGAAAGCAGGCTCCCCACTGAGCAGAGAGCCCGATGCGGGGCTCGATCCCAGGACCCTGAGATCATGACCTGAGCCAAAGGCAGAGGCTTAACCCACTGAGCCACCCAGGCGCCCCGCCCTCCATAAGTTTATAGTCCTAACAGGAAAGGAAGATAATATAAGTTTATAATAATGCTTTTTAAAATTTCTATTTAAAACCACAGGAAAAAAATAGAACTAATATAATTTTTGGCACAGTTTAATTCCATAAGAATTTCTCTCTTACTCCCTAAGGATCTCAAAACTAATTAAGTTCATATTTTGGTCTTCATTCTTAAAGCAGAGGGAGTGAAGGACTGTGTTATTAAAACATTTAGAACTTCAAGTGGTAACAACATGATAGCATCACAAAATGTTTTCCCATGAACTTTTTTTTTTAAAGATTGTTCTTTTTTTTAAAAGAAACCTCTACACCCAATGTGGGGCTCAAACTCACAACCCCAAAATCAAGAGTCACATGCTCTAGCCAGCCAGGCAACCTGTTTTCCCATGAACTTTGAAGTTAAGTGCATTAGCTTTGAGCATGGCTCCTGAAAAAGTGTCCTTGAAAAGCTAGGAAAAACCCCATTATAACACAATAATGTTTTATAAATTCAGATACAGAACAGGAAGAAAATAATTTTTATTTGTTTAGATACAGCTTCTCTTTTCTACTTCAACACAACTCTTCTCATACTCCTACGTGATACAAATTTTAATCCGAAAGAGATATTACCTTATAAATCTGTTCCTAAAATACCATGCATATGAATAAAAGCCTTTGCAACTAGCTTCAAATTCAGAATTCATACTAATAATCTATCTCATTTAATACTTATTTCATCAAGGGACACCTGGGTGGCTCAGCAGGTTAAGCGTCAGCCTTTGGCTCAAATCACGATCCCAGCATCCTGGGATCAAGTCCCACATTGGGCTCCTTGCTCAGCGGAGAGCCTGCCTTTCCCTCTGGCTGCCACTCCCCCTGCTTGCGCGTTCTCTCTGACAAGTAAGTAAATAAATATATATGTATGATTATAACGATAATTATTTCATCAAGCACATTTCAAAAAAAATATTTTTCAACAAATTGTGTTCACTTCTATGGAAGGGAGGGTGTATAGAAACTTAATAAAGTTGTCAGAAGATTCTGGGAAGGAAATTTAGTATATAGATTCTCTCCTACTCCAAAAAAAGCTTTTGGAGCTTCATATGACAGGGTTCCAGTCCCTCTTCCACTGGCATGCTTTGGGGAAAGTGGCTGTTCACCCAAAAACAGATGATAAGGGAGGCAGAAAGAAAGCAGAAGTAGTAATGAGCCATTTTTAAAAGCTGTGAGGTATGAAATATCACAGTAGCATGAACTATACACACATCTTCTCTGGACCCTTCCTTCTAGCACTTAACATACAGTGCGGTCATTACTCCCCCCACTACCCCTGCTATAAATTATTAATACAGATTAATAATACTTTCATTGAATTCTGCCAGGTACCTTTGGAACTGGAGGAAAGGGAAGGAAATAAAATAAAGAGAATCAGGGTAAAAACTGTTTCATTCCTTCACCAACCTTCCCCACTCCATGACTTAGAATGTCTGGCCCCCACTAACAGTGGCAGAATTCAAGAGGTCTGTTTCTTGGAAGGAATAAAACAATTGGTTTCTATACTGGTGACACAGAAGACAGTCGATGGTGGAAATAACAGCACTGAAAACTGAGGGGATGGGGCGCCTGGGTGGCTCAGTGGATTAAGCCGCTGCCTTCGGCTCAGGTCATGATCTCAGGGTCCTGGGATCGAGCCCCGCATCGGGCTCTCTGCTCCACGGGGAGCCTGCTTCCTCCTCTTTCTCTCTCTGCCTGCCTCTCTGCCTACTTGTGATCTCTCTCTCTGTCAAATAAATAAATAAAATCTTAAAAAAAAAAAAAAAGAAAAGAAAACTGAGGGGAATTAGGCAACCACGTGCACAATGGAGTTGAATGGAGCATCCCACCACCACCACCCCCCCTGCCCCTGCCACCGCCAAGTCCTCTTCTCTCCTTACCATCTAGACATCTAGTCAGTGATGGGAAAATCTGCTCCTACTGACTTGGGGCTTTTTCTTCAACAAGATGGACAGGAAGCTCACCCTACAGAAAGGCCCAGAGGTAATCAGTCTATGCGTTTAAAGCTTCTAATTTAAAGCTTCCCACTCTTAATCATGAGCAGACAGCTAATTATTATGAGACATCAGAGGAAAACCCTAACATAAAACAGATCAAAACAAACACAGAAAAGCAACTTTAGGGGAAAAGGGACTGTGCAAGGCAAAGACAGGTTGCTGAAACAATAAAAGGATACTATGAAAGAAACATTCCCCGAGTAAAACCTCCCAGAAATTCAGAATGTAAGAGTAGAAAAGAAAATTTCAAGTGAGGATAAAGATGAAGAATTCCTCCAGGAGGCAGAGCTAAAGGAAAAAGAGGTGAGAACCAGGAAATTTCTTGGAGGCCCAGCATCGAGAAGCACCTGGCAATCAATAAGAAGATGACACAGGACTGAACCATGTCCCCAGATTAGTAGTGCTATCCAGGATGACAACTGTGCACCACACCCAGAGAGACATCTGTCAGATTGGAACAGTGACCCAAGAGACACACTGAAGGCTGCCATCACTACGATCTTTGCTGCCATTTATCCTCTTTTTGAATATAAGAGTGTAGTGCCCAGGTGAGCATGGTCCTCAGCTTATCTTGACTGAAGTGCTGATAAATTTCTTCTCAAAACACTCAGCAGTTTAATAAGCTCAGAACACTCACTTCATCCTACAGAAGTGATCTTTAACCAACTCCTGAAAGCTATAGGTGGGTCATGGTCAATTCGGGAGAAATCACAGAACTCAGAACTGCTCACTCCCTCTGACCATACTTCTGCTACCTGTCCAAGACTGGATGCACACTGGAGCCCTGCCCAGTACATTTCCAGGACAAGTCTTGACTCTGCCCAGAGTTGCTTTTCTTTTTTTTTTTTTTAAAGATTTATTTATTTATTTATTTGACAGAGAGAGAGAGATCACAAGTAGATAGAGAGGCAGGCAGAGAGAGAGAGAGAGAGGGAAGCAGGCTCCCCGCTGAGCAGAGAGCCCGATGCAGGACTCGATCCCAGGACCCCGAGATCATGACCTGAGCCGAAGGCAGCGGCTCAACCCACTGAGCCACCCAGGTGCCCCAGGGTTGCTTTTCTTCCATGGAACAGACTCCTTAAACTTCAGGAAACTGAAGCAAGTATGGTCATCTGATGCTTGGGGATCCCTGAGATCGTTCCAGGAGTCTAAGAGGTACAGCTATATACTTACTTAATAATACTAAACGATTATTAGCCTTTTCAGTGTTGACACTGTACCAAAAGTGCAAAAGCAATAGTGAGCGAAACTGCTGGTACCTTAATGCAAGTCAAGGCAGCAGCACAAACTGTAATAGGACTCTTGGTCCTCACCATGATATTACTGCAGTTAAAGACAATGCCAGTTTTGATTTAAGAATGTCCTGGGCAAAGCCGTAAAAATCACCGATTTTAATAAATCTCTATGCTTCAGTACATGTCCTTTTATTTTTCTGTGTAAGGAAGTGGTACGTATGCACATAACATATACTGAAGTCTAGGGGCGCCTGGGTGGCTCAGTGGGTTAAAGCCTCTGCCTTCAGCTCAGGTCATGATTCCAGGGTCCTGGGATCGAGCCCCGCATCCGGCTCTCCGCTCAGCAGGAAGTCTGCTTCCCTTCCTCTCTCTCTGCCTACTTGTAATCTCTGGCTGTCAAATAAATAAATAAAATCTTTAAAAAAAAATTCTCTTAAAAAAAATAAACATATACTGAAGTCTAACAGTTACCTTCAATAAAAGTACTTGGGTGGTTGAGTTGTAAGCTCAACTAGCCAGCTTTTTTCATGAAATACCATTTTTACTTGAATAACAAACTGTTATTCAGGCTTAGATATTTGACAGATAGTTTCTCAAAACTGAACAAAAGTGCATCTATCACTACGAAGAAAATGGACAGTAATTGCTGCCTGTGATATAAGCCAGGCTTCCAAAAGAAAATTGTAATTTTGGAAGACATATTCACCAGAGTGAATCTGACAGCTTCTCAATATTTAAGACTTCCAATGGGACCAGTGGCAGTATTAACAAAGGTGATATTAAAATAGTTTATAATGAAATGTGTAAGTATCTGTCCACATAGGAAAGGTCCCAGAGGCCTTAGGTCTGTCCCTCTGGAACTTGATGGGTCAAAATCCCTCACTTTTATTTTCAGAATACAACAAATAATCCTTTTTCAAACCATCTACCTAACTGTCAGCCAATCTAATTATAACAAAACTCTCACCCTATCCTAAAGGGACTCCATCTTCTTAGAATCAAACTTATTTTACATTCAGAATTCTACTCTTTGTCAAATGGTATTGAATGGACCATAAACTAGCAAATATTTTTTTTTTAACATTTTTATTTATTTGTTTGACAGATAGAGAGAGAGCCCAAGTAGGCAGAGCGGCAGGTATAGGGAGAGGGAGAAGCATGCTCTTGGTCTAGCCCGGAGCCTGATATGGGGCTCGATCCCAGGGCCCAGGGATGACCTGAGCCGAAGGCAGCCACTTAACCCGACTGAGCCACCCAGGTGCCCCGCAAATATTACTATGTTTTATAAGCAACTAAGAAAATTCCATTTTTCTCTAGAATCCACATTGAGTATAAAAGTTAATCAAGTTACAGATTCCAAGATTTAAAGTGTAAGAGGAAAAGTCTCACTAGCACAAAACACAACCTTTTTCTCTTACTGGTGAGCAAAAGCACATTTCCATTTATGTTTCTTTTTTGTTTGTTTGTTTTGTTTTTTTGTATGTTTCTTTTTTTAAAAAATATTTTTTTTTATTTATTTGACAGAGCTCATAAGTAGGCGGAGAGGCAGGCAGAGAGAGAAAGAGAGAGAGAGGAGGAGGAGGAAGCAGGCTCCCCGCTGAGCAGAGAGCCCAATGTGGGGCTCGATCCCAGGACCCTGAGATCATGACCGGAGCTGAAGGCAGAGGCTTTAACCCACTGAGCCACCCAGGCGCCCCTCCATTTATGTTTCAATTGACTACTGACAAACCATAACTTCTATAGCAACTCTCCCTTTGGTATTCTCTAGTAAATTTAATTAATTTGTTGGATTTAATTAATTAGATTCAATTAAGTAAGGTGAGGTAAGGAGGTCAGAGAGAAAAAAACAAGTTTCCAGTAAACACCTTTGGAGTAGTCAAATGTTACTCTAGTTTCTCATATGTACATGTTCTTTAGGATTTGTCACCAGGCAACCAAAATCAACTCGGTTTACTAAACTGTTCATAAGTAATCCCCTCCAGAATTAACGTGGTAATAGAATTTATGACAAAAGTAGTGACTGCCCTCTAGTGTTCACACTGAGGATTATGCTGATGAACTTGTAAAGTAAGCTGAGGGGGTGGGGGGGCGTGGCAGAAACCCACCATGGCAATTTAGGGTCATTAAAAGCAGAAGATAAATTTGGAGCTTGCCAAGTTTTCAACCATGTTCCCAAAGCAAGACAACAGATATTAACCTGAGTATCTAATTACTTGTACCAGTAGCCAGAGTGTCAGACTTCAGTCCTCTAGGGTAACTGGGCATGAGCGGAATGTAACATTGGTAACATTTTTACTGTACTTCAAGTTATACTACCATAAAACGAGATCCAGACTTCTTTACATTTGGCAAAGAATCACAAAATGCTTGAATCAAAATCTTACTCCAGCACGCTGAGGTTAAACAAGGAAAAAACGGCCTCTGGTCCCTTTCATGGTTGACGCATATTTTAAATGCCTATTTTAAATTTTAAGTACTTCCTAACTAGTCTTCCTAGTCCACAATATGATTTTTTTGGAAAACACCCCACAAATATCATCTAGTAAGAAAAATGCAGGTAATACTCACCAAATGGATCTTCCATGCCACTATTAACTAGTTTTGGGAGGTGGGGTATAGTTTCTAAAAAGAGAAAAGGTAAATTATATACTTAAAACACAAAATCCATCAACTTTTTTTTAAAATCAGTAACACTGATTATAATTTAAAACTGGAACATTACAGAAATGTATAACTTATTAAGTGAGAACATTACCAACTGGGATTTACTTTAAGACAGTTTAGATACAGATATATAGTACAAATATACCATAAAACATTTAAGGCTAATTTTCATTTTAAAATATATTATTCTCAGTTTACTCAAGTAAGTTTCTTTTCCAATCCCCGTCTTGAATTTGCCAGAGTGCAAAGAAACAGGAAAATTTTTATGTAAAAATAAACAACAAGACCCCCAACAAAACTCACATAAACATCTGAGAAAGGATATCAGTGATACCTTAGAAGGAACTGGCTTTGCCTAAAGAACGTAGAAGTTATCTTTGATATAGTAAGTTGTCAGTTTAGAATGCAAGTAGGAAAATAAAACAAAAAAATATTTCCGGGCCCTTTAATTAGACTAGGATCAGTCTGCCCAATCTTGCTTCATAATTCTCTTCGGTTTGGATCCCAAGGGCATTCCCTAATAAACAGTCTGAATTGCTAAACTCTAATTCAGAGTCCGCTTTCCAGAGAACAAAACCTACCAATAGTTGGTGCCAGGAGTGATCTGAAAAAATCGGGAGTATAAAGGGGTTTTGGAGTTGAATTGCTCACAGACTAGATAGCAATGAGGATCCCTCATCACTGGTGAGAGCTGTAACACAGATAATCCTGGTACAAGGTGCCCGCCCAACTCTTAAATTTTCACCAGTGGTGAACAGTGGTGGTCTAGGTGTGGACGGGAACGCTCTAGCTATATCAGGCACTTGAAGAGTACTGCGCACGTGAGCCCTCCTGCTGGTCGTTTCTTCAGTTCCTGAATGTATCATTGAAACAGACATACTTGGAATTAGGGCAATCCCTATTTTGAGTTGCTGGGCTGTGGTGTAAGAGTTATCACGCTGGGAAAGGCTAGGTAGAAGAAAATAAGCCTGCCCTAGCCCACCTGCCAAGATAATAAATAACAAAACAAGACAATGTTGTATGCCACAGTTAAGGGAGGGGGTTTGGCAGAAATTAGTGCAATACCCCTGGAGGGTGCAGAATTCACTGTGTGGTCCCTGAAGCAATCAGGCAAATCCTGGACGCAGGCAGCAGATGGCCACAAACTGAATCTAGTATTAGCTTCAACTAGAGCTGCCACGCCAGAGGTATGTTTGCAAGAGCAGATTAATAGGCCCAGGAGCACCGTGCGCAGTCAACGACTGCAGGAATAAGCTTTTTTTTTTAATTTTTTTTTTATTTCTTTAAGTAAACAGGATCAGAAACAATTCACATTCACATAGATTACAGCACACACTTATATACAGGATTATGTTAATTCTGCAACCTTCTTACATAATATAGTCCTAAGAGGCATGGGTCATCTGGACTTTCTGCAGGACATCTCAGTGACTCAAGATATATATATATATATTTTTAAAGATTCATTATTTATTTGTGAGGGGGGAGGGGCAAAGGGAGACAGAGAGACTCCCTGCTGAGTGTGGAGCCTGACACAGGGCTCAGTCCCACCACCCTGAGATCACGACCTGAGCCAAAAACCAAGTGTTGGAAGCTTAACCAACTGAGCCACCCAGGTGCTCCTCAGTGACCTACTATATTAGTAACATCTTGCTAATTGGGCCAGAGAAGCAAGGGGTGGAAAGCACATTGAAGACCTTGTCAGAAGACATTTACTCCACAGAATGAGAGAGAAATGTCTCAAAGATTCAGGAACCCATTACATCAGTAAAATTTTTACGGGCCCAGTAGTAAGGGCTTGATAAGACATGCCATTCAAGTAAAGGCAACCAAGTAAATACCTGCACTGTGCATCTCCCACAATTAAGAGGGAACCATTCCACTTGAGAATCTGAGAATACTGCTATGGCTTCTAAACCAGGAGACATAAAAAGGTGCATTTCAAGAGTAGCTCAAAACAGGAAAGGACTATGCAGGCCTGGATAGTGATAAACAACCTGGCAGATCCTATGGTATTGTGGCAAGCCCCAGTGGGAGAATCACTACACGACCCCCTGGGGTTCTGGAGCAAGGTCATGCCTTTTGTAGTGGAAAATCAAATGTCTTCTGCACAATGACTCCTGGCATGATACTGCATCCTAATAGATACAGAGCAGGTGACCACCAAGACACCAAGTGCCCATTTATCTAGAATCACCCATCATGACCTAGGTTCTGTGAAACACACCAAGTTATAATGTTGGGTGGACCCAGTAACAATCAAACGTAAGATGAAAGTGATAACAACCAAGATCAAGCACAAATAGGACCAGAAGTCACAAGCTTGAGCAGAGAGCCTAAACCATCATCTCACCCACCACTGTCATACAAGCGCTCCTCCCTCAGCATATACCTTTTTGGCCATATGGGGGGCTCTATCATCAGCTGACAAAGACAAAACCCTTACAGTTCTCACAGATGGCTGTATGTGGTACAAGCAAAAACCGGACAGGCGCCACACTAAAGCTTCTCTCAGGGGGTGGCTCCGAAAACAGTGGAAAAGGAAAACCTTCCCAATGGGCAGAGCTTTAGGCAATACACTTGACTATCTACTGTGTATACACAGATGTGGGAGGCAAATGTTGCAACATGCTGGTCAGGGGGCTTAAAAGTAGAAAGACTGGAATAGTGCGACAAGGAAGTCTTAGGGCAGAAGCATGCAGGAGGGCTATGGAGTGGATACAACCAAGTTAAGACCTAGACCTAACATTCCTCAGAGAACATCTACCATGAAAGAAGCACTAAACAACGAAGTAGACAATGACTCAACCAGTTTCTGTCAGCCACCTTTTGTCATGGCCTCCCCAGTGCCGACTAAATGGGCAAATGAAAGAAGGTGGTCATGGTGGCAGAGATATATACTATGCATGGACAACTGCATGAACTCCCACTTACTGGGATGCTCCAGTTACTGATGCGGCCAAAAGTCCAAATGGCCAGCAACAGAGGCAAACACTAAGCTCCAATATGGCATCATCTTTAAGGAAACCACTTGATGGCAAGCTGAATGACTATATTGGCCCCTCCCACCTTGAAAAGGCGAACAATTTATTCTAAAAGGAATAAAGACATAGTCTGGGGGTAGGTTTGCCCTTCCTGCCCTCTGGAACATCACCACACGAGAGTTCAGGAAAGGTTTAATCTACCAGTAAGCATCATCCCACACAGTATCACCTCCTCATAGTAAGTGCAAGATGGGTCCCAGGAGCACGGGATCTACTGATGGTATCGTATATAGCATCATCTAGGAGCTCCTAACCTAAAAGAGCATTGAAATGACCCGATGAAGGCACGGCTAGATAGAATGCCAACTTCCTGGATGCAATACATACCCCAAATCAAAGACCTTCATATGCTATGTCTTCAACAGGAAAATTACAAGGATATAGGAAAATGGGGGATACAAACACAATATACCCTGTTTATCATCAAATCCCAAAGACCCACCTGGGGAATTTGTGTGTATTATCCCTGCAATTCTGGGTTCTGTAAAGATTTACATTACCAAAAGAGAACACTTCCACAGGAGACAAAAGGATCCCGAGGGGGTGGGGAAAGAATCCCTAGAGTCTATAAGCTATGGCTGTCACCTGTGCATTTTGGAGTTCTTGTATCTAGGGATCAAACGGCAAAGGAGGAATTACCATTCTTGGCAGGGGTAACTGATCCTTATTAATCAGAAAGAAGTAGGGTTGCTGTTCCACAAGGGGACAGTGACAATATACCTGGAACCCAGATGATCTACTTGGGTGCCCATTAGTATTCCCTTTCCCACCACTCAGAGTATGTGAGCAGACAAACTGGATACTCTGGCCTGAGAAAAGCATGGTAACTAGTGGTTCAGATTCCTCAGAAATGAGGGTTTGGGTCATACCACGAAGTAAGCTGTCAAGACTGGCAGAGATGGGGGAGTGCCTGATTTTTGTTTTAAAAGGTAATTATTTAAAATATTTATTTATTTATTTGAGAGAGAGAGAGAGAGAGAGAGTGCAAGTATGCACAGGGGAGGTGTACAGAGAGGGGGAGAGAGAATTCTTAAACACACTCCCCAAAGAGTGCAGAGCACAACACGGGGCTCAATCCCAGGACCCTGAGATCATGACCGGAGCCAAAATCAAGAGTTGGCCATCCAACCCACTGAGCCATCCAGGCACTGCAAGCATCTGACTCTTGATCTCAGCTCACATCTTGATCTCAGGGTTGTGGGTTCAAGCCCCACACTGGGCTCCATGCTGGGTCCCATACTTTAAAAAAAATTGAAATTAAAAACAGAATTATCATATGACCCAGCAATTCCACTTCGGGATATATACCCCCAAAGAACCGAAAGTAGGAACTCAAATACATATTTGTACACTCATGTTCATAGTAGCATTACTGACAATAAAAAACAACCCAAATACCCATCAACAGGTGAATGGATAGATAAAATGTGGAATACATTATTCAGCCTTATGAAGGAATGAAATTCTGACATATGTTACAACACAGATGAATCCTGAGACATTATGCTAAATGAAATAAGCTAAACCCAAAAGGAAAACATTATGTGATTCCACTTCACCTAGAGGAGTCAAATTCAGAGACAGAAAGTCAGATGGTGTTTCCAGGGGCCGAGGGAGGGGAAAATGAAGAATTATCATCACTAATGGGTACAGAGTTTCAGTTTGGGAAAATGAAAAAGTCTAAAGATAGATAGTGGTGATGGTTGTAGAACAATGTGAATATACTTAATGTCACCAACTATATCCTTTAGAAATGTTAGAATGGTAAACTTCAGGGGTGCCTGGTGGCTCAGTTGGTTGTGCCTGCCTTTGGCCCGGGTCGTGATCTCAGGGTCCTGGGATCGAGCCCCACATTGGGTTCCCTGCTCAGTGGGAAGCCTGCTTCTTCCTCTCCCTCTGCCCCTCTCCCTGCTTGTATGCTTTCTCTGTCACATAAATGAATAATCTTTTTAAAAAATTGTAAACTTGATATTGTGCATATTTTACTGCAATTAAAAAAAAAAAAAAAGACAGACAGAAAACCAGCTGAATCTTGGTAAGACCACTGAGTATTATGACATTTTAACTACCTTGACTCCTACTTCCCTCTCCCCAGCTTTGGGTTAGCCTTGAAAACCAAGACCCTCACAACCACAGTAGTTATAAAAACCAGCAGCCTAGCAGCTACTGGAAAGGACAGAACAAATCTGGAGATCCCTAAAAGCCCCATCCCCAGAGAGCTGTTAGTATGTGATCTGACCGATAGCACCAAGAAACTCCGTTCTCCTTATCTTTATTGGACCTGACTCAGAGCTTGTTCTGTGTGAAGAGCCCTATCCTTTGGACATTTTTCAAAAAACAGTCAGTGGTAGTTGTTTAACATCCCGACAGCCTAAGGCAGTGATACCAGCTGGAGGCTAACAGGACACTGAACAAAAAACCATAAATGTCCAGGATTGAGAGGTCTGTATGGGCTTCTGGAAAGCTCTGACATACTCTTTTATTTTTTTTTTAAGATTTTATTTATTTATTTGACAGACAGAGATCACAAGTAGGCAGAGAGGCAGGCAGAGAGAGAATGGAGGAAGCAGGCTCCCTGCTAAGAGAGCCCCATGTGGGGCTCGATCCCAGGACCCTGGGATCATGACCTAAGCAGAGGCTTTAACCCACTGAGCCACCCAGGAGCCCAGCTCTGACATATTCTTAGGGATCTAGAAGGGCACATGCATTTGCAGGCTCTGGACATACCAGGAAAGGCCTGAGAGGGCCCTGATCTCTTAACCTCTGGTTGACCTTGAAATTCTGTGCAAGCAGGAAGTAATGGCTAAGGCAAAGTTGTAAACTGCCTGCTGGGAACAACTGAAAGTATACGCCAATGTAACAGACAGAAACCCCTTGGCAAAGACTGGATAATTTACTGGTTCAAGACATTTAAGAAAATCTCTATCTAATCATTAGCTAACCACTAAAGCAACCAAGCAGAGACTTCAATGGTCATACAACAAAGAATACAGGCTCTACAGATATTTCATCCAGGAAAGTCACTAAATAAAAAAGCAATGTGCAGTTGGGAAGGGAGAATCTGACTTGCAGATTGCCACATTATTTTAAACACTCAGTATTCAGAAAAAGTTATGAGATACACAAATAAAGAGGAAAGTATGGTCTATATACAGGGGAAAAAAGCAGTCAACAAAACCGTACCTGAGGAGGTCTAGATGTTGGGCTTACTGGACAAAGACTTTAAAGATTTTATTTATTTATTTGACGAGAGAGAGAGAGAGAGAGCATAAGCAGGCAGAGGGAGGGGGAGAAGGAGAAGCAGGCTCTCCACTGAGCAGGGAGCCTGATGTGGAGCTCCATTCCAGGACGCTGGTATGATGACCTGAGCCATAGGCAGCCGCTTATCCGACTGAGCCATCCAGGTGCCCCTAGACAAAGACTTTAAATAAACTCTTCTAACTACTTCAAAGGACTAAAGAAAACCATGTCTGAAGCATTAAGATAGAGTGTGAGAAAAATGCCTCGTCAAATACAGAGTAGCAACAGCAATAGAAACTGTATGAAAAAAAAGAAAGACTGGGGCACCTGGGTGGCTCAGGTCATGATCCTGGAGTCCCAGAATCAAGCCAGGCATCAGGCTCCTTGCTCAGCAGGGAGTCTGCTTCTCCCTCTGGCCCTCACCCGACTTGTATGCTCTCTCTCAAATAAATAAAGTCCTTAAAAAAAGAAAAAGAAAGATTTTCTGGAGTTGAAAAGTATGATAACTGAAAAGAAAAATTCACTAGGTAGGCTCAACAGCAGATTTGAGCTGGCAGAAGAATCAGCAAAAACAAAGACAAGTTCACAGAGATCACCCTGTCTGAGGAACAGAATAAAAAAGAATGAAGAAAAATGAAGAGAGCCTCAGAGAACAGACCTTCAAGCATACAAACCATCAGGGATACAGACATACACATAATGGGAAACTGAAACTGCCCCCAAATGATGAAAAATACATCCAAGAAACTCAAAAAAGTGTAAGATAAACACAAAATGATCCACACTTAGGATTCAAAATGATGAAGGAAAAAGACTTAAACCAAAATCCTACATCGAGCAAAACTATCCTTTTAAAACAAAGGAGAGATGAAGACATTCCCAGATATACAAAAACTGAAGGCATTCATCCCTAGCCGACCTGTTCTATGAGAAACAGTGAAGACTTTTATGCTGACGTGAAAGAAACTAGACAGTAACCAGAATCCATAGGAAGAAATAAAGAGCGATAGGAAAAGTAACTACACAGGTAAATATAAAAGACAGTATAAAAGTATATAATTTTATTTTCCTAATTAAAAAGACAATGTGTAACGCAATAATTATAAAAGCATAGCAACTGGCTTATGATATATAAATACATAATTTGTATGAGAATAACAGCACCACGGGGAAAAGGAACAAGATATACTGAAATCAAATTGATATATACCTGAACAAGATTACTAGGTTGTTTTAAGGTAAAATGTGAATTGTAATTCCCAGAGCAATCATTAAAAAAAAAAAAGATTAGCTGAGAAGTCAAAGAAGTTGAGTTGAGTGTTAACCTTCCAACAAGTATAAAAGGAATTAGAGAGAATAGGGGTATTAATATGGGGTACAGTCATTAGAAGCCTGAACACAGTGTAATCATTAGTGTAAACAAAGCTCTATCTGTGGGTTTACTTATTTATTTATTTTATTTATTTGACAGAGTGACACAGTGACAGAGGGAATGCAAGCAGGGAGTGGGAGAGGGAGAAGCAGGCTTCCCGCCGAGCACGAAACCTGATGTGGGGCTTGATCCCAGGACCCTGGGGCCATGACCTGAGCTGAAGGCAGACGCTTAACGACTGAGCCACCCAGGTGCTCCAACAAAGCTCTATTTGAACCCTCATGCTAACAGATCTGAGGTCAGTATTTTGTTTCCGATGTATGTGGCACTGAATAAATGTCTGATATGTAAGTGAGAACATCTGGAAACGGTTAGTAAACATAACAGGATTTGCTGGCAGATACAGAAGACAGAATTAACAGTATCTCAACTGTTAACCACATTATCCACTAGATGATCAGGATGATGATCCAGGGTTAGCTAACAGAAAGTTTCAATTAACAAACTCTGTCTTTAGAGAATCACAAACAGGAGGGTATCTTGCTGAAAGAATTCTGAGTAGTCTTTGTAGAAGAGGACTCTACTTCGTGTCTCCACCTAACTGAATGCCTGTGCTAGAAGTATTCCCATGGTTTCTATAGCTTTGTATTTCTCAGAGCACTTATCTTCTACATTATGTTATAAATTTATTTATTGTTTATTATCTCCTCACACTAAAATATGAATTCTTTCAGGACATATGTGTTGCCTATTTTTTTTTCACTGCTATATCTTTAACATCTAGAATAGTGTCTGGAGGGGTGCCTGAGTGGTGCAGTTACTTAATCACCAGACTCTTGATTTTGGCTCAGGTCGTGATCTCAGGATCCTGAGACTGAACCCCGAGTTGGGATCTGTGTTCAGCATGGAGTCTGAGTGAGATTCTCTCTCTCCCTCTCCCCCTGCCCATCCTCCCTGCACACAGGCATGCGTACTCTTTCTCTAAAATAAATAAATGTAACTTTAAAAAAATATATATATATATTTAGATATATATAAGATATAAATTATATATATAAACTATATATATTAGATATAAATATATATAGATATATATATTTAGATATATATATTCTAAATATATGTATATTTAGAATAGTGCCTGGAAGATAGTAAGTACACAATAACTATTTTTTTATTTAACTATTTATTTTTAAAGATTTTATTTATTTATTTGTCAGACACACAGAGTGCACAAGCAGGGAGAGTGGCAGGCAGAAGGAGAAGCAGGCTCCCCACTGAGCAAGGGGCCCAATGTGGAACTTGATCCCAGGACTTTGGGATCATGACCTGAGCTGAAGGCAGATGATTAAGTGACTGAGCCTCCCAGGCATTCCACATTAACAACTAATTTTTAAATGAATGAGCTCCAAATCCACATGTCCAATTCACTAAACACCTCCCACCTAGATATCCACAGTCCTCCATTCAACATACACAAAACAATTCATCATCTGCCTCACTCATCCTTATTCCCTCCTCTTCCGGCAGTTTTCTAGCTCACCACTATGCACCGAGTTGTTCAAACCAGAAATCTCATCCTCCACATCGTATGAGTCATTTCCAAAACATACCTCACAGCCAACCCTTTCTTTGTCTTCATTGCCTGAAGACAGGATAGAATCCAAAATATTTTACTGCCTCTCACAGCCCAGCAATTGTGAAGTGTTCCCTAAACTGGGGCCTACGAACTCAGTCTTTGTTCTCCTTCCTCAAGTGAGGCAATCCCTGCAGGAAACTTCCCCGACTGCACCTCCAGATGCTTCTTGCTGTGATGCTCTCTTTTGCGTCCACTGTGATGATGACCGGTCCCCGGTCAGCCTACGTGGCACTGTGCCGCAGTTCTACAGCTTTAAATACAATATATACACTGATGACTTCCAAATTCATATTGCCAGACTGAATCTCTCCTCTGAACTTCAAATTGGTATATCCACAGACTACACATCTTTATTTGGAAATCTAGTAAGTTTCTCAGACATAGTATACTTAACAACATACACTGTTATTAATATGTATTAATATGTTTATATACTAACAGCATATGTATAAACATAACAACAACCACCTCTTGATTCCTCACTCCCTCACTCCTTTTTTTTTTTTTTTTTTTGAGATTTTATTATTTGACAAAGAGAGACACAGGGAGAGAACACAAGCATGCCGGGCAGGGAGCCCAATGCAGGGCTCGACCCAGGACACTGCCACCCAGGCGCCCCCAACTTGTTCTTTTTCCAGTCTCTTCTATTCAGTAGTTAAGGCAATAGATAAGGAAGGCAGGTAGGAAGGCAGGGAGACAAGGAGGGAGGGAGTGAGAGAGGGAGAAAGAAAAGAAGGAAGGAGGGAAGGAAAGAAGGAAGAAAAAGAAAAATGCTGGCAAGTGTGTTAGCTGCTATTTCAGATCATGATTTCAGTAAAGAGGCAACTTAAGTTTTCCAGTTGCTCAGGACAAAAACTTCGGTGTCATGATTGACTCTTTTCTTTCTCTCACAACCACATCTAAATCATCACCAAATTTTACCGCCTCTGCCTCTGTAATATATCCTTAATCTAAACACTTCTCACCACCCAACTCCAAGCTATGGCCACATCTTGCCTCGACTAGTGTGTCAACTCCCTAATCCACCCTCCTTCCACTCAGACTCTTATATTGTGTTGTCCTCAGAGTGGTCTGGGCGATCCTGTGAAGAAGTAAAGCAGATCTGGTCTCCCTATTACATCTGAAATGAACTCCAGATTTCTTACCATGGCCCTTGAGAGTCTACATAACCCAACCCACTTACTCACTCGGAGACTTCACTTCTATCCTCCTGCTCACTCAGTTCCTGCCGCTCTACCCGATTTGCTGTTTCTGTAATTCAACAAGCACATTCTCACCCCAGGGCTTTGCAGGTGCTGTTCAGACAGCTTGGGATGCTCCACTCTCAGAAATTGCATGTTTTGCCCCTTTATTTCATGTGGCAAATTAAATATGACTTGCTCAGAGGGGCCTTGTCCAGACCACCTTGTCTAATATGGCGAACCCCTTTCCATCAGTCCTATCCCTCCACCCTGTCTTATTTCTATTTTTAACTTATTGCTAAGTTAACATATACAAGACCTGAGATAAGACAGATATTTTCTTCTTAACCTTTTAAAGTTTTACCATCAATGCAACTAGAATTGATTTTTGTGTATGGTATTAGATAGAGATCCATTTTTTTTTTATGACTAACAAATGATCTCAGTTTATTACTGAATAATTTATCTTTTCTCCACTGATCTGTAATGCAACCTTTGTCTCGTATCATTTTCCCTATTCACAGGTTTCTCTACCAGCACTCTATACTATCCTATGCATCTATTTTTTGACCCCAGGTCCAAAACCACATTGTCTAATAATCAGTTTTACAGTAAGTCTTTTTTTTTTTAATATTTTATTTATTTGACTTAGAGCAAGCACAAGCAGGGGAACAGCAGGCAGAGGGAGAAGGAGAAGCAGGCTCCCCGATGAGCAGAGAGCCTGACATGGGGCATGATCTCAGGACCCTGGGATCATGACCTGAGCTGAAGAGAGATGTTTAATGGACTGAGCCACCCAGGTACCCCCAGGTTTATAATAAGTCTTGTAATCTGGTAGGACAAGTTTCTCCATCTTATCTTCGGAAGTATGTTGGCTGCTCCACACACATTTTAGAATCAACTTGTCAAATTCCATGAAAAAACAAAACAAAACAACTTACTGGAATTCTGATTAGAATTACATTCAATCTAAAAATCAAACTCGGGAGAACTTTCTTTATAATACTAAGTTTTCCAATCCATGAATATTTTATCTCTACCATGTATTTAGTCTCTTTATTTGGACCATCTTTGTCTTTTAAATAGAGTTTTGGGGGAACACATTCTAATTTCTTTCTATTGTGATTAAGAGTGTATTCCTTTTACCACCTTATGTTCTATTTTTCATTTGTTCCACTTTGCTGATCTTTTCTCCTTTTTTGCCTTCCGCTTTATCAATTTTTTTCTCATTCTCTTTCCCTCATTTCTACTTATTTTTATTCTATTACTATTCTTTAATTATTAGCTCTGAAATGAATATTTTACATTAAGTCTAAATAAAAACTCTTGGAATGCTTTCATTTCAACCCCCTCCCATATTTATATTTATTTGAGTACCTTCCCTTTTATATCCACAAAGATGTTACTGTTTTATTAAGTCAGTCCTTAAGAAGGTTTTCCTTAATATACATGTTCTTTGCTCATCATTCCTCTTTGCATCTCAGACCCTTGTTTCCTAGAAGCATTTTTCCTTCTTCCTAAAGGATATCCTTCAGAAGTTCCTTTGGTGAGGTTCTATGGGAATATGTTCTCTCAGTTCCTTTGTTTGAAAATTTTTTTTTTAATTATATTTAACATACATTTTTACTGAGTACACAATTCTTGGTTGACAGATTCTTTTTTTCTTTTAGCATTTTGAAAATATTGTTCCACTGTCTTCTTATTTCTTATGAATACTTCTTATGAGTATTGGCTCAACTGGTGTATACCCAACAATATCTCAAAAAGTACATATCCTGCTAGGAAAAATGATATATTCTTGGTATACTTGTTTATATCTGTATTTACAACCAGAGTCTATCCTGAACACTCAAAATGAAACAAAGAATGAAAGCTATTAATGATGTGACAGGAAAAAATTTTTGTCTTTTGAAGTCTGTTCAAAAAAAGTTACACTGGGGTGCCTGGGTGGCTCAGTGGTTTAGGCCGCTGCCTTCCGCTCAGGTCATGATCTCAGGATCCTGGATCGAGTCCCACATCCGGCTCTCTGCTCTGCAGGGAGTCTGCTACCCTCTCACTCTCTCTGCCTGCCTCTCTGCCTACCTATGATCTCTCTCTGTCAAATAAATAAATAAAATCTTTAAAAAAAAAAAGTTACATTTAGGAAATGCTTATTTTTAAGCACAATCAACATATAACGTATTACTTAAGGGTAAAGACTTAAAAATGGGACTAGGGGCACAGAAGTGGCTCACTGGGTTAAGTGTCCAATTCTTGATGTCAGCTTGGGTCTTGATCTCAGGGTTGTTGAGTCCAAGCCATGCTAGGCGTGGAGCCTACTTAAAAAAAGAAATGGGCTTAATATCCCCTTTCAAGAAAAAAACCTCCTCCTAGTTAAACATGGTCTTTTTTGTTACCACAAAGAGGCATGAATCAGCTCTTTAAAATAGAGGTGTGGCTCAATGATAAGCAAAAGCACGCTCAAGGAATTATCTTAGTGAATTACAAAGGACATTATTTTCAGGAAAAATAAGATTTCAGAATGATCTTACTTTCAAGATGTTCAGATTAGAATTAATCCTATTATTTCTTCTCTTGAAATAATTGGGACTAGATTTGGGGTTCAGGAAATTAAAGTTTCTTTTTTTTTTTTTTAAGGTTTTATTTATTTGACAGAGAGAGCAAGCACAAGCTGGGGGAGCGACAGGCAGAGGGAGAGGGAGAAGCAGGCTCCCCGCTGGGCAAGAAGCAGATGCTGGACTCAATCCCAGGACCCCAGGATCATGACCTGAGCCAAAGGCAGATGCTTAACCAACTGAGCCACCCAGGCGCCCCTCCTCCAATATTTCCTTAAGAATAAAAATCCTAGGGGCGCCTGGGTGGCTCAGTGGGTTAAAGCCTCTGCTTTCGGCTCAGGTCATGATCCCAGGGTCCTAGGATCGAGCCCCATATCAGGCTCTCTGCTCAGCAGGGAGCCTGCTTCCCTCCTCTCTCTCTCTCTGCCTGCCTCTCTGTCTACTTGTGAGCTCTCTCTGTCAAATAAATAAATAAAATCTTTAAAAAAAAAAAAATCCTGGGGCACCTGGGTGGCTCAGCAGGTTAAAGCCTCTGCATTCGGCTCAGGTCATGATCCCAGGGTCCTGGGATCGAGCCCCGCATCGGGCTCTCTGCTTGGCTGGGAGCCTGCTTCCTCCTCTCTCTCTCTCTGCCTGCCTCTCTGCCTGGTTGTGATCTCTCTCTGTCAGATAAATAAACTATAAAAAAAAAAAAAAAAAAAAGAATTTAAAAAAAAAAAAAAACAAAAAAAACATCTGTTGTCAGTACTTGAAAGTGACACTGAGATCATTCGTTGGGCATTAAATTTTACGACCCACACAAAGTTGCTCAGGATAGGGATCTGCAAAGTCTCTTTAAAGAGAGTAATGGGGTGCCTGGCTGGCTCAGTTGGTGGAGCGTGTGACTCTCGATCTCGGGGTTGTGAGTTCGAGCCCCACACTGGGTGTAGAGATTGCATTAAAAAAAAAAATCCTGTGGGCACCTGGATGGTGCAGTCGGTTGAGCAACTGACTCTCGGTTCCCGCTCAGGTCGTGAACTTGAGGTCGTGGGACTGAGCCCTGAGTTGGGCTCTGTACTTAACAGGGCTTCGTCTCAGGACCCTGAGATCATGACCCGAGCTGACGTTTAACCAACTGCGCCACACAGGCACCCTTAAAGTTTCTATTTAATAGGTGAAGTCTGGTTACATGTATCTAGCCGGTGTTAGAAATCTAGCAAAAATGATATGTCAAAAGATGGACTTAAATAGACTTAAAAAAAAAATTAGTTTCATGTGTGTCTGGATCATAGTGATACCAAGTATAACTATCTCATGAAAGAATACTTAGGGTCATTATTTACAAGAATTTAATGTGGCATAATTGATGTTTAGGAGGTTAACCCTTTTAATCTCTTCTAGTTAAAAGGAAGAAGTTGCTCAACAACTACTCTTTGATATTTTCCTTTCTACTCTGCCCTCCAAAAGCACTAGCACATACCAAAATGTTTTATTTACAAATCCCCTAAAACTTTTATTATTCATCCCTTAACATCAATGCCCTAAAGATGATTAAATGTTCGCTTTTCAACTTCATTCCAATGGTGCCTTTCCTGCAGAGTTAAGAGGGAAGCTTCTGATTGCTACAAAATAAACTTTCATCTTTCTATAAGGACAAAGAGGGGAGAGTTAAAAAACAACAACAACAAAGAAATAAGCCAGACATAAAAGTAGAATAAAGTTTACCAGGGGCTGAGAGGGGAAGGCAATGGGAGTTATTATTTACTGGGTAGAGTTTCAGTTTGGGATGACAGAAAAGTTTTGGAAATGGATAGTAGTGATTGCTGCACAATGTTGTGAATGTTCTTAATGCTACTGAATTGTACACTTAAAAAAGGTTAACATGGTAAATTTTACCACAATTAAAAAAATATTAAGTGTGCAATGATTACCGTAGTTGCAAACAAACAGACTTATTTATCTTACGCCACAGATTGCAAAGATATTTAACAGAATGGTCCTGACTGGCCTGTGGCTACAATGAAAGGAGAAGCCCTCTCCCAGTTACAAAGAGATGGTGTTCCAGAAGCCACTTAGCTCTTACCTAATTTTATATAAGCATTAGGGTATGCAAGAATGTTAGAAAAATTCCCAATCTTATTGGTATCACCAGTAGATAAGAAATAGTGTCGTCTCTTAATACATAAAGCAAAACCACACCCATATCCTGAATCCTAATACTTTCCCTCAGATTTAAACTCAGAGGAAGGAAGAGGAGGCAAAGTTGGGTGTGTGCAAGCAAAAGAGAATGGAAAGAATTCTTCATACCCTGTGACCTGTCCTATACAGTTACTCTCAGTATCTACTGAAAGCGTTATTTATTTTTTTAAAGATTTTATTTATTTATTTGAGAGAGTGAGCAAGCACACAAGCAAGGGGGAGGGGCAGAGAGAGAGGGAGAAGCAGACTCCCTGCTGACGAGGGACCCTGATGCAGGACTTGATCCCAGGACTCTGGGATCATGATGTAAGCTGAAAGCAGATGCTTTTTTTTTTTTTTTTTTTTTTTAAAGATTTTATTTATTTATTTGACAGAGAGAGATACAAGTAGGCAGAGAGGCAGGCAGAGAGAGTGAGAGGGAAGCAGGCTCCCTGCCGAGCAGAGAGCCCGATGCGGGACTCGATCCCAGGACCCCGAGATCATGACCTGAGCCGAAGGCAGCGGCTTAAACCACTGAGCCACCCAGGCGCCCCTGAAAGCAGATGCTTAAACGACTGAACCACCCAGGTGCCCCCAGGTTTATAATAAATCTTGTAATCAGGTAGGACACGTTTCCCCATCTTATCTTCAGAAGTGTGTTGGCTGCTCCACATACATTTTAGAATCTTTAAAAACAACAACAACAACAACAACACTTTTCAGGACACCTGGGTGGCTCAGGGTTAAACAGCTGCCCTCGGTTCAGGACATGATCCCCGGGTTCTGGGATCGAGCCCCACATCGGACTCCTTGTTCAGTCGGGAGGCTACTTCTCCCCTGCCTGCCTGCAGCTCTCCCTGTTTGTGTGTGCTCTCTCTCCTGATCTCTCTGTGTCAAATAAATAAATAAAATCTTAAAAAAAAAAAAAAACTTTTCATCTTAAAAAAAAGAAATTACTGGGGGCACCTGGGTGGCTCAGTGGGTTAAAGCCTCTGCTTTCGGCTCAGGTCATGATCCCAGCGTCCTGGGATCGAGCCCCACGTCAGGCTCTCTGCTCCGTGGAGAGCTTGCTTCCTCCTCTCTCTCTGCCTGCCTCTCTGCTAGTTGTGATTTCTCTCTGTTGAATAAATAAAATATATAAAAAAAAAAAAAAAAAAAGAAATTACTGGATCAGCAAATTATGAATATTTAGCTCCTGATTGGTATTACCAAACTGTTTGCTAACATCAGTATCCTAATTGGCAGTGCCACTAACAGCCTACCGTGCTTGTTCATTCACAACCCACCTTCTTAATAATGGATTTGAATATTTTAAGATAAATGTATGTCCAGCTTAATAGTTCTAAATGCTACATAATTATTGTTTTAACCTTAAATTTTTTTGAGTACAATCGACACATACCCATTTTGTTAGGAAAGTCAAACATATTCCTATGACTGTAAATTTTGTTGTTTTGCTCATATTTATTAAACACTCTACAGTTTACAAAGACCTCTCACATACTTTACCTCATCTCATACCCCTAAAGAAATGGTCATTATTCCTATTCTATAGATGAGGAAACTAAAATTTAAGGAGGTTAGCTGACTTGGATATTCACAGTGACGTGTGATAGAGCTGGAAATAGAACCCAGGTCTTCAGAGTCCAAAGATAGGAAATATATTATATTGAGTAAACAGGTCAGAGCTTTCAGATGGACAAAATCAACACCTGGTGTTTTAAATATAATAGAGAAGTTAAACTGAAAACCAAGGCTGAATCTCAAAGCTGTAGAGTTTCAACCACCTCTTCCCCCAAAAAATCAGACAGGCACTAAACACATTTCCTCTCCTAAAATCCCCTGGAATGTTTTTGGTTGCAAATCATAAAATCTTAGAATTTGAGAGACCAACTAATCCAGGGCACTCTATTCAGAAATGAGAAAACTGAAACACAAGGCTTGTGATCTGCTCAGAGATGGCGAAACCAAAGCCTTTTATGACAATATAGTATGTTTTCTTCTAAGGCCCATACAACAGTATTCGAGAGATTCTGCTTTGCTGAGAATGTAGGAGATAGAACGCGTGGACTAGCAGAAAATTCGTGCCTGACCTCAGCTCACCCTAACTGCTGTTGGGTAGCCCTCTCCCTCATCTTTGTTTGGCTGCCTTACCTTTTCCACCACTGCTGTTCCAAAACTTTTAACACTTTCTGAAGTCCACTAGCCCACTCTCACCTTTTATCGTTCCACAGATAACTTAACCCCTTCCTTCTTAAAGGCAGATAAATAAGAGGTCGCTAGACCTTAACAGACCTTATAAGGCAGAAATTGTGATCCTGAGCTTTGCAGTCAAAATATATCTGGATTCCAGATCTCTTCCATTACTTATATGGTGCCTTTGGGAATGAAGTTAATCTCTCAAAGCCATAATTTCTTCAACTGTCAAAAGGGAATGCTCACCAACTCTACGGAATTTTTGTAAAATTAAATAACACATATAAAAGTGTCAAGGGTGCCTGGCTGGCTCAGTCTGTGAAGAATGTGATTCTTGCTTGATCTTGGGGTCGTGAGTTTGAGCCCTACAATGGGTGTAGAGCTTACTTTAAAAAAAAAAAAAAAGGACCTAGATCAGTGTACAGAGTAAGCGACTGGGGACTACCCCAATTTCAGTTCCCATTTCCATCACTTCCAAACACATCTTCCTCCATCCTTTCTTCATGTTTCCCTTTCAAGGCTCACCTCTCCATGTGGTTTCATTTTTATCTCCTTCCAGGGCTTCTTTATCTCCCTTTTCTCTTGTGCCGATCTTCAGTGTCTGCCTCTCTGCGGGCTCCTTTTCCTTCACCTTCCAACAGGTCAAATCTCTCCCTCTTTTAAAATCAAATCAGGGGCGCCTGGGTGGCTCAGTGGATTAAGCCTCTGCTTTGGGCTCAGGTCATGATCTCAGAGTTCTGGGATTGAGCCCCACTTTCCAGGCTCTCTGCCCAGCAGGGTGCCTGCTTCCCCCTACCTCTCTACCTACTTATGATCTGTCAAATAAATTAATAAAATCTCTTAAAAAATTTTTTTTTAAATCAAATCAAATCAAACAAAAAGGTCCTTAAAATCCAACTCTTCTAGCACTTACTCTAAGTATCTCTCCTAAATGCTCTAACCTACCGGAAAGACAGCAAGCAATTATCTTTCAAAACAGATGAGATTATGTCAATTACCTGCTTTAAAAACCTTTGATGGTTTAACAATTCCTTAATCATGAAGCCTGCACTCCTTAGCAAAACATGTGAATCCTTCTCAACACCTGGCCATCAAACTTTGCTTTCAGCAGCCGCTGTATTCTTCAACTCAACCCCCCCAAGCATTCTATAACCTTCTAAAATTATATGCATGTTTGCGTATGTGCAGTTGTCTGGGTGAAAATCCATTCCTCTTTTCAAATTTCTGAGAGGGGGCATCTGAACCGAAAAATATTAAAAACCAACTGCAAAATCCTCTTAAGCTATACCACACTCCTCACTTTTTTTTTTTTTTTTGAAGATTTTATATATTTGACAGAGATACATCAAGAGAGGGAACACAAGCAGGGGGAGTGGGAGAGGCAGACTCCCTGCTGAGCAAGGAGCCCAGTGAGGGGCTCGATCCCAGGACCCCCGATCATGACCTGAGCCAAAGGACTGAGCTACCCAGCTGCTCCCACACTCCTCACTCTTTCCCAGACACAAACCTTAACACTTTTGCACATCCATTCCTCTGCCAAACTGCTTTCTCAGGCTGATCGAGGTGGTGGTGCCTGAGGGAGTCTGGCTGAAATTAGCTTAATAGTAACAGGTCTACTGGATGAATTCTTGTTCATCCCTCAAGAACAAGCACCAAAATCACTTTTCAGTCCCTTTCCTATATTGTAACACAGCTCTACTGAACACTTAGAACAGTCAGGTGTGGCAATGTTGTAAGCTCTTCAAGGCAGAGGCTCAATACCTTAACATCTTTTTTTTTTAACAGTTGTTTTTTAAGATTATTTATTTATTTATTTGACAGAGAGAGAAAGAGAGAGAGATCACAAGTAGGCAGAGAGGCAGGCAGAGAGCCTGAGCAGAGAGCCTGATGCGGGGCTCCATCTCAGGACTCTGGGATCATGACCTGAACCAAAGGCAGAGGCTTTAACCCACTGAGCCACCCAGGCGCCTCCCCTTAACATCTTTTTTGTACCTACAGAACGTAATCCAGATCCCATCACCCAACAGGCAAAACAGAAATCTGCTGAATAAAAGAACCATTTGTGGCACTGCATTTGTATTCTGGTATTCTCCACAACTACCCCTGCCCACTTTTGTTATTCATTCACTCATTCAATATATATTTATGAAATTCAAAAAAAACACCTGGACTTATGTGCTAAGCAGTAAGGATACAGACTAGGACACAGTCCTTGCCATTAAGACCTTTAACTGTGACAATACAGAACAAATATTAAGGGGCTTATTTGATGAGTGCATAACGGGTTATGGTGGCCCACGTGAAGACATGATTAATGCTCACAGAATGTCTTACAAGGAGACATCATACTCTTTTAGGCCAGAGAATCTACTCACTCTTTATCTCTTTCTTTATAAACAATCTTCTTCCAATGCTCCTTTTCCTTTTCTAAAGGGTATAATGTGACCAAATACCCTACTCCTGAAATAATTCCACAGATAGAGCAGGAATGATTATCTCCGTGTTAAAGATGAGAAAACTAACCTCAAAGAGGTCACGACTCAAGGTTGCACATAAGAGAGGATTTTATTTAGTACTTATTTACTGTCTGACTCCCTCAACCACCACCACCCCTAATCAGTCTATAAGCCCCAAGAAGCAAGACTTTCGTTTTCACTCCTTTGTCCTCAGGGTCTGATTCCTGCATTTCCAGGAATCTAATTCCAGGGTCTAGACCACAGCAGGCTTTCAATAAATATACATTGATTGAATGGATAGATGAATTGATTCCAAAATAAAGTTGACCAAGAGCAAAACACACAAGGGCAAAAATTTCCTTCCCATCATGATGGCTTAGTAAGAGATTTAAAACAGGCTTCTACTAGTTAGAAAGGCTAGACCAATTGTATTGACTCAAGTCCACTGGCATGTTATGTATTTTACCTAAGAAGAATTCAAGTAAAGGGGTGAAGTAAGTTTCTATTTCTGATGTCACATTCATGGCATGTACTGACATAAAGCCAAGATTTAACTGCAGGTTTGAAACTGATTAAAAGTTTTCACAAAAAGCAAACACTAAAGAAAGCATTTTCTTGAGTCTTGACAGTGGCTAGAAAAGTATCTCAATTTCAGTTATTTCTTTGATGTCAGTTCCAGCAGTCAAAACTGGTGTATAGATGTTCTCCAACATATTTGTTTAAAAACCTTTAAGCAAAGATTAGAAAAACTTTTTAGTAATGATTAGACAAAACTACAGCCCAGTAACTCACCACTATTTCACTCCCAGGGCTCCATAAAATTGCCTTGGTCTGAAGCACAAGGCAATCAAAATGTACCATCAAACAAGGTGATGGGACCCAAATTAAATATGATTTATGGTTTAGTATGACATTGTTTATGTTCTAGAAACTCCGGTTCCTTAGAAATGATTTTGCTCTGATTAGGAAGTACTGCCATTATTTTTCTCCAATATTTAAATTTCAATAAATCATAAGCTGTGGGTGGTGGTGTGATGAGTAACTTCAACAGGTATGAAGTAATGTAATGAAAAGAGCACTAGACTGGAGTATAGTTTAGGCTACTATTTCCTATCTAGGTTAATTGTGTGACCTTGGGCAAGTCATTTAACATTTTAGAGGCTGTGAATTTAACATTTATCAGCTGTAAAATTAGAAACACCACCTCACAGAACTGTAGTGAGAAATTACATAATATATATGATGAGCTGTTTTCAAAAAATAACACTAACAGCAATGTCATTTTTTAAAAAAGATTTTATTTATTTATTTGTCAGAGAGAGAAAGAGCAAGTGAATACAAGCTGGGGGAGAGGCAGACACAGGGAGAAGCAGGCTTCCTGCTGAGCAGGGAGCCCACTACAGGGCTGGAACTCATGACCCTGGAATCATGACTTGAGCCTAAGGCAGAAGCCTAACCCCCTGAGCCAACCAGGAGTCCCAGCAATGTCGTGTTTGAACAAATAACAGCCAGTCATTAGCAACTACTGTTCTTAGATTATTTTTAAAACTTCTAGAGCAATTCTGTGGATGCTTCCTCAAAACACGGGTGGGAAAACAACCAATCCCCAGTCATTGCTGGATTAAAAACTGAAGAACAACTGCATTAAAGACCTCCATCCCTGTACAATATTACCAACACAATATGGGATTCCCAGAGTAAATCACTTCCATTATGAGATATCAACATAATAAAGTACAATAGCTTTATCTGCCAATTTGACTAGGAGGGAATTTAACCTATATAATAACCTTGATAATCTTCCCTGTTTCATGTAAAGGGGTCTTAGTTGTCCTAATTTCAGAGACTTGAAATACTAATTACTTTCAAAAAAGGAGTGTCCACACTGGCTTTCAGAAAGCTTTGGCTTATGCTGAATCTAGCAATGCAGTCTTCCAACGGAGCGTATATTAAATTACCACTATCTAACAAAATTTGGTTAAATCCACACACTTCACCAGTTTCAGTACGGGCTACCTCTCCTCCCTCAAACTGGCTGGCTTCATTCCTATTACTTGATGAACTAGTCTCTTTGTTGCTTTTGAGAAGCAACTAGGTTTCTGGTTTCCCTATAATGCGGATCCTTCCATTAATGGACGTTTTCTTCCAACTTTTTGTTTCGCGCAGTGGAAATAAAAGGATTGGCGGGTACGAGGGGCGAGGAACTGGGTGGCTGGACGAAGTCCTGCAACTTTCTTCTGCATGCAATGAATGAAAAGACTGTTTCGTGCCCTATAAATCACTTTCTCTCCTCCGAGATTCAAGTGTGTGAACCGCACTGGTTCTTTGGTTCCCCGATCACAGCCGCAATCTATACGGACACAGCAGCAAATTCGGTCCCTTCCCAGTTTCCCGGGGAGGGAGCTCACTTCTTTTCCACAGGCCCATCCCCCTACCGAGAAAAACGCCTGCAGACTCGTGTCGCGAAGCCGCGCGGGGCTGACGTTTCAGAGTTAGACAATAACCTCGAGGGTTTTCAACAGAAACTCCGTCTGCCGCTGCCTGGCTCCGAGCCTCCGCTCTGCCCAGCCGAGATGCAGAGGTCCGACCGAGGACCGGTTTGAAAAACGGACTTTGACCTGATCCGGTTACCGCAACCGGATCCCCAGGGACCGGTCCCCATTAGGGGCGGCCCGACGGGCTCCACGGAGGAGGCGACTCCACGCACGGGCACAAAGGGGCTGCCCAGACAAAAGAGCCCCGCAAAATCGCGGGGGGCGGAGTGGGCCAGCCGGCGCCGGACGCACTACAGGCGGAGAAACCACGGCGGGACCGTTGTGGGAGGGCGGAGGAGGAGGCGGCGGCCCCGGCCCAACCCGCCCCGCCCCAGCCCGACCCCACCGCGGCTCCGGCCGTTACCCCCGCCCGGACCACCACCTCCTCGCGGAGCCAAAAACACTGCCGGAACCTAGGAGACACCCACAGCCAGACCCCGCGTACTTCTCACTCACTTTCCCTTGTTCCTCGAACTCACCCGGGTGGCCGCCGCCGCCTCCTCAGCCTCCACAGTAGTTTCCCCCGGAAATCCTACCTGGCCCGCCGACCGCCTGGCCGCAGCCAGAGCCTCCGCCCCGGGAGGGGGAGCGGGAGCAGGCCGGACAGTGAGGGGGTAGGAAGTGCCTCCGCGGGGACTCACGGGACTTGTAGTCTTCAGCAAGGGCCAGCTCGGTCGCGGGCGGGACAAGATGGCGGGACCCTCTAGCCCTCCGCTCTCCTGGCCGTCAGTACTCCACGGCGTCTTTGGGCATGCGCCACCCGCTGCCTGCGCCCTGCGGGTGGAAGGACTCGTGCACCTTTCCTAATACCGAGAGGGCAAAGGTCTTTGGACTTGGGACGAATTGAGTATTCGGCTGCAGGCAGTGCCTAAGGAAGGAGCTGATGCTGCAAGTGTGCTGTTTTAGATTAATTGTCCAGTCCCTGTCCGGTCAAATTTCATTTATAATTTCTGCGAAAGGAAAAAACTATTGAGGGCCAGTTTGAAGTACAAAAACTTATAAGTTATTCTCAATTTGTGCATAAAGAAGAAAACCAGGAATCATTCTTGACACCTCCTTCAGTCATTCTACATTCCATATATCTCGGTTACATTCCATTTTCTCCACTACCGTTAGAGGAAGCCACCGTCAGTCGTCTCTACAAGTCTCACTAGTTTCAGGCCTCCCGGCTATCTTCCTCCAAACACCTTCCTTGCTGCTGCCAGAAGATCTTGCTAAATGCCAACCTCATTGTGTCACAGCCCAAATTAGACCTAAGTGTATAACCTAAAGCTGCAAAACTTCTAGAGAAAAATGGGGAAAAAAAAAAAATCTATGTGAGCTGCAAACACATAACCCATGAAAGAAAAAAATACATATTGTAAGTCATAAAAATTTTTAAATTTTGCTCTTAAAACACCCTTATGAAAATGAAAAGCTCCCTATCCGGCTCCTTGCTCAGCGGGGAGACTGCTTCTCCTTCTGCCTGCCAGAGGCTCCCCCTGCTTGTGCTAACAAAATCTTTAAAAAAAAAAAAAAAGATGAAAAGGCAAGTCACACACTGGGACGAAATCCCAACAAAACCTGCATGCAACAAAGGACTAATATCTAGAATTATTTCAGTCCATTAAGACAAAGAACCCGTTTATTTTTTTTTAAGAGATTTTATTTATTTGACAGAGATCACAAGTAGGCAGAGAGGCAGGCAGAAAGAGAGAGAGGGAAGCAGGCTCCCTGCTGAGCAGAGAGCCCTATGAGGGGCCAGGACCCTGAGATGTGACGTGAGCCAAAGGCAGAGGCTTAACCCACTCAGCCATCTAGGCGCCCCCCAAAGAACCCAGTTTAAAAAATGATTTCAACAGACACTTTACCAAAGAAAATAAACCTATGGCAAATAAACACATGAAAGATGTTAGGGAAATGCAAATTAAAACCACAATGAGATAATCTACACACCATGACTTGTACTACCCCCACTGATCAAGTGTTAACAAGGGTGTAGAACAAGAATTCTCATTCACTGTTGGTGGCATTGTAAAACGATACAACCACTTTGGAAAACCGTATTGCAGTTTCTTTAAAAATTAAATATACATGTACCATGTGGGCCAACCATTACACTGTAGGTATTTACCTAAAAAAAAAAAAATGGAAAACATACATCTACATAAAGACTCGAACATGAATGTTCATAGCAACTTTATTTGTAATAGCTAAATACTGGAAACAACTCAAATGTCCTTCAAAAGGTGAATGGATATACAATGGAATATTCTTCAGTTGTTAAAAGGAATGGACTATTGATATGCACAACAACATGATGAATCTTAAAATAATTATGCTGAGTGAAAGAAGCCAGACATAAAGGAGTAAGTTCTGTATGACTCCGTTTGTATAACATCCTAGGAGAAGCAAAGTAGTGACACAGCAGATCTGCAGTTGCCTGGGGACCCAAGAAAGCAGAGGTATGGCCAGCAGACATCATAAAGGGGATAAGGAAACTTTTGGGGGGTGATGGGTATATTATCTTGATCATGGTTATAGTTTCAAGACTGAAAAGTTTTAAATATACCAAAACTCATCAAACTGCACACTTTAAATACATAAAATTCATTGCTCATCAATTATACTTCACAAAACCTGAAAAATAGTATAGTCAAAAAAGTCTTTTAAGGAAAGAAAATCAGTGGCTTCCCAGTACCCTTAGGAAAAAAAAAATTATTGCCATCGAAGTTCTAATTGTGGAATTTCAATACCACCCATGGGGAAGGGGATGGATACGGATGGCAATTATGAAATGCCAGATAACTAATGATGGTGGTAACAGTAGTAGTAATAGCAGTAATAATAAAACTCCTTTTTCTTGAGCATCTAGGAATTTTACATATGCCTTAATTAGGATTCTTCCCAGAAAGCAGAACTAGAGACAAGTACTAGTTGCAGGTAATTTATTTGGAATGTGGTCCCAGGGACTTAGTGTGAGATCCTAGAGTAAAACAGGAAAGATGGAGCCATCCCAAGGGTGCATTACCAATTGAGAGCACTGCAATGAGCACCTTGGGGTAGAACCTACCAAAACCATCTGAGGATTGTCTAGAATGCCTCAGCATGGTCCACCCAAGGACTGCTCTGAGAAGGGTTTATCCATTGGCTTCTATGCCCCATTAATTAGGATTAACCCGGGGGCATCAGCTCCTCTTGCATTCTGAACAGGGTTCTACCAGTGTCCTAGAACCTGGTTTTGGAAAAGCTCCAGGACAGAATGCAGAAAAAAAATGCAAGAAGAATTGAAGCCCTCGCTAAGCTGTTTTCTGCAGCTTCAGCTAGAGTCTAAGGGAAGTCTGAGAGGATGTGGTAAGGCAATAGTGATACCAGACCATCCCTTGCATTGCTCAGATCTGTCCATGTTCTATATTAGATCCAATTTATCATGCTGTCTTCAAGGTGATGGCTGGCAACAATCTTGATGAAAGACTCAATGGCACTCATAATTCTTTGCAAGATGTTATGTTGCCCATATGCCTTTTGTGTCCTATAATATGCTATATGGATGATTTTCATTAATACTAAATGAAAGAAGCCAGACCAAAGGAGCATATACTGTATGATTTCACATATATAAAATAAAACACAGGCAGGGCGCCTGGGTGGCTCAGTGGTTTAAGCCGCTGCCTTCGGCTCGGGTCATGATCTTGGGGTCCTGGGATCGAGTCCCACATCGGGCTCTCTGCTCGGCAGGGAGCCTGCTTCCCTCTCACTCTCTCTGCCTGCCTCTCTGCCTACTTGTGATCTCTCTCTGTCAAATAAATAAATAAAATCTTTAAAAAAAATAATAAAACACAGGCAAAAATATTCTGCTGAGGGGCGCCTGGATGGCTCAGTTGTTAATCAGCTGCCTTCGACCTGGGTCATTATCCCAGGGTCCTGGGATCAAGGCCTGCATCCAGCTCCCTGCTCAGCAGGAAGTCTGCTTCTCCCTCTCCCATTCCCCCTGCTTGCGTTCCCTCTCTCACTGTGTCCCTCTCTGTCAAATAAATGAATAAAATTTTACAAAAATTCTGTTGAATGTCAGGATAGCAGCTCTGCTTCATGGAGGAAGAGCAGTGTCTGGAAGAAGGTAAGGAGGTTTCTGGATGCTGGTAAGATTTTTTTTTTAAGATTTTATTTATTTATTTGAGAGAGATCACAAGTAGGCAGAGAGGCAGGCAGAGGAGGTGGGGGAAGAAAGCTCCCCATTGAGCAGAGAGCTCAATGCAGGGCTCAATCCCACGACCCTGGGATCATGACCTGAGCCAAAGGCAGAGGCTTTTACCCACTGAGCCACCTAGGTGCCCCTGGTAAGATGGTTTTTTGATCTGGATCTGGGTGCTTGGTCCATGGGTATCTTCAATTTGTAAAAATTCATTAATTGGGATACATATACTTTTCTGCATGTGTATTATACTCCCAACATAATTTTTTTAAATGGGAAGTAGCCTGAGCCAAATCTCTTTGTCTTCTGAGAAACCAACTAACGGTAAACACTAGATGTGTCTGGGCGGTTCAGTCAGTTAAGTGTCTGGGTCTTGATCTCTGGGTGGTGACTTTTGCCCTGTGTTGGGTTCCGTGTTGGGTAAAGAACCTATCAAAAAAAAAAAAAAAAAAAAAAGGAAAGTAAACACTATTGCTAACCATTAATATTTCTGGATTTGCAGCTCACGCTCATTAAGAACATGGGCTCTGGCAATAAAAAAACTGTTCTGCCACTCTCTGTGTGCCATTGCCCAAGTTATTTAAACTGGTTAAGATTCAGTTCTCTAGGGCGCCTGGGTGGCTCAGTTGGTTGAGCAGCTTCCTTCGGCTCAGGTCATGATCCCGGACTTCCAGGATCGAGTCCCACATCGGGCTCCCAGCTCCTTGGGGAGTCTGCTTCTCCCTCTGACCTTCTCCTCTCTCATGCTCTCTCTCACTCATTCTCCCTCAAATAAATAAATAAAATCTTAAAAAAAAAAAAGATTCAGTTCTCTCATTGTACAATGGAAAACACAACAGAACCAATTATATAGGTTGGTGTGATAATTAAAGTAACATACATAAAGTGGCCAGCACTGTACCTGATATACATTAACTACTCAGTAAACAATAACTGTTATAGGTAATATTAGTTTTTATCTTTCTATTTTTATTAAGTTTTCAAGTTTTCAGCAATGAACATGGGCACGGGCTGCAGGTGCAAGGATGTTCCTTGTAGTATTGTTTGAAATCTCAAAGAAAAAAACTGGAGACAAGCTAAATATGCATCTACTGGACAATGGGCAAATCAACTGTGATAGAGTCATAATACAGAACAGCACAAAGCAGTCACAGTGAATCAGTTAAAGCTACAGAGATAGATGTGGATAAAAGAAAATGTTGTGGGCGCCTGGGTGGCTCACTGGGTTAAGCAACCACCTTCAGCTCAGGTCATAACACTGGAGTCTTGGGATCAAGTCCCACATCAGGCTCCCTGCTCGGCAGGGAGTCTGATGCCACTGACCTCTCTCCTCTCATGCTCTCTCTCTCTCTCATTCTCTCTCAAATAAATAAAATCTTTAAAAAAAAAGGAGTGGGGGGGAGAAAGAAAGTGTTGAGAGGGGCACCTGGATGGCTCAGTTAGTTAATCATCTGCTTTTGGCTCAGGTCATGATCCTGGGGTCTTGGGATCAAGCCCCACATTGAGCCTCACATCAGGCTCTGCTCAGCAGGGAGACTGCTTCTCCTTTTCTGCCTGCTGCTCCCTCTGCTTGTGCCCTTTCTGTCAAATAAATAATTAAATAAATCTTAAAAAGAAAAGTTAATAGTTTTAGGTTATTTAATTTAAAGGATATATGTGAATAAATACTTTTATATCCATAGTCTATACCTTGAAGAATACATAAGCTTTCCTCTGTGGTGGGAAAATAGTGCAATTGAATAGTGTGTGATAGAGAAACTGATTTCACACTGTATACTCTTTCAGGCTATTGAATTTTTCCTTTAATATAGACTCTACTGTAAAAACACCATTATCAAAAAAGAGAATTTTTTTAAAAAGCCAAGATCTTGGGAAACCTGGCTGGCGCAGTCAGTTGAGCATCCGTCTCTTGATTTCAGCTCTTGCCCTGATCTCAGGGTTGTGGCATCTAGTCCTGTGCTGAGCTCCACATTCTGTGGAGTCTGCTTGAGATTCTCTCTCCCTCTCCCTCTGCCCCTTCCCCCATTCTCACACTCTCGCAAATAAATAAATCAATATTTTTAAAAACCCTAAGATTGGGATACCTGGGTGGCTCAGTCAGTTAGCATCACCCTTGGGCTGATACCATGATCCTAGAGTCCTGGGATTGAGCCCTGTGTCTGGCTCCCGGCTCAGGGGGGAGTCTGCTTCTCCCTCTCTCGCTGCCCCTTGACTCATGCTCTCCCTCTCTCTCTCCCTCAAATAAATTTTTAAAACCCCAAAACCCTAAGATCTCAAAAAGTTTTGGGGAATCACTGAAACCCGGTTCTACCTACCATAGTTTAAAATCACAGGTGATGGTGGTTGGACTGGATGACATCATCACAGTTTCAAATTCCACAGTTTCAAATTCTGAGAACGCTCTCTTCTTTCACAGATGGGAATGACTCTACAAACCTGGCCATTTTCATTGGGCTGAGAACCAAGTCCGATTAACTAGCAAAAATGAATCGGACCAATCAGAGAACAATATGCAAATAAGTGACTGACTGTCCAGAGCTTGATCACTGACTGGAGCTTTGAACTTCGCAGTTCAGAGACCGTTAATGTTGCTGCCACCTGCAGGCCACATTTCTCAACAGCGGGTCCCTGGAAATAAATTAGGGGATTCTTCTCTCAGTTGAGTTTTCTCTGTAGGGCTCTGGATTGGAGAAAGAGTGATATAAATTTCTCCCTTTCCCTTGAAGCTCACTACTCTGCCACAAACCCAAACTTGTTACAGTAGTTCCCAAGAATGGGGACTGTGGCATCAGACTGTCTGCCTTTATGTTGGGTCAGTCAAATACCTCTTCTACCTCAGTTCTCTCATCTATAAAATGGTGATGATAAGAGCTCTTCTGTATAGTTGTGAAGATTGAATCAGATCATGTAAACCGCTTAGCACAATGGCTGGCACAGAGTGAGCAGAAAAAAATATCAATAGTTGTTGTTAGGCAGAGCTTCAGAAGTTTCTCCTATTCTAAACTGACAAATAGTACCTTGACACAAAACAGTGCAGTGGGAAGACCTTTGGCACCTGACTCTACCGCTTCTGGCCTGTGACCTTGCGCAAGTGTTCTCACCTCTCTGAACCTTACTTGACCTCACAGGTGGTTTTGGATATTACATGAAATCATCTATATAAAGCACCAACCACACAGTACTTGGCATAGAGTGGACAGTAAATGGAGTGACAATGGAGTGATGATTAACACAGGATTAGTTACCAAGTATAGGACAAGGTTGAACAGCTCAGACTGCAAACAGGCAGGTCACAGGCAGTCACTAACCGACAGATATTTTGGTCTGGCCCTCAGTGTTTTATAATTTTTAAATTAGTTTCTAGCATTAAAAGCTGAAATTCCACATTTAAGGCCAGATTCTTAACTTCTTTTAAAATGAGAGGGTTTGACAATGTATTATACCAGATCTACAAGGAAGAGGGAATATAACAGGGAAACCTAATTTCTTCCAAAGGAGCCAAATAATGCTCCCTGAAGAAGTAATGTTAAAAGCTGAGACATTACGGTGAAATAGAGGCTAGCCAGATAAAGACAGAGGGGACAATGCTCCAAGCGGAGGGACTGCCATGTCCAAAGGCATTGAATCGGGGAGATTAGTGCCTCCAGGAAACATCAGGAAAGCCCACTGGCTGGAGCACATTGAGCAAGGGGAAGGTGGGGAGAAGATAAGGCTCTAGCAGGCACCTTAAGGATTTTGGACTTCATTGAGAGGACCAGTGTGGCTGGAAGTTGGGAGGTAGCCAGTTGGGGGCTAGATGGTCACAATGGAGAAGGTCAACAGTTAGCAGCTGAAAAAACAGAAAAGTACTAGGGCAGTATAGGGTCTATATCTAGAAAGACTGCGCATACACAGGACAGCCTGTCAGGTGTGGTCTGACAAAGGGCAGACTTTATAAGAATCAAGTTGAGGTGGATACCAGGGGGAATATCTTATGTTCATTTCAACTCTGGAAAAATGGGAAGAATAAAGATTTGGCCAAGGACACATTAAAAACAAGACACAGAGCTAGATTTACAATACCTATCTCTAATTTGTTGCTTTTCTCACTACACTAGTTTTCTCAAGGTGAATAAACTCAGCACCAAAACTATGTTGCTAATAATAATATATCCTATTTATTGAGAGCTTGCTAAATGTTAGGCTCTATGTATATGTGCATTATTAGCTTGTTAGTTCGCTCAGTTAACAAATACAGTCTACCCAAAACATTATATACCAAGGCACTGGGCACACAGGAATAAATGAGACAGATACCATCCTTATCCTATGGGAGTTCACAATCCAGAAAGGAAATGAGTAGCTGAGGAAGTAATTATAGAGGGTAATTGGCAGGTACTTTAGGGAGAGTATAATAGTGAACCCAACCTACCATGGGTGGCAGGAAAGGCTTTCTGGAAGAAGGGACAGCCAAGCTGAAAAAGTAGAAGTAAAACAAGGAAAGAAAAAGAGAATGCATTACCAGGAAAATACTATTCTCCCCATAACCTGATGAGATAGGAGCTATGGTTATTCTCTTTTCACAGATGAGAAAACTGATGTTGTTGGAGATTAAGTAACTGATCCACTAGATAGTGCTAGGGCAAGGGCGTAAGCCTGGATCTGCCTAGACCAAAGCTCATTCTCGTGGCTGTTAAGCTACATATTTCTATTAGCTTGTCCTTTCCTTCCAATGGTCATATGGGTGGAATGGCATGTTAACTGAAGTGTCTGCAATGCAGGAAGTTGAAATCATGGCTTACAAACCATTCGAGCATGTCTGTGTCAGGAGTTGGCTGTCAATTTTGGAATGGCATCTATTTAGTGACACAGCTGTGCACTAATGCCTGAATGGATGTTTAGCTCAACTGGACATGATTCAACAGCTAGTACTGAGTGTCTACTGTGTGCCCGGAAAGGGGCCAGGCACTGTCAGAATGACAGAGATGATGAGTTCCTAAGTTCCTAAGTATGAGGCTAAAGATGGTGTTTATCGCTAGCAAATGAAACAATAACAAAGCCGTAATCCTGGCAGTTAGAAACTGTAGGTAATTTGAAATAGCTACCGGATTCTGAGCATTAACCAGGTGCCAAGCACTACATGATACCTAAATGAAAATGAAAATGATCGTGATCATAACTAAAAACTGGAAGCACATACTGTGTTGAGCAGTTCACACGTATTATCTGATTCTTTCAACCCACGCTTATTCTATAATGTTAGTACATAGGATTAGTGACACTCATTATCAGTATGATAGGTAATATTGCCCATTTTACAGATGAGGAAATGGATGCAGAGATTTTGTCTGAGATGTCAGAGCGAAGAGGTAGAAGAGCTAGAATTCAAACCCAGGTCTGCCTGACTCTAAAATTGGGGCTGGGGGGCGGGGGGATGTTCCTGGGTGGCTCAGTTGGTTAAGCATCTAACTCTTGATCTCAGCTCAGGTCTTGATCTCAGGATCTTGATCTCAGGGTCATGATTTCAACACCCATGCCAGGCTCCTTACAAAAATAAATAAATAAATAAATAAAATAAAACAAAATAAAATAGATATAAATAAAATTTGGACTCTAGCCCATTGCACCATACTATCTCTGCAAAGCTTATAAAAACCCAGAGGAATTTGGTATGATCTGCATGGACAAGCATACATCCAGATAGAGGAAATAAATGTCAGTGCTTTTAAAACTCTCCAGAGAGGGGTGCCTGGGTGACTCAGTTGGTTGAGCCTCTGCCTTCAGCTCAGGTAATGATCTTAGGGTCCTGGGATCCAGCCCCACATTGGGCTCTCTGCTCAGCAGGGAGCCTGTTCCCCCCCCCCCACCTGCCTACCTCTCTGTCAACTTGTGATTTCTGTCAAATAAATAAATAAAATCTTAAAAAAATAAATAAAATAAAGGAAGAGAAAATTATTAAAAAAAAGAAAACCAAAAACCCTCCAGGGAAGTAGAGAAACAGGCAAAAACAACAAAAAACAATAGCAAAGTATCAATTAGTTAGACACTGGTTAATTCCTAAAACAGAGAACCTACCCAAAATATTCATAAACTATTCTTTTTCTGTCATTTAATTCTACTTAAATTTGCCTGTAAATTAAATTTAATTAGAAACTGAAGCTCAGAATTTTTGGTATCAAGATACACTTCCTTTAATTCTTACTTTATATCAATGTAAGAAAGAAAAAAAAAACAACTACTTCACAGAAGTCAGTGTCAAGCAAATAAGTGACCCCATTAAGTATGGGATACAAGCTGCACTTAGCAAACTGGAAGAAAAAAGTCCCCAGCAGGAGGCAGCCATCAGCCCTGAGCCATGTGAACACTCTGTGGTCAGGGAGGTATGTAGCCTTATCCCAGATGTTCAGATATGGCCACAGGAGAAATCTGTGTAGCTAAAGAAGTGTCCAGAATTGGCTCTGTGACACATGGACTGGGAAGATCACTGCTGTGTTTAAACATATGGATATTTGCATTTCCCTCTGCTTATATACCCTCTGTCTCAACATAAAAATGCAAAAAAAAGAAACTAATATTTATCAAGTGCCACTTTGTATATTGTATATTATTGTCTCAACAATTCATTTAGTACTGTAGAAATGAGTTCAGAGAGGTAGAACTTCTATTATAGCAACTATAAAAAGTTACTTATTGTAATTATCTTGTTACTAAATAATAACTATAGCTTCCATTTATTGAGTGCATGCGATGTGCCAGGCACTGTGAAGGGCACTTCTGCACTTCTCATCCATTACTTCATAACCTTGATGACAACCCTATGGTTTAGGCGCTATTACCCGTTTTACAAAAAAAGAAACAGATGTTCAGGAGGTTAAACAACTTCCCAAGGCCACACGGTGAGCAAGCAGTATCTGTTCACGTGTCTGTCTCCCCACCAATCACTGTAAATTTCTTGAGAGCAAGCACTATGTCTTATCCATCTCTTATTCCTAGTCTCTAACACTGCCTGACATGGAGTAGGCAGAATCCAGTAAACATTTTCAACAAATGAAAAAGAAACAGTTTCCCAAGATAAGTGGTAGAGCCATCATTGGGATTTACACCTTCTGTTTTCAAGTCTAGTGTGCTTTCCATCATTAAATCCTGATTAATCACTCACATGCTTCTTTTACTCTGGAAATTTCTATTAGACACTTTCCATGTGAGTATGATAGAGCAATTCCACTTCTCAGTCTTTATCTTAAAGAAATACAAGCACATGTGTTTAAGGATGTATTACTAGGGTATGAATTGCTGGCATTTCAGAAAAAAATTGAAAAATAAATGTCCATCAATGGAAATATGATTAAATGGCATATCTATTCTACAGAATAGTGTACAACTTTAAAAAAAAGAGTAAAGGCAGACAGAGAAGGACAAATACCATATGATTTCACTCATGTGGAATTTAAGGAACAAAACAAGCAAAGGAGGGGAAAAAAAAAGAGAGAGAAAGGTAAATCAAGATACAGACTCTTGGGGCACCTGGCTGGCTCTGTCAGAAGAGAGTGTGATTCTTGATCTTGGGGTGGTGAGTCTGAGCCCCACGTTGGGTGTGGAGATTACTAAAAAAAAAAAAAAAAATCCCCAAAAACAAAAACCAAAAAACCAGACTCTTAACTATTGAGAACAAACTGATCATTACCAGAGGGGAGGGGGGAATGTGTGAAATAAGTAACAGGGATTAAGGAGTCCACTTGTCATGATGAGAACCAGGTGATGTACGGAAGTGTTGAATCACTATGTGCACACCTGAAACTTATATAACACTGTGTGTTCACTAACTGGAAATAAAAAAAAATAAAAATAAAATAGAGTAAGGTAGACTTCTGATGGAGAAGAATGAATGTAAGATTGTATTAAGTAGAATAAACAGGTTTCAGAATGTTAAGTATAGCTTAGTGTGCATAACAATAATACTGGCTTCAATATTTGTTATGTACCTTGTTTCAGGCACTCTCCGAAGTGCATTACACAGATTCCCATATTTCACTGAAACTAAGATATTGTTTATCGAATGCTTATAATTACTTGGACCTGTGCTAAACATTCTGATTTCAAAGATAAAGTCAATGACTAGAACTTCTCATAGATCTAATTTTCCTCTCTATCCCCTCCCCTCCCAATTCCACTAAAACTTCAGTAAAGGATTGCATTAAAGCATAAAAAAATAGGTGAGGGGACAATAAATACAACAGAATTTTGGATGTGGAAAAGCAGATAAATGAGGGTTCTGGCAGACCCAACAATGCTGAATCCTGGGCCAGGTGGGCTCAGTTGGAAGACCATGTGACTCTAGATTTTGGGGCTATGAGTTCGAGCCCCACATTGGGTGTAGAAATTACTTAAAATCTTAAAAAAAAAGTAATAATATAAAATAATAAAAATTTTAAAAAGAAAATTAGAGCACCGGCCAAGGAAGTGCAATAGCTGAATAAAAGTTCCATAGGAAAGATTATTTTAAAAAGAGTTGAGGAAATCATAAAATCATTTGAGAACATTTCCTATAAGTTATCCAGATTATCCACTGTGTGCCCAGCACAATGAATGAGAATAGACCCACATTAAGACTCACCACTATGAAATACAAGAACTCCGTAAATAAAGACAAGATTCTATAAGCTTCTACAGAAAAAGAAAATTGGTCCCATATAGATCAGGGGTCAGAATGGCTTTGGCTTTTCTTTTTTTTTTTTTTTTTTAAGATTTTATTTATTTATTTGACAGACAGAGATCACAAGCAGGCAAAGAGACAGGTAGAGAGAGAGGCCGAGAGAGAGAAGGGAGGAAGCAGGCTCCCTGCTGAGCAGAGAGCCTGATGCGGGGCTCGATCCCAGGACCCTGAGATCATGACCTGAGCTGAAGGCAGAGGCTTTAACCCACTGAGCCACCCAGGTGCCCCGGCTTTGGCTTTTCGACAGCAACATGGAAGTAGAAACAAAGGGAGGAATGTCTTCAAAATTCTGAAAGATGATTTTCATCCCAGGATACTATATCTGGTTAAACCATAGACACCATCATTAAAACACGCGGATAAAGATATAATCAAATACATGAGGGGTTAAAATTTTTACCTCTTTTTATTTTTTTTTAAAGATTTTATTTATTTATTTATTTGACAGACAGAGATCACAAGCAGGCAGAGAGGCAGGCAGAGAGAGAGAGGAAGCAGGCTCCCTGCTGAGCAGAGAGCCTGACTTGGGCCGATCCCAGGACCCTGAGATCCTGACCTGAGCCGAAGGCAGAGGCTTTAACCCACTGAGCCACCCAGGCGCCCCTACCTCTTTTTAAAAATGTATTTATTTTAGTAATCTCTGCACCCAACATGGGGCTCAAACCCATGACCCCAAGATCAACAGTCAGCCAGGCATCCCTAAAATTTTTACCTCTAATGCATCCTTTCATGAGAAGCTACTGGCAGATATAGTCCACCAAAACTAGACGTCCAACAAATATAAAGTTATGGGATTTAGCACACAGGAGAGCCAACACGGGAGAGAAGCAAAGGGAATTCCAAGAAGCAGGAAGGAACATTCTAGGATGACAACTGTGCTCCAGATGTAGAGGGCTACCTATCCAGATGGGAGCACTCTAACTCAAGAGAGACATACTGAAGACATTTGCATTCAAGAACTCTCAAAGTTGAAAGCATAGAGCCCAGGTGAGCGTGGCTCTGATTCTTACCTTCATTCAGCTTGTCTGGAGCAGATGGTGATGAAGATCATATGCTCCCCAAACTGGGTAATAATGTAAGTGAAAAAGGGATAGTAATACCATAGCTTTGGGGCTAAAGATGCTGCTTCCAGCCTCTGGCCACGCCAGTGTCCTCCTGACCCCAGAATCATCCTGAAGAGCCAGTTCCTGAAAGGGAATGGGCTTCCTGACATCGATCATCAGAGTACACAGACAGGAAACAGAGAGTCCAAAGGAACTGGGCCTAGTTTAAGTTACTGTAGAGATGGAGGGAGTCACCTTTCTAGGCCTTCCTCTCTTGAGTTACTCTTCACAGTTGCATCTGAAGGTCCTTAAAGGTCCTCTGGGATAAGAATTAACAATTAAATAGAATTAAATATCCCCTGTGCCACGTGGAGGGATGATCAGAGGTGGGCAGGGAGACCTTCCTGTAGGAACCACCAACAGCAGATGACAGAGCTGTATATTGTAAACCAGATTATCTAGATTCTTCTGTTACTTGATATCACTGGCAGGAAAAGAGAGGAGGGGAGGAGGGAAACATTATAGAAGAAAAGGAAACTTAGAGATATAAAAACCGAATGTAACATGTTGACCTCTTTTGGATCCTGACCCAAATGAACCAATCATAAAATGACATTTTTGAGACACTTAGGGAAATGTGAATAATAACTGAGTATCATGTGATATTAACTGGTGTTAATTCTGTTAGATATAATAATGGGATGCTTTTGTTTAAATATTAAGTTAGAGATGCATACTAAAATATTTAAGCAAGGAATGGCATGCTATCTGGGATTAGTTTTAATATTCTCCAGGAGGGTGCCTGGGTGGTTCAGTTGGTTAAGCACCCGCCTCTTGGATTGGGCTCAGGTCATGATCTCAGGGTGGTGAGATGGAGCCCGGCGTCCAGTTCTGCACTGGGCATGGAGCCTGCTTAAGATTCTCTGTCTCCCTCTCCCTCTGTCCCTCCCCAGCCACTCATGTGTGCTCACTCTCTCTCTCTCTCTCTCTCTCTCTCACAAGAATAAAAAGTGTTGGGGGGACAGAGAGATGAAATAACATTGGTGAAGTTTTGGTAATTGCTGAAGCTGGGTGATTGGTAAATGGGGGTTTACTATACACCTCTTTCTTTTTTGGGGTATGTTTGTAAGTTTCCATGATATAATGTTCAAAAACGGGAACACGATCAGTGCAGGAAATTCATGAATACAGATAAGCAAAATGGAAAAAAATATTATGCATAATCCTACCATCCATTAACATTTTGTAGCTCTTTCCACTGTATATACACACACATGTATATATGTATTTTAAAATTGGGATCATACCTGATGTATTTAATATTCTTGTTTGCTACTTTATGTATCATGAATGTTTCCCCATGGATTGCATTTTCTACAATAGCATTCTACGTACACAGGTTTATTCTACAGAGTTGTATAGTATTCTATAATATAATTGTCTTCTACTATTACTGTACAATATATTGGTTCTTTTGAGGTGTTACTTGAAATTATGAATAACACAGCAAAGGGTACCAGCCTTAATAGTTTTTCTGGAAAATTTTCCCAAAAGAGGAATGGTTGGGTCAGATCTTAGTTTACCTGTACAAATTAAAGGTGGAGGACTCACTGTCCTCTCAACCACCTCGTGCTTTCATTCATTCCTATTCTTCAACTACTTCATTTTTGAAATTGTACTCATCTTTATTTTTTTAAGATTTATTTATTTGAGAGAGAGTGAGAGCATGGGGGAATGGGGGTAAGGGAGGGGCAAAAAGAGAAGCAGACTCCCCGTTGAGTGTTGAGCCTTACAAGGCCCCCATCCCCAGACTCCGAGATCATGACCTGAGCCGAAGGCAGACGCTTAACCCACTGAACCACCAGGCAGCCACTGAAGTTGTACTCATCTTTCTAACCTTCTAACCCTGAAGTTCTTACGAGCTATGTCCTCACTTCTCTAATTAGATTGCCAGTTCCTAGAAAGCATTAAAGAGGGGTCCAATTTTGCTTCCATCTGTAAGAGCTAATTTCCAAATGCCTGAAAATGATTTGCAGTTTTAGTGAATAGGGTTGCCAGGAACAGTGGCACAGACAAGGAGTACCCATTACACTTACCTGTTCCTACTTTGGCCACCAATGTCGCTGCCCAGGGAGGCTCTTTGGGTTCTTTGCCTGGGTTGGGGCTTCACCAACACTGATGTCCTTGCCAGTTTGTGTCCACCTCAGAATAACAGAGCAATTCTTCAAGATCCACATTGTAACAAAGTGCAGTATATTTCAAAAAAGGGTGCTAGAGACCCTTCCACCTTTTCACATTCTGTCACCTGGGCCTCATAGCAGCTCTGTTTGAGACTTGAAATAAAACAGGAAAACAGTTTGGTTTATTATTTTTTTTAATATTTTATGTATTTGACAGAGTGAGAGAAAGAGCACAAGCAGGGGGAGGGGTAGGCAGAGGGAGAAGCAGGCTCCCCGCTGAGCAGGGAGCCCCATGGGGGCTCAGTCCCAGGACTCAATCCCAGGACCCTGGGATCCTGACCTGAGTCGAAGGCAGATGCTCAACCTACTGAGCCACCCTAGTGCCCCAGAAAACAGTTTTAATTTGCAGTCCCTTATTCTATAGGACTCAGACATAGGCAGGTCCTCAAGGCTAGGGAGAGGGACATTAGACTGTCTTCCCTCTGAAAGCTTTTCTGTTCCTCCCCATCAGTATAAGGTCACCAAATAAACTCATGCAAATGGTAGAAGCCCTACTGAGCAGCTGTTGAGTCTTAAGATATGTCTGAAGGCAAGTTTGGTTAAAATCCAGTTCCGCCTCTCACAGCTGTGACCTTAGCCATGTTTCTCTGAGAGCCTCATTTTTCTCACCAGTAAAATGAAGACAATAATATCTATCTTGAAATATTGTTTTTAGCACAGTGCCTACAACATAGTAAGTGCTTCATAAATGGGAGTGATGATTATTACCTGTAGACCACCTACCTTTTCAGGTACATCTAATAAAGACTGACTTTCGGAAGTGGGCCCAATCTCTGGTCGGTCTGGGACCCACAACAGTATTTTGAGTGATTCCTTAAACACAGGACACACCTGGTGCCGACAAATGAATATTATTTACTTCAAGGTTGTCATCACCTTGGAGACAGCGTGCTTATGCCCAGGAGGGTTCCACTCTCTAAACCATTACTGGGATGCCCAATTCAGAAATAACTTCAGGGCCTATGACACAGGCTTGCTGGCAGCAAATCATCTTTTTTTGTTGTTTTTTTTTTGAGTGAGAGGGAGTGAGTGGTGAGGGGGTGTGTACAAAGGGAGAGGGAGAGAAAGAATCCTAAGCAGGCTCCATGCCCAAGTGCCCAGCACAGAGCCCAATGTGGGGCTTGATCCCATAATCTTGTGATAATGACCCGAGATGAAATCAAAAGTCGGAGGCTTAACTGACTGACCCACCAAGGTGCCCTGCAAATCTTCATCTTCCATAAAGACAAATTCCAGATTTGAAGTAATCAGAAGTGGGGTGCCTGGGTGGCTCAGTTGGTTAAGCATCTGCCTTCAGCTCAAGTCATGATCCTAGGGTCCTGCGACTGAGTCCCGAGTCGGGCTCCTTGCTCAGTGGGAAGCCTGCTTCTCCCTCTACCTGTTGTTTCCCCTGCTCTCTGTCAAATAAATAAGTTTTTAAAAAGTTTATTATTATTATTATATAAAGTTGTTTATTATTATTATTATCACCATTATTATTATTATTATCATTATTATATATGTAGCTTTTCCCATGTGTTCTCTTATTCTCTCAGCCTAGATTATCAGAAGTGGTACTGTTGAAATAAATATTTTTTAAAAAAGGGGGCATGCCTGGGTGCCTCAGTCAGTTGGGCATCCAACTCTTGATTTCAGCTCAACTCATGATCTCAGAGTCATGAGATCAAGCCCTGCAAGGGGCTCTGAGCTGAGCATGGAGCTTTCTTAATTTTCTCTCACCCATGAGATCATAACTTGAGCCGAAATCAAGAGTCAGATGCTTAATCAACTGAGCAATCCAAGTGCCCAGAAGATCTGATGATTCTTAATATTTACTTCCAAATTGCTTTCCAGTAGGCTTTTACTAATTTATAATGCCACTAGAAACACTTGAATAATACCCATTTCACTACATCTTTAAAAAGCACTTAGTATTAAAAAAAAAACACCTGAAAAGCACTTAGTATCACAATTTTAATAAATTAGGAGGAAAAATATTCCATCCAAACCAATTTTGAGGTCAATTGGTTTGACTTCTCCATCCCCCCCAAAAATCCAAAAAATTATACGAATAGCAAAAATTTGTTAATAAGTGTGTGACTTCTCAAAATAAGTACTTTGAAGGGAGCCATTTATTTAGATGTTTATCTTGATATATTTGTGTTTTTTTTTTAATTAATCTCATCACTTCACATTCACACCTCCAAGGAAAACATAGACATGATTTTAGTCAACCTGACAGAATGCCAGTGTGATGACTCATATCCTGTTCACCTCTAGAGTTCAGTGTTGGTTCTACATTGCTGGGCCCCACTTTGCTAAGGACTTGCTACTGCCTAAGGGCATTCTGGATGCTGGGTCCATCTCTCCTCTAAGAAAAGGGGAGATCATCTTTTAAAGTGAAAGAAGACTAACCCCCTTTCATACTCTTATACCAGCCATACCAGCTAAGCAGAAGGGCAAAGACAGGGTGGAAAATTCTTGTCACCTGACTCCCCTACTAAAGAAATTGATCTTTTTTTTTTTAAGATTTTATTTATTTATTTGGGGGGGGGAGCAGGGGGAGGAACAGAGGGAGAGGGACAAGTAGACTCTCTGCTGAGCTCAGAGCCTGTTATGGGGTTTGATCCCACAACTCTGAGATCATGACATGAACTAAGACCAAGAGTTGGAGGCTCAACCGACTAAGCTACCCAGGCACCCTATGTTTTGTTTTGGTTTTAATTATTGTTTTTAAATTACACAAGCCATATATATTTATTGTAAAAAAATAAAAAAGCAAAAACAGCTATAAAATGTACCATTATTTCCAACACCAAGAAGTTGCTCATAACATTTTGAAGCATGTACTTTCATACCTTTTCCCTTATGTATGTTTTGTAAGTAATAGCATATCATACACATTGTTTTTAAACTTTTTCCTCACATAATAATAATTATAGGTTATATCTATAAATGGGACAGGTACAATTCCAAATATTCTTATGCATAACTCATTAATCCTTATGATAACTATAAGGAAGTCAATATTAATATTCCCACTTACTGATAAGGAGACTGAGGCAGAGAAGTTAAGTAATTTGCTTAAAGTCACAAGTTAATAAGTATCTGGAATATTTTTCCATGTCATTAAACTCATTACTACAATTTCTTTTGCATGACTGCAAGATATCTCATTTGTGAATAAAGTATCATTTATCGCATCTCCTTTTATGAGACGTCTAGCTTATTTCCATTTTTTAGGCTATACACATCACTAAGATGACCAGATTTAATAATTTTTTAAAAGATTATTTATTTATTTGACAGAGCGAGAGACAGAAAAATAGGGAACACAAGCAGGGGGAGTGGGAGAGGGAGAAGTCCTCCTGCTGAGTGGGGAGCCTGATGTGGGGCTTGATCCCAGGAACCCAGGATCATGACCTGAGCTGAAGGCAGACGCTTAATGACTGAGTCACTCAGGTACCCCTAAGATGACCAGCTTTAAACTACACCTTTGTGCACATCCCTAGTTATTTTCTTAGGCTAAATGCCCTCAGGAACAGTTGCATCAATTCTTATTTCCTCCAAAAAGATGCTCCTTTCTCTATGTTCTCCGTGACATTGAATGTTGTAAATTTTACCACAAAAGTGGTAGCAGTTTTAAAATACATTTTACCAGTTCTGAGAAATAAGTTCAAGTACTAACACATGATGATTTCTCTAGAGTGAAAAAGGCCAGGGTCTAACACCTCCCCCTTTCTATAACCTTCTCCTGTTTTTTACAGATGCTAAACCTTATGGCTTACACACCAAGTAATCTCAGAGGAATGAGGAGTGTTAACCTGGGACAAACCAGCTTACAGAGGCAAGATTCTTGTGACATACAGCTCAGCATTCACTAATTCACTCCCTCATTTATTCAATAAATATTTGAAAGGTCATTATATGAGTAGTACTAAGCTAGGCAAGGGTCATGGGGTTCACAGAAATAAAATAGAACATTGCTAAATAAAACCCTTAGCTCATTACTTGATACTTATTAACTGATCAAGAAATCAATATTTATGCCAGGCACCATGCTAAATTCTCAGCGAGTGGGTTATTTCATTTAATCCCTACAACAACCTCTAGGAACTAGGTTCTTTTATCATTCCCATTTTGCAGATAAGAAAACTAAGGCCTAGAGAGGTCTACCCAGCTTGAGCAAATACTTATGCTGGAATTCACATCTAAACTCAAGACTCTAGAGTTTTAACCGTTATGTTATACTATAAAATCCAGTTCTTCCCTGTAAGAAGCATACAGTCGTGTTAATAATACTGAAACTGAAAACAGCTAACAAGTATTAAGCACTCATATGCCAAACACTTCATTATGTCTTTATGCATACTGATCATTTAATTCATATGACAATTCTATGAGGAATCCTTCCTTCTATGAATCCTGTTTTACAGATAAGAAAATAGACATTCTGAGAGTTTAACTAACTTGGCTAAGACACTATTAAATGGTAGCACCAGAAGCCAAGATACATAAAGAATTACTATAGGGAGGGGCACCTGGGTGGCTCAGTGGGTTAAAGCCTCTGCCTTCAGCTCAGGTCATGATCTCAGGGTCCTGGGATGGAGCCCTGCATCGGGCTCTCTGCTCCGCAGGGAGCCTGCTTCCCCCTCTCTCTCTCTCTGCCTGCCTCTCTGCCTACTTGTGATCTCTCTCTCTGTCAAGTAAATAAATAAAAATCTTAAAAAAAAAAAAAAGAATTACTATAAGGAGAACATCATGAATTGTGAAACAAGTGATGCTACTTAGTTGCCATCAAACGTCAGAAGTCAGAGGAAAGAGACTTTGTGACCTTCTTGTGGTCCAGGACAGAAAGGGAAAATCCTGGCTGCCGTCAGACCCTGTGTCGAAAGCCTTTACGCAGGTTAGTTCACCGGATCTTCTACGTGATGAAGGTAATCTCAGTTTGACAGATGAGGAAATAGATCTCGGGGGTGGCGCAATACGTGCAAGGTCACATAGCTAGTGAATGGCATGGCTAGAATTGGAACCTAGCTGTCACTCTAGCCTGAGCCCTTACCCACTCTCTTACATGCTTTCCATTGTTTGATCCTGTTTGTTTGTTTGTTTGTTTAAAGATTTTATTTATTTATTTATTTGACAGACAGAGATCACAAGCAGGCAGAGAGGCAGACAGAGAGAGAGGAGGAAGCAGGCTCCCTGCGGAGCAGAGAGCCTGATACAGGGCTTGATCCCAGGACCCTGAGATCATGACCTGAGCCGAAGGCAGAGGCTTTAACCCACTGAGACACCCAGTTTGTTTTGATCCCGCTTTTTGATTGTGCAGGAGGCACATAGGCAGAGAAGAGTGGGAAAGGCAAAGAGGAAAGGGTATTAAGAAAGATAATACAGGGGTGCCTGGGTGGCTCAGTGGGTCTGCCTTTGGCTCAGGTCATGATCTCAGGGTCCTGGGATCAAGCCCCACATTGGGCTCTCTGCTCAGTGGGGAGCCTGCTTCCCACCCCCCGCCTGCCTCTCTGCCTACTTATGACCTCTAATTAATGAATAAAATCTAAAAAAAAAAAAAAAGAAGAAAGATAATACATATTCAAGAGTGTTAAGGTATATCTAAGGAAAAGGAAGCAGACCTGCTTGGTCATTCATCTGGGGAAGCAGATCTTTGTTCATATAACTTTTATGACTATACAAACTGTATAAATGTCTGTTTCTACCATTATACTGGGAGCTATTAAAGACAGGGACTGTATCATAGCCATTGTTGTAACACAGCATCTAGCATAGCGCTTAGCTTGTAGTTCAAGCAGAGAGGTTGGAAAAACAGGGAGTGGTCACTGCATAGATCTCTGCATGACAATTAAGGTAGTCCACAATTCAAATATCCTAAACAAAATAATAGGTACTCAAATCCAACAGGGTATTTAAAAGATAATATCATGATGCTTTGGAGTGATCCCAGGAATACAAGGATGGCCCAATAGCAGAAAGTCTGTCAATATAATTCATCACATGGACAGACCAAAGGGTAAAAATCATGTAATTTTTCATCATACTTAACAGAGACATTTGGTGCAATAGCATTAAAAACAGGACAATGGGGCATCTGGGTGGCTCGGGTGGCTGAGTGACTGCCTTTGGCTCAGGTCATGATCCTGGAGTCCCGGGATCGATTCCTGCATGGGGCTCCCAGCTCCACGGGGATCCTGCTTCTCCCTCTGACTTTCTCCCCTTTCATGCTCTTTCTCACTGTCTCTCTCTCAAATAAATAAATAAAATCTTAAAAAAATAATAAAATTAGGATGATGTAGTGCCTGCTCCTTATGACCACTAGTGTTGGCTAGAGTACTGAAGAGTCTGGCCAATTCTTTTAGACAAGAAAAAAGTGAAAGAGGTATGTACTCTTTCTGCTTGCCACCCTTGCCAATGATATGACAGTCTGTATGAAAAACTCAAGAATATCAGCAAGCAAACTATCAAAACTATAAAAGACTTATCTTAAAAAAAAATCAGGGTGCCTGGGTGGCTCAATTGGTTGGGCGACTGCCTTTGGCTCATCATGATCCTGGAGTCCCGGGAACAAATCCCACATCAGGCTCCCTGCCCGGGAGGGAGTCTGCTTCTCTTGCTGATCTCTCTCCTCTCATGCTCTCTCTCTCTCTCTAATAAATAAATAGGAAAGATATTTTTAAAAAAATCAATAGTTTTCTTTTATAACAGGAGTATTTGCCTTAAAAATATAATAAATAGATAACATGATCTATAATAGCAAATAAGCTAGTCGGTGGAGAGGATCAGCAAACTTTTTCTGTAAAGAGCCAGATAGCAAATAGTTTCTGCTTTACGGGCTGTGTGATCTCTGTGGTGGTCACTCAGTTCTGTCATTGTAGTACAAAAGCAGTCACAGACAACATTTAAATCAATGTGGATATTCCAATAAAACTTTATTTACAAAACCAGACAGCAAGCTGACCTGCACAGGTGTAGTTTGCTGACTCTTGGTCTATGGAAATTGGCCTAAAAGCAATGCCCAAAATGTTTACTAAAACTTTTCTTCAGGGGTGCCTGGGTGGCACAGTAGGTTGGGCATCTGACTTTTGGTTTTCGCTTGGATTATGGTCTCAGAGTCTTGGGGGTATGGGATCGAGCCCCATGTGGGGCTCTGCAGTCAGTGTGGAGTCTGCCTGTGGCTCTTGCTCCCTCTGCCTCTCCCCTCCTCTGGCTCTCCCCCCTGCTCTCTCTCTCTCTCAAATAAATAAATCTTAAAAAAATTTTTTTTTCAACTCTATTCAGAGACATGAAAACCTGAATAAATGTCATAATTGGGAAAACCTTAGCAGCCTAAAGATTTTATTCATTTGTTTAACAAATATTCAGAGTGACTACCAAAGGTCAGACATTGTTTTGAGTGCTAGGGACACAGCAGAAAACAAAACAAAGCACTTTTCCTCATGAATCTTACATTCTAGAAGAGAAGCAGTAAGTAAATAATCTGAAGTTGGATAGTAATAAATGCTATGAAAAAATTAAATAAGACAGAGAGTGAGGGTGAGCTACGGTGCTACTTAGGATGGTCAGGGAAGTCTTCTCTGACATTTTAGCAGAGACCTAAAAGAGGTGAAGGAAACCTGCCACAGTGAATTATGGGGAGGGTTTCATGCAAAGACGTCAGTTGTCCCCTAAATTAATCTATATATATTCAATGAAACCTCAATAAAAATTCTAGTAGTAATGGTGAGAAATGGAAACTTATTCTGAAATGAGTATGAAAGAAATAAAAATAAAAATGATACAATAAAAAAATAAAGTGAATATGATAGAATAAAGATCTATGAAAGCTAAGTCTGTTTTGATAGGGAAATAAAAGTCAGGCTACCTGCCCTACTGGTAGAACTGGCCCTACAACAAAGCCTCAGTAATAAAAACATTGTGTTGCTGACACTGAAATGAAGAAAAAGACCAATGGAATAGAATGGAGAGTTTAGAAAGAAAGTATAGACATGGGAACTTATTATATGATAAAGGTGGCTCACAAAGCATTAGAAAGACTATTTTTCAATGGTGATAGAAAAACGAATTCACTCTATGGAGGAAAAAAATCTGGATTTTCACTTGAAATTATGTTAAAGGTGGATTCTGATGAAAGACTTGAGTGTCAGAAATTTAAACTATAGGGGCGCCTGGGTGGCTCAGTGGGTTAAAGCCTCTGCCTTTGGCTCAGGTCATGATCCCAGGGTCCTGGGATTGAGCCCCGCATCGGGCTCTCTGCTCAGCAGGGAGCCTGCTTCCTCCTCTCTCTCTCTGCCTGCCTCTCTGCCTACTTGTGATCTCTGTCTGTCAAATAAATAAATAAAATCTTTAAAAAAAAAAGAAATTTAAACTATAAAGCTAAAAAGGAAAAACTGTTACCTCTGGGTAAATAAAGACTTCCTAAACGAGATTCCAAATCATAAGGTCAAAATTTAGGGCTTATGCTTAACTAACAATATCACATCACAGACAAAGTTAACAGGAAGGTGACAGACTGGGAGAAGGAACTGTGATGTTTAAAACAAACATGGAATGTCTAGAATATACACGTAATTTCTACCAACCAGTAAGAGAGGAAACCAAATAGAAAAACAGGCAAAGGATATAGGTACCTTAGTTTCACAGTACGATTCACATTGTATAGACTAAGAAGTCTATACAAGGTCATATATAAAAGGCATATTTATTTATTTAAAAATTTTTTTAAAGTATTTATTTATTTTAAAGATTTTATTTATTTATTTGACAGAGATCACAAGTAGGCAGACAGGCAGGCAGAGAGAGAGAGAGAGAGAGAGGAGGAATCAGGCTCCCTGCAGAGCAGAGAGCCTGATTCGGGGCTCGATCCCAGGACCCTGGGATCATGACCTGAGCTGAAGGCAGAGGCTTTAACCCACTGAGCCACCCAGGCACCCCTAAATTTTTTATTTTTTTATTAACATATAATGTATTATTAGCCCCAGGGGTACAGATCTGTGAATCGCCAGGTTTATACACTTCACAGCACTCACCATAGCACACACCTTCCCCAATGTCCATAACCCCACCACCTCCTCCCCCGGCAACCCTCAGTTTGTTGTTGTGAGATTAAGAGTCTTTTATGGTTTGTCTCCCTCTAGATCCCATCTTGTTTCATTTATTCTTTTCCTACTCCCCAAACCCCCCACGTTGCCTCTCAACTTCCTCGTATCAGGGAGATCATATGATAATTGCCTTTCTCTGATTGACTTATTTTGCTCAGCATAATACCCTCTAGTTCCATTCACGTTGCCGCAAATGGTAAGATTTCATTTCTTTTGATGGCTGCATAGTATTCCATTGTATATATATACCACATCTTCTTTATCCATTCATCTGTTGATGGACATGTAGGTTCTTTCCATAGTTTGGCTATTGTGGACATTGCTGCTATAAACATTCAGGTGCACGTGCCGAAAAGGCATATTTTAAAAGGCTCGAATTTGATTATAACCAAGAAATACAAATCAAAACAGCCAAGAGCTGCCACTTGACATCTTCCAAACTGGCACAGGTTATAAGGAGGACGTGGGTATGAGTTCTTATGCACTGGTAATAGGAATGTGAAATAGCACAGCCCTTCTGAAAAGATACCTGGCAATGTTTGGCAGATCGAGCATGCCCACAGGTAGGTGGTTCAGAGGAATATTCCACCTCAATCTATACATTTGCTTATTGTAGTACTTTTTATGGTAATAGAGAGTTGTGGGCAATCTAGGTTTCCATCTTCAAGGGACCGAATGGGTAAAAAACATGGATGGAGGCAAAGTGGAGATGTGTCTGGCTTCTGGAGCAAGACAGTGGAAATTCAGGCTCCATCATTTACTAATTCTGACTTTGAACAACAGAAATAGAAAATTCGAGCAAGTTCTGTGTGTCTCCCTCTCATCAGTAAAATGGGAGTTAATAATATCTACCTAAGGGCTATTGGAACAAGTATGTGAGTTAAAACATTTAAAGCACCTGCCAGAGTTAAGCACTACTAGAGTATTAATATTCCTGTTAATATGAAAGCACATGTAAGTTAGAAGTTATGAGGTAGTTTTTTTTTTTTTTAAGATTTTATTGATTAACTTGACAGAGAGTGAGAGAGGGAACATAAAAGGGGGAGTGGGGGGGGCGCTGGGTGGCTCAGTGGGTTAAAGCCTCTGCCTTCGGCTCAGGTCATGATCCCAGGGTCCTGGGATCGAGCCCCGCATTGGGTTCTCTGCTGAGCAGGGAGCCTGCTTCCTCCTCTCTCTCTCTCTGTCTGCCTCTCTGCGTACTTGAAATCTCTGTCTGTCAAATAAATAAATAAAATATTTATTTAAAAAAAAGGGGGGGGGGGAGTGGGAGAGGGAAAAGCATGCTTCCCGCCAAGCAGGGAGCCCATTGTGGGGCTCCATGTAGGGCCTGATGCAGGGCTCGATCCTAGGACCCTGGGACCATGATGTGACCCGAGCCGAAGGCACACACTTAACAACTGAGCCACCCAGGCACCCCGAGGTGGGTTTATATATGGCAACAAGGGCATATCACAAAAGCAATGTTAATTTTAAAAAAGTGGGGGGAAAAGGCAACATGTATAGCACAGTGTCATTTGTGTGAAGTAAATATGTGCATATAACTCTACATATTACCAGGCAGACAACAGAGACATACATTAAACATATCAAAATGGGAGAAAAGTGGGAGTGAGAGTAGAGTTTAGGAATAAAGGGGAAGAGTACAAAACAAGAAGGGGCCTTGCCTGAATCATTATGCTAATATGCCTGTGAAGAAAGGAACAGGATTTACCCATTTATACAATCTGCAACTGAGGAGGTGGGGGAAGCTATCTTGAAAACATTCAGGGGAAAGCCAAGAACAGGTTCCCAGAGCCAGAGAAATAACCAGCTCCCCAACTTGGAAGCCACCCCATCTTAGAATTTGTCATCATGTGAGATCATTCCATCCTTACTGTTTAAGGCAGCTTGGGATGGCTTTTCTTTTTGGCGGGGGGGGGGGGGGGGGGGGGGGGGGAGGTGGCTTTTCTGTTACTTGTAGCCCAAAGCATCCTAACAGAATATTCATATCATCTTTTAAGTAATGCCAAAGACAACTGATTTGTCCAATGTAGCTCAACAGGGGTGTGATGTAAGTGGGTATCCCAGAAAAAAAAATGGAAATTCTGAATAACCTAAAATTTTTTAGCAAATCAAACTCTCTCCAGTGTATCAAAAACTCTACAAGTATTAAAATGAGCTACAATCGATCCCATGAAGAACTGTTACTTAAAAAAACAAAACATATTGGGACATCCGGGTGGCTCTGTTGGTTAAGTCTCTGACTTTGGTTCAGGTCATGATCTTGGGGCTCTGGGATTGAGCCCCCCTATTAGGCTCCCTGCTCAGTGGGGGGGTCTGCTTCTCCCTCTCCCTCTGTTCCTCCCTCTAGCTCATGCATTCTCTCCAAAAAAATAAACAAAATTTTAAAAAAAGAAAAAGAAAACCTGGGCACCTAGCTGGCTTAGTCGGTAGAGTGTACGGCTCTTGATCTTGGGATCATGAGTTCAAGCCCCACATTAAGCATAGAGCTAACATAAAAGAAAAAAAGAAAAAGAAAATTCAAACTAGTTACCACTTATCATCAAATGGGAAAAACAAGTTTTCATAGTCATACCCAGTTTTGGTAACATTTTTGGGAACCTCATTTACAGCTGGTGGGAGTGAAAACTGGGACATTTCTGGAAGGCATTTGGCAATGCATGGCAGAAGTCTTAAAACAGTGCTTACTGTTTGACTCAGCAGTTCCCTAGAATTTATCCTGAAGAATAGTCATAGATGTCAACAATGATTTTATTAAAAGCACTAGCGTTACAGCATTGTTTTGTTTTGTTTTTTTTAAAGATTTTATCCATTGATCTTAAGAGAGTGAGTGTGGGGGCAGGGGGAGGGGCATAACGAGAGAGATAATCTTAAGCAGATTCTGCGCCCAGCATGGAGGCCGGCATAGGGCTCAGTCCCATGATCCCGAGATCACCACCTGAGCCGAAACCAAGAGTCACACACTCAGTACACTGAGCCACCCAGGCACCCCTAGAGGATGTTTATAAAAGCCAAAAATTGGGAACAAACTAAAAATTCCAAAGTAGGGGAATCAATTAAGTTATGGAAAATCCACATGATGGGATACACATAGCAATTATAATTATCATCTCTGCTAATTAGTACCTGTATGGCCCAGGAAAAACTAATTAATCTCTGCCTCAATTCCCTATTTTAATGGGGTTTTTGTTTTTACAGAAGAGCACAAAAGGTGATTAAAGAAACAAACAAAAAAGGGTATAAACTGGTATACAAAGAATATTTTATAAAATAAATATATCTTGGGGCACCTGGGTGGCTCAGTCATTAAAGTGTCTGCTTCGGCTCAGGTCATGATCTCAGGGTCCTGGGACTGAGCCCCGCCATCAGGCTACCTGCATGTGTTCTCCCTCTCCCACTCCCCCTGGTTGTGTTCCCTCTCTCAGCATGTCTCTCTGTCAAATAAATAAAATCTTAAAAAAATCAATCAATCAATCTCATATATATAAATTTATAAAATAAAGATTAAAAGGATATATAACAGAATAAAGATAGTATATCTTTTTGAATTATACGATTACAGGTTATTTTTCTTATTTTTGTCTGTATTTAAAAATTTTTTGGAGCACCTGGGTGGCTCAGTTGTTAAGCGTCTGCCTTTGGCTCAGATCATGATCTCAGGGTCCTGGGATCGAGACCCATATCAGTCTCTCTGCTCAGCGGGAAGCCTGCTTCTCCCTCTCCCACTCTCCCTGCCTGTGTTCCCTCTCTTGCTGTGTCTCTCTCTGTCAAATAAATAAATAAAATCTTTAAAAACAATTTTTTTTTCAATGAATGTGATACTTTGGTTAAAGGTAAAAACTATCACCTCTATCAGAATTAAAACTAAAAACTGCCTTTTTTTTGGGTTGTTCTAGCTGGTAGTGAATCCATCCCAAATTAGCAGGGTGATAAAGAATTGGAATCATAGATGTTTCTCTTCATAGCTTTTATTACCACACAGTACAAGCTTGCAGTCTTATACACAAATAGCAAAACAAGTAAAAGATTTTCCTTTCTAAAAAGTTAATTTATTCCAGTTTCCCTTCCTTATACAGAAGGACTGGATAGATTCTTGTTATCCTAAGTCTTTCATTTGGAAAGGCTGTCACAGACGTGAACTTGCCACATAAGGAAAACTGTACAGAATCAGCTAAGTCCTCATTGTCCTCCTTTCTGGGGGAAGAATGCCCGGCTGGCAGTGGTGAAATGGAGCCTTTATAACATCTTCTTTTTTGTAACAGGTGAGGTCAGGCCCCAGTGGCAGAGAGACTGTCTTAGTCACACGTGCCTCTTGGGGTCTATTTTCTCTAGGTGAACCAGAGGTTTCAGCTGCTCAGCAAAGTTCCTCATGTCATCAGAGACCATGTCCTGACCAGCTGGTGCAACAACACTTAGTTCCACAAGATAGGAAAGTGACAAGGCCTCGGTGCTGTCTGTGCTTCCTGGCACCAGGATACGGAAGATCTTGTACACCAGAATCTTCATGATACCCTTACGGAACAAGTGACCCTTGGCGACAAACTCATGGTCCATGCGGAAGCCCATTTCCATCAAGAAGTCGGTGAGGTTCTCAGATGTTGCAATGTCTACACAATTGCGCACCAGGGCATGGCGGTTCTTGTCTCCCATTTCTGGCTGTCCCAGGTAGCGCAGATGCCAGGGTGCTCCTCCCCTGTCCATAGAACGCCGGGCCCTGAGAACAAATGGACTAGCCTGCTGGCCCTTAAGGAGGAACACCATCTCATGGTCAAGGAAAGTCTCGGGTTCCATGTTGTCACACAAACCACGAAGGCGGTGGATAAGGCTTTCCAAACTGTGATCTAGAACGCTTCCTGAAGAAGGAAAGAGTATGGTTGAGTCCCATCTTTCATTTTGGGAACTGGGATTCGCAAAAGATTGAAAAAACTTAAATGAAAAACCTCAATGGTTTAGTGTAATGTTTGTAAAGCATAGGTCCAATATATGAGATTTCAGAGGGGTTATGCTGCCACGGCATCAGATAACATTATGAGAAACCCTCTTTCAGTTTTTTGCATTATCTTAGTTGGTACAGGAAAGCCTTTAGGCCTTCCCTAAAATGCTAATCGCCAGTGGGCTCTGGGCTCAGAGGCCTGAACGACCACAGTATCTATCTAGAATAATAATACTCCTGTCATTTACTTGAAAAGTTATCTTCTATTTCTAGCAACACAAGTTTCTACCTATAACATTTCCTTTTTATGTAACATATTTAAGTACAAAGGAAAGAAATGCTCCATAGAAATACACTGATCTTGCTCTCATCTTGTTCATCTTCCTAGTGGCATCTGACATGGTTGTCAGATTATTTCCACCTTGAAATCTACTCTTCCCTTGGCCTCTGGGACACAACTCTTCTCTTAGTTCTTCGCCTAACTCACTGACCATTCCTTTTAAGTTTACTTCGGTGGGTCTTTCTCATCTTCCCTAAACACCGGAGGATCCTAGGACTCAATCCTGGTCCTCTTTATCAACAATCTCTTCCTTCCAAAGTGACCTAATTTGGTGCTATGGCTTCAAATATCATTTACGTCCCGAAGACTCCTGTATTTATCTCATGAACTATAGACTCATATATCCAACTTTCTCCTTTATTTTCATGTGTTTGTATCCAATTGCTGGCTTTTCCTTCACAGTCTTACTCCCCCTGCAGTCTTCTCCACTCCAGTAAATGCAAACTCTGTGCTTCCATCCTGACTCCTTTCTTTCCCCCATATCCTACATCCAATCTGTAATTTTTAAAAAAATATGTGCAGAATCCAACCATGTTTCACTTCCTCATTCATTTCCATCTAGTCCAAGTCTCCCTCATTTCTTATCTGCTTTTTGCAATGGCCTGCTTCTTCTCCTCTATACACAACAGCCAAGTGGTCTTTTTGAATACAAGGCAGATAAGAACAGTCCTCTGCTTAGAACCCTCCAATGACTTCCCGTGTCTTTCAGAATAAATATCCTAAAGTCTTTACGATTGTCTACAAGGTCCTATACATTGTGGACTCTGCTACCAGTCCAACACCACTTCCTTCAACTATTTCCCTAGATCACTCTCTCTAGCTACAGTGATCTTCCTATTATTTCCTGAAAATGCCAAGTATTTGATAAAGTATTTCTCTTCAGAGTCTCTTTCCATAGTCCCTACACTTAGAAAATTTTTCTCACCAGTAGCTGCATGCCTCGCCCCATCACTTCCTTCAGGTCTTCGCTCAAGTGTCACTTTATCAGAGGTCTTTTCAGATCACCGGAAACAAGATAACACACGTCTCTCCAATCTCTTTCCACCTCCCTGCTTTAGTTTTCTTTAGCATTATCAATCACCTCAATTCTTCAGTCATCTTTCAATATATCAATTGTATACTGATACTTTATTCATCTTTCTCCCTCCACTGATGATACTCCAATGCTAGGAACATATTCAAATATTTATTGACTAAATCTATTAAAATAAATAAGACTATATATTGTTACTATGGTAAATATTGATAGTGAGACTCAAAGGACTGAATTTTTGAAAATGGGGAGTGTTGTAGGAAAAGCAAAAGATCAGATCCCAGTATTCACAGGACAGAAGATCATGGGATCAGGGAACAAGTCCTACATTCAATACATTGTACCCTACATTCAGGACAGTATCAGAGATGTGTTTGTTCCTTCCTCAAACATCTTTTCTTAAAGATTTTATTTATTTACTGGACAGAGAGAGAGAGAGAGCGTGCAAAACCAGAGGGAGTGGCAGGCAGAGGGAGAGGAGAAGCAGGCTGCCTTCTCAGCAGGAAACCCAGTGCGGGGCTTGATCCCAGGACCATGACCTGAGCCAAAGGCAGATGCTTAATGGACTGAGCCACCCAGAAGACCCCATTCCTCAAACATGTGAGGAGCTTTGTCAGTGTTGGTTCATTCAACCTCTACTTCTTGAATGCTATTCTAAGCACTATGCTAGGAAGTAACATGCCTTAAGGGAGATTACAACTTAGTGGGGGAAACAAAAAATAAGCAAACAGTAATACAAGGAAATAAAAGGAAGATGGGATAGAGAGCAACTGGTGGGGATGGAGAAGAGAAGACCTTTCTGAGGGGCTGGAGTCAAAGAAGGTCTCCCTAAGGGGATGCAACTGGGCTGAAAACTGAAGAATGAAAATGAGGCGGTTCTGTGAAGAGCTGAAGAAAAGTACTGGGCCAGGGGGATGTTCAAGGGCTAAGGCACGGAGGCAGGAAAGGGCTTGGGCAATTAAAGAAAATGGAAAGGTATCAGTGTCAGTGCCTGAAGTGCTCTGAGTGAGAAGGAAGACAGAACCAAGTGAGGATCTGCATGGGCCACAACAGTGCAGGCCCGACATACAGTTCATGGTGAAGGTGGTATTCCACCCAAAGGTCACTGGGTGACTATGTGCTCTGCATTTTATTGTCAACAAAACAGGGAAAGACATGACTGCATTTACATTTTCAAAGGGTCATTCCAGGAACACTGGTATGGACTCTTCAACAAGACACAGTCATGAGGCAAAAAAGTGTAGCTGTGGGGAGACTGGTCCAAATGAAGGGAGACTTTAAGAGACACAATAATCGAATGTAATGCATGATACTTGATTGCATCCTGTTTACAAAATACATTCTGGGCACAGTTGGGGAGAAACTTTTGAATATGGACTAGATGTTAGGTGATATTAAAATATATTATTAATTTTCTTAAGATAATAATGATGGATATTAAGGTTATGAAGAAAAATATCCTTGTTTTTTAGATATGCTTACTGAAGAGTTTAGGAGTAAAATGTTATGAGATCAGAAACTTTCTTTTCTTTTAAGATTTTATTTATTTATTTGAGAGAGAAAGAGAATGAGAGGGGAGAGGTCAGAGGGAGAAGACTTCCCGCTGAGCAGGGAGCCCAATGTGGGGTTTGATCCTGGAACGCCAGAATCACGACCTGAACCGAAGGCAATTGCTCAACCAACTGAGCCATCCAGGTGCCCCCAGAAATTTTCTTTAAGAACAGCAAAAGAGGGGAACGTGCTGGCTCAGTCAGTGGAGCATGTGACTCTTGATATCAGACTTGTAAGTCTGAGCCCAAGGTTGGGTGTAGACATTACTTAAACATACAGTTTTGGGACACCTGGGTGGCTCAGTTGGTTAAGCCACTGCCTTCAGCTCAGGTCATGATCCCAGGATCCTGGGATTGAGTCCCACATCAGGCTCCTTGCTCTGCCAGCAGCCTGTTTCTCTCGTTGCCTCTGCCTGCCACTCTGCCTGTTTGTGTGTACTCGCTCTCTCACCAACAAATAAATGAATAAATAAAATCTTAAACAAAAAACAAAAAACATACAGTCTTAAGGGGTGCCTAAGTGGCTCAGGCAGTTAAGCATCTGAGTCTTGATTTCGGCTCAGGTTATGATCTCAGGGTTCTGAGATCAAGTCCTGTTTCGGGCTCTGTGCTGGGAGTGGAGCCTGCTTAAGATTCTCTCTCTCGGGGCGCTCGGATGGCTCAGAGGGTTAAGCCTCTGCCTTCGGATCAGGTCATAATCCCAGGATTCTGGGATCGAGCCCCGCATCGGGCTCTCTGCTCAGCAGGGAGCCTGCTTCCCTTCCTCTCTCTCTGCCTGCCTCTCTGCCTACCTGTGATCTCTGTCTGTCAAATAAATAAATAAAATTAAAAAAAAAAAAGATTCTCTCCCTCCACCAACTTCCCACCCCTCCCTCTCTTAAAAAAAAAAAACTTAAAAAAATAGTGAAAGGAAAAAGATGAAGCAAATATGGCAAAATGATACAAACTGAAATCTGAAGGATGGAAATGGACTGTTCACTATATTAGTTTGAATTTTTAAATAATAAAACAATTATTTAAAAAGATGACTACCGGGGACGTCTGGTAGGTCCCCTACAGCATAATATTAATGATGTCTCCAGTGACAGGCATCATGGTGATCAGAGGTGCCTCTACACTGTCTGATTAAATTGAAGACAACAGAACTGGTTTAGGAGTCTCCAGTCAAGTAAAGCACAAGAAACACCTGGAGAAGTGTTACATTGTTACCAGGCTCAGTTGATGGAGCATGTAACTCCCCCCCACTTTTTTTTTCTTTTTAAAGATTTATTTGAGAGAGAGCACACATGGAGAGGGGCAGAGGGAGAGGGAGACAGTCAGACTCTCCACTGAGTGCAGAGCCTGACATGAGGCTCAATCCCAAGACCCTGAGATCAGGACTCGAGCCAAAATCAGCAGTGAGACACTCAACAAACTGAACCACCCAGGCACCCCTAGAATGCAACTCTTGATCTGCGCATCCTGAGTTCAAGCCCCACGTTGGGGGCACAAAGTTTACTTTAAAAAAAATAATAATAAATAAAAAAATAAAAAGATGACCACTTGTTGGTGTGGGAAGAGACAGAGATAATCAGAAGTAGAAACAATGTAGTAAGTAAAAGGTTACTAAAATCGTTCAAGTCGGGATGATAAACCACTGTGGGGCATTGCAGGTGGAGAAAATACTTATTTAAAATATATGTTGAAGGGTACCTGGGTGGCTCAGTCAGTTAAGTGTCTACCTTCGGCTCAGGTCATGATCACAGGGGTCCTGGGATCAAGCCCTGCATCGGGCTCCCTGCTCAGTGGGGAGCCTGCCCCTCTCTCTTCCTCTGCTGCTCTGCCTGCTGTGCTTTCTCACTCTCTCTGTCAAATAAAATCTTAAAAAAATATATATGTTGGAAGTAAAATGAATATGACGACTTAGAGATGGACTAGATGTGGGGGTAAAGTGAAAAGCAGAGACTGACTCCTAAATGCTTGGTTCATGCAACTGGTGAGTGACAGTGGCACTTACTGGGTTGGGAAAGACTGAAGAAGAGGTAGCTTAAGAAGTGAAAATTAATAACCTAATGTTGTTCATATTAAGTTACCAAATGGACGATCTGAATTAAAGTCTAAACTCTAGCACAAAACATTATCTGACCTCCTGAAAATCACTACCCTCTTTGGATCTTGAGTTTTCTCATCTGGGCAAGTTATTTTACCTGTTGTTTTATTTTTAAATTTAGATTCCTTTTATTTTAAGATTTTATTTATTTGAGAGAGAGAAAGAGACAGAGAGAATATGAGTGAGGGGTGGAGAGGGAGAAGCAGACTCCCCACTGAGCAGGGAACCCAATGTGGGGTTTGATTTCAGGATCCTGAGATCACAGCCTGAGCTGAAGGCAGATGTTCAAGGACTGAGCCACCCAGGCACCTCTCAAAGCAGGATCTTGAAGAGATATTTGCACCCCCATGTTTGCTGGAGCAATATTCATGATAACCAAGAGGTGAAAGCAACCCAAATGACAGATGAATAAAGAAAACGTAGTATATCCATACGGTGAAATGTCATTCAGCTTTAAATAGGGAGATCCAGTCACATGCTACAGTAGGGATGAACCTTGAGGACATTATGCTAAGTAAAACCAGTCAGTCATAAAAAGATAAACACTGCATGAGTCCACTCATATGAAATATATAAAGTAGTCAAAATCAGAAACAAAATAGAAAGGTGGTTGCTAAGAACTGAAGGGCTGGGGGCTGGTGAAGAGAAGGAGCAATTAGTGTTCAAAGGGTACAGAGTTTCAGTTCTGTAAGATTAAAAAGTTCTAGAAATCAGTTATACAACAATGTGAATGTAATTAACACTACTGAACTCGGGGCGCCTGGGTGGCTTAGTGGTTTAGGCCGCTGCCTTCGGCTCGGGTCATGATCTCGGGGTCCTGGGATCGAGTCCCGCGTCGGGCTCTCTGCTCTGAGGGGAGCCTGCTTCCCTCTCACTCTCTCTGCCTGCCTCTCTGCCTACTTGTGATCTCTCTCTGATCAATAAATAAATTCTTTAAAAAAAAAAAAACACTACTGAACTGTACACTTAATTTAAATGTGTTTGTGTCTGTGACCATAGTTAACGTTTAAATTCTTTTAAAAAAGTTGTTATCTATTGAGTGCCAGAAATCATGCAGGCTGCCTCTGTATAACAGCCTCTCGTCCCCACAGATGATGAACAGAGAGAGGAAAACAGGTCATCCAAGTTGCCTGGCTCACTTACCCTGCAGCAGGTACTCCATCATATTAATAGTGCCTCCAGTGACAGGCATCATGGTGACCGGAGGTGCCTCCATTCTGTCTGATTAAGTTGAAGACAACAGAACTGGTTTCAGAGTCCACAGTCAAGTAAAGCCGAAGAAACACCTGCAGCAGTGTTACACTGTTAATACACTGGAAGGGCAGAGAAACAACCGACCTGCTTGTGTCACTGGCCTTGATATCAAAAGTTTCATTCATCCATTCAAACTGTTTCAGTAACTGCTATAGGCCAGTTTCAGGAACTGATACAGAAATATACAAAGGAGTCGTGGTCGTGGACTTACAGCACAATCTTCTAGTCTCAATATCTGAAATCTCTGAAAGTTTTCTGTGCAATCTTGAGGAAGTCGTCAAACCTGGGACTCAATGTCCTCCTTATAAAAAGGGGCCAACGATATTTAACCCCCAAGACTTTGTGGCTCGGGCATGGAATAACATTCAGAACTAAGAGGTGACTTAAGAGACTTTGTCTACTCTTCCATCTACAGATGAAGACACCGGGACTCGGAGAGGGGCCCAAGGGCACACAGCAAGTCGGTGGCAGAGTTTGAATCAATCTAGAATCTAGGCGTTCCACCTCTCTAAAATGCCTTTCAAAGAGAGCGAGGCGGCACCATGAAGTTTTTTTAAAAGAATGGTTTAGGTCCCCTTAAGCCAGCATCAAAGACGCGTACCCACTTACACTAGAAACACGCCTCCGAGCGCACTCTAGTCTCTTCTCGTAAAGTGGGTAATATATCCACCCCAGTACCTCGGAGATTTTAAACAATTAACCCCGAGCCCTAAAGTTAAAGCTCTCTGGAAAGTGCAACACCTCCTCCACGTCTTTCCACTTCCGGCAAGAAACGGACGTCACGTAAATCTTGACACTGGTGCCCCACGACCTAAGGGTGCCGAGAAGGGATAAAAATATCCCTCTTTGCAGCCTCGCAAACAGAAGCGCATGCGCGAGATGTAATGCCGCTGTATGGAAAATGGCGGCCTCCTTTGGAGGGTCTCCTGGGGTTTAAGAGGGGGCTTGACGTCATAGGCCGTCCTCTAGGAAAATACATTTTCAAGTTTAACGATCTGGAATGTTTTAGTTTCGGAAATCTCTTGAAATTGACAGGGGCAAAAGAGAGCCTGGGGAAGGAAGCTGTGGAAAATTGGGAAAAGAGAGGCTTACAAAACAGATTTTTTGTTGGGATACCTGAGGGTGAAAAGGCACCGTTTACTGCAAAGCCTAATGTTCTGAACAATTAGAGAGCTCAGCAATACACTTAATATTTGTTCACTTTACCGTATATGTTTTACTTAATTTGAAAATATAGAGAGATAAATAAATTAAAATGTTTATTGAATGCCTGCTAATATTTGTCAAGCATATAGGGTGCGGACAAAGTAAAGACTAAAGTGGAGTGAATGAGGTACTCTTCTGGAGTAAAAAAAATTAAAAGGGCACCAGAAACTCAGTGGCTAAGGTAAACACTGTTTTAGTGCAGTATTATACAAATTTAACGCAAAAAATAATGAACAATATATCAACTTTAAATTTGATCCTCGGGGCGCCTGGGTGGCTCAGTGGATTAGGCCGCTGCCTTCGGCTCAGGTCATGATCTCAGGGTCCTGGGATCGAGCCCCGCATCAGGCTCTCTGCTCCGCAGGGACCCTGCTTCCTCCTCTCTCTCTCTGCCTGCCTCTCTGCCTACTTGTGATCTCTCTGTGTCAAATAAATAAATAAAATCTTAAAAAAAAAATAAATAAATTTGATCCTCACTGCAGCCCTATGAGTCAAGTAGAATTATTACCCTAATTTTACTTATGGGAAAACCCAGGCGAGTTGTTAAACAACATGCAAAGGAGCGGAGGGGCTCTAGTACCTATGTAAGCCATTGACTTCAGAACCCTCTGTCTTAATTACTGTACTGTACTGGCTCTTCGAGCTCTAGTCCCCTTGCTGTAACCTTCCCTACCTCCCATTCATTTTTTTAAAAAATATTGAACATTTCTTGGAAGTCTATAAACTGTTCTAGACATTTTGTTAGCTGTTAGCTCCATCTCTACCCTCAAAAGGGTTTATAGGTAAGTTGTTGGAATCAGAAGGTTAAACTGAGTCTGTACCATGTAATTTGATTCAATAGGAAAATGAGCTATCAGGAACTCAACCCCTTTGGAAGCAAGCAGGACACTTGGTCCATCCTGGGGACATTATTGAAGGTTTCCTGGAAATGGTAATCAATGCCCACTTGAAGGATCAATAGGTGTTAGATAAAGAAGGGAGAAAAGGGAATTTCAGGTGAAGGGAACCTCATGTTCAAAAGGATACGGAGTTAAATAGAATTAGGGTATAGAATCTGAGGTTAGGGTTGAAATAAATGAGTCTGGGGAAGGAGTAAGGCCCAGACCCTGGAGAACTTTGTGTGCTAGACTTAAAGAACATCTGTGAGTTTTAAAAAGATCACTCTGCCTGCAAGGTGGAGAAAAGCTTAAGAAAGGAGAACCTGGAGAAAGAAGACCAGTTTAGGAGCTTTGGCACAACTCCAGCTGAGAGATAATTATAGGACAAAAGACAGATTTTAAAAATACAGAAGACAATGATTTGATGACTAACCAGACAGCTTTGCGCAGTGGCAGTATCGTAGCCAATGAGGTTTATCCGAGGCGCGATTATTGCTAATTGATGACTAACCAGAGCTAAGATAGAAGGAGTCACAGGTGTCTAGATGTCTACCTTGGGTGGACATGGTAGTGCTTTTTTTTTCTGAGCTAGGAAACACAAAGCAGTGTGGGTGAGGCAGGAAAGATGAGTTCATATGCAGATATATTGAGCATGAGGTGTCTATGAAACACCCAGGTGCTGGTGCCCAGACAGAGTTCAAAAGAAAGAGAGAACTGAGCTGGAGGCAGCCCTTTCAGAGTCAGAGCCTCACAGATGGTAGCTAAAGACATGAGAATAAATGAGATCACCCTGAAAGAGTGTGTAGAACCTTGCACAGGACTCTGATAGTTATTAGGGCCGCATATACCCCAGGGCTTAGGATGTGCCCCCTGATCAGTCTGGTGATTCATAGCGTTGGGCAGAACAACAAGCTCTCAGTGCTATGATGATTGGAGGAGGTTGTAAAATTGCTGTCCCTCTTTTTTCCTATACAGACACTAACTTCAGAATGGAAAGTCCAGTGAATTATGGGTCTTTTGAGGCATCACGGTATTTATTCAAATTTTAGCTGTTATTTCAAAGTAGAGTTAAATTTAAAAAAAAAGATGGATTGGAAATGGGTGAACAAAATGTAAAACTTGGACAAAGCCTACGAGTTATAGACGGATTTTTCTGATAAGGATGTCACGACTAGGGGTGCCTGGGTGGCTCAATAGGTTAGGTCTCTGCCTTCAGCTCGGGTCATGATCCCAGGGTCCTGGGATTGAGTCCCGAGTCAGGCTCTCTGCTTACCGGGACCCTGCTTCCCACCCACCCCCCGGCCTGTTGCTCTGCCTACTTGTGATCTCTGTCAGTCAAATAAATAAATAAAATCTTAAAAAAAAAAAAAGGATGTCACGACTAGACCCCAGAATGGGATTCACTTCTGCCCTCTGCCACTCTCCAGCTGGGCAGCCTTGGGCAACTCATTTCCTCTCTCTGGCCCTCAGCTTCCTTTTTGGTGAAACAGAGATAAAAATAGTACTTTTTAAGGTGGAATTTATAAAAATAGAATGAGATGTTTATGAAACACTGGGCATAGTGCCTGACTTATTGTAAGCAACCAATAAATGGTAGCTATTATTGGTATTATATCTTGTATCTCATTTGTGCAAGCACATTCTGTCTTATTGGATATATTTGTGTATGCCTAATCTCCCTAGTACAAACTGTAAACATCCTGAAAGGAAGAATCATTATTTTCTGTACATATGTGCATCTTAGGTTGGGCTGCTATAACAAAATGCCATTTACTGGGTGGTGTATAAACAACGGAAATTTATTTTTCATAGTTCTGGAGTCTGGAAGTATGACATTAGGGTACCAGCATGGTTGAGTTCTGGTGAGAGCCCACTTCTGGGTCGCCAGTTGATGACTTCTTGTATCCTTATGCGGTGAAGAGCAAAGCAAAGGAAACTTCTCAGGACTTTTATAAGAACACCAATTCTATCCATGAAGTCATTTCCATCATGACCTCCTCTAATACTAAGTATTCTTAGTACTATTTCCAAAGACCCCTACTCCTAGTACTACTATCACACTGGAGGATAGGGTTTCAACATATGAATTTGGGGGGGGGGGGTGACACAAGCATTCAGTCCATAATAATGCACTTTATATGTAGTAGGTTTTCAAAAATTTTGTTGAACACATCACAATAGCTACTGATTATTGAACTATTTCTCTACACCAACAACTTGACACTATATGTGTGTAGATATGCCAAATACTGCTAAAATGTAGAATCACCATCTCCACGTTACAGAGGAGAAAAGGAAGTTCAGAGAGGTAACGTGATTGGCCCACAGCCAAATGCCAGCAAATGGTAGAACTCATATTCAAATTCAGTTCTTTCTGACACCAAGCACATCTTTCTGTCATGCTTCCTTTTGAATTCCTGGGCTTTTTCTCTACAGTGAGTTTCCCTAATAAGTACAGTTAGTGGTCTCAGAGGAGGAGGAAAGTTCATACATTAATGCTTCCCAGTCATTAGACCAGACTCAAAGGATGAGGACCAGTTCTTGAGTAGCCTTCATCAGGACAGCAGACAATCAACATGAATTGCAAGGCACACATACCCATCCAGAATTCCTTCATCAGCTCTCTAGAGTGGCTTGATGGTAATTAAGGTAGATCTACGCCACCATTATATGCAATGCTAGGCCTTCAATCTTAGAGTTATAAACTAATACTTGCCCAGGAGCGTCCTAACGTTTATTGGCTGCTTCCTATATGCATAGCCCTTTGGAAAAGCTGTAACCATTGCTTTTCAACCTAGTTAACTCCAACATCCTCATCAGTTCATGGCGCTCCTTCACTCCAAGTAAAACCCAAAGTCCTCCTGTGCCTCCATGATCTGCCCCCATCATCCGTTATCTCTTCGACCATATTCCAACCATCCCCATCTGTGCCTGCCCCTCACATCCACTCAGCTCTAGCCACGTTCTTCTGGCTTTTACTTGAACATGTCAAGGATACTCCCGTCTTAAGTCTTTTGCAATTGTTGCGCAGTCTGCCCACCCCCCCATTTCCTGCTGAATTTTTTCTTCATTGCACATTTGACTAGGTGACATACTGCCTGCTTACCGTTTTGTTTATCTCCCCCACCCCACCCCATGAAAATCATAAGCTCCACAAAAACAGGGGCCTTGTTTTATTTGCTGCAGTGTCCCCAGCTACGGGAATAATGCCTGGCACTGCACAGACTCTTGATAAATACTGTTTTTGTTGACAGAATGAATAATAGAGATGTGGAGAACAGAGGTTAGCCAAGAGATTATTAAATGATTTTCTCGGTCTCCTATATTTAGTCAGCACTGGATTTGGGGTTGGGAAACCAAAATCCTTAAATTCCAGGCTGTGGAATTGTTGTCCACTGCCCAGCCACAAACCACATGTGGTTCTTAACCACTTGAAATCTAGCTAGTTCGAATGGAGACAGGCTGTGCGTGTAAGATACACACTGGGTCGTGATGACTTTCTATGAAAAAAATGTTCAATATTTTTTAATCTTTTTATCACAGTATTTTTTTATTGATTACATGTTGGAATGATATTTTGGGTATTTAGGATTTAATATAATATGTTATTGAATTTAATTTCCACCTGTTTTGGGGCACCTGAGTGGCTCAGTCAATTAAGTGTCTGCCTTCAGCTCAGGTCATGATCTCAGGGTCCTGGGATCAAGCCCCTCATTGGGCTCCTTGCTCAGGAGGGAGTCTGCTTCTCCCTCTCCCTCCACCTCTCTCTCTGCTTGTGCTCTCTTGCTCTCTCTGTCAAATAAATAAATAAAATCTTTTTTTTAAATTCCACTTGTTTTTTACTACTTCTAAAAATGTGACTACTAGACTAATTTACATTATATATGTGGCTAACGTTATATTTCAATTGGACGGCACTGTTGTAGGATCTAGATTTGAAAGTGTGGCTTCAGAGCCAGACAGATCTAGACCTGAAACCTGGATACTGCTTATGTGGCCTCAGGCAAGTTATTTAACTTGTTAGGCCTCTGGCAGTGCCTGACACATACTGTGTGTTGTAGGTATGCAATGAATCAGAGTTATTATGAGGAGAATGGTTTAGGAATGGTTTAGGAACCGGGGAATGTTCAATTTGGAAAAAACTTGAGGAAGGTGGAATGTAACTTCTGTCTTCAGGTATATGAAATTAGGATAAGGCCAGCGAGGAGAGAGCCGAGAAGAAGATGAAGGGAGTATCTGACATTTATTGACCATCAGGAACCAGAGACTTTATCCATATTTATCTCATTTAAATCTCACCGTACTTAAACCCATTTGATGGATGAGGGAGAAGTTAAGTTACTCGCTAATAACTGGTAGAGTCAGAATTAAAACTCAGAACTGTCTGCCTCCGGAGATCTTGCTTGTTGTCCTAAGCCACTCTGCTCTTAAGAAAAAATTTGACTGGGGCGCCTGGGTGGCTCAGTGAGTTAAAGCCTCTGCCTTCGGCTCGGGTCATGGTCCCGGGGTCCTGGGATAGAGCCCCACATCTGGCTCTCTGCTCAGCGGAGAGCCTCAACCCCCTACCCCCGCCTGCCTCTCTGCCTGCTTGTGATAGCTGTCTGTCAAATAAATAAATTAAAAAAAAGAAAAAGAAAAAAATGTGACTGGGTTCCGTGAGTGGTTCAGTCAGTTCAGCATCTGCCTTCAGCTCAGGTGAGAGTCAGGCTCTCTGCTCCGTGGGGAGTCCGCTTCTCCCTCTGCCCTCTGCCTCTCCCCCTGCTCATGCTCTCTCTCTCTCAAATAAATAAATAAAATCTTTAAAAAAAAAGAAAAAGAAAAATTTGACTGATATTGTGTAGTCGCAGAGGACAGGACTAGAAACGCTGAGTGGAAGTTACAAGGAGACAGATTTCACCTCTTTAGTATAAGGAATACATAACAGGAATCACGGTGCTGGTGTTCAGTAATGAAAAGGACTACTTCAGTGAGAAGTCAGCTCCCTTTCAGTAGAAATATTGAAGCAAAGATTATGGTAGGAAGAATTCTTGGCTGGAGTGGGAGCTTAAACTATTACATCACCTTGATTCTTAGACCCTATCCACTCCAATTCACGGCTTTTACTTAATAACAGAGTTCCAAGCAATTGAGAAACACTTCTATCTACATGTACAGATGTATTATAAGATAAAGCCTGATAAACAAGGACACAAAGTACCTCTTCAAGTTGAAAAATACGGTAGTCGAACCCTATGATTTCATAATTCATAGAGACACCTAGCCTTAGTAACTCTTTGCCTTCGGATTTTTTTCATATTATGAAAACAACAGCATCGTTATTAATAGTAACCACCAACAGCAAACACCCAGTGACAAATAATAAATGATACAATTCTTGCTCTTCAGGAGTTTGGTTTGCTGAGAGTCCAGTAAAACAACCCAGGTTATTTTGTGTGTAGTAATCTTCACTGGTTGCTGACTCAAGAACTCACCTCCCTACCCCACCCCTGTATGACAGGCAGCATCAAACACTTCATCTTCTTAATCTCAAGGCGGGGACCTAAGAAAGTTTGGTGCAGAAGGGTAATTGGCCTATTTACCTACTCCTTTCCACTTAGCCCAGCCAACCTAACCCCGGTCTCTGGTTGACCAGGTGTTGAGGTGCCCCAAGGGGATAAGCTATAATAGTTAATGTATTACATGTATCCATAAAAGATTAAAGATTAGCCCTATTTTAGCTGAACTGTAACTGTCTGTTTGGGTTTTTCCCTCCCAGGTCTGTCTGGGAAAGTCAGTGTGGTTTCTGCCTGAGGATAATTAACCCACTGGGTCTCGAATTCCCTAGATGGAGGCCCTTTGATAGTTTTCCTTCAATGCATGGTTACTGGGTACCATGCCAGACTCACTTTTTGTGTGTCTGGATCGCTCATTTACTCCTCGTACCAGCCTTTGGAAGCAAGTTGTGTTCTTCCAGTACCAGAGCTGTAAGAATTTTGAGTCTGCCATATGCTCTTTTTAGAAGTAAAATGGTTTGTTTCTAGTCCCCTAAGATTTCATCATCATTAACCTCGTCCTTGGGTCAAAGGGTCATATACCATCATCTGTACTATCAATTCAAACATTTCCTGGAGGAGACTCTGTATACAGCCCAGAGGATATAAAACAGCCCAAGGAGACTCTGTGGAGAAACAGAAGGGCATGGGTTGATGCACTCATGCTTAGAGTTTAAGATGGGTCCTGGAGTCAGACGGTTTGAAATTCTATCACTGACAGAGTGACTGGCTGGCTCCACTGATAAAGAATACAACTTGTGATCTCAGAGTCATGGGTTTGAAACCCACATTGGGGGTAGAGTTTACTTAAAAACTTTTTTTTTTTTTAATTTTAAACTCTATCATTGTCTAGCCATGTAAGCTTGGACATGTTACTTTGCCTCTGTGAACCTCATGTCCTCATCTCTCCAGTGGAGAGAATACTAATACTTTCCTCTAAGGTTGTTATGAGAATTGACTGATATACTTGGTAGATGCCAAGTATCAATGAAAATTAATATCATAGTGGGATTCAGACTCTATCAAACATGGGTTAACAGACAAACAGGGGTCACATCTGGACTCAGCTACATACTGCTTTGTGGTCTTGAGCTGTTACTTGATTCCTCTCAGTCTGTTTTTTAATCTCTAAAACAAGGAAATTACCTACATGACAAGATTGCTATGAAGAGTATAGATGACAGATACCCATAGAGATATGGGGCACCATTGCTTAGCATATAATAGATGTTTTCAGACACTGCCTTCAAGTAGTCTGGCTGAGGATGCAGGGCATAAACATTAAAAAGAGAACCAATGAAGGGTGCCTGGGTGACTTGGTCAGTTAAGCATCTGACTCTTGATTTCGGCTCAGGTCATAATCTCAGGGTCATGGGATCAAGCCCTGTGTCAGGTTCTACACTGGGCATGGAGCCTGCTCGAGAGTCTCTCTCTCTTTTTTTTTTTTTTTTAGAGAGGGAGGAGGAGAGGCATAGAGAGAGAAAACTAATGAAAAGAAATTTTTAAGGAGAATTGGTGTATCTCTGTATGGACATAGCAAGGTAAACCATGGCATAATTCAGTCAACATTTACTGCTCACCTGCTGTAGCCCAGGCATTGTTCTGCGCTCTTGGAATATAAGAATAATCAGGACAGCCTAAATCCCTCCCCTGACAGAGTCTACATTTTAGTTGAAAGAAATGATAAGGAATTGGGTTTGATTGGCCTCCCCCCTTGCTCTTAGGGTACTTTCTTCCCATTTTCTTGGGTGAAGGAGTAAGAAGGTTGCAATGACAAAAATCACCATGGCAGAGAAAAGCTGAGAATAAACAAAGGAGAAAGTGGGCACAGGGTCCTTTGTAATGACTAAGTTAACCAGAGAGCTAATTCCCAACATCGTTGTCCTTCCCACTTATTGACTGCTCCCATTTGTTTGTTTATAGCAAATGGAATTATTTCAATTGGCAATTATGCACCAAAACCCCATAGAAAGTCCCACCTTGGCATTATCTGTAGACTCAAGAGTGGTTGAGGACTCAGATCTCAGCTCCCACTATAGTGAGAAAAAGAGAACTAGTGATAACCCTTAATGGTTCACAAAAGCATGGCTATCCTCAGTTCACCAAGTGCTTTTAATTCATTTCAGTCCATTCTGCCATCATCAGTAGTAAGAGAAAGGAGGAAAGGCAGTGTAGCAAAGGACAAAGAGGTGGACATACCTCACCTAGGCTGAGATGACAACTCCACCTCCTATCAGCTGGATGACCTCAAGCAGTGACATCCCTTCCTATGGCCATTATGAAGATGAAAGGAAATGTACAAGACACATCTAGCATAGTGGTGTGTACTGTGACTGGGTTGATGGTATTATGGCCCTCTCAATTTTATGGATATGGACATGGCTCAATGGAAATCATGAAAAAATTGTAAGCGAGAGCTGACACTTTCTGAGAAATCTCCAAGTTGGAAGAATTCTTCATCACTGCTGACTGTTCTTCTCCCAGGAGAGGCCAGAGTGGGCTGTGCCAGGAATGGAGATCATGCCAAAGAGGGTGACTTAGGGAAAGATCTTCTCACATGAAATCTGGGCTCATAGACTTAAAAGTGAGCTTTCGGACTCATCAATTCAGCTTCTTCTCCATCTCCAGACAGAACAGATGGGGAAATCAAGGTCCAAGGAACAGAAGGGACTTGCCTAAATGACTCAACATAGAACGGCAAGTCCGAAACAGTAGCCAGACTTTTCTCTTGAAATTTCCTTCTGAACCGAAGCTCTCTAGTCGTACAGCCTTGTAGTTGATTCTTTTTTTTTTTTTTTTTTTTTTTGACAGAGAGAAATCACAACTAGGCAGAGAGGCAGGCAGAGAGAGAGGAGGAAGCAGGCTCCCTGCGGAGCAGAGAGCCCGACGTGGGGCTCGATCCCAGGATCCTGGAATCATGACCTGAGCCGAAGGCAGAGGCTTTAACCCACCGAGCCACCCAGGCGCCTCCTTGTAGTTGATTCTTGACCCTGCCCTAACTAGCTGTGTGATATAACATCTCTAGTGTTCAGTATCTGCATTTATAAAATGAAATAATAGCATTGACTCCATTGGTTTGTTGTGAATATCAAATTATAGAGTGCACATAGAATGTATAATCATTTAAATATGTGTACATTTCCCATTTTACAGATGAGGAACTGAGACTTGCCAAAATTTCCCTTGGTTCTCTCTGGTCAAAGAGAGAGCCTAGATGAATCGAAGAACCCTCTGGCTGAATATTGAGTGGGCATAGGGTGAGCCAAGATCTCCTTCTACCTGTCACCGGGGGCCACCTTTCTGTCCAGGAGCTCAGGAAGACACTAGCCACCCAGAGTGACCTTCCTTGCTCCTGCCAGCTCAATGCACAAACAGGTTGTGAAACAGCTGGGCAGTGACTCAGCCTGGGGGCCGGTTTGGCTGGTCAGCGCGGGCAGGCTGGGGCTGTTTGGTTGAGCCTTGAAAGGACATCATGTCTAACAAACACATTGCCTGTCAAAGCCCTGATCAGGGTGCCAAGCAGAAACTGTGAACTCTGGTCCCTGAGGCGTCACGGATGACCGAACTGCAGTGCCTGGGTTGTATACATCTCCTGGGTTGTTATTCTGGCCTAACAACCACCCAGGGTCAATGCTAGGAAGAGAGGAACGTGTTAGGAATAGGAGCTCCTATTTCTCAAGAAGCAGTATGATGTGGTGGCCAGGCCCTGGGCTTTTGGTGTCCACATTATGCAGACCTGAGTTCAGATCCTGGCTCTGCAGCTTATTGTCCTTGTGACCTTGGGCAGGTGGCTTACCCTTGGTAGACTTCAGTTTCCTTGTTCTATAAAATGCCCATTTTTGCAAAGTTGTGTTTTAGAAATAAAAGATGCAAATTTCCTAGGACATAGAAAACTCTCCATAAAATTTTTTTTAAGAGTTTGTTTATTTATTTGACACAGAGAGAGAGAGACAGTGAGAGAGGGAACACAAGGAGGGGGAGTGGGAGAGGGAGAAGCAGGCTTCCCACTGAGCAGGAGCCTGATGCTGGGCTCGATCCCAGGACTCTGGGATCAGGACCTGAGCCAAAGGCAGATGCTTAACGACTGAGCCACCCAGGCGCCCTCTCCATAAATTGTTAATAAGATCCTGTGCCCAAATCTTCCTCTTTCTCTACTCTAAGTTGAAATTGTCCCTCCTGAACGAAGGATTTTTATTGTAGAGGTACTTTCCTACTCAGCCACAAGTGGTAAAATAGCAATGAGTACAAAGTCCCACAGATCTATGCCTCAAGCCAGTTTTTTCATTGCTATTCAAATGATTACTGGATTCATTTCCTATATTAGAAGAGAAAGAGACATTTGAACCTGTCAATGTTACCTTATATGGCAAGAGACTTTGTAGATGTGATTAAATTTAGGATATAGAGGTGGAGAGATTAACCAGGTATGCCCTAAATATAAGCTCAGGAATCCGTATAAGAAAGAAAATGAATAACTGACTACAAAAAAGGACTCTTTGCCTACAAAAAAAGCAATGTGATGACAAACTCAGGGTCTGAGTGACAGGACTGCAAGCCAAGTAGTGGGAACAGCCACTAGAAGCTGGAAGAGACAAGAAATGAATTCTCCGTGGGAGCCTCCAGAAGGGACCAGCTCTGCCCATAAGACTCATTTCTTTTTTTTTTTTTTTTTTTTTTTTCAGGTTATAAGACTCATTTCTAAGGACACCTGGCTGGCTCAGTCGGAAGGGCATGTGACTGTTGATCTTGGGGTCATGAGTTCAAGCCCCATGTTGGGTGTAGTAATTACTTAAAGAAGTAACAAATAACTTAAAAAAAAAAAAAGGACTCATTTCTAACTCTGGCCTCCATAACTATAAAAGAACACATTTCTATCGCTTCAAAGCACTAAATTTCTGATAATTTGTTACAACAGCAACAGGACACTAATCCAGGCTTGTGGTTGTCTTATGAATTGTGAAAAATAATTCTTGTGGTATATATTCACACCCTGGAATATCATTTGACAATGAAAGGGAAAAGAGTAAAAAAAAATAAAATAAATAAAAAGGAAAAAGTATTGACAATGCTATAGTGCATGGATATTAAGAACATTAAGCTACTTGCAAGAAGTCAGTCACAAAAGGATTACTTATTGTATGGTTCCATTTATATAAAATGATTAGAATAGGTAAATCTAGAGGGACAGAAAGTAGATCAGTGGTTGCCCAGGCTGGGGGATGTGGAGACAGAGGGGTAATGGCAAAGAGGTGCAGGGTTTCTTTGGGGGTAAAGAAAACATCCTAAAATTAATCTTGGTATCATATGATCACACAACTCTGTGACTATACCAAATTATGTAATGTAACTTATGTGTGTAAGCCAAATCTCAATAAAATTATTAAAAATTACACCAAGAAGCTAACATTTACTGAATACTTACCAGACATTGCTATAGTTTAAGTGCCTTCTCATTTAATTCTGGAATAACAATAATCATGTGGTAACAACTAACTGTAGCACTTGCTATATGTCAGGTACTATTTTTTTCTTAAAGATTTTATTTATTTGAGAGAGAGAGAGAGAGAGACAGAGCATAAGCGGGGGTGGGGTAGGAAGGGTAGAGGGAGGGGGTAGGGAGAAGTAGACACCCTGTTGAGAGGGGAGCCTAATGACAGGCAGGACTCGATCCCAGGACCCTGAGATCATGACCTGAGCCAAAGGCAGCCAGTTAACTGACTGAGCTACCTAGGTGCCCCACTTTTTAAAAGTCTTTTACATGCACCTTTAATCCCCATATCAACCCAATAATGTAGATACTGATATGGCTCCGTCTGAAGATAAGAAAACTGGAGTACTGAGAACTTCAATAACTTGCCAAGGCCACACAGCTGGAAGGTAGTAGAACCAACATTTCATCCCAAGTCACTGGATTCCTGAGCCCAAGATCTTGGCAGCTGTGTTTGCCCACACTAACACCTGCACCATGGGAGGTGGCCCCTTGGCTGGCTGATCTGATCAGCAGAACTTTCCAGTTCCCGACTCCAGTCCTTTGCCCTGCTTAGCTGCACTTCCTGAATCTTCATAATAAATTCCCTTTCGTAGCTAAAGCTTAGCAGATGTCCATTCTTTGTACCCCAAAGTGCCCTGATTCAGAAAGTGGCAGACTCCACTCCCATCAGGGCAGAGCAGGGATTTCCGGAGGACTTGGTGAGCACTGAGTGTGTTCTGACCTGACACCTGGGGGGACCAGAGACCATGAAAGACCTGGAGAAAAGACCAAGTGATTCAGCATTTCCCAGGGCCAGCCGCTCAGCAGCCCTCGCTGTATGTATCTCAATGTGTAAAGGCCCTTAATTAAAAATAAGTGATATTGGGGCACCTGGGTGGCTCAGTGGGTTAAAGCCTCTGCCTTCGGCTCAGGTCATGATCCCAGGATCCTGGGATTGAGCCCCACATTGGGCTCTCTGCTCAGAGCCTGCTTCTTCCTCTTTCTCTCTCTGTCTGCCTCTCTGCCTACTTGTGATCTCTATCTGTCAAATAAAATAAATAAAATCTTAAAAAAAAAAGTGATACTGTGCAGATTTTTAAAATGTCTGATTACTCAAGTTCATTTATAGGTAATAGTGTATTGCAGTTAAAACCCGGGCCTCTGTACTTTGGAAAACAGTTTGGCAGTTTCTTAAAAACTAAATGCACAACTACCATGCAACCCACCAATGGCAAACCTGTTCATTTATCCCGGAGAATGGAAGACTTGTGTTAGGACAAAAACCTATGTTTAGAGTAGCTTTGTTGGTAGTAGCTATAAAGTGGAAACAACCCCCATGTCCTTAGTGAACAGTTAAACTTGTGGTGTAACTGTAGAATACCATGCAGCACGAAAAACTACTCAGCAATGAAAAGGAATGACAAACTGATACACACAGAAACCTGAATGAATTTCCAAAGAATTATGCTACATGAAAAAAACCAATCCCAGAAGATTACACTTGGTACATTCTTTTATATAACATCCTTGAAATGACAACACTATAGAAATGGACATCAGATTATTAGTACCAGGCATTAAGGAGAGGTTGGAGGCAGGAGGGAACTAGATGTGGCTATAACGGACAACCCTGGGGAGCCTGGCTGGTTCAGTCTGTGGAGCACTGTGACTTTCAATCTTGGGGTTGTGAGTTCGAGGTCCATGTTGCGTGTGGAGATTCTTTAAAAATCAAGCCATGGAGTGACTGACTGGCTCAGTTGGCTAAACATTCAACTCTTGGTTTTAGCTCAGGTCATGATCTCAGGGTTGTGAGATCAAGCCCCACATCGGGTTCTGCATTCAATGGGGAGTCTGCTTGAGATTCTCTCTCCCTCTCTCTCACTGCCCCCTCCCCTTGCACTCTCTATCTTTCTCTAAAATAAATAATAAATAAATAAAATATTTACAAATAAAATCTTAGGGGTGCCTAGGTGGCTCAGTGGGTTAAGCCTCTGCCTTTGGCTCAGGTCGTGATCTCAGGGTCCTGGGATCGAGCCCCGAACCGGGCCCTCTGCTCAGCAGGGAGCCTGCTTCCCCCTCTCTCTGCCTACCTCTGCCTACTTGTGATCTCTCTCTCTGTCAAATAAATAAAATCTTAAAAAAAGGGGCAACATAAGGAATGGTGATGGAAATATTCTGTATATTGACTGTATCAATGTTGCGATATTGTACTATAGTTTTAAAAGACGTCATTGTTGAGAGAAACTGGGTAAAGTGTACATAGCCTCTGTTTGTTTCATATCTTTTTTTTTTTTAAAGATTTTGTTTATTTATTTGACAGACAGAGATCACAGGTAGGCAGAGAGGCAGGCAGAGAGAGAGAGAGGGAAGCAGGCTCCCCGCTGAGCAGACAGCCCGATGCGGGGCTCGATCCCAGGATCCTGAGATCAGGGCCTGAGTCAAAGGCAGAGGCCCAACCCACTGAGCCACCCAGGTGCCCTCTTTGTTTCATATCTTGATGAATGAAACATGTGTGAATCTATAATTATCTGGAAATTTTAAATTTCATTAAAAAAATATTGGGCCCTGTGTTCAAATTATGCCTCCACCATTTTTTAATAGCTCTGTGACTTAGGATACGTTATGTTTCCTCTTGCCCTCAGCTTTTACTTGTCTTACAGATTTGTTATGATAAACAAATGATATTACACATAGAAAATGCTAAGTATGGTGCCCGGTGTACTGTAAGGACTCAATAAACATTAATGTTTATTAAATGATTTTTAATATTTAATATTATTAATATTAATTAATTTAATATTAAATGTTTATTAATGATTACAAAAATATTAGAAAAATATTTTAAAGAACCATGAATTCCACCACCGTTCACACTTGTATTAATTTCAATGTTTTTAGCTGCAAATGAAATAAAAAAACAACCACAGTGAAGTACCCCTTCAAGTGTGCCTATAATAAAAAAAAGTCTGTAATTTATTTTATTTTTTTTTAATTCTTTTTTTTTAAGGTTTTATTTATTCATTTTACAGAGAGGGAGAGTACAGGCAGGGAGAGCAGCAGGCAGAGTGGGAGGGAGAAGCAGGCTCTCTGCTGAGCCAGGAGCCTGATGTGGGACTCGATCCCAGGACTCTGGGATCAAGGCCTGAGCCGAAGGCAGCTGCTTAATGAACTGAACCACCCAGGCATCCCAAAATGTCTGTAATTTAAAAAAAGGGGTGGGGGAGTGTTGGTGAGAATGTAGAGAAACTGGAAACTGTCATACATTGCCAGTGAGACTATATATCGTTTTCCCTCTGTGGAAAATAATTTGGCAGTTCCTTAAAAAGTTAAACATAGAACTACCCAATGACCCTGAAATTCCACTGCTGGATATATACCCCAAATAACTGAAAACAAGCACTTAAACAAGTGCATGCACCCACATATCCGTAGCAGTAATAGGCACAAAAGCCAACAGGTGAAAACAGCCCAAATGCCCATCAGTGGACGACTGGATAAACAGATTGTGTTATATACATATATTAACATGTTATTCAGCCGTAAAAATGCATAAAGTATTGAAACATGCTACAACATAGATGAACCTCAAAACGCATTATGCTAAGTGAAAGAAGCCAGACCAAAGGGCCATATAGTGCATGATTCCATTTATATGAACTCCTCAGAATAGATAAATCCACAAAGACAGAACACAGAATGGTGATTCCAAGAGGCAAGGGGAAGGGGAGATGGGAAGAACAACTTAGTGGGGAAGGGGTTTTACCCTGAAGTGATGGAAATATTTTGGAATGAAAGGAATGTTTTTGCACAACATTGTGAATTTACCAAATGCCACTGAACTAGGGCACTTAAAGTGGTTGATTTTTATGTTATAAAATACATTTTTTAAAAAACAATAAGCGCTCAGAATCATTTAGGAAAAATCTATTATCTCTTGGATTATGAAGTCCTGAGGTAGAACAGCTCTAGAACTGTATATTTCAGTAGCTCGAAGATTTCATCAAGGACCCAGGTGCTTTCTATCTGTTTTTCCATTCTGAGCTTGTTAGCATTCCCCTCTCCTCCATAGTGAGGAGACAGTGGCCACAGTTCCAAGTTCTGCATGCAGACGTAACACCTAGCCCCCTTAGACTGTAGTGGAACAAAGAAAGGATACCCATTTCCGTAAGTAGCTCTCTCTTGTTTTAAAATATCTCAGTAAAAAGCTTTGTTGAGATAATTCACATACAATTCGCCCATGGAAAATAGACAATGCAATGATTTGAAATATATCCACAGATTTGTGTAACCATCATCACAGTCAATTTTGAACATTTTTTTCACGTCAAGAAGACATTTAGCACCCATAAGCCATCACTTCCCGTTTTCCCCTCACATGATCCCCCATCCCCAACCCTAGGCAACAACTAATCCTAATCTACTTTCTGTTCCTACAGATTTGTCTATTCTGGATGTTTCAGGTAAATGGAATCATCCAATAGTGGTCTCATGCGACTGCCTTTTTTCACTTAATGTAATGTTTTTAAGGTTAATTCATGTCATAACATGTATTAGTACTTCCTCCCTTTATATTGATGAATTTCCATTATATGGATTTTCGTTATCCATTCATCAGTTGATGGACACTTGGGTTGTTTCCACTTTTTAGCTGTGACAAATGATGCTGCCATGGACCTTTGTGTATAAGGTTTTGTGTCAGTAGATGTCTTCACTTCTCTTGGGTGTATAACGAAGAGTACCATTGTTGGCCCATATGGTAACTCTGTGTCTTACCTTTTCAGTAGCTGCCATATCGTTTCCCATATCCCATATGAGGATTCCGATTTTTCACATTCTCTTCCATAAGTCTTTGTTTTAAAACTAATAAGAAACGTTTCCTGGAAGCCCTCCAAAAGACTCACCTTTCTGTCTTATTGCCCAGGACAATCATTCTGTTTTGGCTGCCCTGAAAACAATTACTAGCATGACTGACTTAGAGTTAAGTCTTCAGCTAAACTCTGGGTATGGACATCTTCCCTAAAAGGTAAATGCCTGAACAAACTTGGGGTTCAATGGACAAAAAAGAAAGAAGAAAGAGGACTTTGGGTATGTAACAATATTCTGTTATAATGTCTTTTAGCCCTGTTTCTTACAAACATATGAATATATGTGGGGGAAAAAAGAGATCATACTATTTATATTATTTTGTAACTTGATTTATCACTTAATGATATACTAGATATGTCTTCCATATAATACATATTCATTTGTAACATGATTTTAATGGCTGAATGACATTTGTGAGTGCTTTAAATTCTGTAACTTACAGAAGCCATTCTAAGTTTGTCTTGGCACACTTACCATCAGATTCATAGAAGAATTTAAGTACCAGCTCAGAGAGAAAGAGATGGATGCTGGCAGAGACTAGTTTCTTGGATCCTCTGTCTCTTTAACTCCCGGCAAAAACTCGGGCGCCCCCTCTCCCGGAGAAGAGGGATCTGGTAGGTGCTCCCTTTACTTTCCCACACTCTCACTTCAATTCTCTTCACCCCCTAGGGATCTTGCTTCAGGAATTGTCCAATCTCTTTCTTTTCCCTTCTTCCAGGGCTGTTTCCCCCCTCCCTTTCATGTGTCTTTACAGACTTATGTAGAACTCCCAAGAGTGACATTTGAGACCTGTCATGATTGTTATTAATCAGAATTCTTCTGGTTGCAAGGGACAAAAAGCCAACCTCTTGTAACTGAAGAGGATGGGTAAACACTTCAGGCATACCTGGATTTAGAGACTCAAAAACAATCATAAGGGGCACCTGGGTGGCTCAGTCATTGTGCGTCTGCCTTCCGCTTGGGTCGTGGTCCCAGGGTGCTGGGACAAGTCATGCATCAGGCTCCCTGCTGGGGTGGGAAGCCTGCTTCTCCCTCTCCCACTCCCCCTGCTTGTGTTCCCTCTCTCACTGTGTCTCTCTCTGTCAAATAAATAAATAAAATCTTTTTTAAAAATCATAAAATATTAGTGTCTCTCTAACTTGCTATCTCTCCGTCTCTCTCTCTTTAATCTATAAACTTGATTTTCCTTTCTCTTAGCTTCCCTGGTGAAACAGAGCTTCTTTATCCCCAAGAATTCCAACACAGGTGGTGGGGAGGGTTCTTGTTGACCCCTGTGGTTCTGTGTCCATCCTTGTACCCATCATCGCTGTGTTCTAATTGACTAGACCAGACTCAATCAAGCAACCCACATCTGGAGGTATAAAGGTGGGGGTCAGGTCTACCAGAACTATATAGAAAGAGAGGAAAGTAAGTGGTCTCTAAAACAAAACAGGAGCGTGCTGTTCCCAAAACACGTGAGGGAGGCCGGTGGGTGATTAAATGGTGACATCCTTTCTAGGATATTTGGCATGGTATATGGTTTGTCCCCACCAGCACAGCTATGGGGGCTGTTTAAAACTCAGTATCCAGGGGTGCTTGGGTGGCTCAGTGGGTTAAGCCTCTGCCTTTGGCTCAGGTCATGGTCTCAGGGTCCTGGGGTCGAGCCCCACATCAGGCTCTCTGCTCGGCGGGGAGCCTGCTTCTCCTCTCTCTGCCTGCTTCTCTGTTTACTTGTGATCTCTCTCCCTCTCTGTCAAATACATAAATAAAATCTTTAAAGAAAAAAACTCATTATCCATTCCAACCAGTTGCTGCCTATGCCCTTCTGGTTTCTAACTATTTTGAACATTACCCCTGCCATTTGCACTGAATAATCTTGCTTTAATTTATTAACTTTCTCAGCCAGGTCATCTATTCCTTTCCCCATAGGCACACACCCTACAGCCCCGCCCAATGGTGACAGTTCTCAGGACCTTACTCTGAAGGAAGAGTCTGACTGTCTACTTTTAAGCCTACCCATCTTCAAAGACCACCAGTTTGGGACACCTGGGTGGCTCAGTCAGTTATGTGTCTGCATTTGGCTCAGGTCATCATCCTGGGGTTCTGGAAGTGAGTCTTGCATCAGCCTCTTTGCTCAGTGGGGAGCCTGCTTTTCCCTTTGCCGGCAGCTCCCCCAGCTTGTGCTCTCATTTTCTCTGATTGATAACTAACTAACTAACTAAAATCTTAAAAAAGAAAAAAAGAAAAAAGATGACTGGTTTAATTACCATTTCCTCCATGAAGCCTTCCAGTTCACCCCAACTTAGAACTGATCTTTGAACTGCCCTATCCCACCTGAACGTTCTTTATTAACATCTCTCTCATTGTCCCTTCACCTGGAATTAGAGTGGAAGCTGTCTTTACCTCCGTTATGAGACTCAAAGCTTGTTGAAGACAAGGACTGCGTCTTATTCATCTTTCTAGTTCCCAAAAGTCTGTTACAGTGATCCTCTGTCACTTAATTAGTCTCAGGACATTGGGCAAAGCCCTTGACCTCTTTGGTCCTTGGTTTATTCTTTCGTAAATGGGGTAATAATAGCCCCTACCTCACGGTTTTCTCGTGAGAACTGGAACACACACACACACACACACACACACACACACACACACGTACGTAATTTATTGAGCACATACTATGTATGTCAGAGTCATGACGTGCCTTATAGAGGGTAAATACTTCGTGCTGGCAGAGCTGGGACTCAAACATACTTTTCTTTTTTTCTTTTCTTTTTTTTTTAAAGGTTCCAATTACTGCATCTTTTCAGTGGCGACTAACAAATTTTTTTTTTTTTAATTTGACAGAGAGAAATCACAACTAGGCAGAGAGGCAGGCAGAGAGAGAGGAGGAAGCAGGCTCCCCGCGGAGCAGAGAGCCTGATGTGGGGCTGGATTCCAGGACCCTGAGACCATGACCTGAGCCGAAGGCAGAGGCTTTAACCCACTGAGCCACCCAGGCGCCCCTCAAACATACTTTTCTAAATAGACTCTGCTCCTAACCGTTATTCCAAATGGCCTCCCACATAGGAGAGGGATAGTGCCTTGGACACACAGGAATGCAATGAATGTTGCTAAATGCTTGACTCTGTTGAACTGAATCAGTTTCCTTTGGCTGCACTTCCTCCTGGACTGTAGTCTGTCCCTTTTCAGTTCATCCTGCCGGTGCCATCAGACCACGTGACAACTCCCCCACCCATGGGGGGGGGCGGGGGGGCACTTAATTCCTGCTGACCTAGAATGTGTTATCCCAGCACTTCTGTAAACTGGGAGGAGCCATGGGTTGTAAATCCTAGATCTGGGACAACCCAAAGGTCTTTGTTTGCAATAACCCAGACAACAGCTGGAACTCCAGCCTGGGGAGATGCTGCCTGGTGGGGGAGGGTAAATGTGTGAGTCTGCCCATCCTCCCTACACAGAGAAGTCCAAGGTCCAAGGCCGCAGGTCTCCTGTCTTGACCATACTGCTCACGCTTTGCGAATTTCTGGTGGTAAAACCACTTCTTCCCTGTAAAACCACTCTGCAACAGGCTTATGGCTAGATATTTGTGAAAGGACCATGGGGGATCTGGATCCGCTGAATTTACACTCCTGCCCCTGGAAATATTTCTCCCCCAAAGTTATTTGTTTTCCATTTACCAAGCAGTTGATATGTGCCAAGGGTTGTGTTGAACATGTCATGTGCATGATTTAATTCAGGAGTTTTCAGTCTCGGGACTATTAGCAGCTTGGACCAGAGACATCTTTGTTAAAAGCGACTGTTTTGTGCATTGAGAATGTTCAGTAACCTCTCTGGCCTCTACCCACTGAATCCTAGTAGCACCCTCCCTTCTGTGACAACCAAAAAATGTCTCCAGACTTTACCAAATGTCCCACGGGGCAAATCATCCGAGGGTGAGAAACCCTGTGGAATTTACTCCACAATACACCGTGAAGAGGAAAACAGATTGCAAAACAGACTGTTTAATATACTGCCATTTTGTTAGCATATTTAAGCATAGAAGGAAGATCTAGAAGAAAAATTCTACAAAAAAAGTAACAGTAGTACTCTCCAGGGGTGGATTATTAACATCTTTTATTATTTCTGCTTATCTGGAGCTCCTGATTTTTTTCTATAATGAAAGCACCTCTTTTATTTGTTTCTTGTCTAGTTCCACAAAGAAATTTAGAGTTTACTTACAGGACATACATGTAATAAAATAGTGAATGATACATTAAAAATTTAAATGGAACAGATTAAAGAAATCAGAAATAAACTCACATATGTTGAGTCCATCAGTTTTCAAGAAAGGTAAGAAAATAACTAAATGGAGAAAGGATAGTCTTTTTAGCAATAGGGCTGGAACAACTGGATATTTTGAGGGAAAAAAAATGAACTTCTACTGCTACCTCACATCATACACAAAAGTGAACATGAAATGAATCAGAGACCTAAGTCTTAAAGACAAAATTTCTGAGTCAAAAAATACCCCACAGGGCAACATTTCTGTCACCTTGGATTAGAAGATTCCTTAGATAAAATACAAAATGTTTGAACATAAAAAGAAAGTGATATATTGATCTTCATCAAAATTGCAGTCTTCTAGAGAATAAAAGGGCAAGCCACAGTCTGGGAGAAAATGTTTCCAGTTCATTTACCTGACAAAATGTAAATCCAGAATACCTACAATATATAAAGAACTCATATTACAGGGCACCTGGGTGTCTCAGTCAGCTAAACGTCTGCTTTCCACTCGGGTCATGATCTCAGAGTCCTGGGATCGAGTCCCGCACTGGCTCTCTGCTCAGTGAGAGCCTGCTTCTTCCTCTGTGCTTTCTCTCTCTCACAAATAAGTAAAATCTTAAAAAAAAAAAAATCCTATCACTGACTAAGAAGAAAACAAACAACCCAATAAGGAAAATCAGCAAAAGATTTAAGAAGATATTCAGCAGGTATACATGAAATATATATAATCAAAACATATATGAAAAGATTCTCAATATCATTAGTCATCACAGAAACACAAAGTAAAAATGATGAGCTGCTTGGACACCTGGCTGGTTCAGTAGGAAGAGCGTGGGACTCCTGATCTCATGATCCTGAGTTTGAACCCCATGTTGGGTTACTTAAATAAATTAAATTTGGGGGGCACCTGGGTGGTTCAGTCAGTTAAGCATCTGCCTTCAGTTCATGGTCATGGTCCTGGAGTCCTAGAATAGAGCCCCATGTTGGGTACCCTGTTCAGCAGAGAGTCTGCTTCTCCCTCTCCTCCTGCTCCCTCTCTCTCTCTCTCTCTCTTGCTCACTCTCTCTCTCAACAAATAAAATCTTAAAAACTCAAATATTAAAAAAAACAAATAGGGCGCCTGGGTGGCTCAGTGGGTTAAAGCCTCTGCCTTCAGCTCAGGTCATGATCCCAGAGTCCTGGGATCGAGTCCCGCATCGGGCTCTCTGCTTAGCAGGGAGCCTGCTTCCTCCTCTCTCTCTCTCTGCCTGCCTCTCTGCCTGCTTGTGATCTCTGTCTGTCAAATAAATAAAAAAACCAAAATCTTTAAAAAAAAAACAAAAAAAAAACAAATAAAATTTTAAAAAATAGATAGATAAAAATTAGGAGCTACTCTTCCACACCCATGAGAATGACTGAAGTGACAAAGTCTGACTACACTAAATGCTGACAAAGAGGCTGAGCAACTGACACTCTTTTATGTTGCTGGTGGGACTACAAAATGAAACAGCGATTTTGAAAAATGATTTGGCAATTTCTTATAAAATTAGATATATACTTACCACATGCCCCAAGAGTTTCACCCCCATGTTTCCACTCAAGAGAAACGAAAACCTATGCCTACACAAAGAACTGCTTTATTCATAGCAGAAAAACTTGCAAAAAAATCATACGTCCACCAGCTGGGGAAGGAATAAACACATTGGGATATGGCTATACAATAGTGTTCTACTTGACAATAAGAAAAATGAACTACTCATGCAATGTGATGAATTCACACAGCATGATGACTATCAAAGACATTAGGCTAACTGAAAGAAGTCAACCACAAAAGTTCGAGAAAAGTCAAAACTACAGTGGAAAGCCTATCGGTGGTTGCTAGGGAATGGGGTTGGGGGAAGGAACTGACAGTAAAAGAGCCCAAGGAAATTTTGTGGGGATATTAAGACATGTTGCATCATGATGGTGGTGATGGTTACACGATGGCACACGTGGTCAAAACTCAAAGAATTGTACGTGTAAAACCAGCAAATTTTATTTATTTATTTATAGACATAGTTGATTTTCTTCTTCTTTTTTTAGATCTTGTTTATTTATTCGACAGACAGAGATCACAAGTAGGCAGAGAGGCAGGCACGGGGGGGGGGGGGAGGGGGTGGGAAGCAGGCTCTCTGCTGAATAGAGACCCCTGATGCGGGGCTCGATCCCAGGACCCTGACACCATGACCCGAGCTGAAGGCAGAGGCTTAACCTACTGAGCCACCAGGCGCTCCAACTTTATTCTTCTTAAACCACAAAACAGAGTCTGCGGGGTTGTACAAACAGCACTAGTTACAGTTTGGCCAACGGGTCCCAGCTGGGGCCGGCAAATTTTATCGTATGCAAAGTACACCTTAAAAAGACTCACTGTAAAAATTCTGTTGCTATGACACACCTATTAGAATGGCTAAAATGAAAGAGACTGACTATACCAAGTGTTGAAGAGGATGGGGAGCAACAGGTACTCTCAAATATTGTTGGTGGGAAGGTAGAAGATTACAACCACTTTAAAGAACAGTTGGGCATTTTTTTGTGAAGTTAAACATGCATTTACCATACAACCCAGCAATTCCACTTCTAGGCATTTACCCAAAAGAAACACAAATATATGCCCACGAAAAGACTTAGAGTTGAATATTCATAGAAGCTTAATTTACATAATTGGAAACAGGACAAATGTTCACTAACTGGTGAAGAGAAATGACTTGTGGCGCATTCGCGCAGTGAAATAGCACTCAGCTATGAAAGGAATGACCTACTGATACAGAAAACTCATTGACAGACTTTAAAAAATGTTACACTTTAAAAAATGGGGCCCCTGAGTGGGTCAGTTGGTTAAGCGTCTGCCTTCAGCTCAGGTCATGATCCCAGGGTCATGGGTCCAAGTCCCACATCAGGCTGCACGCTCCGTGGGGAGTCTGCTTCTCCCTCTGCCTCTACCCCTCCCGCCCCCCATGCATTCTCTCTTTCTTTCAAATAAATAAATAAAATCTTAAAAAGATAAAAATGTTATGCTGAGCAAAATAAAGCGTACACTAAAAATACATATTATAGGTGGCTCAGTCGGCTAAGTGACAGACTCTCGGTGTTGGCTCAGGTGGGGATCTCCTGGTTGTGGGATCGAGCCCTGCTTCAGGCTCTGGGCTCATCGCGGGGTCTGCTTCGAATTCTGTCTCCCTCTCTCTGCTCTTACCTCCACTCATGCTCTCTCTCAGTCTAAAATATATAAATAAATCTTTAGGGAAAAAAGTACATACTATATAATTCCATTTATATGAAATTATAGAACAGGCTAAGCTAATCTGTACTTGAATGCAAAACTAAAAGTATTGGCAAGATAGATCCATTGAAGATATTTAAACAGGGATCACCTGGGTGGCTCAGTTGGTTACCTCTGCCCTGGGCTCAGATGCTGATCCTAGGGTTCTGGGATCAAGTCCCACGTCAGGCTCCTTGCTCAGCCTGAGTTTGCTTCTCCCTTCTGCTTCTCCCCGCTGCTCGTGCTTTCTCTATCTCTCTCTCTCAGATAAATAAATAAAATCTTAAAAAATATATTTAAAAAAAGATATTTAAGTAAGAGAATAATGTATATAAGGCTATCTTTTAAGACAAAACTTGTTTGATATAATTACAACAATGAGAAGACAATTTGGTTTTCCTTTTCATATAATTTGTTGATATTTTTCGCATTTTAAAAAGTGTTTGGAGAGTTTCCTGGGTGGTTCAGTCGGTTAAGGGCTGCCTTCAGCTCAGGTCAGGACCCCAGGGTCCTGGGATTAAGTCCCACATCAGGCTCCTTGCTCAGTGCAGAGCCTGATTCTCCCTTTGCCTGTCCCTCCCCCTGCTTATGCTCTCTCTCTTTGACAAATAAATAAGTAAAATCTTTTTTTAAAAAATTTAATACCCTTTTTTAAAGATTTTATTTATTTACTTGACAGGCAGAGAGCACAAGTAGGTAGAGAGGCAGGCAGAGAGAGAGGAAGGGAAGCAGGCTCCCTGCCAAGCACAGAGCCCGATGTGGGGCTCGATCCCAGGACACTGGGATCATGACCAGAGCTGAAGGCAGAGGCTTTAACCCACTGAGCTACCCAGGCACCCCAATATATAAAATCTTAAAAAAAAAAAGAGTTGCTAAGATTTGGCCCAATAGCATGGCCCAGGTATAATGTTTTAGCATTAACTATCTTCAATTTAGAGTGAACACTTCTCCTGCTTATTTACTATTTCTTTGTTTGATATGATTGTCTTCCTATTAGGAGACCCCAAAACAGAACTTGACCATTTTACCTCATTTCTTCCTTCACTTAACATCTCTTTGAAATGTCAGAATCATTCTTAATTTGTGTATCATGAAATTAAAGGAAGAGATCATGACCAGAAGCAGGCTCTCTGCTATGAAAGTAAAATGGATAGTGACTATTGACCCCTAATGCTTTCTTTTAAAATGCCTTTTCTTTAGAAATATTTAAATTAAAAACACTGCTTTATAGATAAGTCATCATCTCTCAAGAAGCAATCAGGTTACCCATGTTACCTCTTATAACTTTGTAGGTAGAGTTTTTATTGACAAACTTTTCTCTAAATGGGCAAATTATGATTATTTTAAATTATTATCTCTAATTAGCTACTGTCAATTTATCTAATGACTACTGTGTTCATTAGCAAATGCCCCCAAACGAAAATATTCTCTTAAGCCTAATGAAGTAATACATTTTTTGCACTTAAGTTTTGGTTCTAGTGTTTGAACGCAGAACTTCATGATTTGCTAAGGAAAAAATGAGTGATTAAGGAAAGGAACCTGTAGTGATAGGAAGCAGAGAGTAGTTGTATGCGGGACACATGGAAGGGTTTGGGGATTCGCTGCAAAGGGTCACACGGGAATTTGATTTGGGTGATCATTGCATAGGTGTGTGGTTTTGCCAAAACTCATGGACCTGTATGCGTTTAAAACTTGTGTGTTTTGGTGCTTGCTTAGGCAGCACATATACTAAAACTTGTGTGTTTTGGGGCACCTGGGTGGCTCAGTGGGTTAAAGCCTCTGCCTTTGGCTCAGGTCATGATCCCAGGGTCCTGGGATCGAGTCCTGCATTGGGCTCTCTGCTCAGCAGGGAGCCTGCTTCCTCCTCTCTCTCTCTGCCTACCTGTGATCTCTGTCTGTCAAATAAATAAATAAATCTTAAAAAAAAAACAACTTCTGTGTTTTATTGTATGCAAATTATACTTCCATAAGTTTGATTTGAAAGGAAAAATAAATCAGGGTTGGGAAGAGCAGATTAGAGAAGAATATCAACCAGAGGGGGAAGATTGTAAAGCTCAGAGAGGTTGGAGGGTCCTGCTTTGACTGGTCTATGGCTTTGGCTCTGAGGTTTGCTTCTCCAAAATCTTATCTATCTTGGGCGCCTTGGTGGCTCAGTCAGTTAAGCGGCTGCCTTCTGCTCAGGTCATGATCCCAGGGTGCTGGGATCGAGTCCTGCATCAGGCTCCCTGCTCAGCAGGGAGTCTGCTTCTCCCTCTCCTTCTGCCCCTCTCCCTGTTGCTCGTGCTTGCACTCTTTCTCTCAAATAAATAAAATCTAGAACAACAACAACAAGAAGACTAAATCTTACCTATCTTTAAGGCTTAGTTGAAATGCCGTTGCTCCTAGGAATTTACCCTGGCTTCCCCAGCCGGTGGTGATTTATCTTTGACATCAATCTGATTCTGCATATTCATATTTAAAAAACCTCCATCAGTGAATGTGGTGCTTTTGGTTTATTAAATGCTTTCAGCCCATTATGTCAGCTGATTCTCACCTCACCACCAGTCAGGGCACGGATTAATTTTTCCATTTAGAGTTGGAGAAACTAAGGCTCAGGCAGGGAAGTAACTTACCTAAATCTTACAACCACAAGTTAAACAGAACCTGAACTAGAACACGGGCCTCCAGGGCTTCCTCCCCTGGAGTCTAGAACTCCCACTAATTTGCTTGGGAAATTCCTGGGCACTATTAATATTGTTAGATCACAGCTTCCACGGCTGTCAAATGGGTGAAATCCCTGCCCTTCCTATGTCCTAGACTTGTGGTTAGGATCGCCTTGAACATCCTTGGTCGACAAATACGTGCCAATAAATATTTAATGCAATTAACCAATATCTACTGAGCACTTAATCAGGCACTATGATAGAGAGTGGGGATAACCAGTGAAGGAGGGGATGGGTGGGAAAAGTGATGGCAGGGTAGAGTCAGGTTGAAGAATGGGAATTAGCTCAGAAGTCCAATGAGGTGATGATGTTCAAGGTGAAGAGTGGAGATTTAGAAGGAGCTAGGCACATGGTCCGGGAGAAGAGCATTCAGGTCTTTGGAATTCTAGATTACCTTGCATTTTGCAACTCCCCTTTCCCAGATGAGCAAACTGAGACTGTTAGTAAGCAAATGGCATTGATCCAATCCCTGTCTTCCAGTGAAGGGACTAAACAGGAACTCTATCAACATTTTCTCACTTGATCCTAACGACTATAATTTTCGATGGTAACGTCCCCATTTTATAGGTGAGGAAATGAAAGAAAATCATCAAATCTAATAGACGTACTCGGCTCTGTTTATTATACGACTTTGTCTTGTTCCAGATGGACTTGCACTCAGATGGGAGCCTCATCTGTCTGGTTCCAAAGTCCAAGCTCTTTCCCCAACATCAGACTGACGCAGCGTGTCTGAGAGCTGGCAATGTAACAACCAACCAGGCAGAGACAGCCAGAGCAGAGGCCAAGTCCAAAACATGGGGAAGACTGTTATTTCTGGACCACCTCCCCTCCCCCTCTGGCCAGATCCAGCAGTAGATGAGGCATCCTGGTGGATAGAAATACATACTCCAGGGGCGCCTGGGTGGCTCAGTGGGTTAAAGCCTCTGCCTTTGGCTCAGGTCATGATCTCAGGGTCCTGGGATCGAGCCCCACATCAGGCTGTCTGCTCTGCAGGGAGCCTGCTTCCCTCTCTCTCTCTCTCTGCCTGCCTCTCTGCCTACTTGTGATCTCTATCTGTCAAATAAATAAAATCTTAAAAAAAAAAAAGAAATACATACTACACATATTTTATTTATTCAGGCCCCACTACCTGCGAGATCCTGCTCTCAGCTCTAGAGATGAAGCTGTGAACACGCTAGATGAAAACTTCTGCCTCCACTGGGCTTGCAGTCAAATGGGGAGGTGGGTGAACCAACCACACGAATGATTCTTATACTAGACAGAAAAAAATGCCTTGGAAAAGCAGAAGGACTTGGTAAACTTAGGTTAAAGAAGAAAGATGGGATATTCAGGGTGGAGACGGGGAGCCAGAGAAATCTTTCTGGATGAGCAGACTTTTTTTTTTAATTTTTTTTCATATTTTATTTATTTGACAGAGAGAAATCACAACTAGGCAGAGAGGCAGGCAGAGAGAGAGGAGGAAGCAGGCTCCCCGCGGAGCAGAGAGCCCGATGTGGGGCTCGATCCCAGGACCCTGGGATCATGACCTGAGCTGAAGACAGAGGCTTTAACCCACTGAGCCACCCAGGCGCCCCTGGATGAGCAGACTTTTGAGTCTAGGTTCAATGATGCCCATCCGTCAAATGGAGCTGATCATAGGCTCTGTTAGGTTGTTGTGAGGCTCGAGGAAGGTCATGGTCGTGAAGTGCTTAGTGGAGTGCTTGGCACACAGGAAGTTCTAAATAAGTCTCACTACCTTCTCTATTCCTTCTTCTAATAAATATTATCTATGGTCGTAGTTCAGCCGCCATAACAAAAATACCTTAGACTGAGTGGCTTAAACAGCAGAAATCTCTGTCTCATGTTTCCGGAGTCTGGGAAGTCCAAGATCAAAGTACCAGTCAGTTTGGTTCCTGGTGAGGCCCTTGTCCAGGTCATATCCTCATAGGCCCCGGGTGGGGAGCAAGCTCTCTCCTGTCTCTTCTTATTAGGGTGTTAATCCCACCATGGTGGGGCGGGGCACGCTCATGAACTAATTACCTCTCCAAATACCATCGTACTGGAGATTAGGGTTTCAACATGTGAATTGGAGGGGGACAGGAATATTCAGTCCCGAACATCTTTTTTGTACTGCACAACAAAATCTCCTCTGAAGACTTCTCATGGCCCCAATTCCAACAAGCCCAGGAAAGCCACACAGATCTGCCCCAGGCTTCCTTCTTAGCCTTGCCCATCCTCACGTCCTCCCTGTCCCCCCCCCCCGCCGTCCCGACCAGGCTGCCTTCCTCCGGCTGGTCCAGATCTACCCCCAGGCTGCTTCCTCTGCCAGAAACCTTGGCACCACTCTCCTCTCTCGCCTCCCCTCCTTGGTCAGCCCTTCCTTACCCGCCAAGTCCAGGGTACTTCCCTGGGCGCTGCTGCGAGTGTGGCCGTCCCACGGCGTACTCTCTCACACTCCCTGCACTTTCTTCTTCTCTCCAGACTCATCACAAACACTTGTGTGATATTTGTCTTTTCCACTGGACTTACAGGCACCTGAGGGCCAAGACTGCATCTGTCTCATTCGTGGGCACAGCCAGCATCCGGTAGTGCCTGGAACAAACTCAGCCCTTCATAACGTTGGCCTGGCTCCTCCTTGAAGTGTGAGCTCAGTTGTGCCAGAACTGGGACAGAAGGGCAGGTCCCCCCCACGCCGCCTCCGTCCCCCCACCCCCCACCAGCAGCGGTCAGAGGTGATTCAGACGTGAGGGCTAAGCAGAGCTGTGGCTTCTCTCAGGAGCGGGGCAGACATGCAGAAGATGGGGCGTTCAGGCAGTGTCTTTAACCTTCTCCCCACAGACGGGAAGTGACTGGCCCAAGGTCTCCAGCTGCGGGAGTGGGGATGGGAGTGAACACGTATTCTGGCCCTTTCACAATGCAGCTGTTGCCTCCAACCTCAGGAAGAGAAGGTCGAGACAGGAAGTGGTGGGACTGACACAGGGTGGTGACAAACCACGACAAGGATCTGAAGGTTCAGGTTGTCTCCCCTCCCTGCTCTGTAGGCGGAGCTGGCAGGCGGATGGACTCGCAGGTGGAAATTTGCACGCGGGAGGTTTATCAGGGATCAAAAGCAGGCAGCATGGGTCGGGCTGGGCCACCGCGTCAGCGTTGACCTCATAAAGGGATCCCCAGAGCTGGGACAGTCGTTCAGAGTGGTTTCAAATGAAGGCATGTGGCCAGTCCTTTGTACACCCCTCTCCCATTCACTGGTCATGGGAGGCCGACCGGACTGCCTGCCAGGGCTGGAACCATCAATGAGGTTGCTCCCTTCAGTCTAAGGCGGTTCCAAGAGAGGGACCCCACAGAAATCCTGCAGCAATGGGGTGGGGGTGCGGGATGAATCGAGGGCCACCATCTGGGCCGCACACTGCAGTAACCATTAGCAGGAGTGTCGATTAGTAGTTTTCTAACTGCTCCATGCAGCCCTCGGGTTCCGAGAAGGTGCAGCGAGTGAGAAACGGCTCTTCTTGGCTGTGTCTTGGTTTCTGCGAAGGTCCAGCATATTTCCTTGGAAGAAAAAGTTCTGCTGCTGGTTTATAAAGGCTCCTATAACACCTCCCGTTTCTCCTTTGAGGTGCTGATCACAATTAGAATTTAAATAATTAGTTGTGTACTAATCCAATCTATCTCTTCCTCGGAACAATAAATTCCCAAAGGACAGGAACCATGCCTGTCTTGTTCGCTGCTCTATGTCCAGCACGTTTACATAATAGGGCATAAGATCTGTTGAATGAAATGATGCTCCCGGCATCGGAATAATGGGAAAGTTGCTCAGGCTGCAAATGTCTCAGCTCTGCCTCCAAACACTGGTCCTCTCGAAGGTTCCAAGTTGCAAAAAGTTGGAGAACCACTTCATGCTACCTGTCCCAGGGCTCTGGTGAATATTGAGAACTGCTGGAGTGCATTCACCCAGCTCCTGCCTCTACCCATTATCAGCAGTCCTCAATCCTTTTGGTTCAAAAGCCAAACATAGACTCAAGCCCCAAGCAATCTTGAACGTACTCCAACCTGGACAGGTGTGCCCGGGTCTCAGATCACAAGATGCAGAAGCCTAAAACAGATTCATTTGATCCAACCTGAAGCCCAGAGTTTTAAGTTCCACATGCAAATTAATTAATTTGAACATACTTTAAAAAAAATGCAGATTGAGGGCCTAGGGAGTAGGGGGTTGACAAGGATCTAGAATCAGACTGACAAGGGTTCAAATCCTAGGTTGGGTTATGTTGAGCAGATATCTAAATACTGAACGGCCCCCTAGTGCTAAGTGCCAGGCACCTACACTGTGCTGGGTGTTTTTCATTATTTAATCCACACAACCCTCCTGTGCCCATAGGTATTGAGAACTGAACTAATTTGTTTATGGTTGAGACAGACATTAAAAATCAAAGCTGGAATTTGAACCTGGGTGTAACTTAAGTTGGTGTTCTGCAGACTTTCACTTGATGTTCCTTTTTCACATCTGTTCCCACAATGCGAACAGCATTCCTTTCTCACTAGGTTGTGAAGATTGAGATGTTAAATTTGAAAACATTTAGCAAGAGTGCCTGGGTGGCTCAGTCAGTTAAGGGTCTGCCATTGGTTCAGGTCATGATCCCTGGGTCCTGGGATCAAGTCCTGCATTAGGCTCCCTGCTCAGTAGGGAGTCTGCTTCTCTCTCTGCCTTTCCCTCTGCTCGTGCACATGCCCTCTCTCTCAAATAAATAAAATCTTTAAAAAAATTTTTTTAAATGAAAACATTTGGCAAAAGTCATTCAGTAATGCAAACTGGAGAACCAAAGACATATTGCCTCTATTTTTATGGCAGAGGAAATTTGAGGCCCAGTAAAATTAATCAACCCTCTCCCCTAATCCTGGGGTAGTAAGTGGCTAAATCAGGACCAGAATCCAAGTTTTCTATTCCAGTCTGGTTTGTTCTCTCACATCCTCTCAAAAGACTTTAGAAGGAAGAACAAGCAGATAGAACACCACAAAAAATGAAGAGGGTAAGGGGAAAGGGAACATGGAGTTAATCAGGGGAGGCTTGCTGGAGGAGACCCAGTTTTCATTTTTTGACAGCAGTGTTTAGAGGAAGTGGGTGGCCAACAGAAGAGGTCTTGGTTCTTAGTCATAATGTGGTTTCCCTGATATGCTTACTAGACTTCCCAGTGCCCAGAGAAGCTTGACCAAGATCACACAGCTACTAAATGGTGCTGGTACAATGAGGAGATCCCATTTAACTCTTTTCAGCTGGTTCTGTCTCCTTGGCGCTAGAGAAGTGATGAGAAGCAGGGAAGCATACTGTGGTTGGGCAAGGGACACATGGGGTTCCCAGAGAGTCTCAAAAGCTTCCCTCTGCGACAGGAGAGCCCCACAGCGGGAAAAGCAGCAAGCTGAAATGCTGAGGCCTCAGGGTCAGGCAGACCCTGGTTGGAATTCTGGCTCCACCAATGAAGACCTATGTGGCCTCAGCAACTTCATTTTATACTCCTGGGTCTAAATTCTCTTGCACTTTCAGAAAAACGGCCTCCAGATACCCAGCCCAAGGCCAGGCTTAGTAAGAAAAGTAACATGGCCGTTATTCTTCCACAATGCTGGACCAGCCACGGATGAGTGGTGGGCTGGGCACCCATGGGTCAGAATAGACTTCTAATGCCAACCACTCCCAGAGCTGCAGTCACTGGACACAAGTGCCCAGCAGGGTAGGGTAGCTGAGGTCAGGTCCGTGATGCAACCCCAGCTCCCTGCTGATGCTAAGAGATGAACCATGACCCTTGCAAATGGAAAAACAGCCCGTCGACAAGAAGTACAAAACAAAACCTCGGTGAACTTTTATTTTTCATCATACAGAACTGGTAGCAAAGCCAAAGATTTCTGCACTTGAACACTAGATTCCCCCTCCCGACCCACCCCGGGGGACATTTACAGAGTCATCATGTCCCTTCTAGACTCCAAACCCCAATGCTGGGGCCTCTTCCCTCCTGCCCAGGTTCACTGCAGGGAGGGCTCTGAGGCCCACAGGGGGTGCCGGTTGCTTCCCCATGCCTGCATGGGTGTGAAATGTGGCACACTGACCAGGTTCCTCTCCTACCCCTCTCCAGAGAGGAGGGTCAGAAGCAGCAGCAGCATGTCCCCTGTCTTTCTTCAGTCACCTCCCCAATGGGCAGAGAGGAGGCACATACTGTCAGAAGAGGGGCAAGGGACGTCATCATTCACAGCTTATTTGCTACAGAAAAGTGCCTGGGATCGGTCCTTGGCTGCTTCTGCCTCCAAGCAATCCACCTAAAATCAAGGCTGGGATGGAAACAGGAATGGGGGATGCGGGGGGGGGGGGGTTTGTCCTAGGAAGGCGGCTGGGAGAGACTGCCTGCAAGGCCGGGCTATCCCCAGAGGCCTCTTGAGATTCTGCAAGATTTACAGTTTGCTGCTGGCAGGTTGGCCTGAGCAGCCCAGAGGAGACTCAGACATCACAGAGTCTCAGCCCCCGTTCGCAACTATCTACGCGGAGGTCGAAGAGGTTTGGCAACGTAGCCACGGTCAGCTGGCCAGTTTGGGCAGGATCCAGACAAGAACCTTGGGGTCTCCTGACTCTGACCCTGAAGCCACCCGGAAAGGCTCACTTGGTGGACAAGGTCTGTGGCAGCGCCGTGGGAGACAGGAGAGTGGGGTGCCGGCCTCTGCAGGGCTGGTGCGGTTCTGGGGAGAACAGATTTCTCTCTGTCCTCCTCTCAGGCATTGACTGTGGCTATCGAGGTGAGGCCCTGAAGAACCTCCCCCAGAAAGAACCAGAAATACAGAGCACTGGTAATACCCCCTTCTCTTCAGAAGGCAAAGGGACACACAGACACCCCAAACTCTCTAGAGATAATCTACTTTTTTGAGGGGCTTGGTCTCTCTTCTGGGGCCTCCCCCCAGCAGGCAGGGGGGAAATGGGTATGAGGATGAAGGGGAGGTCAAAGGTCAAAGGTGCTAAACCAGGGTTAGGGCCACCCAGGAAAAGGGGTGTTCAGACTGCCTGTCAGAACAGGCTTTTGGGGAGCGGAACACACAGTCCCGCTGTGACTCTAACTTTCACATTGACGGGTGAACGGCAAGGGGGAGGTTACGAGATCTGGGAGCAAGGGAGGAGGAGGAAAGGCAAAGCTGCTTGGAGTGTCAGTCCCTGGAGGTGCTTGTCCCTCTCCTCTTCGGCCAGCCAGGGACTTCCCAGGCCAGGAAGGCCACAGGACTGGTGATGCCTGCGGCCCAGCCTGCTGGGTACATGCATGTGAGCTCAGCTCATTTCCCTTCCTGTGCCCTCTGCCTCTGGGGTCAGGGGCAGGAAGGAGGGCATGGTCCCTGGGGATCTGCTAGTCCCCTTCCACCTCCCAGGGGTAGAACTGTGATCCCAGAGTCAGTGCGACGATCCTGTCCATTCCAGTGAGAGAAAGGGAAGGTACGGCTCAGGGGCTGCACGTCGCACCCAGGCTCACCTCCAGAGTGGGGTGGGAGGGTCTGGGACAGAGAGGGATCGGGTCCATCTCCAGACAGAGAAGTTCTTGCAGGGAGGAGGATGCCCCCAGGAGCAGTTGCTTGGGGCGCAGATCCTGCTCGCAGTCAGGTCATGTAGCGGGTGATGGCGCGGAGGGCATAGAGCAGGGCGGCCTGCATGCGGGCCTCCAAGAGCAGCAAGTTCACGTGGACCTGGGGCACAGACAAGGACCTGTGGGCAACTAATGTCACTCCTGGCCATCCCCAACCTTCCCGGACCGCCACATGCCTGGACCACTCGCCTTTCCTTCTCTCCCATATAGACACCCTGATGGTTCCTAAGGCTCCGAGCACATTGGTGCAATGGCAGCTGAGGAATTCCCAGCCCATTCATCCCCAGCCTGACTCATCTCTTTACCTCACAAAACGAAAAACAAGAGCTGGCCCTGGGCACTCATGTTCTCATCTCACCCTCGCAGCAACCCCGAAATGCAGGCAGTGTTTGCTCTCATGGTAAAGATAACAAGCGTAGGGGGCAAAGTGACTGGCCCAAGGTCACCATGCTACTGAGTTTGGATTTAAACCCAGGTCCTCCCGGCTACCGCTGAGGACCCCATGAGGCACAGTCCCATTTTACAGGTGAGTAAATCGAGTCGGAAACCACACAGTGGAGTAGGACTTGAAGCCAGGACGGTACACCCAGGCGTCCAAAGCAGCAGAAGGGTTACCACATCAGGTCCTGACCACCCGCACCCCCCGCCCAACACACCGTACCTTCTCTGAGTGGCGGAAGTGCCTCCAGAAGAGGTTGTACATTCTTCGCGTCGTCTTCTCGGGGTAGCAGGCCACAGTCTTGATATAGACCTTGAGGTTCCGTTCCAGGAGCTGGTTTACCTCCCCGTAGTCATAGTCATCATATCTGGATGGAAAGGCCCGGAGAGCATCACTCTCCAAGTGACTCCTCTCCCCCACCCCCACCCTAGAGAAGGAGGAACAGAGTGTGGCAAGAAAAAGCAGAAAGTAGGAAGCAAGAAGGAGCTTGGTTCCTCTTAGAAAAAGAGCTGATGTCATACATCGCGGGCCACTAGACTGGCTGGGGACCACTCCAAAGGATGTTGAGAACAAGCCGCTGTATTGAGTTTGAGCTGTGTGCTGTATGGACACGGACTCAGAAAATCCTCAGAAATACTAGATATGCTGTATACAGAACTACTATACATAATACACTGCTTTCATCAGGCTCATTTTATAGCTGAAAGGGAGATTCGGAGAAGGGAAGTCACTTGTCCTGGGAATGGAATTCAAATTCAGCTCTGCCCAGCTCCAAGGTCATATTCACTATAGGAAAGGCCATGGATGGGACAGTACAAAGGATTTCCCTGGAGAAGGAAGAGAGAAAGGGAAAAAGAAGTGGTACTCATTTCACGGATGGGCAAACTAAGACCTGGAGAAGGTAATTAACTTGTTCTAAGCCAGAGAGCAAGTTGGTGACAAGTCTAGAAGCCGCTTTGTCACTCTCCAGCCCAGTAAGCCAGTGAGTCATCAGAGATCTGTGTGGATGGAGAAGATTGGTGGAAAACTGGAGGACAGATTCAGTAGGCAAAGGCATAGGAGTGAGGACCATGTTGGAGAATGGGGGGAAGGGGGAAGGCCCGGGCAGAAGCAGCCTGGGCCACATTCTAAGATGCCTGTCCCTCCTCCAACTCCCCAGGACTGGAAAACTGGAAAACTGTCCATGACTGGCAAGAGGACGCTCAATTAAGCACAACTGAATCCACTCAGTGAAACAGAATTTACAGCTAGGAATACATAAACACACATTTTTCCACAGGGAACATAGACCTTTCTAAAAATTTCGGACTTTTCTGATGTTTGGAATAAGCCATTAAATGAGAAAAGCCAGATCATGTGTTCATTAAAATATGCCCACATTTGATTACATGAGTAAAATAAGTGAAATGAGGAGGGAGAAAAATCCTATGTTTGTAAAATTATGTCTTTTTTGGTTATTTGTGGAAAAAAGACAGGAGAGAAATACTTGACAATAATAAGAGTAGGCAGGATCACAGATGATTTTATTTCTTTTTCTTGTTATTTCTGTTTCCTTTTTAAAAAAATTTTTAGGGGCGCCTGGGTGGCTCAGTGGGTTAAGCCTCTGCCTTCCGCTCAGGTCATGATCTCAGGGTCCTGGGATCGAGCCCCACATCGGGCTCTCTGCTTAGCAGGGAGCCTGCTTCTCCCTTTCTGCCTGCTTCTCTGCCTACTTGTGATTTCTCTCTCTGTCAAATAAATAAAATAAAATCTTAAAAAAAAAATTTTTTTTAAAGCTTTTATTTATTTATTTGACAAGAGAGAGAAATCACAATTAGCAGAGAGGCAGGCAGAGGGGGAGAAAGGGGGAAGCAGGCTCCCTGCTGAGCAGAGAGCCCAATGTGGGACTTGATCCTAGGACCCCGGGATCATGACCTCAGCTGAAGGCAGAGGCTCAACCCACTGAGCCACTCAGGCACCCCTGTTGTTTCTGTTTTCTAAATTTACTATAAATCTAGTTGTTTCTCTTTAGAAACATCAAACATACATTTAAAAAAAATGTAATAACCATCATAACTCCAACTATACAAAGCAACTACATTAGAAAGAAGAAAAGCAACCGAGAAAGAACGTCACAGGATGTGGATGTGGTTGTGAAGTAGCTGAATTTGGGGAAAGTTTTTTTTTTTTTTTTTTTTTTTTGTTCCTTAATTCTTTGAATTTCCCACAATGTTATCAGAGTGAGATTTCTTCAAATAAAAAAAAACCGTTCTGGGGCACCTGGGTGGCTCAGTCGGTTAAGCGTCTGACTCTTGATCTCAGCTCACGTCTTGGTCTCAGGGTTGTGGGTTCAAGCCCTGCATTGGGCTCCACCCTGGGCATGGAGCCTACTTAAATAAATAAACAAACAAATAAAATTGGGGGTGGTGGTGCCTGGGTGGCTCAGTCAGTTAAGCCTCTGACTCTTGATTTCGGCTCATGTCATGATTTCAGGGTTGTGGGACAGAGCCCCAGGTTGGGTTCGCACTGGGCATGGTGCCTGCTTAAAGTTCTCTTTCTCCCCTTCCCTACCCTCCAAAAAATAAATTTAAAATTAAAAAAAAAAAAAATTGGTCTGTGTATATTCTTGACAAGTAAATTTCACACCTAGGGCTCATCTACAAGGACTTAGTGTGAGGCTAGTCAGTACACATGATGTTTTTAATAGTGAAAAACGGTGAACTAGTTATAATTGGAAAGTGGCTGAGTTAGGCTACATCCGCTTCGGAACACCACACAGTGGTTAAAAAGCATAAAGGAGGGGCACCTGGGTGGTTCAGTGGGTTAAGCATCTGCCTTTGACTCAGGTCATGATCCCGGGGTACTGGGAATGAATCCCACATCAGGTTCCCTGCTCAGTGGGGAAGTTACTTCTTTCTCTGCCCCTGTCCTTCCCCCTGCTTGTGCACTCTCTTGTTCACTCCCTCTCTAAAATAAATAAATAAAATCTTAAAAAAAAAAAAAAAGCATAAAAGATCTATTCATCCTGACAAGGAAGGCAGTTCATAATAGATTATTAGGTGAAAAAAAAAAAAACAGTTGTAGAATATATCAAGCATGATTCCATCAATTTAAAAAATCTACTTAAAAAATCAGGAAACACGGGGTGCCTGGGTGGCTCATGGGTTAAGCCTCTGCCTTCAGCTCAGGTCATGATCCAGGGGTCCTGGAATTGAGCCCCGCAGGGGGCTCTCTGCTCAGCAGGGGGCCTGCTTCCCCTTCCCCCTCTGCCTGCCTCTCTGCCTACTTGTCTGTCAAGTAAATAAATCTCTGTCTGTCCAATAAATAAATAATCTTTAAAAACAAAATCAGGAACCACTCAGGTAACAAGATGAAAATGTAATTAATCACACACTATCCAGAGACAACCATTATTAATTAACATTTTAGTGTGTAGCCTTCTACACATTTTCCATGTAGCACACATTTTTAGCAAAAAAAAAAGGGAGGGAAACAAAAGGAAGATTCTGGTTGGTAACCAGCTTTCTTTCTTCTCAACACATTTTGAACAATTTCCCATAGCAATATAAAGAGACCATTATTATAATTTGTAATAGCTGTATACTTCTTCGCTGGGTGGATATAAAGTTATTTAAAGTCTCCTACCGGCATGCATTTATGTTGTCCTTATTTACTGTAAGAGAAGAAGTCCCATTTGGAATGGAAATACACTCTCCTTTTCCCTCTCTCTCTCTCTCACTCTCACTCTAGGGGGTGGGATTAAAGAGTTTCATCTCCAAGGTTCAAACAGTCCACACATCTATTATCATTTATAATCAGCAACGAAATAAATTTGCTTTGAAAAACAGTATAGGCAAGAGGAAGGGAAAATCAAAGAACAAAATAGAAAAGGAAAGAGGCAACTGAGCTCAGCCTGAGGACTTGTGCACATGCGCTGGATGAGGGGCCGTGAGCTCACCTGATACCAAACACACAGTGGATGTAATTCCAGATGGCCCTGCGGAGCACGGACGTGTCCACCCCGCTGTGCATGGCGATGGTGTTGTAGGTGAGGCTGTAGGCTGCCTGGAACTTCTCATCCAGCAGCTGCCCACCCTCCGGGTAAAGCCGCTGGATCAATGAATAGCCATGGTCTTCCCAGGTGTAATCCTGAGAAACGTGGAAAGGGGTCAGGGAGTACATTCTTGGGAGCCAAGGCTGGCCACAGAGATCCCATCCTATGGAGCACAACTTTGCTCTCTATAACGTCCCTTTCCCGCCCCACAAATCTAACCTGCTGCTTGGTCTGGGCCTAAGAAGCCATGGAGAATCCACCCTGGTGATGGTCTTCTTGCTGTGATCAGGATCCCCTGAGCTTAGGGCACAGATGAGCCCTGTCACGATCTAGGGTCTTCTATTTCCCTCATGGAATGTTGAGGGAGAAGGTGCCTGACTCTCCAACCACTCCACCCATCCAGCCCCTGCTTGTTTGTAAACCCAGAGTGATGCCAAGAAGAGCCCGGAGGGCCTACCTGGGCACGGAAGGTGGGGGGCGCCTCAGCCCCTCGCCGGGTGAAGTCCTCATATCCAAACGTGGGGTCCTCCACAAAGCACAGCATGTCTGGGTGTGGAGAGGGCTCCAGGATGTCAGCTAAGGATGTCAGAGAGAAGTCACGGTGAGGCCAGGGCACCTACTCGTGATTAATCAACTGGTGGCTGGAGGGAGACGAGGCAGGCCCACGGACCTGGGGGATGAGGCCCCCGGTAGTAATAACAGCAACTCTGGCAACACTAGTCATTTGTGAAGCCATTTACTCTGTGCTAAGAGCTTTGCTTCCATTGTCCTATTTACCTCACAAATCAATCCTCCACATGGGAGAGGCCCTGAGACAGGAAGTAACTTATCAGGGGGTCACACTGCTAGAAGGGCTGACAGGTCACGATTCTCAACCAGATCTGACCCTAAAGCCCACGCTCAGAACCTCTTAGAAGAAGTGGTTGAGATATGGCGACCATCAAAATACAAGCGTTGCCATGCACAGAGCTGCCTATTCCCCAGCAGAGATGGTGTCAGAAAGGGGAAGACCCTAGACCTGGGATGCCTGCGATCCTGTACCTGAGGGAGTCACCAGAAGGCTCTCTGACTTCTCCAGCTCAAAGCGGCTCTCCATCTCCTCCTGGGATGCTCCCTCATCCCGTAACAGGCTCTCCTGCAGCTGCCTCATGCGTTCCATCAAAGCTTCCACGTCCCGGGCAGCCTCAAAGCCCTGGAGGAGGGACCCAGCGGTGACCGTTTACTCCTTGGCCCCAGGAAACTCCACACATCCTTCCCACAGGTAGGCCTTTCTGAGTGATCACAAAGGCCTACTGCCTCCTGAGGTAGCCACGGAGCTGGGCGGCTTGTGAGGCCTGTGTCTTCCAAAGGAAAGTTTAAGAAGTTATGGGACAGGCCTGTCTTCTCTAAGCATCAACTTCCCTCACAGGAAAGGGATTGTTAAAGTATCTATAAATTTATATTAAAACAAACAAGGCCACTTTATAGGATAAGAGGCAAACTTTGTATCTGTAAAGGGCTAAAACCCAGGAGACACCAAGCCTCTGACACAACACGCTGAGGGACCCACAACAAGGTTCTTTCAATTACTCTTCACCACCGCTGCGAAGTAGGGGTCTTTGGCCTCATTTCACAGATGAGGAAATGGAGTCTCAAAGTCAACTAACTTTTCTGAGGCCCCTCAGTGTGAGACAGGAAAGCAGTGGCTTCCATCTGAGGACCAGAGTCCACGCGAGCTTCCTCTCCCCACAAGACCTGGACCCATCACTTACCCCAGAGCTGTTCAGTGGGTCCCTGCTGGGGGGGCTGCTCTGCTCACTGGGGGGTGAAGGTGCCTGGGGGGCGGGGCTGCCTTCGGAGTCTCCCTCAGGAAGGATGCCACAGCCAAACACGAAGGAGGCCAGTGAGTGGCAGTGGGTGAGCAGGACCAGGGCCTGGATGAGTTCGGCCAGAGACCAGCTGTGCTCGCCCGTCTTCAGCAAGGCCTGGAGAGGAAAGAAGGGCAGTCTTGCTCAATGCCTGGCCCTGCGCTGACTGCCTGACATGCCCCAGCCCGGCCCCCACGCTCCCTGTGGCTCTTTGCCCACGGCACCTGGATGTGCTCCTTGGTGATGAGCCACGGCCGGTGTGCCAGCAACTTGTTGATCTCACTGAGCTTGCGTAGCTTCTCAGGGGCCCGGTGGAGACCAAGCAGCCACTCAGGGTCACCGCCAGTCTGCAGAAACTCGGCCATGTGGGAACCCACTAGGTAGGAACATTGGTGGCGGGCGGCAGCCTGTGGAGGGGGTGGACAGAGCCTTGTTCGGGGTGGATACCCCATGGAGGGAGGAATCTCGGGCCTCACTATTGCCAGAGAGGCAGGACACTTAGGTCCTAACCCCAGCTGCACTAGTGTGCTGTCCTCCCGTGGGCAGGTCACCTGACTCTCTCATGCCTCAGTTTTCTGATTCTGACTAAAATGCCTCGCTCTCTGGGGCGCCTGGGTGGCTCTGTTGATTAAGCATCCAACTCTTGATGTCTGCTCAGGTCTTGATCTATCTCAGGGTGGTGAGTTCAAGCCCCACACTGGGATCCATCCTGGGTGTGGAGCCTACTTAATTAAAAAAAAAAAAAAAAAAAAGTCTCTCTTCAGAATCCAGAATTCTGTGGATGATCAGATAGTTAGGGCTTTCCTCTGCTCTGGGCAGCCTCTCCTCCCAGCCTCTGAAATGGGTTCAAGATGCGCCCAGCAAAGAGACCTAAAGACCAAATCCCCCCATGTGGCCGACTGTACAAGGGCTGGGCTCGGACAGGCTCACCATGATGGCAATGTAGTGGCGCCAGGAGCTGGCGAGGGGCCCATCTGTATGCAGCAGGAGGTAGTGCAGGCGCCAGAAGCAGGTCAGGTAGTCCGGGTGCAGGCCCATCACCACAGCCAGGTTGTCCACCCGCCCCGAGGACATCAGTGCCTCCAGCCGCAGGTGCTGCTCCAGGCTCTCCGGTCCCTCCTGAAGGACCTGCCAAACCAAGGCGAGAGGGTGGGTTCCCGTCCCGCTCTCCGCACCAAAGAGACCAACGCACTCATTGTGTTGGGACTGTAAAAGCCAAGAAACCCAAAATGATCACCATGTCCAAAAAAAGGAAAATAGGGGCGGAAAAGATCTAATTCATTAAGTGATTTCCTGGCTTCGGTTACAGATCTAGCAAATGACAGAACGTAGATTCAAATCCAGATTACCAAAAAGGCCCATTTATTTCCTCCGTTAGAAAAGAGGACCGATTATTTACACATGAAAAAAATAAAATACGAGAACAATACTTGAGTTGAAAATTCTGGGCTAGAAACAAATAATCAGCAGGTGGTTGTTTGCCTTCCCTTTACAAAGGGTGGAGAGGGAACTGGGGGAGGGGGGTGGGTTAGACATTTGTTAACAGCTCATTAACTACCTGGCTACACATTTAGGAGAGCAAACAGGATGACAAAACAAAACATTTATTTTGGTTCACCGGAGGCCAAAGAAATAGGAGGAAACTTATTTTTAGAATTTTTCTGGGCATGTATTTCAAAGGTGTCCCTGCCACCATCAACCCCATCCTAGAACGTCAGCTGATGGCAAGGATTTTTGTCTGACTTGTTCTTTGCTGTATCCCCAACACCTACAACAGTGCCTGACACAGATTAATCATTCAACAGATATCTGTTAAATAAATGAATGAATGATCCCACTCGGTGGATGAAAGGTATCTCTTGTATTAAGTGACAAAAATAAAGAATACGGCAATAACCCCCTCCTCCCCAAATGTTGTAAACCATGACCTTGGTTCCATATGACAAGAAGTCCAAGAAACAGTGATAAATGTTAAGGAACAGTGATTACCTCTGTGGGAGGTAAGATTACAGGAGACTAGAGCTTTCTGAGGCATTAAAATTTTTTTTATAATGAATATAATATTACTTTTCAAGTTGAGAAAAAAATGTCATATATGTATAGTCAAGGAGAACAGTTAATATAGACAGTTCTGTCTTTTTAAAGAATAGGCCTCGCTCTGGGGAATCAAAAGTTTGTTCATTACCTAGCTGCGCCATTATCACTTTATCTCTTTGAGCCTGTTTCTTCCCAGCAACGTCTGATACGCGTGCTTCAGAGAGCTGTTTGTGGGTTAAATGAGTCAGGAACCTGAAGCTGCTATTTCAAGAGACAGGAAAAGACGTCCACCCACACAATGTCCCATGTCCTTTCTTCCCAAAAACCAAGAAGTCCTTATCCCCTCCACACTTACCTCCTCTACCGGGATGAAGGCACTGGGCCCTCGGGGGCCTCGCCGAGCCCGGCATTCCCTCTGCTCCTAGAAGGAATCACATCACGGTTACTGGAGGTAGAAGGGAGGACTAGGAGTAGAGTTCTCTCTTCAGCTTTCTCCTTCTACCAAACAGGCCATGCTGAGCTTTTTGTTGTTGTTGTTTTTAAAACATGAATTAAATTTAAAACAAAAATTTTTTTAAAAGATTTTATTTATTTGACAGAGAGAGAGAGAGAGAGAGATCACAAGTAGGCAGAGCAGCAGGCAGAGAGAGGAGGAAGCGGGTTCCCCGCTGAGCAGAGAGCTCCATGTGGGGCTCGATATTCCCAGACCCTGAGATTATGACCCAAGCCAAAGGTAGAGGCTTAACCCACTGAGCCACCCAGGTGCCCTCATGCTGAGCCTTTAAAACTACCCTTTTGGTGCACCCTGCATGAAGGAGTCAGGAGGGAGACACACACCTGTTGGCAGGTGGAGAAAGGGTAAGCAAGAAAGAGGGCTCACCCCACAGGCTGAGTTCTTCAGGAACTGGGCAGGGACCCGGGAGCCCCAGTTTTGGGTGGGAGGGGCGTGGGGAAGGGAAATATACAGCCACCATGGTGCACATCTCTAGGAGGCCACCCCTTGGGAAGCCCTGGAGATCCCAAGAAACCACCTTGTTTTGCATGCTGCAGCCAGATTAGCAAGCACCTTAGATTCCTATGGATCCTAATCGAAGCCCCAGCTGTCTTCTATGGTCACTTCTTCATCCCTCCCACCACCTGTACCTCATAGACTATAACCATCTCTTGTCTGGACCCCAGCCCCACCCTGCCGCCAACAGCCTCACCCATGGTCTCCCTGCCCCCACTGCCCTGCCGTGTCCTACCGATCCTCTCCCAAATTAATGAATAAAGAAAACATCCTGCCCGAGCGATACCTCTAGAACGAGGAGCCCATGCAGTGAGTCCATGACACTGGTGGCTTCTAGGAGGGCAAACTTCCTGCAGCCAAAGGAATATTTCTTAAGTGCGAGCAACCGGCTTAATAAAACCCCGCCTCTAGCTCCCATAACCTTCCAGGGAAATGAGAGGTTCAGGCCTATTGTGCTCCCACTGGTCACTCCTTTTGCAAAACTAACTCACAGTCTTCCAGGGTCTGGAAACCTTCTTCTGACCCTAGGCTATGACCCTACAATTCCTGGTGCTTTTGCTTCTGAAAACATTATCTTGCAATTGTCTGATTCAGGTCTCCCTACTGCCAGGTCACATTTTGTGGAGAGTAGGGCCAGGTCATTCATACCAACCTGTGAGGGTTGCAGAGCAGAGTGGAGTAGAGGGATTCAAAGCAGGGCACAGAAGGTTGCTGGTACAACTATTCTAGTGCCTCTTTGGAAACCATCAGTCACATACTCACTAAATCTGCTCCTAGTCTGAGAAGTGGGGTTCAGAGAGGATGTTTTATTTATTCATTTGTTTTGGTTAACTGGGAAGGGGGCTCTCAGTACTGGCCTTGGAAACAGTTTACCCAAACCAGAGTCCCCCTAACTCTCCCCTCCTCGTTGGAAACCAGACTGAGTATCCATCCCCAGGTGTCCAGAGGCTAAAGACTATAATTGAACATTTCTTCTCACATGGCCAAAAGACCCCTGAGGGAGGCAGAACTCTAGGACTCTCAAAGACCACACAGAAAGAACAAAGGGATCTGGAAGTCCCAGGTCCTGGTACCAATTCTACTACTAACTTGCTGTGTGACTTTGAGAAAGTGACCTAGACTCTCTGGGCCTTAATCTTGGACAAAGAAGGTAGCTGGGCAAATTGCTCAGGTCCCTTTCAGCCCACACTTCTGGGTGCTACCAGGGCTGGTTGGTCCAAGTCCAGCACAGAAATCCCAGCAATCTCCAAGTACTCATTCCCCGTCCCTCCTCCCTCACCAAAGAAAAAAAAGGTTAACAGCTCAGTCTAGTGGGAGATAAGGACTGCTGACTCCACAACCCGGACCTCTCCCTCAGGGGACCTGAGGACAGATAGAAAACCACAGCCTGGGGAGGGCAGGAGACAGTTGGGGAGGGGGACCTGGAGGGCCCCTTAGGGTACTGGTGAGGTAGAGGGAACAGCCTTGGGAACCCCTTCATACTTTAAAACTTGCCTCCGGACTGGTCAAGGCAAGGAACTGATACCTGTGGGTCTCCAGGTGATCGGTCTGGACCCACCATGTTCAGTCCTGATGATGATGATGGTGATGATGGTAACAGCCATGATGATGATCGTAGAGTACATTTAAAAGATACAGGCTCTTGGCCTGGGATACCTGGGCCCCTGGGACAACTCCATACCTATTATCCGCTACCTATGGGAGCCTATAGTTTCCCTACCAAATAATGGGGATAATACCCACTGATTTGGGGATAGTACCCACTTTCACTGGGCAGTCATGAGGATTTAATGAGATAATGCTCCACAGCTGTTACCTCAGTACCTCTGCTGCCAGAACACTTAATAAAAGTCAGCAGTTCGCAATCATTAACCTCCATCTCCTTGTAATTTCAAACAAGGGCTTTTCGGCGGGAGCAGCACAAAACCCCTTTGAGAAGCTTTTAAAAAGATGCCAATGCCAAGGGCCCACCTCCAGCAATTCTAATTTAACTGGGTGGGGCCCAGCATCATGTATAGCCAGGGTGGAGGGCCGCTGTTTCCCACCCTTTATTGATCATTTTTCAAGTGTAAGTCACCGTGCTCAGGGCTTTCCAGGTGGAACCAGAATTAATTTGTTCATTCAACAAATATTTTTGATGACTACAATGCAGGCAGCTAGAGAACAGGAATGAAAAGACAGTCTCAGCCTTCAGAGAATTTATGATCTAAAGGAGAATGGCAGATGATGAATAGGGTTTCAAAGCACAGATTGTACAAAGAAAATGAAATAGAGGAATGAGAGTGTATGGTGGGGTGAGGGTGTACCATATATTAGTCTGAGGATACAGGGAAAGCTACAGGGGAGGTAAGCTTTGCGTTGATATGCAAATATCAAATATCTAAATGAGTTGATGAGAAGGCAGCAGGACCCATAAAGATCTAGGGGACCAGCATTCCAGCCGAGGGGAACAGAAAATACAAAATCCTGAAGGCAAAACCACATAGATCCCAATCCAGAGCTCAATACCCTGAAAGCTTCTCTGACCCTGACACCCAGAATTTTAGGGGAAGCAGACAGGACAGGGTCCCGCTGCCAAGAGATGATGCCTCCAAATCAGCCCTCTCCTATTTCCCGGGCTCGGAAGTCACGACAGCAATGGTAGGTAGCACCACTGATTAGCATCAGCCAGGCATTTCTCCTGCCCTTTGAGGTAGGCTCGACTCCTCCTCCTAGGGCTCCCATTCTACGGATGATGATTAAGTCTCAGAGGGGTCAAGTCAGACTTTGCACCTGTGGTTCACCAGGAGAAGCTCCTCCTCCCTGCCCATGTTCCCAGAGATCCACGGCTCCTAGTCACAGCACCTGGATACTGGTTTTTTTTCTCCCTTGGAGGGCACACACTGCATCTTCAGTAACACTGAAGTCAGACAGTGCTCTCGAGGGCACTGAGCAGGGAAGGCTTTGGGCAAGTTGTAAAAAGAGGGTAATCACCCCTCAAGCTCAGTGCCTAGCGCCTAATTTAGACACTCACTCAATGTTATCTTTTTTTTTTTTTTTAATTTATTTGACAGAGAGAGATCACAAGTAGATAGAGAGGCAGGCAGAGAGAGAGGAGGAAGCAGGCTCCCTGCTGAGCAGAGAGCCCGATGCGGGACTCGATCCCAGGACCCTGGGATCATGACCTGAGCCGAAGGCAGCGGCTTAACCCACTGAGCCACCCAGGCGCCCCTCAATGTTATCTTTTATATTAGCTCAGGCATTTGCACACGGGTTCCATCTACTCTTCATCAGTTTTGGGGTAGGGGGTGGGGGTCTCTATGTGGCACCCACGGAAGGATTAAGAGTCCAAAGGTTAAGCACCAGCCGACAAGTGGCCAGCCTGAGATGTTCAGTTTGGCTTCCAAGGGTTCTGTCCACCACCCACAACAGTCTCCTGGAGCAGCCCCAGACTTTATTCTCGGTATCCTATCCAGAGCCTGCAACACTCCCCCCATCCAGGACTCAGCTACACACACCTATGAAGTCCCTTCACCAGCTGGGAAGGGGCAGAGACTCCCCGTACCCCGCTCCTCGGGCAGCTGTCTGCAGAACTCAAGTACCTGCCTGAGTTTACACAGGAGACGGAGACCCGTAGCCCAAGCAGACTGCTACCTCCAGCCTTGGAAGGAGAGGGTGTGACCAGCGCCATGGGCTAGGCCCTAGGCTAAGAGCTTTTACACAGACGATCTGGCCGATTTCTCACAACTACCCTGAGGGAAATAGAGCTTATTTTTCCTTCTTCGGAGACAGCTCACTAAGGCTCTTTTCGGAGTTGTGCTCCAGACGTGCACAGCTCATATCTCACTTTGAAGCATGCACAGGTCACGAGGGTCAGTTAAGCCAACAAGAGGTGAAGAGGAGCATTTACTAGGGGCGAAGACCACGCTGGGGATGTGACCTACAGAGTGTTTCTAGTCTAGCGCAGGAGACACGCAAAATGCTGATCACATGACTGCTACATTATAATTGGGATTAAGGCTCCAGCCTCTGAGAAGAGGGACAGAAAGAAGGTATGTAGGAAAGACTTATCAGGATCAGGTGGGGGAGGGAAAGCTTCCCTGAGGAAGTGCTGTTTGAGGAAGTGATTCTAGAGCCCAAGAGGGCTCTAAATACATACCACCAGTCCTAGAGTGAAGTCCTGGAGTCTGCAGGCCTTGACCCCTTTAGGTTAAGGGCATGTGGTGAAGTGATGGGAGTTGAGGGGTCTGTATATCTGGATGTCCCTTGGGCATCAGGCTCTGTTAAGTTCAGTGCCCTACTGTCTTCTAACGATTCTGCATAAAGCAGGCTTCTTCCCAAGGTCCTCTTTTTCTTGAGAGAGAAGAGTTATGCGGAAAGGGTTCAGATAGCCCCATCTTTCCCTTGCTGACAGGTGGCTTCCATCTAAAGGCCACTCCCTTAGAGCCTGCCCAGACCACCTGGGACACTCTCTTCTCCCCAGGCCACTTCCCAGAGAGGGATGGGCCAACTCTCCCCTCAGGCAAGAGGGACAGGTTCAGGCACCCCATTGTGACATACTCTGGGGAAAGGGAAATGACCACATTCTAACGATACCCAGCATCTCTGACTCAGTTACTGTGTTTCAGGCACTGTGCTTTAGCTTTTGCTTGTATTCTGTCATTTCTCCCAACAACCCTCAGAGATGCTATCAAATATCCACGGGAAGAAACTGCAGACGGGAGAAATGATCACTTGGGCGAGGTTACACAGCCCGTGAATGGGAGGACTGGGATATGAACCCAGCACCTCCCCTCTAGTGGCCAGGGATCCTCAGTGATAATATGAGAAAGAAATGGACTCTGAGTAAAGTGACTGGGTGCCACTGGGCAGAGAAATGACAGGAGTGGGTTTCATTCCTCCACCTGGAGTTCTCAAACCATGATGTTTGGGAAGGGGCGCCTGGGTGGCTCAGGTCATGATGTCAGAGTCCTGGGATCAAGCCCTGCATTGGGCTCTCTGCTAAGCCGGAAGCCTGCTTCCCCCTCTCTCTCTCTGCCTGCCTGCTTGTGATCTCTCTCTCTCTCTCTCTCTCTCTCTCTGTCAAATAAATAAATAAAATCTTTTCTAAAAAGTATTTAAAAAATTTTAAAACATGATGGGGAAGGATAAACAAGCTCACAGAAAACCCAGGACATGAACCATCCACTGCTGGGGAGGTAAGACCTCCTAGAAACCAAGTGGCTCAGAGAAGGCAGCGATTTTCCCAGGGTCACACAGTTAAGGACTAGCACTTGTCGCACTCCCAGGCCCAGCAATGCACTTGCTCCAAGCTCCAGGACTGGAAACTAAAACAAGCAAAACTCTCTGTAGTGCCAAGCACCCCCAGGGAATCCTAGAAAAGCCCAGGCCAAAGACTGAGCTACTTGGTGGGAACAGTGAAGAAAGTCCACAGCCCCTCCTGGGCCTCAATTTCCTCATCCTGGAAAAAGAGGCTACAGCGTAGATCCTATTTTGCCAGTTTAGTCCTGACGACTCAGAAAATGCAAAACCCGGAGACCGGCATCTGGTAGGTGCTTAAGAAATAAGATAGATGTGTCGGTGGTGAGGGGGGTGGGGAGGAAGCAGGAGGTGTGTCAGATTAGGCCCAGCCCATTCCTAGCTTCAGTGCGAAGAGTCCCTGCGAAACAAACTTCTGCGACCTCAGACCACTTAGTAGGATGCAGCCTAATGCGCGCTGGCGGCGCCCAAAGTTTCTCCCCTTATCCCCCAGCTTCGGCCGCCGCCGCGCACCCGGCAGCCAGCCAAGGCCCCGGAACGCCCGCGCTCCCCCGCTCCAAACCGGGGGTGCAGGTGTGGGTGGGGGGCGAGGTCTACCTTCCCCGGCACGTCTCAGGTGCCTCAATGCCCGCGCTGGGAGACTGGAATGGGGACGTATCGTAGAAAGAGTCCTCCGCGCGCGAGCCCCTGCCTAGAGGAAGGGAATCCGCGGAAGGGGGCGGGGAGGAGGAGTGGTCTGGCCGAAGCTGCCGGGATTTGCCTGGACTTGAAGATTCACCCGTCAAGAGCCCAAACCCAGGATAACCTCGAGAAGGCTCCCCTCTCATTGGCCAGGAGTCCGAGGGAACCAGGGAAGGCTCCACAGCCCCGGGGGGAGGGGGCAGAGAGGGCCGAGACAGCCGGTTGATGCAACCCCATTCCCAGGTTACGCGCTCCGCTCCCCCTTCCCGAGCCCGGGGCGTTGTGGAGGGGTGGGGGGTGCGCATACACTCAGCTCGGGACAGCCCGAAGCTGGGCTGCAGCTCCGGGCTCAAGGGAAGAGTGGCGTCGCTCGGCCGCTGCTTACCTCTCCGGCCCCGGGGCCGCCGCCGCCGCCCGGTGCGAACGGCAGGTAGCCCTTCAGCTCTGCGCGGCACTCGGAGTCTGCAACGATCATGGTGTGTGCCAGGATCCGGCCACGGCTCGCCGGCGACCCGTGCACCCGAGGGGGTTTGGGACGGACGCACACAGGAAGCGGGGACTGGGGGCCGCTGGGGAGGTTCTACAGCCCCGGGGTGTCTCTCGGGGTTCCAGAACACTCCGAAAGCCCAGAATCCGCGGACAGCCGAGCCGCTCCTCCACCGGACTCTCCCCTCGGCCGGCTTCTAGAATGGTAAATGGCCTCGGGAGCCTGGGATTGGCCTCGGCCCAGGGGTTTTCACGGCCCGGAGTGCCTCGGAAGTCCGCAGTGGCCACGGCTGCTCGCCAAACCAGCGCTCTTCAGCATCCCCGCCGCGGAACTGCCAGCGCTCGCCCGGCTCTGACACTAGCAGCGCCGCTCAGCCTGCTGCGGTCCCCGGGGGAGGGCGGGGACACAAAAGCCCCGCGCCGCAGCCAATCAGATGCCTGTTTCCCGGGGAGGCGGGGGCGACATGGTCCCCTGGAGCCGAAGGCTCGGCCAATCGGCACCGGGAAGCGCCCGGGAACTCTGGGAGCTGTAGTCAGCCCCGGATGAATGCTGCAAAGTTTTGCAAAAGGGGTTAGTCAGATTGTTGGCAATATCAGCCGAGAGTGACAGCCAAGAGAGTCATTAGGGCTGCGTGATGAAACGGGACTTCACCGGGCTGGGCCGGTAGCCGGGTGTGAAATCCCTCCCAAGTACGTTCTTCAGCTTTTCAGTTCCTGCAGGGACTGGTTAGAGTTAGGAGAGCTGGTGCTAATTACAGAGCTGAACCCCAGATCATTGGAGATTAGAGGGCACAGCCTTGTCCCCCTGGCCTCCGGGAGAGCTCCACCTTAAAATGTACCAGGCACGGGGAATCCATTTTAATGGTGGAGTCCCTGGAAAAGCCATTCATCGAAAGTTTCTTGGCAACCCCATGTCTAACCTCAATCCCTATGTAGCAGTTTTCCTCTCTTTTGCTTCCTCGGGGCCTTCTCCAGTCTTGTCTTCCTTCCATCCCTGCCACTCCCTTTCTAGAAACTTTGAGACAAGGTGTTCTCCTGGGTCTTTTCTCACATCTCTCTCTCTCTCTCTCTCTGGCCACTCCTTCTCTGACTCCCTAGAACGTGGGTGTTCCCCAGTTTCTGTTTTTATCCCTCCTCTCTCCAGACACTCTGGCCCTCCCTGATCTCATCCACTTCCTGGCCTTCAGTGCTCCATCTGGGAGTAAGTTGCTTCCACCCAGCACCTCAGCACCTCAAAATGAATTCATCTCCTTCCCACAGTCTCTTCCTTCAGTTTTTCTTCAGACCTCCACTTTTTGCTTCCATTTCAAAGTCACTGTTTATCCTGGATAGAGAATCATGGGTGGGCTAGATGACCTCCAGTTTTCCCTCTTGAGGCTTTCTGAGACTAGCCTTAACCATTCCAAGGATGACCCTCTGCTTTGGTCTCCTGCCTCCAGCTCTTGGAAGAGGGAAATGAATTTCACCCTCTGCTGGGCAACAAAGGCACTTGGGCTGGGGCTCTATTATAACACCTATCCCGCTCTACTTCATATTGTAATTTTCTGTGTACATGTCTTATCTGACCCTCTTGATTATAAGCTCCTTTAGGGCACAGTCCGTGTCTTGACCTCTTTGTCTCTGCCCTATGCCACCACGGGTGTCCTGCTAATAATATGCCCTCGGTGACTGAATCTTTCCTTGAATTGACTTCCCCTCTAAATTAGAATATGTCAGACTCAGATTTCATTTTTTATTTGAAGATTTTATTTATTTTGAGAGAGAGAGAGAGCATGAGCAGGGGGAGGGACAGAGGCAGAGGGACAGAGAATCTCAAGGAGACTCTGAGCCGAGCATGGGGCCTGACGTGGGACTCCATCCCAGAATCCTGAGATCATGGCCTGAGCTGAAATCAAGAGTCAGACACCCAACTAACTGAGCCACTCAAGTGCCCCCAGATTTCATGTTTAAAATCTACTCTGTAATGTCAATGTTTAAAGATTTATTTATTGATTTGAGAGAGAGGAGTAGCAGAGGGAGTGGGAGAGAGAATCTCCAGCAGATTCCATGCTGAGCATGGAGCCTGACTCAGGGCTCAATCTCAGGACCCTGGAATCATGACCTGAGCCAAAATCAAGAGTCAGACACTTAACTGACAGAGCCACTCAGGTGCCCCTGTAATGTCAATATTGAGATCAAAAAGTTTTACTGGCATTTCATCAGCTACAAAATAAAGGTCAAACCTCTAGATTGACATTTATATCTGCCAAGATCTGCCTCAATCTACCCTTCCAGTCTTATCACCTGCCACATCCATGTTTCTTGTTTGGCCTTCAAACCTTTCTTCCAGTAGTTCTTTCTGCAAATCTCTGCCCACTGAAATCCTACCCAGCATTCAATGCTTTCATGCGTGTTTGTGGCCTGAATGAAGCCTTCAAAATGCCACTTCCTACAGAAAGGTTGCTTTTTCAGCTCAGCTGAAAATAATCTCTTCCACTCCTCCACTCCTTAACACATTGTTTCTACCTCTTTATACCACTGATCTCCAATTTGATGCAGCCTTGTTATCATCTCGGTATGTCTTACCCCTTCCTTCTAACTGACAATGGAATATGTTACTGATCACTTTTGCAAAGTGTGGAAATTTGAGCTCAGAAAGGTAGAGCTTCATGGCAAGGCTGTACCATATCTTCTTTTGACTGCACCAGGCTGTGCCAGAGCTCCTTTGAGGCAGGGTCTAACTGCCTTTGTATCCCCCATTAGCAGGCAGTGGGTCCTCAGCAAATATTTTTGAATTAATAAATGAGTGACTCTATAGAATAATCCCTTAGAATCTTCAAGGAAGCCACTAAATCATTCCCATGACTTCACTTACCAAGTTAGGAAACACAAAGGATACTGATATTCTCAATTTGATGCGCTTTTGTGACCCAATCTCCAAGGAAGGAAAGCTCAGAAGAGGCATGGATACTACCATTTACTGGGCTCCAACAACAGTCCAGGATACATCTATTATTTCATGTAACTCTGACCACAACCTCGTGAGGTGTGCTTTATGCCCATTTGACAGATGAGGAAACTGAGGCTCAAGAGGTTTGTTGGCCAGGATAGCTTAATAATGTGTCAAGTAAGGATTTCAAACCCAGGCAGAAATGACTCCAAAACAAAAACTACACACACCAAGGACGAGAGAAGGACCTGAATTTTAAGAAGCAGGCTGGCACAAGGGAAGAATGCAAAAAGCGGAATTACAATATATTAATTGAGAGTGACAAATATAATTGTCAAGTGGCCTGTAATTGGTGGGCCAGCACACCCCTCTTTACAGGACAGCCTCCATGAAAAGCCAAGTCACCATCTGAAAGTGGCTAGAGCAATTGAATTTTGAGCAAAGGAATCCGGTGAAAAAATGAAATCACTGAACCAGTTCTACTCAGAACAAATCTGCTGGTCAGGGCTCCGGCTTCTTCCTTCTCTCTCTTATTCAGTAAGTATTTATTGGCAAGCTAGTGTATACCCACCTCTGTCCTGGGCTCTGGAAATCCAGGAGGGAAGCCTCTTGCCCAGCAGGGCATGGCCTGGTGACACAGGCTGGGCTTATTCCTTCCCTCCCCCACACCTTGTATTTTTGGTTCAGTTAAGATCTCCACCTCCTGTTGCCATACTCACTCGACTCTTGCATCAGCTATGTTGAGGCCACCGATTGGCCGAAGCTTTTTTTATTCTTCAATCACATTCCAGCCCTGAAGATACAGCTAGATTGGATTTGAAATGTTTTTGAGGTTTCTTCGGCTTCAGACCCTCTCACAGATTTTAACCCTAATGGGATTCTCATCAGTTCTGTGTTCATTCTTCCTGAATTAATTTTCTAATCCCAAATTCTGGAATCACTCTGCTGGTAATAATCTTGTACCCTGTCCATACCTGGGGCTGTGATTTATCACCCCATCTGTAATTTTGTGAGCTCTTTTTATTGTTTTCACCGCCCCTCCCCCACCCCCACCTCGGAATATAATTTCTGCCTTCGGGGAGCTTTCAGGAAAGAAACCTAACTCTGACTGGTTTGATAAATCAGACCCACCCTCCATGGCTCATTCACACATTTAATTACTCTGTACCCAGGCATTGTGCTAGGTGCTTAGGAAGATCCTTCTGGCTGACAGGTCCTGAGCTATGAAGCCTTAAAACCAAAACTGAAATTGTCCTTTGGAGTTGTGCATTAGGAGGTAGGATAGCCACAGACTCTAGGAAACATAGCCAATTGTCTCCAAAGACCACTACCCAGGAGTCAGGCACCTAGGGTGCTAGTTTTTAGCTAGGCAACCCAAGTGACTTTAGGGTTTTTTTTTTTTTTAGCTTTTAGAATTCTTTTCCTCATCTGTAAAACAAAGGAACTGAAATGAGCTCCAACCCTTCAGAGCCACTGTAGAGAGGACTCGTATAGGGCAATGAGTGTAATTCAGTTTCACCAATTGTGTACTGTGGACAGAAACTATCAGGTTTCAAAAACCTCACCCCTCTTAATAAATAAAATACAAAAAAACTGACCAGCTGGGTGCTTTGGGATAATTCATGAAGAATTTCAGTTTGCTTTCGTCGGCTGAGTGAGCCCTCGGCGCCCCCTGCTGGCAATACTCTGCTACAGTTCAGAACGGAGTGGGCAAAAAGATGGATTGAGGGTCACCCCCAAACCATTTTGAGTTTATAGGATCGTCAGGTCCCATTCCACCGCCTGAAGGTCCTGACAAGAGTCCGTCCAAGCAACAGCTAAATAAAAATCGTGTGGTTACTGAGGATTCCTCCGATGCCAGCAGGGGCCAGACTCCCTAAAGACCTCCCAGCCTGAATGTACTTCCCGTTGTTTTGGCTTACTCTTTCATCAGGAAGCTTGAGGGCCCCCAGAAAGTTGATCACAGGGCAGAGGCCAGAACCTTTGTCAAGCCCCCACTGCAGGGCCACTTGCACCATTGTAGGTTACCCTGGGAGCCTCACATTTCCAGAAACAAAACAAAACAAAACAAAACTGATTTTACTCTTCTGTTCTCTCCCTCTTTCCCTCTTTTCTCCACTCCTAGAAGTGCTGCACTTACCATTTTCAGACAGTCGCCCTGAGGTCTGTCCTTGGAGTAATGTCTCTGGCCCTTGTCACCATCCTGTCCCATCTCTTCCTACTGAAAGACTTCTTTGTACCTACTCCCTCCAGAAAATAAGTTGGACTTGGAGTCAGGATATAGGGATTGAAGTTTCCAGTTCTAACCCTTTCTAGCTGTATGAACCTAGGCAAGTCACTCTCCTCCTCTGAAACTCAGTTTCCTGCTGTATAAAATGGGGCAACCAGGGGGGTGCCTCGGTGGCTCAGTGGGTTAAAGCCTCTGCCTTCAGCTCAGGTCACGATTCCAGGGTCCTGGGATGGAGCCCCACATCAGGCTCTCTGCTCAGCAGGGAGCCTGCTTTCCCCTCTGACTCTCCTCTGCCTGACTCTCTGCCTACTTGTGATCTCTGTCTGTAAAATAAATAAATAAAATCTAAAAAAAAAAAAAAAGGGCAAATTTACCTCCACAGAGGTGGTTGTGAGGATGAGAGCTAATGCATACAAATTCCTTAGCAACGCTTGACGCAGATCAAGTGCTCAATAAACTGTAATTATTATTATTTGTTACTGTTCTTACTTGAAAATATCTGACTCAGAGACTGGCAGATAGTGGGTGCTCAAGAAAGGTGATCTAACCATTAAAATTTAAAACTCTGGAGCACAGAGACTGGCATTTGGCAGGAAATGGACTAACGGTGGTTAGTATTTTGACCCAAAGGGGCAGTAGGATTAGAGTCCCACATTTTCGCTCTGCAGTTCTTTTCGCTCGGCTACAGGCTCCTCTTACGTAAACAGCGGCAGCTAATGAGCAGGCAGATGGGCAGGGTTACATCGCAGCCAATAGCAGCCTGCAGCGGCGGGCAGGCTAGGCGCAGGCGGGTTTCCTGGCTGGTTAAGGAAACTAAGCCCGTAGGCTGTTTGAGGGGCGGGGAGTATCTTCAAATCTCCTGACTCTGCCTATCAACTGAGCTGTGATTGGTGCAGACCGTGCCTGCCCGCCCCTCCCTCCATCCTACCCAGGCTTCCTGGAAGGGGGCAGGGACAACTCTGTTCGCTTTCCGTTTCTTTTTTGTTTTCTCTTTCCTTTTCTTCTTTTTAATGAACGTTTGGTTTTAGTTTTCGTGTTTCCCTTCCAAATTGTAAGTGACATATGTTATTGCAAAAAATTTAGAAAATACAGAGAAGTATAAAGGTAAAAAAGAAATAATACGAAATGGTATCTTTCCCTTTTTGATTTTTCAATGTTTTTTAGGCTTTCTGACTTAAAACTGGTTATTACTCCTCTTGGTGGTTCTCTTGTGGTAAAAGCATAAAACTGGAAGCAATCAAAATGTCCTTCAAGGTTACTGATTAAAGTAAGATACTTTTGCCCACACAATGGAACAACTTGCAAAGAAACAGAAGGAGGTAGCTATGAAATGAAAAGGTGTGCAGAATTTAATGTTAAAACAAAAAACAAGCTGCACAATGATATATGTATAAAGTAATCTCACAGACATCTATATGAGTCACAGAAGCAACAACTGTATGGAAAGATACACAGTTTGCAACACAGTATACAGTTGCCTCTGGGGTGCAGGGGGAATAGAGAAATGATGATTCTTTATACACTTTTTAGATTTTTTTATGACAAGATGTATGAAGTCTGTAACTTAAAAAAAATTATTGATTAATTGATTGATAAGTGAGGGGGAGCAGGAGGAACAAAGGGAGAAGGAGAGAGAAGTTACGCTGACTCCCAGCAGGCTCCCAGACCAACCTGGAGGGCACCCCCCACCAACTCAGTGATGTATCTCACAACCCTGAGAACAAGACCTGAGCTGAAATCAAGAACTGGACCTTAACCAAATGAGCCACCTAGGTGCTCCCCTCCCCAAAATTCTTTTAAAGAGAGAGGGAGAAAACATCCTGAAAAAAAAAAGAAAGAAAGAAAAAGTGCTAATCCCACTACCAAGGAAGAACCAATGATAACATATTGGGTTTTATTCTTTGCATATGTTTATTACATATTATATATTACTATTATATGTATATTCTGCCTTTTGTTTATGCTTATATTTGTAGTATATAAATTATAGTAACATGGGTTGCTTTTTCTACTTACTACATTTCACGATATTTTCATAATATTTAATATGCCTTAAACATAATTTTTTTAAAAAGAGTTTATTTATTTACTCGACAGAGAGAGAGCACAAGCGGGGGAGAAGCAGGGGCAGAGGGAGAAGCAGGCTCTCCACTGAGCAGGGAGCATGATGCTGGGCTCCCTCCCAGGACCCTGAGATCATGACCTGAGTGGAAGGCAGATGCTCAACTGACTGAGCCACCCAGGTACTCCTCCCTAAACATAATTTTTAATGACTTTATTTGAGAGAGAGAGAGAGCAAGAACGCTAGCAGGGTGGGAAGGGGAGGAGCAGAGGGAAAAGGAGAGAGAGAATCTCATGGAGCCTGATATGGGTCTTAATCCCACAACCCTGAGATTGTGACCTGGGCCAAAACCAGCGGTCTATTGCTCAAATAACTGAGCTATCCAGGTGCTCCTTTAATGATTTTTTTTTTTTAAAGTAAGCCTTATCTGCAATTGAAGTTTGAACTCATAAGCCCAAGATCAAGAGCTGCATGCTCTACCAACTGAGCCAGTCTGGCACCCCAAACATAATTTTTTAAAAGATTTTATTTATTTATTTGAGAGGGAGAGCATGCACACAAGTGGGAGGGGCAGAGGGGGGAGAAGAAAGAAATTGAAGCCGACTCTGCACTAAGCTTGGAGCCTACTTGGGGCTCAAACTCACAAGTGAGATCATGACCTGAGATGAAACCAAGAGTTGGACATCCAATCGACTGAGCCGTCCAGGTGCCCCCAAACATAATTTTTTTTCCAAAACATAATTTTTAATGGTTGCAGAATGCTTATGTGTGATATAATTCATTCCTTGATCTCTGCTGCTGGAAGATTAGGATTTTCATCCCAATTTTCCACTATAATATATCAAGATGAGATAAAGCTCTTAGCATAAAAAGTGTTATAATTTTTTAAAAAGATTTTATTTATTTATTTGACAGACAGATCACAAGTAGGCAGAGAGGCAGGCGGGGCGGGGGCGGGGGCTCGATCCCAGAACCCTGGGATCATGACCTGAGCCTAAAGCAGAAGCTTTAATCCACTGAGCCACCCAGGCGCCCCAAAGTGTTATATTTTATCTCTGATTCATTCCTTAGGTTAAATTTCTAGAAACAAATTCATGAGTTGAAGACTCTGAGCAAATATATTTATGACTCTTAATGCTAATTGTAAAAACTTCAAGAAGTTTATTTTTAACATTACTGATGCTTATCTTAGCTCGGGCTGCCATAACAAAATTCCATAGACAGGGTAGTCTAAACAATAGATATTTATTTTGTCACCATTCTGGAGGCGGAAGTCTGGATTAGTGTGCCAGCATGGTTGAGTTCTGGTAAGAGCTCTCTTCCTGGCTCTCAGATGGTCACCTTCTTGCTGTGTCCTTCCATGGCCAAGAGCCAGCAAGTAAGCTCTCTGGAGTCTTTCCTTATAAGGGTGCTTGTCTCATCATGAGGACCCCACCCTCACATCTTCATCTAAACCTAATTACTTTCCAAAGGACCCAATTCCAAATATCATTACATTACATTACAAGCACACAAATTTTGAGGGGATTCCAGTCCATAGCAACGTCTATGATGGAGCTAGTGCTGTGATTCAGGCAGGAGTACAGAGCTGAACACTGCCAGGATCGAACAGGTGAGGAAGATGGAAATAAGTATAAATTGCTCAGATAAGCAAAGAATCCTAAAATAGTCTGTCCAAGTCACTACTGGACAAAACTCCTCATGGCCCTCATTGTTCAGGTTGTGTTTGGACATACAATGGGTCATATTTGGTCTGCTGAAATACATTGTTCAGTCCTCTGGGCTTAACAAAAAGTTGAATAAATCGTTAAGCTTTAAAAGTTAGGAGATTTTTGTAAAATCCCCCAGTTGGGAATTATCTTAGGAAACAAGTAAGATATGTTAACAATGGGCCTCCATTCCTGGTGCCATCAGTAGGACTAAGTACCCAGGCTTGTCTCCTCCAGCTCTCCGTTCCCATAACAGTAACACCCAGACCACTTGACTCATTTACATCACTAGCCTGGTCTCTGCAGGAACCTGACTTTGAGACCTTAAGACAGGGTCAAGATTCCTTAACATGGCATTCAAGGCCTGTGATGGTTTTGTGCCTTCCCTTTCACAGTTACTTGCTTCTATTCTTGTTCACTTTTGCCCAAACACACCTTGTTCAAGGTTAAAGGATAAGGTCGTGGCAGAGTGGGAATTAGAACCAGGGTTTCTCATCTCACTATCTCTTTTAACTACCTCATCTGGCTCTTCGCTCATTAACTTGAGGTGGTTTTTTTTTTTTTTTTTTTTTTTTTTATTTGACAGACAGAGATCACAAGTAGGCAGAGAGGCAGGCAGAGAGAGAGGGGGAAGCAGACTCCTCGCGGAGCAGAGAGCCCGATGTGGGGCTCAATCCCAGGACCCTGGGATCATGACCTGAGCCGAAGGCAGAGGCTTTAACCCACTGAGCCACCCAGGCACCCCTCGTGGATTTTTTTTTAAGATTTTGTTTATTTATTTGAAAGACACAGTGAGAGAGGGAACACAAGTAGGGAGAGTGGGAGAGGGAGAAGCAGGCTCCCCGCTGAGCAAGGAGCCCAATGTGGGGCTCAATCCCAGGACCCTGGGATCATGAGCTGAGCTAAAGGCAGACACTGAGCCACCCAGGTGCCCCGAGATTTCAGGGGGTTTTTGATGGCTGTATAATATTCCATTGTATATACACACCACATCTTCTTTATCCATTCATCTGTTGATGGACATCTAGCTCTTTCCACAGTTTGGCTATTGTGGACATTGCTGCTATAACCATTCAGGTGTGTGTGCCCCTTCGGATCACTACATTTGTATCTTTAGTGTAAATACCCAGTAGTGCAATTGCTGGGTCATAGGGTAGCTCTATTTTCAACTTTTTGAGGAACCTCCATACTGTTTTCCAGAGTGGCTGCATCAGCTTGTATTCCCACCAACAGTGTAGGTGGGTTCCCCTTTCTCCACATCCTATTAATCATTTTTTAAAGTAGTCTGTACGCCCAACAAGGGGCTAACTCATGATCACAAGATCAAGAGTCATATGATCTTCCAACTGAGCCAGCCAGGGACCCCTCTTATTATATTCTTTAGTCCCGTATCTTATTAGGACACTCTATAAAGTGACAACCTGATCTGATTATACTACATAAAATAGTTCAGTCTTGGCCGTTTTATATCCCCTTAACCTGATTTATTTTTCTTCCACAAACTTGTTTGTGTAGAACTTCCTTCTACAAACTTGTTTAATTTTCACCTTTCTCACATTATGGAAACTCCAGGAAGGCAGGACTTTGTTTGGTTTTCTGTTGTATTCTAGAACCTAGCACAGTGCCTGGAATAAAAGAGGCATTCAATAACTGTTTGTTTTAATATATTAATGAATAGATAAGTGAATTATACATGCCTAGAAGAATCCTACTATTTCACAGACCAGGTGATTTTCAATTCATAACATCTTTCTCCCACAAGTTATGGAAACTTTGTTTTTAGGACTAGAGATACTGAGAATGGAATGAGAAACTTAGAGGCACCAACTACAGGAACACTTCCAGCATCGTCAGGAAACTGATGGCAATGCCAGAATCTTCTGACCTCAATCTGTTTGGAAGGATGGAGGAAGATACACCAGACATAAGAGCATAGGGATTAAGTTGATAAGAAACATTCAGAATGTATTTCATCAGGGTCTTTGAGTTAATGATCACAGGAGAAAACTCTTAAGATGTTTCCCCAGCTTACAATCCAACTTATGGAAACTACCCCATATATAAGAGGGGACTATAGCCATGCTCTCCTGGCCCCGGCCCTTTAGACTAAGTGGGGTTGTCTGATTCGAGCTGGGCCTGAGTCATTCCCAAGAGCTGGAAATTTGCAAAGTAGACTCTTCATAGATCTGAGTCACAGTTCTGATCAACAGCTGTGTTAAAATGCAGATTACTGTGGGTTCCGGGGTGGCTCAGTCAGTTAAGTGACCAACTCTTGGGTTCAGCTCAGGTCATGATCTCCTGGTTGTGGGATTGAGCTCTACGTCAGGCTCCACGCTCAGCGCAGGGTCTGCTTGAGATTCTCTCTCTCTCCCTCTCCTTCTGCCCCTCCCTCTACTCTCATGTATGCTCTCTCTAAATAAAATCTTTTAAAAATGCAGATTACTGGACCTTGCTCAATATTCTAATTCATGAGATCTGAGGTAGAAGTTAGAATTTTCCATTTTTAAAAAGCATCCCCAGGGGCGCCTGGGTGGCTCAGTGGGTTAGGCTTCTGCCTTCAGCTCAGGTCATGATCTCAGGGTCCTGGGATCAAGCCCCGTGTCCAGCTCTCTGCTCGGCAGGGAACCTGCTTCCCCCTCTCTCTCTGCCTGTCTCTCTGCCTACTTATGATCTCTGGCTGTCAAATAAATAAATGAAATCTTTAAAATAAATAAATAAATAAATAAAATAAAAAGCATCCCCAGTGATCAAAATGTTAAAGCTGGGAGCTAGAGGAATTGTTCTGTCCACTAAAACAGCCACTAAACTGGCAAATATGGTCAGAATAAACGTTTTGGAATGCTGGAATCTGATCAAATATGTATGGCAACCAGGAGACAGCTTAACAAAGAAAGAGGCTGCTAAATTTCAGTGTTTAAAGAAATTTTTGTCAGGGATACCTGGGTGGCTTTATTGATTAAGTGTCAACCTTCAGCTCAGGTCATGATCCCAGAGCCCTGGGACCGAGTCCTGAGTCAGGCTCCCTACTCAGTGGGGAGTCTGTTTCTCTCCCTCCTTGCCCGCAGCTCCTGCTCTCTCTCACTCTCTCCCCCTCTTTCTCAAATAAATAAAACCTTTTTAAAAAGTAAAGAAATCTTATCAGGTATTGGCTGATTGCTGAGATAACAGAATAGCGACATCAGGGACCACACATGACAAAGAATGCATTCCCTGGAAGGATAGTTTGGAAAAGCCGCTAAACAAACAGACCACCAGAGGCTACGCAGGTAATTATAGCTCAGTGAGGGAGGTGTGATGGTTAGTCTCACGTGTCAGCTTGTCTGGGTGCCTAACATTTGGTTAAACCTTATTCCTTCTGTGTCAATGAAGGTGTTTCTAGATAAGATTAACATTTGAAAAGAAGACAAGCAAAGCAGAACAGCCTCTCTAATACCGAGGTGCTCCCAACCAACTGACTGCCTGAATAAAACAAAAAGGTTGACCTTTACACAGATAAGAGGGAGTTTTCTCCTCCCTAGTTGCCCTGAGCCAGAATAGCAGTTTGCCTGCCTTTTCTCTTGGATGAGAAATACACCATCCTGGTTCTCTAACTTGCTGATGCAGACACTGGGATTTGTCAGTGTTCAAAATTGTGTGAGGCAATTCCTTGTAATAAACTTCTTTCCCTGTATATAATATAGAGAGAGACCCTATTGGTTCTGTTTCTCTGGAGAACCCTGAGAAATATGGATTTTGGTACTGAGAATCGTCCTAGAGCAGAAATTTAAATATGAGTTTCTGAATTGATTCTAGGGGTTCTGGAATTGGCTCTTCACTCTTATTAGACTTAAAGACACTAATGACTCTATTTCTAGTAGTAAAGATTGTGCTGATAGTCCATGTATGATCTGGCAATAGACATATGCAAAATATTGCCACTAGATACTTTTAAGATTCTATTTATTTATTTGACAGAGATCACAACTAGGCAGAGAATCGGGCAGAGAGAGAGGAGGAAGCAGGCTCCCCACTGAGCAGAGAGCCCAACGCAGGGCTCAATCCCAGGACCCTGGGATCATGACCTGAGCAGAAGGCAGAGGCTTTAACCCACTGAGCCACCCAGGTGCCCCAACTAGATACTTTAAATCAATTAGTTATAAGAAGTAAAGATCTGAGTGACTGTAGATATGACACTTTTGAACATTCCTGTCAAACTAAGAAATACAGTGAGATTGGCTGGTTACCCCTAATGTCACTGGACAATGTGGGAGGAGAAAAGGATGAGTGTGGGGATGCAAATTAACACATTCCCTGGTATCTAGTATGTAGCTATCGAGCTGGCAAATGCTTTTCTCTCCATACCTGTCAAGAAGGACCTCCAGAAACAGTTTGCTTTCAGTTGGTGTGGTGGCTAATTTTTATGTATTGATTGAACTGGACCACAGGGTACCTGGATATTTGGCTAAACAATTTCAAGCTGAGTCTATGAGGGTGTTAGAGTGTTTCCAGATGAGATTAGCATTTACTCACTGAGTCAAGCAGATTGCCCTTCCCCATGTGAATGAGCACCATCTAATCCACAGAGGTCCCAAGTAAAACAAAAAGGCAGAGGAAGGGAGAATTTTCTCTTTGCCCTAAGTACTTAGTTGGGACATAGGTCTTCTGTACTTAAATCAGGACTTACACTATTGGTTTTCTTGATTCTCAGGCCTTTGACCTCAGGCTAATACTGCATTACTGGCTTTTCTGGGTCTCCAGTTTGCAAATGGCAGATCGTGGAACTTCTCAGCCTCCATAATGGCTGAGCCAATTCTATGCATGCTATTGGTTCTGTTTCTCTGGAGAATCCTGACTACTATATACAGCTGTTGAGGCCAGCAATAGACCCTCACTGTTCTCCATCAGGAATATACCAGTTCTCCAACGCTATGTCAAAATTTGATTCAAGGAAAATTGATCACTGTCTTAGCCCATTTGGGCGGCTGTAACAAAATGCCATAGACTGGGTAGCTTATAAACAACAGAAAATTTTTTCTCACAGTTCTGGTGGCTCAAAATCCAAGATCAGACAGACAGCATGGTTAGGTTCTAGTGAGATCCCTTTTCCAGGTTACTGACTGTTGGACTTTTCATAGTATCCTCACCTGGCAGAAAGAGAGTGAGAGAGTTCTCTGGGGTCACGTTTATGAGGGCACTAATCCTATTCTCATCACTTTCCAAAGGCCCCACCTTGTAATACCATCACACAGGGGGTTGTAATTTCAACATATGAATTTTGAGGGGTATGAACATTCAGGCCATTACAGTCACCTTTCCCTTCCATGAGCTATCACACTGGTCCATCACATTGATGACATCATGCTAATGAGACCTAGTGAGCAAGAAGTAGCAACTGATCTAGCCTTATTGGTAAGACATTTGTGTGTGAAAGGGTGGGAAATAAATCTGACAGAAATACAAGGGTCTTCTACCTTTGTGAAATTTCTGGGGATCCAGTGATGTGGGGCATGCTGTGGTAGCCCTTCTAAAATGAAGGGTAAGTTGTTTCATCTGTCCCTCCTACTGTTAGGGCCAATTTAATGTTAAAACCTGTTTAACTATTAGGGTCTGCTTAGCCAGAGCAACTCCATATTGCCTAGGTAGCCATATTGTTGTTTACATTCACGGACTTCATTCTGGGAATAAACGCCCTCGTAGTTCCTGGTATGGTTCCGGGTATCGATTCCGGGAGTAAATGCCTTAACAATAGAAGTCACGTACCTTGGGTCTGCGGTTATGCCCTATAAAACCAGCCTGTGAGATCTGGAGGGGGTCACTCTCTTCGGAGGCGGCCCTGGCCGGTCAGTCTAACTTCTAATGCTTGGCATAGAATAAGGCTTTGAATAACTTTCACTTTGTCTCAGTCTCGTTCCTTTGATAATGGACCCCAAACACGACAACCAAAACAGAGGCATAACCCTTAGTAGGACTTTTTGGGGTTTGGAGGCAGTGCTCTTCATTTGAGTGTATTAGTCCACCTTTGTGCTGAAAAACCTGATGAGCTGCTCATTATGAGTTGGGGTCAGAGCAAGAGAGAAGACCAGGCTTCTCCATTTGGGTCATACTTGGGTCATCCAGCAGACTCAATGGTGCTTAAAGTGTCAGTGGCATATGGGGAGGCTGTTTGGAATCTTTGGCAGGCCCATATAGATGAATTGCAGCGCAGGCCCTTAGGGTTTTGGAGTAAAACTCTGCTATCCTCTGCTGACAACTACTCTCTTTTTGTGAAATAGCTCTTGGCCTGCTCTTGGGCCTTAGAGGAAATGGAATGCTTAGTCATGGACCAACCAAATTACCGTGATACCGGCAGTGCCCATTATGAACTGGCTATTTTCTGACTCACCAAAGCTATAAAGCTGGGCATGCACAGCAGCATTTTATCATCAAATGAAAGTGGCACAGATATATGATTGGGCCTGAGCAGACCCAGAAGGCACAAGTAAGTTACATGAAGTATCCCAGATACCTGTGGTTCCACTCCGGTTACATGACTTTCTCTTTCCCTGCCTGTATCTGTGGCTTCGTGTGGAGTTTCCTATAATCAGTTTACATAGAAAGAAAAGACTCAGGCCTGGTGTGTAAATGGTTCTGTGCAATATGTAAGCACCAACTGAAAGTGGACAGCTGTGGGACTATAGCCCTGTTCTGGGACATCATGAAGGTCAGCAATGAAGGAAAATACTCCCAGTGGGCCGAACTTCAAGTATTGCCCCTGGTTGCTCACTTTTTTTGGAAGAAGAAATAAGGCTAGACATGCAATTATAAACTGGTTCATGGGCTATGGCCAATGGTTTGGCTGGATATAAGGGACTTGGAAGGACTATGATTGGAAAATTGATGACGAGAGAATTTGGGGAAGAGGTATGTAGATAGACCTCTCTAAGTGGGCAAAAAAATGTGGAGATATTTGTGTCATATATGAATGCTCACCAAAGAGTAACCACAGCAAAGGAAATGTTAATAATCAAATGGATAGGATGACCTATTATGTGGATACCAGACAACCTTTTTCTCCAGCCACCCCGTCATCACTTAATGAGCTCATCCATAAAGTGGCCATGGTAACAAGGATGATATGCCTGGTCTCAGCAATACGAACTTCCACTCACCAAGGTCAACCAGGCTATAGCTACTGTTAAGTGCCAAATCTGCCAGCAGTAATGACCAACACTGACCTTCTGATGTGAGACCATTCCCTAGGGTGATCACCCAATGGTAGTAGGTTGGTTACATTCCATCATGGAAGGAGCAGTGTTTGGTTCTCACTGGAATAGACACCCTGGATAACAAAGTTGTCTTCCTTGCATGCAATGCTTTTGCTAAAACCATCATCCATGGGGTTACAGAATGTGTTATGTACCATTATAATGTTCCACACAGCATTGCTTCTGGTCAAGGAGCTCACTTGGCAGCAAATGAAGTGTAGCAATGGGCCATGCTTATGGAGTTCACTGATTTTATCATGTTCCCTACCATCCTGGAGCAGCTGGCTTGATAGGAGAGTGGAATGGCCTTTTGAAGGCTCAGTGCTAGCTGTGTGACTTTAACTTGCAGGGTGGGGGCAAGGTTCTTCCAAAAGCTGTATATACTCTGAGTCAGCAGGGCTCAATCTCATGACCCCGAGTTCATGACTTGAGTTAAACCAAGAGTTGGATGCTTAACTGACTGAACCACCCAGGTGCCCCTTGAATAGATGTCTCTTAAAGAAGGTATACAAATGGACAATAAGCACACAAAAGATGCTCAATATCATTAGTCATCAAGGAAATGCAAATCAAAACCCTAATGTCATACTATTTCAGAACCACTAGACAGGTAGAATCAAAAAGCCAAAAATAACAAATTTTGGTGAGGCTACAGGGAAATGGGAACTCTTGTACATTGCTGATGGGAACATAAAAGTGCTGCAGCTGCTGTGGGGAAAAAAGTTTGGTAGTTCCCCCATAAGTTGAACATGGAATTGCCATGTGACTCAGCAATTCCTCTCCTAGCTATGTATCCAGAAGAACTGAAAGCAGGTGTCCAAACAAGTACTCCTATGTGAATGTTTTAGCAGCACTATTCATAATAGCCCCCCCCCAAAAAAAAGAAGAAGAAGAAGGAAATGAGCCAAAGGGCCATCAACTGATGAATGGATAAGCAAGTACTCCATACAATGGAATATTACTCTGCCATAAAAAATGAATGGAGCACTAAAAATATGCTACATGGATGAACCCTGCAAGCATTATGTTAAGTGAAAGAAGCCAGATTCAGAAGGTCACATCTGTGATTACATTTAGATGAAATATTAAGAATAGGCAGGTTGTTAGAGGCAGAAAGCAGACTAGTAGTTAGGTGCGTGGGGGGAATGAAGAGTGACTGTTTAATGGATATGGAATTTTTGAGGTGATGAAAATATGTCAAAAGACTAGAGGTGATGTTTGCCCAACATTGTGAGTGTACCAAATGCCACTGAATTTCATACTTTATATGGTTAATGATTAATTTTATGTGAATTTCACCTCAATTAAATAAGAGTGATGAGCAAGAGGGAATCTGTGCGGTCTTGGTGAGTGGAAGTCCGTATTGTGAGGTTGCGCCAGGTGGCACCAAGTGAAGCAGTAGCATGTGTGTCCCCGTGCTTCTTTGTTCCTTTGCCTGCTTGAAAACTTTTGGTTCATTTCTAGTGCTTGAAGTTAAGATTTGTCAACGTGGGATACAAGGAGTTTAAGTGTTTTCTGCTCTAATAAAGGAGTCTACCTAAAAAGAAAAGGGAAAGGAGGAAGAGAGGGAGGGAGAGAGGATGGAAAGAGGGAAGGAAGAAGGAAGGACTGAGGAGTAGGACATAGCGAGTAAGCTTATAAGTGGCCAACCCAGCTCTCGGAAGATTGGTAGAAACTAGCACCCTACCGCCAATTCCTCCCCATCACTCCCCCCATCCTCCACATGAACAGGCTGAACTATTGTCAATTCCCAATAACTCGTGGTATCTCTCAATGCCAGACTTCTTCAAATGCTGTCACTCAGCCTTGAATGTCACCCCATTCCTTTTACCTGGCCTGTGATACCTCTTCTATCATGAGGTCCCTTTGAGTCCCAGGTCTGGGTGGAATGCCTGTCCAGGGTCCTTCTTCCAGAACTCTTCTCTCACTCCCATTAGAACACTTCCCACATTATTTAACCACTTGTTTTTCCTAATAGGCTATGGGTTCCACAAAGACAGGAGATGTGGGATGCCTGTTTGGCCCAGTGGGGAGAACATGCAGCGCTTGTTCTCTGGGCCATGAGTTCAAGCGCCATGTTGGGTGCACAGCTTTAAAAAAAAAAAAAAAAAAGATAGGAGCTGTGATTGTTTTGTAGTTGTATTCTCAGTGCATGCCAAGTGGCCAGCATGTAGTAGATGCTAAATATAATTTTTAATGAATACATTTTTAAAATCTGAAAGTGGAATATGTAGATTATACAGCATTGCATATTCAAGAACAGTGGAATGACCCAGGGTCCTCTTTATAGGAATTAAACAAAAGGTGACCCAGAATAGATGTCACCCTTAAACTGGAGTGTACTGCTTGATGAGCAGGGTGTGGGCTGAATTTTAATCTTCCCTGGCCGCTTTAGTTAGGTGTCCTTATGCAGTGAACAACCTGCCCAACCATATCAACAGATCTGCAGGGATCCTTTAAACCAGTGGTTCACAGCTCTGGTCACATATTGGAAAAGCGGGGGTGGGGGGGAGCATTTTGAAAATACCCAAGATCGCACCTTGGTCTCAGAGATATTGGTCCTGAGGCTTTGGCTTAAATTTAAAACTCTCAGGTATTTTGATGTGCTGCCTGGGTTGGGAATTACAACTTTGGACTTTCTGATGTGAAAATTTCAAACCAGACTCCATTGCAAATGTGTGTTTGCATCATCTAGGCAAGCACTGACATACCGATAGGGTTCCTGATGCAACCAAAATGCTAATGCCAATGCCAACACCAACCAGTGGCACTTCTACATTTACTTCCTGCGACCTTCACCATTACCACTCATTCCCAGATGTTCAGGCGTGCCCCCAACTTGTCCCACGTTTTCATGGGGGAACTAATAATGGGCAGTTGAACCACTACACTGGGATTGCAACCTAAGTCTGTAGGAGCAGGAGCTTTTCTTTTTTCTTTCTTTTTTAAGATTTCTTTTATTTTTGAGAGAGAGAGAGAGAGATTGAGAGAAACAGCATGGGTGTGCGCAAGCAAGGGGGAGGGGTAGAGGGAGATGCAGACTCCCCATTAAGCAGGGAGCCTGATGCAGAACTTAATCCCAGGACCCTGGGATCGTGACTGATCAAGACAGATGCTTAACTGACTGAGTCACCCAGGTGCCCCTGTGGGAGCAGGAGCTTCGAAGGAAAGTTCTTGCTCAGTAGAAACCTGGTTGTATCACCTTGAGAAACTTCACAATTCCCTGCTTCGGTTACTTTGCTTATGAAATTGGGCGATGGGCATTAAGGAAGGCACGTGATGTGATGAGCACTGGGTGTTATACACCCAGTGTATAAATTACTGATAAATTACTGAACACTACATCTGAAACTAAGTATGTACTATATGTTAGCTAATTGAATTTAAATTTAAAAAAATGAATGGCATGGATCTGTTTGCCAGATCTCATGAGGTTTAATGAGCAAGTAATTATGACATATTCATAAGTATGTATTTTTGTGCAATTGTTAAATAACTTCCATAACTTCATTGTGTAAAATTCCATAGAAATCTTAAAAAAAATCACTCCAATAATTTTGACACAGATGGTTATTGAAGCTGCTTCAACAATCTGCTCTTGCAGTTGTCAGAGCTTCTCTGGTCCCTGCCTTTCCTGAGTTTTGTTTAAGTTTTCTTGAGATTCTGAGACAATAGCCACTGTTCTTTAAAAAATATCTCTTTTTCTCCTCTGTAAGCCAGACTGTGCTGGTTATCTGTTACTTGAAAACAAAAGGATTTTATTCCAGGGAATGCTGTGTTCTCAATGTTAATATGGTTTGTAGAAGAATAATCTTTTTTTTTTTTTTAGATTGTATTTATTTGACAGACAGAGATCACAAGTAGGCAGAGGCCTCTCTGTAGACTCTCAGGTAGAGAGAGGAGGAAGTAGGCTTCGCAGAGAGCCCGATACGGGGCTCGATCCCAGAACCCTGGGATCATGACCCAAGCTGAAGGCGGAGGCTTTAACCCACTGAGCCACCCAGGTGCCCCATGTAAAAGAATAATCTTAATGTATGTTTTAATTCTGAAATAGCATTCATATGAAGAACTATATTAGATAGATGTATTATTATAATAATCTGCTTTTATAAAAGTGTTCTATGCCCAAGAATGCTAGCAAATGTCATGAGAAACTACATGTATGGTGGTCCTCAAACTTCAGTGGACATTAGAATCACTTGGGGAAGCTTGTTAAACAGATTTCTGGGTTCAATCCTCAGTTTTAGCCATCTGTGATGGAGCCTGAGAACTTGCCTTTCCAACGAGTTCCCAGGCAATGCTGATGCTGCTGACTTGTGGGCAGTTTAAGGACCCCTGCTGCAGGGGTTCCTGGTGGCTCAGTTGGTTAAGCATCTGCCTTTGCTCAGGTCATGATCCTGGGGTCCTGGGATTAAGTCTCTCCTGGGGCTCTTTGCTCAGCAGGAGCCTGCTTCTCCCTCTGTCTGTCATTCCCCCTGCTTGTGCTCTTTCTCTCTGACAAACAAATAGTCTTTAAAAAAAAAAAGAAGAAGAAGAACCTCTGCTGTAGTATTTTCCAAATTCCAAGAAACACCTGGGGTCCTTCTGGGGTATTTTATGACCTGTGCTATGTGTCTGTGGTTACTGGTTTAAATCACATAAATTGAGGCTCCTGGGTGTCTCAGCTGGTTAAGTCTCTGCCTTCGGCTCAGGTCATAACCTCAGGGTCCTGGATTTGAGCCCCACATTGGACTCTCTGCTCAGCGGGGAGCCTGCTTCCCCCTGTCACTCTCTCTGCCTGCTGCTCTGCCTACTTGTGATCTTTGTCAAATAAATAAAATCTTAAAAAAAATAAATCACATAAATTATCTTAGGATTTTAAGAAAGATATATTTATTTTTTATTTTTAGATTTATTTATTTAATTGTCAGATCGAAAGAGAATACAAGCAGGGGGAGAGGCAGGCAGAGCAGGCAGAGGGAGAAGCAGGCTCCCTGCCAAGCAAGGAGTCCAGTGCAGGACTCCATCCCGGGATCCTGGGATCATGACCTGAGCAGAAGGCAGCCCCTTAACCGACTGAGCCACCCAGGCGTCCCTTAGAAAAATTTATTTATACAAATATATTTAAGAGATTTTTTTTTTTTTGGTAAAGATTTTATTTATTTGACAGACAGAGATTAGAAGTAGGCAGAGAGAGAGGAGGAAGCAGGATCCCTGCCAGAGAGCCCGATTCAGGGCTCGATCCCAGGACCCCGGGATCATGACCTGAGCAGAAGCAGAGGCTTCAACCCACTGAGCCGCCCAGGCGCCCCGAAGAGATATTTTCAAACTGTATTTTTAAATAATATTTGGATCTTGCTTTTATTATAGCAAGATAGAAAAAATTAACCACAGGTTATGTCACAACAAACAGACCACGAGTTACCACTTTCATGAAATTTCAGGTAGAAATTAAGCTGCACCAAAAATTATTCATTTTATCTTCCTAAGAATTCAAGCTTACTCTTCATCTTCCACTTTTTGCTTGCTTTATTTGATCATTATTAAAGTGATTTTAATTTAAAATAGATCTCAAGAGCAGATGGTATACTCAGGAACATCCCTTCTAATAGATCTATTGCGGATTAGAAATCATGAGAACACTATCATCTACAAACTTAAGGGATTTTGTAAGCCTTTTAGTAGGGCCGGGTAGGGGGAGGCTCACAAAAATGCAAAATGGAAGATGTTACTTGTTCAATTAAAAATTTTAACTTTTCGGGGCACCTGGGTGGCTCAGTGGGTTAAAGCCTCTGCCTTCAGCTCAGGTCATCCCAGCGTCCTGGGATTGAGCCCCACGTTGGGCTCTCTGCTCAGTGGAGAGCCTGCTTCCCTTCCTCTCTCTCTCTGCCTGCCTCTCTGCCTACTTGTGATCTTTGTCTGCCAAATACATAAATAAAATCTTAAAAAAAATTTTTTAACTTTTCAAACTTTGTACTGTTGTAAAGTTAAAAAAAGAAGGGGTGTGACTTGTTATTTTTTGCACTCCATCTTTTGAGGTAATCTTATTGCTGGCCACTTGAATCTCAGCATTCACATGTCAGGAGTGTCTATAAACTTTCCACTAGTCACATCCACACTGGCATGTGTTTTGGAAAGAGACATCTAGTATCTTGTCTGCAGGAGTGAGGTCAATGACTTGTCTGAACTTTTGTCAATGATCCTGAAGGCCTTTTTGTAATGGGGTCTCACAATAAAGACTGAGCAGAGAGCCTGATGCAGGGCTTCATCCCAGGACCCTGAGACCACGACCCGAGCTGCAGGCAGAGGCCTAACCCTCTGAGACACCCAGGCGCCCCTGATTAACTTTTTTTTTAAAGATTTGAGAGAGAAAAAGAGAAAGCAAGAGAGTACGCATAAGTGGGAAGGCAGAGAGAGAGAGAATCTCAAGCAGACTCTGCCCTGAGCAGGAATCCTGAAGCAGGGCCCAATCCCATGACCTTGGGATCATGACCTGAGCCCAGATCAAGAGCTGGAAGCTAAACCAATTGAGCTACCCAGGCACCCCTATGTGATTCATTTTAGAAGTCCAGTAGTACCTTCCAGAGGGTGGAAGAAGGCATTAGACACAATTCATTGATGACGATTTATTATAATCTGTTGGCAGCACACAGATAGATATTAATAAAGCCAGAACTATGTTTCCACAGATATGGGCGATGATATATAGCTATTCTATGGGAACTGCACACATTTAATCATCGTCGTCTTTTAGATGTTTGATCTTCTTCTTGTGCCGCTCAATTTCTTTCTGCAGACGCTCAATCTCCTTTACATGATGGGTGATCTCCTCTTCATGGTGTTTCTTCAAGGCTGCCAGTTGTTCTTTAGTGCGTGCTCTACAAGGATACAGTGGCTCTGCATTAAATCCCAATCGTTAACCCACAGAGACCTTTAAGCATAACCTACGATACCTAAGGCAAAGAACAGGAGTCCCAGTCCCACTGGAATCTGGTTGGTCATCCTCTTCTACCTGCTCAAGCCCCACTAGTGAGAGAATACTCCATCTTGAGATATACCCACCTTAAGGATGACCAAAATGATTCCATTTTCCTGGTGCCAGTACCTGAGATTTCATTATTTATGAGTTATTCCTTTCAGATTTCTCTTTAGAAAACTCCAAAGAGGTGTGACAGTAAGTCTCCTGTACCTTAGGACAGGATCCACCCAGAGATCAGAATCCCTTCTTGTTGGGGTGGGGGTGGGGTGGGCAGAGGAAAAGGAGGAAGGATGGACAAATAAACATGTCTTATCTCAATTTATCTAGGGCTTTCTTTGCCTAGGGAAATGCATGGCTCACTGTAAAGGCCAAAATGAAGGGGGCAAAGTACTTGGCAGTCCAATTTAGGTCTCAAGAAGGGACATTCAGATGTTGGTTTGGGCACCTACGGGCCTCAGTTTTCCTTAAGTGTAAAATGTTGATGGTGAATTAGATGGTATCTAAGGGCTGTGCCTTGGTTCTCTGGTATGCCAGGTGCCATGCTGATAATTCTTTTTTTTTTAAAAGATTTTATTTATTTATTTGACAGAGAGAGATCACAAGTAGACAGGCAGGCAGAGAGAGAGAGAGGGAAGCAGGCTCGCTGCTGAGCAGAGAGCCCGATGCGGGACTCGATCCCAGGACCCTGAGATCATGACCTGAGCCGAAGGCAGCGGCTTAACCCACTGAGCCACCCAGGCGCCTCATGCTGATAATTCTTAAGAGTGAGCAATAAAGGGCAGAAGTTAAAAGCTAGACCAAAGCAGAAGAGGCAGAAGTGAGATTAGGTCCACACTGCTCCCCACTGTGGACAGAAGTCGGTAAATGATAATTTAGGGCTACGAAAGAGTCCCTTGGTCCAAACTGCTTTATACTCTTAGGCAGGAGAAATTTATCCAGTCCAGCGGCCTGGCTGGGCTGGGTTGGGCAGGGCAGGGCAGGGCTAAAGTCTCCAAGAAGTAGGGTAGGAGGGTTCCAACTAGGAGCTGCTGCCTTGGTTGGAAGCACTCTGGCGGAATTGAAGACTTGGGGTCTAGAAATGGCTGCGGGTCTGGAGAGCCAGGGACTCCATGGGGAGGAGAAAATAGAGAGTACAGGGGTTATGGGTGGTTGAAGGCTGAGGGAATCAGGCTCAGGGTGTTTTCAAGTATTGGGCAGTGGGACCTAGACATCTTGGAAAAATCTGGAAGCCATTTTACAAGACCAGGGAGAACTCCGTGGGTGGGCATGATAAGTGATTCAGGAAGAGTTGTGGAGACCCGCGGGTGGAAATGGCTTGGGTTTGGGGCCCCCGAACTGTTCGGCAGCGCACCGGGAGCGCCCTATAGGTGGCGACAATCAGGACCTCAAGTGTTGGGGGTAACGGGTTCAAGGCCCGCTAGTTCTATTGGGGGATGGGCGCCCAAAGGACCAGGGAGGGAAGAGCAGGGCCACTGGAATTTTTTTTCTTTTTAAAGATTTATTTATCTATTCGAGAGAGAAAGAGAGAGAGTGCGAGCGAGAGAGCGGTGGGGGAGGGGCAGAGGAAGAGAGAGAACCCCAAGCAAACTCCCCTCCCAGCACGGCGCCCGACCCCTGGCTCGATCCCACAACCCGAGATCACGACTGCAGCGGAAACCAAGAGTGGGCTGCTCAACCGACTAAGCCACCTAGGTGCCCGGATGATTGTAAGTTTAAGAAGGATCGGAGGGCTCCGAGAGATCTGGACTGGCTCGGGGCTCCGTGGACCTCACCGGAAGTATCGCTCCTCTTCAGCTTGCTCTCTCTTTCCGAAGGCCCCACCTGCCTCCCGGATCGAGCCAGCGCTGGAGTCTGACTGCGGAGAGAGATGGGAACGTCGGTAAAGGTGCGAAGGGGAGACGGAACCCGCGCTCAGGGCTGGGGCTGCGGACACTACCGCCGGCGTACCCGTTCGGAGCTGAAGCCTCGGGCTTGCATGGCCCTAAAGCCCCACATGCCCAGCCGCACCCGGGCCGCCGAAATCGCGACAGCCATTGTTTTCGGTGCAGGACCTCTCCAGTCACCGGCAGTCGAGCCTCTCCGCAGGCGCTAATGACTCTGGGAGTCAGGCAGCCAATGGTTTCGATGGAGAGGCGGGATGAGCCCAGGAGTAGCGAATTAGGACGTGGAGGAGGCGGGGTTCCTGCAGCTCGCAGCGAGTCCTGAGCGAGAGGCGGGCCTATTCTTAGCCAATCACTAGCAAGGTCTTTGGGGCCAAAGGCCTGGAGAATAATAATGGAGTTAGAGACACTGTGAGAAGACCAAATGCCGGGTTTTGGACCCATCAGAGTGAGGACCCATCAGAGCGAGGGATACACCCCATCCCACGATTCCAATCCTGAAGTTGTTATTAAACACCCAAAGGAAGCCTTCCCTTTCCTGGACTACTAGCATCGATAGGATATCTAATGTAGTGGTTGGGGGAGGGGGTATGTCCAGGATGCTCCAGCTTAGCGTTCTGGGGAAAAATTTTTATAAGTGTATGTGTATGTCTCTTAAGAGATGCCAGTGTTCTGTTGTTGCACTGACATTTCACTCAAGACGCAGTTTAAAAGTCACCTCAGAAACTTCCCCCGACCTCCCGAGTCATTCTATTACAGCTACCTTTTGTTCTTTATCCCTCTCTCTTTGTGCTTTTCACCATTTGAAGTTATCAGGGCTTTGGTCAAGTAGGCACTGAATTAATATTTGTAAAATGTATTAATATGTAATTGAACAGGCTTGATCACTGGACTTTTGGCAATGTGATGTAATGAAGTGGAAAAGAGCTAAGGAGGAGTCTGGGGGAAGTTTTTGACATGACCTTCCTTTCACCATCTCACAAATGTGAACAAGACCATAGTGGATTATAGCCTTTTCCTAAATCATTTTTTTCTCTCTGGGCCCAGTTTTTCTTCCTTTAGATGAGAGCGTTGGGCCAGATTATCAAATTTGTGATTATAAAAATATCTTCTTTGCTTTCTATGAAATTGTAGAACTGTTTTTATTGATCATCTTCTGATCAATAAAAACAGTTGGAAAAATACCAATAGGGTTGGAAAAATACCAGCCCTAGTTTGTATGACTTAAATGATAGGAAATGCCTGCAGGGCACATTTTCAAATGTTCGTGGCAGAAAACTTGGAAAAATACAAAAGCAGAAGGATAGAAATAATAATCACTTTTAAGCTCACTACCCAGTGGTAATAATTTCCCTTGTTTCTAGGTGATATTTAAGTGCCATTCTAGTTTCAGAAACTGATCTATTTTTCAGGAACTGCTGTTTCTTGATTATCTCCTAGACTAGGCACTCAATGCAAGGTCTTACTGAGTTTGTGCAAAAAGTTGTGAGTGGGTTGCCTGGGTGGCTCAGTGGGTTAAAGCTTCTGCTTTTGGCTCAGGTCATGATCCCAGCAGGGATCGAGCCGCACATCCGGCACTCTGCTCAGCTGGAAGCCGGCTTCCTCCAGTCTCTTTGCCTGCCTCTCTGCCTACTTGTGATCTTTGTCTCTCAAATAAATAAATAAAACCTTAAAAAAAAAAAGGATTGTGTAGGCACTAGGATTGGCTGTAATTAAAAAAAATAAATAAAAGGAAAATAACCAGTGTTGGTGAGGATGAGGAAAAACTGTAAGCCATATATTGCTGGTGGGAATGCAAAATGGTCCAGCTACCCTGGAAAATAGTTTGGCAGTGACTTAAAAAGTTAAATACAGAATTACCGTAAGACTCAGCAATTTCACTTCTAGGTATGTACACCCCGCCCTAAACTGAAAACTGTCACTCAAATACATGTACACACGTTCATAGCAGCATCGTTCACAATAGCTAGAAGGTGGAAATAATCCAAATGTTTATCAGTTGATGAATGAAAACAAACTGTGGTATATTTATGTAGCAGAATAACATTCAGACATAAAAAGTAATGAAAAAATGACACATACTATATTTTGGATGAACTTTGAAAACACTATGCTCAGTGAAAGAGGGCATATACAAAAGATCACATATTGTATGATTGCATTTATGGGATGTCCAGAATAGGTAAAGCCGTCGAGGCAGAACACAGATTGCTGTAAGGGACTGAGTATAAGGGGGAATGGGGAGGAACTACTTAATAGGTGCCAGGTAAACTTTTGGGGTGATGAAACTGTTTGGAACTACATAGAGTTTGGTGGCTGCACAACACTGTGAGTGTAATAAGATACTGAATTATTCATTTTAATTATATGTTATGTATATCTCACCTCAATTAAAAAAAGAGTAGATAGAGATGACTGGGTGGGCTGCGAACCCTTTAAGAGTCACAAGGAAGGGGCGGGGCTAGAGAGGGGCCTGTGAGAATCACAGGAGGCTGCGCTTGCGCAGGGGAGTCACGTGGTTGCTGGGCCGGGGAAATGGCGGCTCCAGGAGAGAGCGGGGCTTCGGCTGGCGGAGGGAGCACCGAGGAAGCATTTATGACCTTCTATAGTGAGGTGAAGACCGAGTGAGGAGTAGTGGCACCGGGGTGACTCCGTCCGGTCCTACTTTCCCAACGGGCAAAGGCGGTGGTCTTCCTGGCCTGAACCGTTGGGCGGCTCCTCCTGTCTGGCCTTCGGGGAGGCGGGGGGCTGGGGGTGTGTGTTAGTCTCTGCCTGATAGCTGCTTGGGGAATCCCTTGGGCATCGGAAAAGGGGCCAGGGTCCGACGTCTGCGGTAGACGACGAGTGTGGCCAACGTAGTGCCAGGGCGCGTGCAGAGGTCCCCAAGTCCGCGGAGTCGGAGCCTGGCAGGGCTGGCAGAGGCTGGCGTTCTTGGGGGCTACTTAACTGTCTTGGGCCTCATTTTTGTTCTAAACGGAAGCACTCTTTCCTGTTAGTGCTCTGTAATGAGTTGTATTAGTGGTTATTTCTGCCATTCGCGAACGCCAGGCATAATGCATCATGCCAGGTAGGCATTATCTCTGTTTTATAGATGCTGAGGTTTGGGGAGGTGAAATAATTTGTTCAGGGTCATAAAGCAAATTAACAGCTTGGTATCATGTTAGGACTGGAGTCAGTTTGGTCTGAGCCTCGATTACTGTTGCATTTCCAGGGTCTAGGACATAGTGATTGCTTGGTAAATATTTGTTGAATAAGTGAAAGAAAAGCATACCATTTGGAGTCAGAGGACCTTGGATTGGATTTTTGAAAGGCAGTTAATTGGACTGTGGTTGAATTTTTTTCAAGGCATTGATTTTTCAGATTCTCCGTTTCCACTTCTGTAAAGCAAAGAGAATATTAAAACGAGTTTTATGAAGGTTAAACGAGTTTGTGTTTCATAAAGGGTCCAAGAGTTAAAGCTAAAGATGGACCTCTGTGAATTGGCATGGGTTTGAGGAATGGAATTGCGCCCCTCTAGGCTGTGAGCTACTCAGTTCAGCACTATGTCACATTCCTCTTTTATCTTTTATTTAATTATTTTTTTAAGATTATTTATTTATTTATTGGACAGAGATCACAAGTGGGCAGAGAAGCAGGCCGGGGCTGCGGGGAAGAGGGGCGGGAAGCAGGCTCCCCGCTGAGCAGAGAGCCCAACGCGGGGCTGGATCCCAGGACCCAGGGATCATGACCTGAGCTGAAGGCAGAGGCTTCACCCACTGAGCCACCCAGGCGCCCCTTATCTTTTATTTTTAACAGTGTTTGTTACATAGTAGTTTCTCCAAAGTATTAAATTTAAAAATGGAGTTAGCACAGCTTTTATAGTTTGTCCTTTTGAGATGCCCAGTTAACTTGAAAATGTTGATAAACTGGTACCAAAATTTATTGACCTCTAATGACTGCTCTGTGGTTACACAGGAAATTGTTTCACTTACCATCTCTTAGTTAAAGAGAGAAAGAAAAGAAAAAAGAAAAGCAATCCTGGTTTGTGTGAATTGAATGAGAGAAAGTACCTAAAGGAGGACCCTTCAGTCATCATTCAATCAATGTTATTTGGTACCTGACATGTACTAGTGTACTGTTTAGGTGCTAGATGTTTGTTGGTGGACAACAGAGAAAAATCCCGTTTTCTTAGAGCTTACATTCTATAGAGAAGGATAAGCATAAACAAACATGTACAATGTAGTGTCAGGTAGTGATAAATGCTATGAGGAAAAATAAGTCTGAGAAAGGAGATAGAGTACAGGGAGTAGGGAGTGGCATGCTATCTTAAAGAAAGTGAAGAGGGAAGATACTGAGAAGGAATGGCTTTTTATGTTACTGAAATTATTTCCAAACTCCTTTTGGCCGTAGGAATAAAGGTGGAATATAATATACCAGTGATACATTTTAACTACTATTACAGTTTTGACAGTGGCGCCAAGGATGTTTTCCTGGCACTGCTTGGTGCTTGTTCTCCTTAGCATTGTCTTTGGGTCAGGGGTTTTTCTTTTTCTTTTTCTTTTCCTTTCTTACTTTTAAGACTTTATTTATTTATTTATTTATTTGGGCAGAGAGGGGAAGAGAAAGAATCCCAAGCAAACTCTGCATTGAGTGCAGAATGGGACACAGAGCTCAATCCCAGGACCCTGAGATCATGTTCCGAGTGGAAATCAAGAGTTGGGTCCCCAACCAATTGAGCACCTGGGCCAGGGATTTTCCTAACTCTATCTGAGTTTGGTAGGCAGTTACTTACCTCTCCCATACACTTTTTTTTTTTTTTTAAAGATTTTATTTACCCATTTGACAGAGAGAGAGATCACAAGTAGGCAGAGAGGCAGGCAGAGAGAGAGGAGGAAGCAGGCTCCTCGCGGAGCAGAGAGCCCGATGCGGGGCTCTTTCCCAGGACCCTGAGATCATGACCTGAGCCGAAGGCAGCGGCTTAATCCACTGAGCCACCCAGGCGCCCCTCCCATATACTTTTTTAATGCTGTTTTCAGTATATATTTCAGTGCGATTGTATTTTTCTTAAAAAGTTGTAAATTAAATATGAACAGCACAGGTACATCTTCCATCATTACAGTGGAAGCTTTTTGAAAGTGGCGGCTGTGATATATTTATGTTTGAATATTCTTGGTTCCTCAAACTGTTGCAGTTAAAATTCTTGTTTGCAAGTTGAGTAGTTGGGAATAAGTCAGTTAACGTCTCTACGTCTCAGTTTTCTTATCTGCAAAATGGGGATAATAGTAATATTTACTGTATAGGATGGTTGGGAGGAATAACTATGTGTAAAGTTTTTACATTATTAGAATTCAGTAAATGATAGCTATTGTAATTATTCCCAAAACATTTGGCAAACTGTCTTCCACATGTAGACAAATGTTTGCTGAACGTGTCAATAGCTTCTTAAGATAACAATTCAGAGTTTATTATTGAACTTTACTAATAAAGTTTTTATCTCCCTTCATTTTAGGTGAAACAGATAGAGAAGAGAGATTCAGTTCTAACATCCAAAAATCAGATTGAAAGATTGACCCGTCCTGGTTCTTCCTACTTCAATTTGAACCCGTTTGAGGTGAGCTGTCTGATGTTGCTGCGGCTTTGTGATGGGGGAGCTTTGCACAGCTGCAGACTGACTTATAGCAGAACACACCCTGAATTTGTCTTATAGTTGGAACTGAGATTTGGTGGTCTTATTGTGAGCAGAGGTTGAGAGGCATGATGTTAAGGAAAATGAGATGGTCTTTACCTTGTTACATATTCTCCATCTTCTACCAACCCAAATATGTACGTCTTCATTTTCAGATGTGAAGGGACAGCTAGCCTTGACAAATTTAGGATCTTGATTTAGTTTGCTTATTACAGCTTTTCTGTTTTACTGCAGTACCAAGTATCAAAAACTCAATGACCGAAAATGATCATAAGGTTGTAGACAAGCAAATATACTTCTTGGGTTTCCTTAGTTTTTGTATTTTATTTATTTATTTATTTAATTTATTTTTTAAAAGATTTTATTTATTTATATGACAGACAGAGATCACAAGTAGGCAGAGAGGCAGGCAGAGAGAGAGGAGGAAACAGGCTCCCTGCCGAGCAGAGAGCCCGACATGGGGCTCTATTCCAGGACCCTGGGATCTTGACCCGAGCCGAAGGCAGAGGCTTTAACCCACTGAGCCACCCAGGCGCCCCATTTATTTATTTTTAAAAGATTTTTATTTATTAGAGAGAGAAAGAGATAGCAAGAGAGAGCATGAGCCAAGAGGAGAGAGAGAAGCAGTCTTCCTGGGAGCAGGGAGCGAGATGTAGGGCTCAAGCCCAGGATCCTGGGGTCATGATCTGAGCCAAAGGCAGGTGCTTAACGTCTGGAGCTACCGAGGTGGCCCTAGTTTTATTTTAAAACTTCTCCTAATTATGAAAGTATACCATATTTCTTTTTTTTTTTTTTAAGATTTTATTTATTTGTTTGTTTTGTTTGTTTTTGACAGGAAGTAGGATTTATTGGTGGGCCTGAATAGGGAGGGGGCAGTGCCAAGGTTCTCATGAGTGCAGAGCCCTCCGTTTTGTCCAAGGGACCACGATTAGGGATGTATTTGACCCCATAGCCATCTGGGATAAGCTGCTTTTTAGCCATCATGTCTTCAAATTTATCCACATTAAACTTAGTAAATCCCCACTTCTTGGAGATGTGGATCTTCTGGTGGCCAGGGAACTTGAACTTGGCCCTGCGTGGAGCCTGAATCTCTGCTCCTTCTTCTGCAGCTTGGCTATGGATGGACATGATGACTTGGCTAATGTGGACCCTGGCTTCTGTGTCCTGGGGCTTTCCAAAGGCACCCTGCATACCTCCTTACAGCTGAGATTGGAGATAGCATGAGGTCAGACCTCCATGTCCACTCAGACCTCCATGTCCACTGGAAAGGACTGTCTCCAAGGTCCCTTAGGGCAACTCATACAATCAACAGGCTGCATAGCCAAGGAGGCTACTGTTTGCAGCCGTGGCATACTGGACCCCATGGAGAAAGAGCACAGTCCGCTTAATGGCTGGAAAGATTT